>NC_052620.1:27246191-28446191 GCF_016545825.1 Eucalyptus grandis
CCTGGTGACCCCCAAGTCAAGTAATGTGCTTTGATACGTTCTCCGTGACATCTACTTGAAAGCTTTTACTGTTTGAATAGTTATCTAGAAATTCGCTGGTGACATGAATCAAACTCGTGATTTCATGAAAAAACAAGCGATGTACTTATGACCTGAAGATCGACACTCTTCGGAACTTCAGTATCGTATCGCGTATGCGAGATTCTCTAACACTCTCAAACACTTTCATCGACACTTTGTTTACACGTGTTAAAAATCAGATATCTATTTAATTTTCCCAACACTCTCCCAACTAGAATTGAAATTCCAACATGTGAGTTTCGGACACGTGGAATTAATTTTAAAATTTTTAATAAATGAGAGATAAAAACGTATATATGTGAAAAATAATAAAAATGATAATATAAATAATAAATGAAAAAAGAAGAAAAATGTAGTTTTCTCTTCTCTTTTAATTCTCATTTTTCGTGATACATAATTCATCCTTCAATTTTTTTTCTCCTCTTTTGATACACATGCAAGTCCAAAACGTACATTGCTTTTGTTTTTTTCTTCCAAATTTTATGGATTATTGGAATGGAATTGAATTTGTCAAATTGAAACAATAAATGATTTTAATAAATTGTGGATTAATGTTTTTAATGTAAATTCATTATATATTATTATTATTATTTATTTATTTGTGAATTTAAAATAAATTAATTTGATTGAAATAATCATAAAAATGATAATTTATTTTATATATATATATATATATATATATAATTAATGTATAACGTATCACAACGTATCATAATTCTCTATTTTTTTAAGAAATAAAGTGCCGGCATGTCATGTTGTACGGTGTCACTAGTCGATGCTACTTAACTTACAACAAGGCCGACCATCTTGTTGGTGTTGAAAGCTGCCGCCTCTAAATTCATTCTCAACACTTCAAAAAGATCGTGGAAAGATCGTGGATTAACTTTACCGGTCACGGATAAGGACCTGGTTTTTGGGGCGCAGATTTGTAGGACCCTACAAGGTGCATGTTGCATAATGAGGCAACAAAGAAGGGCCACCGTGAGGCTCTAATGGAAATGCGTTTTTTCTAGCCGAGTCTCGTTCAACACAAAAACTTAGAGCAAATTTATTCCGGTTTACCTTGCTTACCATCGGTCCAATCCGCTGACGAAGAGACTTGAACTAGAAATTGTCTTGGAAGTTGTCTATCTGATGACGGCGCAAGTTATTTTGCTGATAACTGGGAAAGGCAGTAGTCTTCTGTAATTGTCAATGACACTACCACGATTGCCATGCCAGTTAAACTGGCTTGTCCAATCCCAGATTCGGCGAAAGCCATTATGCTGCAGTCTCCTTGTGACGATAGACACGATGCACGATATCTAGCTATAGCCGATGGCCAGCATTCAGCACAAGTGAACTTGTTCAAATGGCACTCGGCATTCGTACAGCAGCTACAGAAAGACCAGACCCAACAGGTCTATATGCCAAATGCATCATGCAATGTTAAACACTTAAATATCACGGAGGCTCCAAGAGACCTCTATCTGGTAAAAACCAAACCCCGCTGATCATTTTATTCGTTAGAATAGAAAATGATGAGTGTTTTCGCCGCATCAATTTGTTATTGTATAGCCGCAAATGAAACAAAAAAAAAAAATCCCTTTAGCGGCACTCAATCCAATATCACTTCCTTTCTCAGACGATGCTAGGATTAATACTGCATTATGGATTAACTCGTCAAAAATTGAGAAGGGAAAAAAAAAAATAGTAAGAGATTATGGAAAGATAATGTATCATCATGTGGACCCATACTGTACAAAGCCGATGATTAAAATATAATTCTATCTCCCTTGCGCCCTTCAATGATGCCCTCGCCTGAGCACAGACAGGAATCCCCCCGATTTCTCCCTCCGCCGATCCTCTCCATCATCTCCAACCTGTTCATGTCATAATTCAAAGTGAGATTTTGCCCAAACAGGGTTACAGCTCTTTCGGGTGAGAGGTCAGGATCTCAAGAAGCCAAGACCGCAGCTAGGGTGAAGCCAAGGTTAGGGAAATAAGGCTCTTGAATCACACAAATTTTGATGGAAAGCAATATAATGTCCAATGGTCATGTTCACATGCTTTTGCTTACCACCTTAGAAAATTTTTAAGATAAATCGTGTTCATTAACATTCAGCATCAGTGGTCACAATGTGAGCCTCCTCTGCAAACTGCAGACTAACAACTCACCTCCTTTGCAAATTTCTGCAAGATAGTTATTATTTCAGAAAAGTCAGGTCTTGAAGCTGGATCTTGCTCCCAGCATTTAACCAGTAACTCCACAAGCTTTGGATGGGTGTCGTTTGGAATTGCAGGCCGCAGACCCTGAAGTATGGGTATTAAGATAATAAAGCATAAGCTTTATCAATAAATAAATAAAATTTGCTCACAAGAGGATAACAGGTGTTGACACCTAAATTTTGCGACAACAGGTAACAAGAAAATTTTCTGGCTAGTGAGGTTGTGGTATCCCAAATATTGATGTGATTTGAAATAAAACACAAGCTTTATCAATAAAGAAATATTTTGCTCCGCAAAAATGTACTGGTAACAATGAAATTATCTGGCTAGCGAGGACCTGGCATCCTGAATCTTGATGTTGATGCATAACTCATAAACATGATTTTGCCTAATGCCTAAGAATTTCATTAATTTGTTTCTGATAAAAGGGACTCCATGCGGAACTTTGAAAACTTCACAAGAGCTTAATAGGACATAAAAACTGACTAGCTGCTCAGGCTCACTCAAGGGTGATACGAAATTATAACATTATCGGCAATGGTTGATACTGTACCTTCTGAACCACTCCAACGGCTGCTTGCAATGGGGTCAAGTGATCGTATGGAAGCTGGAACACAGAAATGCTAACATATCATGACAAGGAAATGGTTGAAGCACGCTGCATAGGACTAAACGAACTCAACTCATATTACCTTCCCTGTTAGTAACTCCCACAACACCACTCCAAAGCTGAATATGTCAGCTTTATGATCATAAGGCTTGTGTTCTATTACCTTTGATGCAAAACAGAACGGGTGTAAGAAAATACCACATCAACATATCCGGAAAATGAAAAGTAGCACTTTCTCTCCATTTCCCAAGTGTGAGGTCCTAGAATACTAGATGATTGAGGTGATTTCTAAAGATGAAGATTTTAGAAAGAATGTGAGATTTTAGCAAATCCCAGAATGAACGACCATTGAAAAGCGATGAATTCCGAGAAGCTATGAACAAGTAAAGAAATTCACAGAACAAAAGGCAAGGAGTAATGAACAAGATCAACATAATGGAGGCAAAATCATTGCTAAATAGTTCCACATCCACATCCAAAAACTTCAGGGGAATAACCTCAGGAGCCATCCATCTGTATGTTCCAGTTTCTGCAGTCATGACTCCAGATTGTGCTTTCACCCTGGCAACCCCAAAATCAGCAACCTTAACAACCTGCCAAGAAAAGCCACAACAAGACAGTCAATTCGTTGGAAATGACAAAATGTCCATAATTGTGGGTTTAACAAGTGCCAACAAAGTCCTTAAAAATTAGGCAGAATTTCATATTACTTTAAACGCAACAATGATGTGGGCAGAAAAGGATGATACCAGAACAAAACATCCTAAATGACAAATGATAATTCATGAGTAGGTATTCATGGTCCCCACATTTTGTGGCTATGGACAACATTCATTCTTAAAAAAAAAATGCAATGAGACTATTTAATAATAAACCATGAGGAAAACAAATGATGACATGATCAATTGCCTTACTTCATTTTCATCCATCAATAGATTGGCACCCTTCAAATCCCGATGAACGATATTATTTTGATGCAAGTAATTCATTCCCTTGGAGACATCAATTGCTACTTTCAACAAGGTGGGAAGCTTGAAAACGCCTTTCTGCTTATGAAGATAATCATATACACTTCCACCAGACATAAATTCTGGGAAAGGATGAAAGATGAAAAGCAATCTCAGATAGAGGATAGACAGTAAATCTCAAGGATAGACAGTAAATCTCAAAGTTAGCAAAAATCTCCCATTATGGATTATTACCTGTCACAATGTACAAGTTCGGAGATTTTGTGCATGCACCAATAAATTGCACAACATTCTTGTGCCGCACTTTCCTGAATGATGATGACTTTCATATAAGAAGATGGGGAGAGAAACCAAAATTATTTATCTACATGAGAGCCGCCAGATAAGTGTGTGCAGAAAGGAGATGAAGATAGAGGGAAAGTTCCAAAATCAACATGTAATATGGCCTCTCACAAGACCGATGAGAAGGAGAGCAATAGAAGAAAATTTTATTTACTGTGAAACTAGAAAAAATTCCGCATACTACTTAATTTGTGATGATTATGAACAAATACGACCATATATTTACACAATACACAATGACGTCTCAATGCTTCAGTTCATGTGTATACTGTGGTGTAACAGAAAATGCAAACTACAAGAATTCCAGAATGGACTTTACGAAGAATCCACACATTAAATTACAGACGATACTGTAACATGCTCAGGCCCAAACAAGTTAAGCACACACGCATTCACAAAAGATGCACAGCAATTCTGATTGAACCAACTGGAAAAACTATCAAGTGAATTCCTAGGCTAAAGTTACAAACCTCAGAATAAAAACTTCTTGTGCGAACTCCTTTTGCATGTCTGAATTTACACGTTCAGGCTTCAGAACCTTGATAGCCACTTCCTGACTGCAGTATGTACCTTTGTAACTGAGGTTCCAACACAAAGGTTAGAGCACATCTTTGCACAATAGTTTATCTGTCCACGAGTTCATTTACTTACAGGTCACCATATGAACCGGATGCAATTTTGGTTTCAAACTTGAGACATCTTGGATCCAGTTCCCAAACATCAGTTCCATCGCTTGGTATAGAAACATGATCAGGTTCCAATTTGATGGCCTTCTGCGGAAGCTCATCTTTGGGAGGACAATGTTCTGGCCAAGAATGTTTCTGTAATGCAAGGCAAAAATGAAAAATTAGTAGGAAGTTCACTTTTACAGTCAATGAATTAGCTTTCAAGTCACCAATTCAAAGGGAAAAACAAAATTCCTGAGTCCTGCATGTCTTTGATTTTAACCACTAGTTATGTCAGAGAATAGTTATGAGCCTTCCACCGCTACCAAAGTGAACATTTTGCTAACTAGCATCCCCACAACGAAAAACGATTGCATCGACCTCTATGACATATTTACAAAGTTTGGATCTTCTCCAGATTGATCAATTCTCATCCTAAACCACATGAACAATAAAAAATATGATGTATTTAAATATGTCACTGGGCAAGCACCCAGAATTGAAAGCAGATGGAGGCTTCTCCCTTGAGAATCCATAGCAAGAGGTCCACCGAAATATTTTTCTCCATCCAATCAAGCACAAACAAATTTTCTAAGAGCTAAAACCAATTTCATTTACCTTTACGAAGAGAGCTGCTTAGAGCATGACAACAAAGCCACATGAACCTGATTTTGATTAGAGACTTCATAGCCTTCGATCAGTTGTAATTTCACCACCTATCTCTAGTACAACAGCAAGGTCTACTTCACAGGAACTAATATGCATAAAGAGGACAATGCAGAGCACTGAATAATGAAGTTGCAATGCATAGTAATGGACTTCCTTTTGTGATGAGTGGTTTCATGCTTTTTGGTCCAAAACTGAAGTTGCCAATTGGTATAATTTGCTGACATTTTAGATGCACAAAACATTGAGTCTTCCTTTTTCAGATACCATTGACACAAAAAATCTCGGTATGGAAAATCTAAGAGAATTACCTCAATCTTTAAAACTTCCTCTTCCAATGCAGTCTTTAGATGCTCTGTCTCCTGCAAGTCCAAGCATTCCATTGAAAATCATGTTGTGCTTTCTATCCATAGTAGAAAAGATCATTAAAACAGGATATCCAACTTAAGAATATCATCCAATATGATACTCAAGTGAGTGAAAATAATTCAACTCACTTTCTATAAATAAGTGTAAAAACTCTAAGGCAGAACACACCAACAGAACTGCCCTTTTATCACAAAAATTACAGTTACGCCTTCTACAGCTTTAATTGTATATATTTCTATAATGCTTGTCTAGACGAGCACTTTAACCTTTACAGCGAGCAGACATTGTTAAAATGTCTGTCATCAGAAAAGCAAAAGCTCCTAAACCTGGCAAGCCCACAAAAGGTGGTAATCTCACTAGATGCAATGACAACACTGTCACAATTGTCTCGACGTAGACTTTAAAAGATAATCATCATGATAGATACCTCATATGGCCAACCCTCAACTACAAAGACATCTAATGAATAACCATCCACTGTGGAAAAGGCATGTGCTTCTTGGATGTTCAGTCCAATATCAGCAAGTAAGGATGTCAGCTGCAAAATTTTCACAAAAGCAATAAGCTTGAGGAATTAGCGATATCACTTACAATGACAAAGAAAGTAATGTCACATGTTTGTGCGTCACATGATAGGACCATTGTCCTCAATTAAAACTGATACTGAGACTGTAAGGTCCCACTGCATAAGCATTTTCATCAAGCAAAACCGAACACTCTGATACATAAATGGGATCCCCTCTTGCTAAACAGTTATGGATGAGATTTCAGTTAAACCATGCAATATCGTATGAACAAATGCAACACTCAGTATGATACTACAGTTATAATCAACGATATTTAGAGGACTTGATAAGTGTCCTCTGATGCAATGCAAGAACTTAATAAAATGCATTTTCCATCAAGACAACAACAGAACATAAATATATTAACAGAAAAGTAGTAAGAAGACCACAACAATTGAGCCTGTGTTCAAGGCATTTTCAGAAATTTGCCACCATGCAAGAGAAATGTTAAAGTGGACAAATCACCTTCATAGATGAACGGTGGACTGACAGTCAACCTACAGCAACAGGTATAGCCAGCCCATGGTAAATGCGAAAGGAAACGCAGTAAAGATATTCCACATTTCTTTCTAAGGTTAAGATGGAAAGAAGGTAAGCATTCTCTAAAAGCCAAAATCAGGTACCTGACTAAGAAGCTTTGGCTTGTCATCAGTTGAAAAGGTGATTTCATGCATGGGCCTACATTGTTGATCATGTACACATTTTAGTTGCACAAAAGAGCCCATAATTAAAATATCTCTACAAACTGAACTAGAACTAGGTAGATGGGAAGAAGGACCATTGCATCTTCTTCATAACAGGTCCAGTTAAACATGCATAATGTGTACGAACAAATGTGCCCACAATTATTTTAATAACTCCAATTTAAGCTCTGGAAGCACCAAGGAAAAAAGACAAGAAGGACAATAAAGTGGGTCAGCTGCAAAAGGCACTTTGAGGCACTTTAATCACCTGACGGGGTACAAGAAGGTTTAGGAAAGCAACAATGACAACATTAAACCTACAATAAAAAGATTTTGTCAAGTTCATCCATTCTGGAAATCTATAATCCTAAGTTACCCAGCTTCAACAAACTACATTGGATTAATAAGACAATTTAAGGGATTATACAAGCTGCTTGATGTCTGTTAAGAAACACTTCAGAAATGAAAACTGAGGAGAGTGGGGGAAGCGGGGCATGTACCATGCAACTCAACTACAGCATGTGCGATGTGCACATGAGACAGAGGCAAAATCCAATCATCATTCCCAGAGAAACATCACTACGAGCTATAAAGTATCCTCGTGGGAATCAATTTAACAATTTACAATGACTGAGCTAGTTCAAGACAGGAGTGCATACCGAGAGTACTGTGCATTAGCATGAACAGAATTATCGCCATCTTTAGCAAGGGATTTACTAGCTTCAAGTGCAAGAGCTTCGAGGTTTGGTGATGACCCAAAGGCAGGTGGTGGATGAATGCTGATTGAAAGATTAGAGTACGATGTCATTAGTATCCAAGACACGACAAAATCTAAACGATAAAAGCAAAAAGGCATCAATCCATCGAGGAAATACTATCACTGAGTCATTCAGTTCTTTCTTTGAAAGGTCTGCAAGAATACCTTTGTCTACTGGAATGATTAACTGAAGCAAGGGTAGTAACGTCTTCATTTGAGGAACGACCTGAATGGATGGAATCATTTGAATGCACCTCAGGTGCAGGAAGAACCTGGAGAAAGTTATTCTACTTTGATAAATCTGTCCATGGAAGTAATTCCTGGAAGAACCGCCAATTATTTACCAATCAAGAAGCATCATGGAAAGGATAGGTCTGAGAAAGGTCGGGTGCAACAAGGCAAGACTGGATGCAGATCCCTTACATATCATAAAGCCAACATTTACACTTGTAATTTTTACAGTACCGAAATTGTGATGCTGAGAGTAGATGGGAGGAATAAAAAAGGAAACAGAGAGGAGGAAAAAGACGAAACTTGAGAACTGGCTATTCTCGTTGATTAAAGTGAGGCAAGACTATTCTGCTAGCAAGCAAATAGCAGAAAGCGCTGCAACTTCCACTAGTTAGCTTAAATACAATTACGTACCAGAAATTGTAGGCTAAATTATTAAGCAACTCAGGAGCTTGTGAACACTTGGTTATTGACTCACTATAAATACTGGTCAACGTAAATGTGCTACATAGCAATTGCGAGTTCTCGACCTACATGCATGACCTGCTACATGTTGCATGCCCTCGATATTTTATAGATGTCTTTGTAACATAGTGTCCGAGCCCTTTACCATGAAGATAAGCAGACTACAACATGTATAATCAGGAGACGATCAGCCCAACTTACCTGTACCAGGCGAACTTCGATGGCCGGTCTATTAGCCGGGTCGTGAGCCAAATGCAGCAACCTCTTGTGCAGAAGCACATCTGCCGCCCGCTCCATTGACATCCAAGGCATATCTGTATGGGTCCAAAGGAATCACCATCCATTATCAAACCCGAAAACGAACACAAGCTGACGGACTATCGAAACACGGAGAAATCAAGAACCCGCAATTTAAAGATGACAAAAAGAGACGGGAAACGTTCTTGCCCACGAAAAGGTAAGAGATTCCGGAAAAACACAAATCAAGTATCGAAATCTCGATGGCGTACGAAGAGGAATACAAGTCAAAAGGAGGGCGCAAGCCAGTGTGTGGAAAGAGTAAAGTAGAGGGCAAGAAGAGAAAAAGTTGGATAAACGAGTAAAGTGCGTCATGGGTATCTTCTCCATTCTCCAGAACTCAGTGCCCGATACTTCACACCCACCAATTCACGTGAAACCAATCCAAACCACACAGAGCTCGAGCAGCTCACCCAGCTGCTGCGAACTCGCGAAGCCGAAAGGCGAGCGAATTCGAGAGATCAAAGGAGACGATGGAGAGCAAAACACGAAGCGAATCCGCAATGCAAAGAACTCGGCGAACCCGACACGGATCTCCGAAGCGAAAAAACCCGAAAAAGCGAACCAGAAAAAAAAACAAAAAAAACAAAACTTTTTCGCCCCCGCAACGTGCCGCGCGAAACGTCGGTGCCGCGCACGGCCTCGTCCATAATGCGGGCGCGACGCGGCGGGACGGCGGGGGGGACGCGAGCCGAGCCGAGCCGGGCCGGGCTAGAGAGGTTTTACCGGGTGGGGAGGCGATTGAAGTGAGCCCAGAGCTCGTCGTCGAAGCCGGGCCGGTGGGGCTCCTCGAGGCCGGACTCCTTGAGCCGCCGCAGAATCTCGCCGTACACCTCCTGCTTCTGCCTCTGCCCCCGGTTCCTCGCCGGGGAGGAGGACGCCTCGTGCACCCGGCTTCCGCAGCTCTCGTTGTCCTCCATCGTCACCATGGAACGCCCAGAAAGAACTCCCAACACCCCCACACACGCACGCCAAAACCCAAGAAAGACGCGCTACGAATGCGGGAACCGGACGGAGAAGCGGTTCTGCCCCCCCCCACTCCCCTTTTTGGCTATTGCCAGATACAACGTAGGAGACCAGATCAGCGGGGGAGCTTAAATGAAGCAAGAAAATCGATGGTGGATGCGAGGGAGGAGCAGGACCCGACGAGGCATCATCGTCTCTCTACTCTCTCTCCCTTTCTCTCTCTACAGGCGGCGTTGCGGTCTGTCGTGCTGCCCGTGGAGGTAAATTTTCGGTGGGTGGGACGCTGACGTGGACGTTCCATCCAGGCTCATCTAGTGTTTACCAATTTCGGGATTTTGTTTAAATTTTCGGGCTGGGATTAAATTAATCTTGCTCTTGCTTGAGTGGAAAACCTAGAGTACGGTTACAGATTATTTATTTCATGAATTGCCTTACCATCTTGAGCACCCGAAAGGAAATAGGAAAAGTTTTAAATATTATATAATATTGAGCCTATGCTCGTATTGTTAGATGATTGGACTAAGATCGGCTTCTAGCAAAGAAATTTAATCATTATATGATTTTGAATTTGACTGAGATTATCTTATATGACAGAGAAAATTTACCCTAAAAGGGAAATTATACACCCTTTTAAATATCTTACTAATTGCATAAATCAAGTCCAAATTCTCTTTGATAGCCCAAATAGGGAAAACTGAAGTACTTCTCGATTCTTTGTGTTGGATGAAAAAGAAAACTCGTCGAGCAGCGATTGTGTAGCCAAATAAAACTTATGGGCTTGGTTCTAAATAGATACATGATACATGAATGCTCACTTCGCGTCTAATGAATATTTTCATGCGATATATGATTTCGACCAAATTGAGCATCTAAAATCAACGAAATCCTAGAAAGATTGACAAAAGCAAAACAACACAAATTTTCTAAGGAATCAATATTTCGCCCGCAACTTTAATAAAGCAACATGTAAAATCCCCCTTTGATGCTTGGACACATAGCTTCCATCTCAAGGCGCATCCGTTTCAAGAAATAATAAATGATTCGAAAAACACTTTCTTAAAGGAAAAATCTCTTGTGTAGCTTACAATAATGACCGAACAAAAA
Source organism: Eucalyptus grandis (assembly GCF_016545825.1). Taxonomy (NCBI): domain Eukaryota; kingdom Viridiplantae; phylum Streptophyta; class Magnoliopsida; order Myrtales; family Myrtaceae; genus Eucalyptus; species Eucalyptus grandis. The sequence continues at coordinate 27,257,170 of NC_052620.1, forward strand.
TTCACATCCAACAAAATATATAAATATAATTTATTTATTGATAATGAAATATTTTTTACCGATTAATTATTTAAAATAATATAAGCAAAAACATAATCATTAATTTTGGGAAACCTAAATCCTATCGTCCAACAAAACGTATAAATATAATTTGTAGTTAGTAATGAAATTTTTTTTATCGGTTAATTATTTCAAATAATATAAACAGAAAGCACAATCATTAGTTTTGGATACCTAAATCCTATGTCGCATAAAATTCGTACCGCGCTATTTGTCCAAACTTTCTTTACGGCCGACCAACAACAATATGTCTTGCTCGGCACTCTCCACTTGATAAAGTACCAAGCGAAAGATCCGGATAAGCTCGCAGCGCAAAGACGATAATGCCCCCGAACGATAGCAGCGATCGCGATGGGAAGATAAATCCGAGAAGGCCGCATGCAAATTTTTCTTCAAAGTTGGCCCGGATAATTACGTGGCCCCCTCCCTAAATGCTGGAAAATGAAAAGAAGTGGAAAAGGGGGATGAGTGGTCGGTCCGCGAGGGCAGATGAGTAATTGCGCGCCGAGGATATCTTTCATGGTCCGAGAAAGATACTTCCCCAGTCGTGCCTTCCGATTTGGGCCCCGATTTTATCTCGGGGGAGATTCCTCACATTTTCGCTCAAAAAAAAAAATCAAAAGAAAAATTGAATGGAAAGCAAATTCATATTTCTCCTATTCAATTTGGAATCTTGTAAAAGATGAAAAGAATCTTTTTATTTTTTAATTTATTAGGATCCAGCCTGGCACATTTTATGGGCTTTCGATTATACGTGGAGGGGGACTAACACACTTAAGACATTGGACGCTTCGCGTTGTGCTCGTCGGAAAAATCGAACCTAAAGCTTGATTAAGGTGGGAGCGACTTAAGCCAGCTGTGCCACCAGCCGTTGGATTGAAAAGAGTCTTTATTAAGAGTTAATATCACAAAATTTTAAATTAATGCATAAGTGATAAATTCATCCAAAATTCATTTTTTAACCACCTACGTCCCAAAATGGGTATATTTGTGATAAATTTACTATTTATTAGTTTTACTGTTAAATTTGACCATAAAATAGCCGACTTAGATCAATTTAACGAAAACGAATGAGAATAAGCTTGTCACGAATATATCAGTTTAAGATTTTGAGTGTTCAAAAAAATGATTTGTATCAGTTTATGATTTTTTTTGTGATATTAACCTATTAATTAACGAGGGCACCCAGATATGTACATTTTTTGAGTTTTAGAATATTGACTATCGATGAAAAGATGTATTGAAAAATGCAATTATTGAGTACTCAACTGTCACGTCGATAGAGCCATTTTTACACCTTGATGGAAGAACAAAATCAAATGATCTTCCTCAGGTCATCTTGTGAGAATCATCGTAAGTCGATCGTGTCCATCAATTGCTCCCTTCTTTGTCGAGATGAGCGTGCCATTTTGTCGAAGACCTAAATTAAATGAGGCCGGGGGAGGCCTACATCGAATCCAGCATTTCAATCAAAGAATAATAATTTAGAAATATCAATCAAAATCACAGTTAACTCCCGAAAATGCTAGAATCAAATAGATTGGTAACTCTTGTAATATAATGATTATCGCTTTTCATGGCGCGGGACAATCGAGGATACAAATATCCTGTGTAATGTACCGACAGAGATGAGGCAATCATGGCATTTGAATCAAAACGAATTCCGGGGCAATACGGACGCGAGCTAGAGAAGGACGGAGGACCACCAAATGGACGGAGAGACAATGCAACGTAACATGGCAAAAATGGAATTTCGATCGCGACCAGTTTTGTAGGCTTTTTCCAACAACCACCGATTTGTTCACTGCGAAAAATGCTTTCGAGGATCGTGAAAAACACTTCAGCCTTCCCTACTTATCTAAGTGTCAAAGCTCAAACACTAGAAAAGCATGAAAACTTTGAAATGCAATTCCATTTCGCATGTTCCTATCCGAACCGTTGAATCCGGTTGATCTTTTCGCATCGAAAACAGTTGGAATCCGACAGTGAAATTGTTCGGCCTTTCGGGACCATTCCGTGAAATGTCTCATTCGTTTTGGCCCCGTTTTTCTTCTTTGGCCACACTGTCGTTCCTCCCGCTGGACCACTGATTTTTAATTTCCCTTTCGAGTCCCTACTGAAGTAACGAAAGCTAAAGATCTGCGTGGCAATCGATTTTACATGGGCAGGGGAGCAATGCACGACCAACGTTTACTGGGGTGATTATCAAACTTCTTTTTTTGTTTCCAATTAAGGTATTCATTAGTTTTACGTTACAGTTTGAGTTAATTACTGACGTTTATTTTATTTATTTTTCAATTACCAACTTGTCTTATTTCTGACTGAAAAAAAGAAGAACAGTTTATCTTTTGCAAAGTTTTATTTATCTCCCTTACCATAACCTTAAATTACCAACATTTTATTTGAGTGCATACAAATTTTTTATTAATCTAGTTACTAATTAATTTTGAGTTACCAACTCTTATTTATTTGAGTTACTTAACAAGATAAATAAAAGTTGGCAACTCGTTAAAAAATGTTGCCAAATTAAAGAAAAAGCAATTAAGCATTGACAAATAATCCAAAAATAATCAACAATTCAATCGGACAAAACTTGACAAGCCACTAAAATCTAGACAGTTAGTGGAATTCAAACGTCAGTGAGCTATAATTTAAATAAACCTTGGCGAGGGCGTACAAAAGTTCGTAATAAGACACTTTAGTAATTTATCAACGAGTTCTCGAGGATGGGACATCTTGGCGGCCTAAACGTGCTCGGCCGGGGGAATTTCGTGATTTTCTAATGTTCGCGTTTGGCCATTGATTATCCACGGGTTTAACTATTTGTCGGTCAATAGTTAGGTTTAAACACTATTCTAACTAAAGCGATAATCTCTACGACTGAGCACACATGACTTGCGTGGGACATGACATTTGATTTAAACTAGTTTTCAGGATTCTTAGAGCACCGTAATCGTTTCTAGTGCGAAAGGCCTCCCACTTCTGTCACACATGAGATAATCAGTGACGTCCGAACAATGAGTAATATGTAAGGGTTGCTAATCAAGGGTAAATAAAAAATATAAAACTTGATTGGAAAGCTATGAAATTAATGATCAAACGTTAGCATTCTAATTCATTTCTTGTTAATGGACATCTTGGTGTGCTAAACCGGTTTGGCTCGGGGAATTAGCGCCTATTTGTTAAAATTTGTTTATGTTCCCCGGAACAATTTTTTTGTTCTTTTGTTCCGGGGAACGAAAAAATAATAAAAACCTGTTTGGTAAAACTTTTGTTCCCATAATAGATTTGGAATAGAAACAATAAAAAAATAAATAAAAAGTAACTAATTGTTTCCTAACAATTTATAGAATCTATTTTCTCTCTCTTCTTTTTTCTTTCTCTATTCTTATTCTCTTTTTTTCTTCTTCTTCTTCTTCTTCCTTTTAGCCGGCCACTGGACTTGCCCATGGTTGGCACCGGTGGCCAGCCAAAATTGTCTTATTTTTGTAGGAAAAAAAGAACATTCTGTCTTTTACAAAGTATCATGTATCTCCCTTACCATAATTTTAAATTATTGATTATCGTACGAAATTATCAACATTTTATTTGTGTGCATACCAACTTTTATTAATTTATTTACCGATTAATTTTGCATTACCGACTCTTATTTGAGCTGCTTACTAAGGTTTATTTATTATTTTTTTAATTCTACTACTTTTCTATTGAGTTACCAAGCTTATTTACCTTGCTAACTTCTTAAACTTACCGACCATTTTTCAGATATTACTAACCTCAATTAGAGTTGTACCAACTTTTCTCTGATTGCATTACCAATTATTAGTCTTGTGATACTAGCCATAAGTAGTCGGTTACTAATTTTAGATGAGATTGGTAACCCATAAGTAGTGAATAACTTAATCAGAGAAAATTTGCTAAATCACTAAAATTAAGTTAGTAGCTTCACATAAGAGTTGGTAAATATAAACACAATTAAGAAGGTAAATAAAATTGGCGAAAAGATAAGAAAACTTTGTAACCAGAAGAAAATTGAGCTGCTAATCTAAATATTATGTGGTAATTAACTGGAAGAAAATTCAATAGTCTCCCTAATATAATTAGGGTTGCTGATAAGGGTAAATAAAAACTAGTAACTTGGTAAAAAAAAATGTTGCAAAATTGAGAAGGCAATTTAAGTATTGGCAAGCAATTCAAAAAGAGAGTTGGCGATTCAAAAATAATTAATAATTTAATCGGACAAAATTCGATGAGCGACTATAATTAGAATTCGAACGTTAGTGAGCTATATTTAAATAATTTTTGGTTCGTCATTTTTTATCAATAATATTTCGACACTTATCCGTCCCCGCGGCCAATTCATTTTCTTAAGAATGGGACCCGTTGGCGTGCGAAACGTGTCCGGCTCGGGGGAATTTAATGTTTTTCTAATGTTCCCGTTTGGCCGTTGATTATCCACGCGTTTAAAATTTAAATATTTGTCAGTCAATAATTAGGTGCCAAACTTTATTTTAATTATGCAATAACCTACTTGACTAAACACACATGATTTGCGTGCACCCCACACATGGTTATAAGCAGTAAGTTCGATGCCCTCGCACCTCAACCTTGGACCATTCATGTTTTTGTGCCTTTTGACCGTGACCGTTTAAGTTTTCTTTTACTTGCTCTCGATCGAGTTCTCGAGATTCTTTGAGCACCGTAGTCATCTTTGGTGCTATAGGCCTCGCGATCTGGTCTCACATGCAATAAGTGTACCAAAGTACGTAACTCTCCATTCATTAACCACGGAACACAACAACAAAGTCCCACTAGTACTTTTCGGGCCATGTCTATCATTTAGTTAGTGACATAACTTCCACATATATGCCATGACAACTAGAGGGGAACCCTCGTGATTAGATCTATCTTTGCCGGTTTAACCGTGATTAATCTCTCGATATCACGACGGTTGAATATAAGGCGTGGAGTTTTTGAACAACAAGTGATGAAAGCATGAGCCATGTAGGAAGATATTTTATCTAGGTTAGTTCCGAGATTTCAATTCCATGCGAATGTAACAAAGGGAAGCATACTCGCATCACTTCTTGACTTTAGATTCGAGTTACGTCTAATGTGCCATTTAGATCTATTTTAATTGAGTTAAAAATTCGATGCGAATTCATTCAAAATGGATGAGAAACGACAATAAATAAAACTAACCGAGCCTATCCAACCCAAACATCTGCTTTCAACTCGCAGTTATATCATAGTATAAATTTAGATCATGAAAAGCGACGCACATGGCCGAAAAGGGTTTATTCTCAGTTTATTCCCAGTCCGAGGGCTCGTGGAACGTGGCAAATAAACTTACAAGTGGATCTTGCCCTAACCTTGTAGCTAATTAGGATATAAATAAATTATTCCCTAGTGTCCGAGAATGACGACACCGTGTTGCTACGCCCGTCGCAAGTTGCAACCCTCGATAGGATTTTAAAATCTCTTATTTAATTCATTAGATAAGATGCTTGATGATTTCAAAGGCAACTTTGCTCGGCAGCAAGATGCCGATTGCCGCCCAATTGCGGGAAGCCCCCGACTCATGGGGAAGTGCGATTTCGAAGTCAAAGAAAGTGAGAATTTAATTGCCTGATTTGAATGCACGTTTGATTGCGACGAGGAAACTCGCCTCGACGAGGCCGGTCCGGTCGGGCGGGAGAGGGCCACGTGGCGTGATGACGTGGCGGCGACCCTTGGGGGTGACGAAGGGCCAAGTATTCCAGGGGGAGCTGGGTTCCGGTGCGGCAGGGTCCAGGAGGGCCGCGGTAGTCTCCCGACATTTCGGTTGCTCAATTGGATAAGTAACCGCAAGCCTTAACTTGCCAACTTTATAGTACACCTTTTCTTTTCTTTTTCTCTTTCATTCTCCTATTTTTATTCGCATCTGGATGACGTTCATGTACTTGTAACCCTGTTTTCGAAAAAGGTCAATTGCTCTATTAGATGTACATGTTTTCGCATAATACGAGATCTCATGATATCTCATCAAATTTGATAAGATTCTATAAGAATCGTTGCGATTGTTAACTGTACAAATCGATTTACGATGGAGACATTCAAATAATGATAAAAGAGCGAGTAGGGACTAGGGGTATATTGGATCGATCGGATCACTAATTTAGTCCGATTCTCAGGAGCATCAATTCGATTCTCAATTTCATTTGGAACTTGTGATTTTCGGTCCAATACCCTTTATGAGAGGAATTGGACCAACAGACCGAACCAACTCTTTTTTAAAAATATCTATTTCAATTTCTTAAAAATAGTGACAACTTTATTATTTTTTGAACTTTTAATATTTTTTTGCTAAGTGATCGATTTCATTAGATTAGATTAGATTGGATCGATCCAATTCTCAATCTTTCTAATCCAATTTCTAGTTTTTAAGTGGAATTAAACAGGATTGGAAACTGTTCATCTCTAGTAGGACGTGAGGTGACCATATCCCTCTACGGAAACTGAAGTGGAATTGGACAGGATTGGAAACTGTTCATCTCTAGTAGGACGTGAGGTGACCATATCCCTCTACGGAAACTGAAGTGGAATTGGACAAGATTGGAAACTGTTCATCTCTAGTAGGACGTGAGGTGGCCATATCCCTCTACGGAACTGTAATCGATCGAACGGTGAAAAGCTTGCTCCGTATCTTCTTCTTATTCTTACTGGATAAGGGGAGAGGCTCACCGAAAGACCGTGAGTGGGGCCGCACCTGATCATGCACACGTGTCGTCGGAACACGAGCCTGACATGCCAGCGAGGCGGCGAGTGGGAGCCGCTGGCGAGATGAGACGAAGCGAGCACGCAGCAGCATGCGAATTCGCGGAGTTTCGCTCCTAGTTGCCCGTGCTTCCTGGTCGTCGCCCTTTTTTAATATTTAATCAAAACAAATATTAGATTAACTTATCCCCATAGCCCCCACCAGCTGCATTTCTCCACGCTCATCGACTTTTTGGATAATTTTGTTTTCGTGAAAAAGCATGAATTCACAGATTTCTTTTTTAAGTAAAAAATGGGTAAAGATAAGAAATATAAGGTATATTGTTAAAACATCTGACAGAAGAGGCCATTGCCGGACAAGAAACGTTTTAATTAGGTCCAGAGCATATATTTCTACTACTTCAGTATCCATCGTGATAACTTACTTGCTACAGCTTTTACATGACTGAGATCCTTGAAAGGAATAAAACACCTTAAAAGTACCGTGTGCCCGGACATGATGGTTAAGGGTTTGTTGACACCGCGATGATAATTATTGCATGCATCCGAAGATAATTAAAGAGAAGTTTCAGAACTGGTAATCACTGACCAAGTGAAGAGCGACAACAATAGCGTTTGAATTTATTACTTTTATCTCAATAATGCATCAAAGTATCGTCACTTTGTTTCAAGGTTTATTCCAAGTTTATACCAAAAAATACTATAATAAATCGAAAGACGAGGCTGACGTACTCAGATCCCGACAAACATTGATCGGAGTAACAGTTAGAATAAGCTCGTTAATGTTAGGGGTGTGCAACGGAAACCGCCCGAACCGGGAACCGGCCGGACCGGACCGGACCGGTCGGTTTCGGGCGGTTCTAGAGGGTCTCGGTCCGGTCTCGGGTTCCTATTTTAGGAACCGGTGACCGGTTGGTCCGTTCCCGGTTTGGTCGGAACCGGACCGACCGACCAACCGGACCCGGACCGACCATTTATATATATTTATTTATTTTTAGTTTATAAACTAATCTGCAGTACCCATCACCATATTCATTTTTCCTCTTATAACTCTTAAGCTAATCCCTCCCCTTTTTTTAGTTTCTGAACCTATCTACAACAGTAACCATCACATCATATTTCCTTTTCCAAATTTTGCAACTCTCACTTTCCCTTTCCCTCTCTCGTAAGCCTAACCGCTCCTTCTTTTATTTAGTTTCTACTCTAATCTACAGTAGCCATCACATCAACTTCCATTTTCCCAAATTTTACAATACAATTTGGCGGCAATTCTCACTTTGCCTTTCCCTCTCAAAACCGTAACCCCTCCCCTCTTGCTCGGACGCCTCGCCCCAATGCCTCACCTCACGTCTCACTCGTGCCGATGCTCGGCTCTCTTCCTCCGAGTGCCTCATCGCAACGTCTCGCCTCACACCTTGCTCCCTCGGACGCTTAGCTCTCTTCCTCCTCCAAGTGCCTCGCCGCAACGTCTCGCCTCACACCTCGCTCCCTCGGATGCTCGGCTCTCTCCCTCCTCCGAGCGCCTTGCCCTGATGCCTCGCTCACTCGACGCTCGGCTCTCTTCCTCCTCCGAGCGCCTATCCGCGAGGTCTCGCCTCATACCGCGCTTGCTCGGACACTCGGCTCTCTTCCTTCTTCGAGCTCCTCGCCCGACGCCTCGCTCGCTCTAATGCTTGGCCGGTGCCTCACCTTGACGCCTCGCTCGCTCGACACTTGGCTCTCTTCCTCCTTGCTTCGCCCGAGGTCCGCACATTTACGCTTGGCTCTCTTCCTCTTATGCTTTGCCCGAGATCTCGTGCATTCCCGCTCTTTGGAGTGACGTTTGCCTCCCGATTGACATAGGTGCGTTTCGGCTTCACTTTCGCCGGTTGTAGATCGCTGTCTTTTGTAGCGTTTGTTTCGATATGATCTCACTTGATATAGGTGTGGCGGTCTCATTGGAGTTTGCTTGGTTGTTTAGTCTCTAAATGGGTCTGGCGATGGGTCATGCGAAGCATGTAGCGAAGTCGCAGCCCTCCCGTAGTCGCAACCTCGCCTCATGCCTAGCTTCGATCAAGTTGCTTAAGCCTTGACGTCAACACCTTCCCCTCTCACAACCTTGCCTTCGGCCTTGCTCAACACTCAAATGCCTTTCCATCGTCAAAATTGGTACATTTTATCTTTCTCCACAAGTTGTGAAAATTTTAATTGTCAATTGATTCATTGATTCGGGGACAATCCTCTAAGGTTTATGAAATGAAACAAGTGATGGTTCATTGGAACCGGACCGGGCCGGACCGGACCAGTTGGTCGGTCCTGGTTCTGGGCTCCAAGACCACTGGTCCGGTCCACGGTCAGAAAAGTGGGAACCGGTCCTCCCGGTCCGGTTCCCGGTTCTTGGGTGGAACCGGACCGAACCGGGAACCGATTACCCCTAGTTAATGTCAGCTCAAAAAATAGAAAAAATGTATTGAACTAGACATTTACAGCCTGTGGTAGTTGAAATGGAACATCCACACATGTCATGGGATCAGAAGTTTATTCCGCGTTTATTCGATATCAGTAAGATTGAATTTGAAAAAAAAAAAATGGCGAAATCAAGCATTTACTTATCCAGCTCCTAGTTTTGCAAATTCCAATAGGCACAAGGTTATAGATGAACCCAAAGAAAGCATATGCTTTGAGAATTGAAGGTTTATTCTCTAGTAAAGCAAATGGGTAGACGCGAGGATGACCACTTTTTTTGTATATTAATCGGTGATTCTGTGAGTTGATAATAAAGTAATCTTATTTTTTTCAGCTTAGTCGTTGGAAAAATAAATTCGTTATTTATACCGTACATTTGTTTAAATTAATTTTCCCGGACAATCATTTTCGGTACGTCGGATTGGCTGTCGATTTCAAGCCCCCTTTTCCTAAGTTGCAAACTCCCTAACCAGCCAATTAGGTCTGCTCCTGTTCATGGGGGCGATATGCATTACTGATTTTTTTCTTTAATAGATCTGTTTTCGTCAACCGACATGATTAGGATTTGATTCGAATTGGCTTTCCATTTCCTCAGTATAATCTAAGAACTTTCTCCCTTTTTAGCTTTATATTAACAAAAGCAGCACGGGACATGTGTATTAAAGTGAGAAGAAACATTTGAAAATGGAAGAAAATAAGTTCTCCCAATTAGCCGGGGTGCTGGAGATTTCTAAGAATTGGAGGTCGCCTACTTGAACTCAATGGGTTGCATGCAAGCTACTCTAACCTGAGTTCAACCGGTTCATTAGATATATAGGATGTTTCATAATCCTCGGAATATTGAGATTTCAAGCCATGCCCTGAATATCCAAAAAAAAAAAAAAAGAGAGAGAACATTTTGTTGAACAAGGTCCGACTGATGAGGCATGAGCATGCCAGCAAGAGGGACGAATATAGCCCTAGGATTGACGGGGAAAATCAAGATAACATTTGAGCCGAGCTAAGTTGATAGAGTCATTAGAGCACTAAACTTGAGTTTAAGCTTAACTCCATGAATCACATGCTATAGGATGGAGCATCAAATTTTCTACTTGAGCTCGATTCAAATACAAAATTAAGATTTTCAACTCTACTTGATTAATTTATAACCAAATTATGAATGAACTCAATTTTAAGTGTATCGAGCTTGAGCTCGAATGTGTGGGTGTGTTATATACAGGCTCGAGTTGGTTCACAAAACTGTCGAGTACAGTATTGGCAAGTTTGAGCTCAACAAGATACTAGAGTAATCGAGCTCGAGTCCGACCCAAAATCAGATGAGCCTATATTAACTAATTAACTTTGAATTGGTTTTTTTTTTATTTTATATTTTAACATTTTATGACATTGATTTTTTCTCGTGTGCACAATAAATATTTCGAAAATCAAATTGACACATTTGCGTCGAGATCCATTGAATCTAGACACCTTCACGACCATACATTGAACATGGACGGTATTGAAGTCTCTCGCCCGATCAATGTTCATTGACAATCATCACCAACTAATTTTTTCTTTAGTTGTCAATTTTTTATTTGCATTGTTTATTAAATTTTTGAATTTACAAACTATTTTTAGAGTACCGACCTTAATTACAGTGATCATCGATTTTTTTTTTGGATTAAATTACCAGCTAACTTGCATTACGAACTCTTATTTGAGCTCAACAAGATACTAGAGTAATTGAGCTCGGGATGAGCCTATATTAACTAATTAACTTGAATCGGTTTTTTTTATATTTTAACATTTTATGACATTGATTTTTTCTCGCGTGCACAATAAATATTTCGAAAATCAAATTGACACATTTGCATCGAGATCCATTGAATCTAGACACCTTCACGACCATACATTGAGCATGGACGGTATTGAAGTCTCTCGCCCGATCAATGTTCATTGACAAGCATCACCAACTAATTTTTCTTTAGTTGTCAATTTTTTTATTTTCATTGTTTATTAAATTTTTGAATTCACAAACTATTTTTAGAAAGTACCGACCTTAATTACAGTGATCATCGAATTTTTTTTGGATTAAATTACCAGCTAACTTGCATTACGGACTCTTATTTAAATTAGAAACCGGCATTAATTTGGTTCTTTATATTACCAACTTCTCTTATTTATGATTAAAAAATTATCTTATCTTTTATAAATTTTATTTATTTATTTACTAACACCTTCCATTACCAACTATCACATGAGATTACCAACATTTTCACGTGACTTAAAAATAAGTTTGGTAAGTAATTCAAATGAAATTAATAACCTAGATATTATGAGGCAATTTAATGGGAAAAAAAGTTGATGAGTCAAGCTAATTTAATTAGTAATCTCTGAAAAGTGAGTAAACATAAGGGTCACCGATCAAGGTAAATAAAAATTGATAATTCAAATTTGATAAGATCCTATAAGCATCGTTGTGATTCTTAATCAAACAAATCAATTTTCAATTGAGGCATTCGAATAATGATTAAAAAGCGAGTAGGGACTTGGGGTGAGTATATTGGACCAACCAGATTGCCAATGGTTCGGTTCTTAGGAGCGCCAATTCGATTTCCAATTCCATTTGGAACTAGTGATTTTTGGTTCTAGAACCCTTTCTGAGAGAATTGGACCGATAGTCTCGAACCAACTATTTTCTAAAAATATATTTTTAATTTCTTAAAAATAACAATAAATCCCAAAATAGTAACAACTTTAACATTTTTGAATTTTTAAATTTCTTTTTGCTAAGTGATTGTTTCCATTGAATGGACTAGACTGATCGGTCCATTTATCGATCTTTCCGATCCAATTTCCAGTTTTTAGGTAGAACCGGATAGAATTGGGAACCGTTCATCTCTGGTAGGGCGCTAGCTGGCCATATCCCTCTACGGAAACTGTAGTCGATCGAACGGTGAAAAGCTTGCTCCACATCTTTTCTTATTCCAACTTGGAAGGGGAGGTTGGGGGTTAAATCCTACCTTCTCGAGAGATGGGGTGGAGCGATTTCATTTCGGTGGGTTTCGACCATGGCACGCCCGCAGCAGGTAATGGCAAAAGTTTGAGTGAGTATTAGAGTAGGACCGACAAAAAAAAAAAAAAAAAAAAGGGAGAGGCTCACCGAAAGACCGTGAGTGGGGCCGCACTTGACATTCACACGTGTCGTTGGGACACGAGCCTGACATGCCAGCGAGGCGGCGAGTGGGAGCCGCTGGCGAGATGAGAAGAAGCGAGCACGCAGCAGCATGCGACTTTGCCGAGTATCGCCCCTAGTTGCCCGTGCTTCATGGTCGTCGCCATTTTTTAATATTTAATCAAAACAAATATTAGATTAACTTATCCCCATAGCCCCTACCAGCTGCCACGCTCATCGACTTTTTGGATAATTTTGTTTTCGTGAAAAAGCATGAATTCACAGATTTCTTTTTTAAGTAAAAAAGGGGTAAAAATAAGAAGGATAAGATATAGTGTTAAAAACATCTGACAGAAGAGGCCATTGCCGAACAAGAAAAGTTTTAATTAGGTCCATGGAGAGCATATATTTCTACTACTTCAGTATCCATCGTGATAACTTACTTGCTACAGCTTTTACATGACCGAGATCCTTGAAAGGAATAAAGCACCTTAAAAGTACCGTGTGCCTGGAGATGATGATTAAGGGTTTGTTGACACTGGGATGATAATTATTGCACGCATCTCGAAGATAATTAAAGAGAAGTTTTGGAGCCAGTAATCACTAACCAAGTGAAGAGCGACAACAATAGCGTTTGAATTTACTAGTTTTATCTCAATAATGCATTAAAGTATCGTCAATTTGTTTCAAGGTTTATTCCAAGTTTATACCAAAAAAATGCTAAAATAAATCGAAAGACGAGGCTGACGTACTCAGATCCCGACAAACATTGATCGGAGTAGCAGTTAGAATAAGCTCGTCAATGTCAGCTCGAAAAATAGAAAAATGCATTGAACTCGACATTTACGGCCTGCAGTGGTTGAAATGGAATACACATGTCATGGGATCAAAAGTTCATTCCACGTTTATTCGGTAAATAAATCGGTAAAGATTGAATTATAAGAAAAAAAAATCACGAAATCGAGCATTTACTTATCCAGCTCCTAGTTTTGCATGTTCCAATAGGCACGAGGTTATAGATGAACTCAAAGAAAGCATATGCTTTGAGAATGGAAGGTTTATTCTCTAGTAAAGCAAATGGGTAGAAGCAAGGATGACCACTTTTTTGTAAATTAATCGTGATTTTGTGAGTTGATAATAAAGTAATCTTATTTTTCTCAGCTTAGTTGTTGGAAAAATAAATTCACTATCTATATCGTACATTTGTTTAAATTAATTTTCCTGGACATTCATTTTCGGTACGTCGGATTGGCTGTCGATTTCAAGCCCCCCTTTTCCTAAGTTGCAAACTCCCTAACCAGCCAATTAGGTCTGCTCCTGTTCACGGGGGGCGACATGCATTACTGATTTTTTTTTCTTTAATAGATCTGTTTTCGTCAACCGACATGATTAGGTTTTGATTCGAATTGGTTTTCCATTTCCTCAGTATAATCTAAGAACTTTCTCCCTTTTTAGCTTTATATTAACAAAAGCAGCACGGGACATGTGTATTAATGCGAGAAGAATCATTTGAAAATGGAAGAAAATAAGTTCTCCCAATTAGCCGGGGTGCTGGAGATTTCTAAGAATCGGAGGTCGCCTACTTGAACTCAACGGGTTGCATGCAAGCTACTCTAACCTGAGTTCAACCGGTTCATTAGATATATAGGATGTTTCATAAACCTCGGAATACTGAGATACCAAGCCATGCCCTAAATTATCCAAAAAAAAAAAAACAAAACAAAAAAAGGAGAACATTTTGTTGAACAAGGTCCGACTCATGAGGCATGAGCATGCTGGCGAGAGGGACAAATATAGCCGTAGGTTTGACGGGGAAAATCAAGATAACATTTGAGCTGAGCTAAGTTGATAGAGTCCCTGACCAAAAAAAAAAAAAAAGAAGTTGATAGAGTCATTAGAACACCAAACTTGAGTTTAAGCTTAACTCTATGAATCACATGCTTTGGGATAGAGTATCAAATTTTCTACGTGAGCTCAATTTAAATACAAAATTAAAATTTTCAACTCTACTTGATTAATTTCTAACCAAATTATGAATGAACTCAATTTTAAGTGTATTGAGCTTGAGCTCGAATGTGCGGGTGTGTTATATACAGGCTCGAGTTAGTTCACAAACCTATCGAGTAGAGTATTGGCAAGTTTGAGCTAAACAAGATACTTGAGTAATCGAGCTCGAGTCCGACCCGAAATCAGATTAACCTATATTAACTAATTAAATTTGAATCGCTTTTTTATTTATATTTTAACATTTTATGACATTGATTTTTTCTCGCGTGCACAATAAATATTTCGAAAATCAAATCAACACATTTGGGTCGAGATCCATTGAATCTAGACCCCTTCATGACCATACATTGAACATGGATGTTATTGAAGTCTCTCGCCCGATCAATGTTCATTGACAATCATTACCAACTGATTTTTCTTTAGTTGTCAATTTTTTATTTGCATCGTTCATTAAATTTTTTGAATTTACAAACTATTTTTGGGAGTACCAACCTTAATTACGGTGATCACCGAATTTTCTTGGATTAAATTACTAGCTAACTTGCATTACGAACTCTTATTTGAATTAGAAACTAGCGTTAATTTGGTTCTTTTATATTAACAACTTCTCTTATTTATGATTACAAAAATTATCTTATCTTTTATAAATTTTTATTTATTTTCTTATTAACACCTCCAATTACCAACTATTACATGAGATTACCAACATTTTCACGTGACTTAAAAATAAGTTTGGTAAGTAATTCAAATGAAAATTAGTAACCTAGATATTATGAGGCAATTTAATGGGAAAAAAAGTTGATGAGTCAAGCTAATTTAATTAGTAATGTCTGAAAAGTGAGTAAACGTAAGGGTCACCGATCAAGGTAAATAAAAATTGATAATTCAAATGAAAAGCTGTTAAATTAAAAATTAAACATTAGGATTCTAATTCATTTCTTGAGAATTGGACATCTTGGTGCTAAACGTGTTCGGCTCGGGAAATTTGTGCTTTTTTGGTCACGTTTGGCCACTGATTATCCTCTGCACGGGTTAAACTATTGTTACTCGGTATTTAGGTCCTGAACGTTATTTTAATTATACCAAAGTACGTAACTTTACGCTCTTTGGTGAATGGAGTCATCGATGGCGGTGGGGATCAACTGAGAGGAAGGAGTAGGATAGCTTTTCATGAATATCCCACGATTGCTGGTGCTTTGGTACTCTTTAAAAGATTTGCCCGAGCTTCTCATGCAATTTCCTATGCTTCCTTGGAGCGTGAGTGACGATTATTGATTAGTTTGTGTAAATATCACGACTCGTGCATAACTTGTCGATTCCTTTTTTCCCTTCGACTTGCTCCACTCCTTCTTCGTAGCTTGAAACATAGCTTCTACCTGTATACCATAACACTCATGTCAACTAAAGGGACATAGATCCGCTCGAAACATTCGTGATTAGATTTGTCTTTTTGGGTCGAATGCAATAATCTCTTAGGTATTAAGACGGTGGAATACAAAAAGCAAGGTTTTCGAAAGACTAGTGACTAGAGCATGAATTTTGGAGGAAGATCTTCTTCTTCTTCTTCTTCTTCTTAATTTGGGGTAGTTGCATATCTCAAATCTATACAAACGCGACAAATAACATAAAAAATAAAGTGAAGAGACGTACACTCGCATCACTTTTCAAATAAGTTTTAAATAAAGTCAAATGCATCGTTCATACTTAACTTAATTAAGCTAAAAATTTATTGGGAACATATTTAAAAAGCGTGAGAAATGGTAAAATGGACCGTTCTCGCCTAGCAACTCGAGCTTTTGCTGCTTTCGCCCATAAGCTTTTGTTTTTATTTTTTTTTGGGTCGGTCCTACTTTACCCATTCTATTATAATTCTCATGCTCAGACTTTTATTCTGCTTCCTTGCAAGGCGAGGGAGTCGAAATCCACTAAAATTAATTCGTCCATATCCCAATCCCCTGAGAATGTGAGAATTC
Source organism: Eucalyptus grandis (assembly GCF_016545825.1). Classification (NCBI taxonomy): domain Eukaryota; kingdom Viridiplantae; phylum Streptophyta; class Magnoliopsida; order Myrtales; family Myrtaceae; genus Eucalyptus; species Eucalyptus grandis. Next base: position 27,273,562 of record NC_052620.1, read on the forward strand.
GAACCGCTCACCTTTCTCTTCCAATATGGAAGAGTGGTCACCGGTTCGCCCATAGGCTTTCCCATAGCAGAGATTTAGACAATAAAGTAACACACAAGGTTTATTCTGAGTTTATTCCCAATATGAGGAGCTCGTCAAACGTGACAAATGGACTTAAGATAGCTTCTTAACAATGGATCTTCTCCTGATCTAATAGCTATAAAAAGATAATAAATTATTCCCAATGTCCAAGAATGATGACATCGTGTTGTTACATTCATTGGAAAGAAAGTACAAAAAAATTTAAAAAATCCTAAATCTATCCTATTCACATCAACTCAATTTTAAATCTTTAAATTATGTCGACCTTCGACCCAAATTTTTTTGTATCGATTCGATTTTAAACATTTTTAAGTTTTGACAATTGAGTTTATTCAATTAATTTATGCAAAAAATTACTGACATAAATATGATGATTTTACATGACACAATCGACATTAACATTAGCATTTTTTTTTGTATTTTTTAATAACTTTTTGAATTTTTTCTCTCATTTTTCTTTCCATTCTCTCTCTGCTATTGGCTGGTGGCTAGTGAGAGCTAGTCTTGCTTGAGCAAGGGTCACCCCGCCTCTCCAAGTGAGGATTGGCCTCACTAGATTTGGCGAAGCACGCCTCGTTGGTGCTCACTCGTTGACAAAAAGAAAAGGAAGGAAAATTTTTTTAAAAAAAATCCAAATCAGCATTAGTTAGGTTATGTAAAACGGCTGGTGTTCACGTTAGTAATCAAATAAATTCAATTTACAAAACATCAAAAGATTTAGATTTGAATTGATACAATTTAAAGATTTAAAACTCCACAATTACGAGCATAATACGTTTGGCACGTTTTCTTTTCCTTTTTTTTTTTTTCTTTTTTCAAATTTTCCTTCCATTGAAAATGCCGACGTACTTTAAATCTCTCCTTTAATTCATTAGATAAGATGCTGATGATTGCAAAGACCATTCGTTTAGTACTAAAATACCAATTTGCGGATCAATCGTGGGAAGCCCCGATTCGTGGGGAATGCAAAGTTTGAATTCGCGATGTTAACGTAACGTCCGATTCGAATACACGTCTGATTGCGACGAGGAAACTCGATTCGATGCGGGGCGGGTTTGACTTGCTTCGAGACCTTTCGGATCGCGTCCACGGAGGAGGAATAAGCCCGCCGCCCCGGTTAGGTCGGCACGGGAGGGCACGTGGACTGACGTTGGACGATGACGTGGCGGCGACCCTTGGAGGTGTCGAAGGGCCGGATATAGGGGAGCTGGGTCAAGGTGCGGCAGGGTCTACGGGTTCCACTGTAGTCTCCCGACATTTCAACTTAAAATCAATTTCAACTTAAAATCAATTGGAGAAGTACCCGCACGCCGCGGCTTTTATGGCTGGCCTTTTCTGTCTCTCTTTATTCTCCCATTTTTTCTTCGCATCTCGATAGTGTACTTGCGCTCGTCAACACGTTTTCGAAAAAAGGCAAATTGCTCAATTCGATGTATGAGCTTTCCCAAGACACTAGATTTTGTCAAATTGAGTGTCATTGCAATTAGACCTATCAGATGAATGAGTGGGCGAGAAAATGGACCAACTCAAATTGATTCATTTTTATATAAAACGAAATTAGTGACCCACACTCAATTTGTCTAATTTTATATTTATTCAAATATAGAAAATCTCATGCCCAAATTGAGATGAAGTACAGAGTGAATGAACGTGATTTCACGTAAGGGTGACGTAGAACGAAGAAAGTTATAAAGTTGGTTGAGTTTATTTATAACTCGTATATCATTCATATTATGCTTAAACTTATTTATGACTCATTTATTGAATGCAATATGATTTAATCCATCATTATATATATTATCAGACATCTTATATAAATTAAGAAATGGGTTTGTGATTATTTTGACAGATGCAGTTTGCGTTTTTAATTGTATAAACTAATTATGATAGAGCATTAAATAACGTAAAAAGCCAATAGGGACGCAAGGTGGCCATATCTTTCGTCGTGAGCAGAAGCAGTAGTCGAATGATGAAAAAGCTTGCTCAATATAAATTCTCTTGGCCGAAAAAAAGGAAAAAAAAAAAAATTACTGGGGAAGGGGGCAAGCTCACCGTAATGCCGTGGGTTGGGCCGCACCAGATCAGGCAGAGGTATCGTCGAGGGGATGAGAACCTGACATGCCAGCGAGGCGGCGAGTGGGAGCCGCTCTATCCATCGCAGCCGGTCAGACGGAGCACGCAACAACATGCGACTTTCGCCATGTTTCCTGGTCGTTCCCCCTACTATTATTATTATATTTATATTTAATTAAAATAAATACTAGATTAACTTATCCCCACGGCCCCGGCCAGCTGCATTTCTCCGCAGTCACCTTTCTTTATTTTTATATTTTATTAGTTTTCATGGGATATCACAAATTACGGATTTCTTTCTATACCATCTAATAGAAGGGCTCACCGAAAATCAAATTACAGGAAAAAGAAAAAAGGTTTAATCGGGTCGCCTCGAGAGTGTACATATTTATCTTTGTTGCGGGGAAACTCATTGTGATAATTCATCTCAAAATCCATATGGATTTCACTATTCTTTTTTTTTTTTTTGGTGTGTGCTAAATACTTCTTACGTAGTCAAGATCCTCAAAAGGGATAAAACACATTAAAAGTGTCACGTGTCCGGTGATGATTAAGGGCTGGTCGACATCATACTATGATGGTTGGATATTTTTTAGGAAAATTGAAGAGAAGTTGGAGTTGGCAAATACTGATGAGAAGAAAAGAGATAATAATCGCGTTTGAATTTACCGAGCTTATCTCAATAGCATCTCGAACCGTTGTCATTGTATATGAAGGTTTATTTGAAGTTTATTCACCAAAAAAAAATGCTAAAATAATTGAAGATAAGGTGGACTAGCTTAGATTTCGATAGACATTAATCGGATCAATAGTTAAAATAGGCTCATCAATGTTAGCTAAGGTGCATATAACTCAACGCATACGACCTGTATTAGTTCAGATGGAGACATTCACATGTTCCCAGATCAGAGGTTTATTCCGCGTTTATTTTATAAATAAGTTTGTATGATTAAATATTAAAATAAAATGCCAAAATCGTCGAACGTATGCGTAGCCAGCTCGTAGTTTTTCACATTTCCATGGCGCAACGTTATATGGAACGAATGGAGCATATGCTTTGAGAACGGAAGGTTTATTCTTAGTTGATTCTCCACTAGAGCAAACAAATCTTATTCTTCTCAGCATAGTTGTCGGAAAAAGAAAATCATTATCTTGTCCTGCATAATTAAAAAAAGAAAAAGAAAAGCGATAAAGGCCTTGGGGATGCACGTGGCATCATCGCTGCCATCATTCGATAATTAATTCTCTTGGACATTTATTTTAGTCCATCGGATTGGCTGTCGCTTTCGAGCTCCTTTTTTTAAGCTGTAGACTCCTTAACAAGCCAATCAGAACTTCTCCCGTTTACGGGGCGATATGCATTATTGATTTCTTTATTTTATTTTACTCAATGGATCTGTTTCCGTTGACCGACAAGATTGGGATTATATTCGAACTGATTTCCCATTTTGCTCAATTTGCTCTAAAAACACTTGAAAACTTAAAAAAAGGAGTTCTCTTTTCGCCATGGAGATTTCTAGAGATCAGAGATCCCCGTTTCAATTCAACGGATTGCATGTGAGCTACTCTGAGTTCGGATAGCCTGCATCGATCAAAAGCCCAAGCCCAAGGCCATGACTTGAATTATTTAAAAAAAAGAAAAGAATATGAACATTTAGTTAAATAAGTTTCGATGCATAAGATACGAGTATGCCAGCAAGACGCAAAACTGTAGCAGCAAGATTGACAAGTAAAATCAATATAACGTTTGACTCAACTTGAGTCACTTAAGTCAAGTCAACAGAGTTGTTATAACACATAATTCGAGTTCGAGCTCAAGTCGACTTAAATCACACACCTGTTACTCTAAATATGACCAGATTTGGATTGAGCATTGAATTTTCTACTTGAGCTCAATTCGAACTAAGAATTCAACTCGTTCTTAAGCATGCTAAACTCGAGCTCAAGCATATTACACTTGAATGCCTTTCTCTGTAAATATATAAGCCCCAGTTGCTTCGCAGGCTAAGCATTAAAGAGGTCGATGGTTGAGTCGACTCGACGTCAGAATATGCGTCAATTAGATCTGTCGTATGTGCTCCGCAGCCCATCTAAGTAAGTTTGACTTTGGTTGACCACCTTAACAAGGCAACCCGCATTAAATGTCGGGTCGAGATCCACGTGCTTACCTAAATAGGAAGATTTAGTTTCATTTCTGTCCTTTCTGGAGTAGGTCACATCTGGTTTCACCACAATGGCGCGACAGCATTCAATTCTCAAGTCAAACCTCGAAATAAAAGCCAAGCACCACCAGACATTTTTGCTTTCCTAAAATAATTCATCTCGTACTGCCAATGGCGAAAACAATGGTCGGTATTTATTAACTTATTGAGCTTCGAATTCGAAAAATATTCCCATTCCGACCGGTGCCATGTGGCCGGTGTTATTGTTATCCACACTCACGACTCTTTTGGACAAAAATGAGTAGACATTGTCCTATCGTGAACAAAATGAACTTGCAAATCGACTATGATTTCACTAAATATGATATTTTTCCCTCGTTCTATGTTACACATTTTAGAAAATTAGTTTCCAAATCACTATTTTTTATGTTCATCGACATGTAAATCCATGTGCTCACCCGTTTCCTTCATATTTCAATATTATCTTGGACTAAAAGAGTATGAAAGCAAAATTCATTGAATCTAGCCGCCTTCACGAGGATACATCGAATGTGGACATCGACATCAAGAGTGTAGTTAGCTACACCTTAAACTAGAATAAGCAAACTATCCGATTCTCAACTTAATTAAATCCATAAATTTTTAAAACCACAATTACTGACAAAGCACATCTCATTGCACGCTCAACGTCCAATGGCACTTGTCAGTAAGTCATCATTTTGCATCGATAAAGATGACAAATGGATGAGTTTGATTGAGTTTGAATGGATCATAAATAAGGTCAATCCATATCCACCTACTTAACTCACATCGGCCCATTGTTTGTACTTCATAATATAGGTGGCCTACTAGCAACCCATTCCAGATCCAGCATAGACTCACCCACATAATCCGCCCAAGTGAAATAATGATTTTAATCGAATAAGAACGAGAAGGCTAAAGAAACAGATTGAAATGGAGGGAAACTGGTAGACACCCACAAGATGAACCTGGAAGAAGTGAGAGCTGCCGGAGCGATGCATCGAAGCAACCGCCAGGCCACAACCCCGGCCTATGCCGGCGGAGCAGCTTGCCCTACAACTTCACCAACGTGGCCATCGCCGACTTGCTCATTATCGGGGTCGCTAGCTACTTCACGCTCCAAGAAAGATTGCTTCTAGAAATTAACGCAAACAACAAGGGAGGAGAAGAAACGTGGGTGGCCCAGAGAGCCATTGAAATTCTAAATTTCGGGCCCACATATGTCCCCAATGGCCCACCGATCCATCTCCGCGCATGGAAGGATCGTGTCCTCATTTTACTCGTTTTGCCAAAACGTGAACGGAGGACCCATTGAAATCACACAAGACAAGCACGTGGGAAACATAGAAATTGCACAGCCCACTAAAATTCAAGTTTCACGGAGCCAAAATAATTATCTAAAACGTCCTAAACCTATAATACGACAAAACCTATAATACGACAGTCAATTCAATCCTAAACTTTTTGAAGATTTGCAAATTTGGTACTAAGTCTTTCATTTTGTCGATTAACTTAATTCTAAACTTTTTTAAAAACTTTGCCGATTTAGTACAAAGCCTATTACTTAAAAACCTATTATTTGAATATTTGGTAAGAAGGACTACACTGGCATATCGTCAATAATTAAAAAGTTTATAATTGAACCGATAAATTGTCAAAATGTTCAATTCTGAATTAACTTAATTAAAATATTTAGAACTAAATGGATCTATATACAATAGATATAGGAACTTTTGGACAACTTTTTCATTAGTAATCGTCTCATCCAATAGCAGCAGAGGTATCTACGAATCTCTTTCGGCGGGTCACTAATGCTCCCCCGACAACTCCATCATATAATCAACCATGTCACGATGTGGGGGCTTAGAATATTCCCACTCCATCAACGTTTCCCTGTTCTGAAACTCCGATATGATGCCTTATCGCGACTTTGAGAGGAGGGCTTTTCCAGAGTTTTTCTCGACAGTCAATGCTAATCTCATCACTCATGATTGGTTGTCGTCTGGATCAGGTGGGACAGCGACCGCATCACTTTTCTGTGGTCTCCCGCTGATGTAAGGAGGGTTTGCCCACAGAAAAGACATCGCTTTCGTTCACGGTGGAAACGTACTTTTCCACTAAGGAGGGAGGGGCTAGCAAGTACCGGAGGCTAAGAAATTGCCCCGGACCGGATGGGTCACGGTCGTCGTTCTCACGCGCGATTTGAGAGATTTAACCCTGGGCCTCTGGCAGTCGCGGTTAAACCAAAGGGAGGGTACAAGAACGCTAGCTTGGGACCATGCCCAGAGGCCTGGTGCGACCTCATTTTCATTCGGCTTTCAAAGTACAAGAGCTTTCGACCGAGGGCAATTGGCACGAGACAGGACAACATCGGAATCGAAGATTTTTATGGCTCGTTCGGTCCCCAAAAGCAAGATTCCTTCGGGGACCATGGACAACAGTACGTTACCGAAAGTTCATATGAGGTACCACAAACATTAAAGTGGACAAATGTCTTCGAAAATGAGATCTCTTTTTGTACCAGTTCTTTGCCGGAGGACGGCTCAGAATCAGATCATTCTGGTTTCTGAACCCAGTACGAGGAAGAAATTCTCATGTCCTAGGAACTGTGAAGCCCCGTTGATCGTCATGTCCAATGCCGCATCAAAGGACTCGACTAAATGTCATGGTTGAGTCACCGTGAAAGTGATCCCACGGGAACAGTCATGTTACATGTATGGAAGAGGATACGCTCTGAAAGCCCAAACAACGAACAAATGCCTTAAGCCACTCGTTAAGGGAAAGAGTTTGATCATCAAAGTAATAATTATATCATCTTAGAAAAAGTAAGCACATTGAAAATTCCAAGTTTTCTTTGTTTGCCTAACAAGTACTCTAAAGACACTCTTAACAAGATCGTGTAAATATGCCAACCCCCCTATAGAACCCTCTGCATCAAACAAGATCAGCGTTTCTTGCGAAAAAAAAGGGAACAAAACAAAAACAATTTCGGCATTCAGCATCAGAGTGCATACAATTTTCAGCACACATGCGATTAGTCATCAACTGAGGGGTGGAAAAAGAGTGCAAAAGGGCACAACGCTATCTAGTGTTTGCAATAAACAAGATCCAATATGTACATTCACTGTTCAGCGAACAATAGAGGATAACTAAGTAACAGTACCTATCATACAACAACAATCTCCTGAGAGTTAGTCTTCCATCTCTGCATCACGTCCAGCCACCTCCATCGCGACATCTTCATCATCAACATCGTCATTGTCGTCGTCACCACTGTCCTCTTCTCCTAGCAGCCACTGTTCAAACTCATCGAAGTCATCGTACTCACGCATGTATGAATCGTCCAATCGGTTGGATGGGTCCGCCCCCAGCTCCTCCCCATGACACAACACATGCAAGAAAGGCCTACTCCGGGCCAAAGCATCTACCATATCCCTATTGACACTTCCCGTCAGTCCTAACCACCTCAACCTCGGGAAATAAGGTCGCTTCAACCACCTAAATGACAGTTGGGTAATGCCACCACAATTGTGCAGATCCAACAACCTCAGCCTACTCCCTTGCCACCCTTCTTCACGAGCCTGCATAGACGCTAATGCCATTACTGAAGTGTCACCAATGAGCGGGCATTGTCGCAAGCGGAGTTCAAGAATTGGAAGGCGAGCTCTTGCTAATGACAAGATTCCATCATCAGAAATGCTAGGGGTGTTGGATAGGTCCAATTCTTGCAGCTCATACTTAAAGGAGCCCTCGAACAAAAGTAATATACCTCTGTCTGTAAGTCTCTTGCAGCCTCTCAGAGACAGTGACGTGAGCGAAGTGATCACTCTCCATCTCAAGTATGACAACCCCGTATCAGTAATATCAGAACCGTCCAACTGCAAAATTTTCAACTTTACAAGAGTTCCAATGGCTCGGAGAGCTTCATCTCCGAGACTTTTACAATCCCTGAGATCAAGAACTCTTAAATCCACATTTGACACCAAATTTTCAACACCGTCATTTGTCAGAAGATTGCACCATCTCAAGCTAACATGGGTCAAGGAGAGTGAAGTCGCACGGATGTCATGAAACACCAGATTTGTTAATGAAGTGCCATGAGCAACCCTCAGCTTGTACAAACTCGAGCATGAATGCAAGATTTCTCGGAAACCTGTATCAGTGACACGACAAAAGCCACCAAGATATATACTTTCCATGTTTGCACATCTATCGGCCATTAGTAGGATCCCAAGATCGTTAACTCGTTTGAAATAAGTAACAAGAAACTCCTGGCTCCTGACTAGTGAAAGATGCCTCAGTTTGCCATGCTGATTAATCTGTTGAAGACCAGAATTAGTGAGGTCAAATGTAAGTCTCGGTTCAATAATCGGTGCATCTCGAAGATCCAAATGGGTAAGGGACAGAAGACCCCCAGAAATAGTTCCGACCATAGCATCAGTGATATAGTCCACCGAAAGGCTTAACTTCTGAATTCTAGGAAGCACCGATGGTTGAATGTGCGTCTGTTCCAAATTAGGGCTCAGAAGCTCAGTGATCATCACTGATGAGATATAGCCGATTTCAAGACAAGTGAGCTTTGTTGAAGCTAATGCCCAGACTCGAGCAAAATTATGACGTATAAATATCGACACATCAAACATGAGGAATAGTGCCTGCAAGACAAGAAAAGGCATACACATAAGTGACGCGAACCAACTAGCTGAAGACAGCAGCTTATACTATGAATCCATACGCTCATAATAGGTGACAAAATCAGCCAGATATGGAGCGGTCATTAAATGATGATTTTTCTTAGATTCTATCATGCTCGAAGGGTAAATAAGAAGTAGAATCCAACACATAATTAATTAACCATAGTACTACTGTCACATGCACAATTAGATCAATTTAAGCAACAGTTGCATTAAGGTTGTACTGATGATTTAAGAATACGAAGCTCACTTCTAACTGAGTGCAACCACTCAACAACTCGTCAAGATCGGAAACATGAAGTGCTCGCCCTCTATTCTCAGCAACAGAACCCAAGTACAGAGACCTCCATGAAATGAATAACACAGCGTTAACAAAAGCCAATCCTCTACAAGCTGCACATAACCAAATTTACCATGACCGACGCCAGAAGCAGGCGCGGACAGAAATTAAAGAGGGATTGTCGATACAAACTTTAGGTCCCCGCACTGCGATCCTATCTCGGAGAGCAGCTTGCCGCTGAAATCCGCACAGTTGTGGAGATGGAGCTCGTGCAAAGACGGCCTAACCAGCAACCTTATGGCCGAATCGTTGAGCCGACCGCAGTCCACCTTCAGGCTCCTCATCAGAGGATTCGGCGGCAGCAGAGGCCCCAGCAATTCGATAGAAGGCGCGATCTCCTGAAACAGAAGCCCACCATCTCAATCGACAAGTTCGACTTCGACCCGAAAAAGCAAATTAAAAAAATCAAATTTTTCCTAAGTTCGATCCATCTTTTGTCCCCTGGATCTCTTCCACAGTCGCAAGTCCGAGACTTCCGTTTCGTTCCTCCAATTTCGTAACCGCCGGGCGGAATTATGGACATGGAGATCGATGGGTTCGGTCAAGAACCGCGAAATCGAGCCGGGCTGCGAAGAAAGCAGAGAGGGAGAGAGTAGGGACATACGAGGAGATGGATGCTGGGGATGAAGGAGAGGACGTGGGAAGCGCAGTGGCGGAAGGTCCGGCACGTGGACCCGGCGGAGCAGATCGACGACACGTCCAGCTTCACCATGATCGTCGCCAGCAGAGCCGACGGCAGCTGGTCCAGCCCCACCATGCTCGCCTCCTCCTCCTCCTCCTCCATCACTCTCTCTCTCTCTCTTGCTTGGAAGGAAGACGGGAGCTTATCGCTCCGATCGAGGTCCGGCGAGCAGACGATGGCCCGAGACGAGCTTCCACGATTTCGTCTCACATGGCGACATGTGCATTTAGGAAGATGAGATTGCTTGCGTGACGACACCGTTTAAGAGAAACGTCTTGCGATGGGAAGGTGTCGGCATGAATCCGGCCCAATCATTCGTAAGCTTGGATTAATTTTCTACACAGGTGATTTGTGGGCTAAATTGAGAGGAAAGCTGTCATTTTGGGGGTTGAATGAAAAACTTTAAAAGTACGGGGACGGGGGCACAAATGTATAAACCTCGAGAGCGCGCGTTGGTCCTCGTTTCACTGCCGAGTGCTTCCTTCCGACTTCCGAGTTCCGTAGCTCAGAGTCCCAGTGACCTGTAAATTTCGCCGGCGGATTCTCCCCCTCGCTTTGTCATCGCGTTTTCTCGCCGCCGATCCCGCTCGATGCCCGGGGCGCATCCCGCAGCCCCTATGGCCGATTGGAGCCAGATGCCCGTGGACCTCCTCCGGCTCATCGCGCGACGCCTCGACACGCAATTCGACGTCCTCCGATTCCGATCCGTCTGCTCTTCCTGGCGTTCCTCGGTCGCACCGAGCCCTAATCCCTTCGGGGACGGCGGATTGTGGATCAGCCCGCACGGCAGGGATCCCGACGATCGCCTCGAGGTAGACTTCCTCTCCAGGAGCACCATCTTCCTCCTCGGAGTGCCCCGATCCCGCGACCAAACAGTCCCCGGCGGGTGGCTGCTCAAGGTCGGGAAGGACTTCCCCGGGAGGATGCATCTACTGAACCCTCTCTCCAGCTGCGAATTCGATCGTCTGCCTGAGGATTTTCCAAGAGTTTTGGACTTGATGAATCTGCGCGTGCTGGAGTTAGGGCACGAGTATGTGTTGCGGTGCTTGAATAATGACGACCGCCGTCCTGCTGACATACTTTTCCCGGATAAGGTTGCTTTCATGTGTTTAGGCAATGGAAATGATTATGTGCTGCTCCGGATTGCGTCGGGGAAATTGTCCATGTTTAAATCTAAGGAAGAACGGTGGTCCATCATTCAGGACACGCCGTCGCCATGGTATGACGACGTGATATTGTTTAATGGGGAGTTTTATGCCGTTGATCGTGCTGGGATGACTGTGATCGTCGGGTTGGATTCGGGTGTGACCTCGATTGTGCAGCCGAACTTCCGTGGTCGTGAGAAGTTCTTGGTGGAATCTGTCGGCGAGCTGCTGTTGGTCTACAGGGATAGGAGCCTGGATGCGGAGAACGACCACGAAAGCCTAATAGATTACCTTACGAGCGAGACGGTCCAGTTTAAGGTCTACAAGTTGGACAGCAAAGAGCAGGTGTGGAGCAGGGCGAAAGACTTAGGGGATAGGGTGCTGTTTCTGGGAGATGAATGTGCATTCTCTGCTTCAGCTGCAGATCTAGGGGCTTCTAAAGGGAATCTCATATTTTATAGGGATTATGTTGGAAGGGCAGCAGATTTGAGCCTTAAGATGTGTGTCTATGACATGGATAGTGGCCGTTTTGGACCTACAGAAGATCATGCAGGTTTTTCGGAGCTGTTCTGGCCTCCTCCAGATTGGATTGCTTCGACGACCTCGGAAGTAAGCACTTGTTTCCTGGAATTCTTTCAATCATCTATTATATGTTTGTCGGTCCTCAGAACTAGAGGAATTCATATAGGAGCACACTGGAGATTTCCTCTGTTCTGTTGCATATTCTGATGCTGCATTCTATCATCGTGTTCTAAAAAAGTGCTAAACTCATTTCATCGGTGCCAAATTTAGTCATAAGCTTTTTGGTCCATTGTCAATTCAGTCATTCCGATTAATTTTGACTGGTTATTAATAACAAGGGAGCTGGGCATCGATAATTTTTAATAATATTTTAATATTTTCGATTTTTTTCCCTTTCTTCTTCCTTTTGTTAGTGATTGGCACCACCTGAGCGGGCTGGCCTTGCTTGGGCGAGGGTCGCCGTTGCCCGCCATAGGCGAGGGCTCCCCTCGCTAGGCCTCACCTGGGTGAGAGAAGGCGACACCTGGTGAGGCTGCCTTGGCCTAGGCAAGGGCTGGCCTTGCTAGATTTGGTGAGCGGAGCCCTCACCAAGGCTCACTTGGCCGAGCCTCATATGGCAACACCGACCATTGCCTAGGTGAGGCCAGCCTGCTCAGCCATTACCTGTGGCGATCACCTGCAAAAATAAGAAGAAAAGAAAAAAAAATCAGAAAAAATAAAAAGTAATAATATGAATATTAAAATAATATTGAAAATTGTCCACATTAGTCACTGGTTATGCTACACAATGCGTCCAACGTCCAAGTAAGTAATATCCGCCCAAAAATAGGTTTAGAACGTGTCTAACACTTTTTCCTATTTTTGACTATAGTCACTTCTGGAAGAAAATTTTGGAACTTAACATTAGATTCCTCATGCTTTATCAGTGGTTGGTTTCGTTCCGGATAAATGATATTTCATCGAACATTTTCTATCATTTCTCCTTTCTATAAACTATTTAATACTCTCTTCGTGATAGCCTCAGGTTTGAAATCGATTGGAAGCACCGGCAGCGTAACGCGGAGGTTGGTCTTCTTGGATGTGGGATGTTGCCATTATCGAATTGTTGGTTCGCGGCATTGTACATGAATAACACGGTTAGAAAGGGCGAGGGAGGTTGATTTAGCTCGCTGTATGGGACCAAGGCAACTCCTATCGACGCTAAAGGAAGGCAAGAAGGTAGTCTAGTTAGGTGACAATGCATCCTCTGAATAACTGGTTACGAGATTAATGCTCAGATCCCCCTAGAGGGTCCGCATCATTACACAGGTTTTGTTATATTCAACTGTTCATTATAGATTTTGCCAGACGGTCTTTGTTGATTGATGCAAAGGCAGAGAGAGCAGTTCACTGTATATATATTTTTTGGTCTCACTCCTCTTCTATGTATAGTGCGGTGCTCGCGGGGTTCGAATCCGTCCCTTTACTAGCAGGGCCGCATGCCTATTGGCCACTGGACATAGATTAGGAAGACCATTCTTTTTTGAGCTATAAAAAGTATGGTCTTGTGGTTATTTTTACCCTCTGTACTCACTTATGGATGCTTTTCGTATGGTAAGTTACATGCTTCTAAGGTCTTTCCTAAGCGTTAAGGATGTAAATCACTTGCCAAGGTGGCAAACTTTTGCCGTCAAGTTTTTGCCCGAATCATTTACCCGGCCATGGTGCCTGTCGTATGGTTTAGAAGTTTATGAATTGGTATCGGTGGTATGTTGCTTGTAGAGTTCAAATCTATTAGCCAACCCCAAATAATTTGATAAACAGAAACGACAATTTCGCAAAACACAAACTTTGGTAAGAAGGATTGCGTGGCTTTCATTAATGGAGCATCCTCTCTCTCAAAGAGGAATTCTTGAACTTTTATGTTTATATAACTTCATGATCTTTTTGAGGTTTTACTTGAATTGCAAGGCCATATTTTCAGAAGTAAAATCAAATTTTCGTAAGTTTGATTCATCTTTTGTCCCCTGATCTCTTCCACAATCGCAAGTCCGAGACTTCAATTTCGTTTCTACAATTTTGGAACCCCGCTATAATGTTAGGGACCACCAGGTTAGATTATGAACGTTTAGATCAATGGGTTCGGTCAAGAGCCACGAAATCGAGCCACGCTACGAAGAGAGCACACTCAGAGAGAGAGAGAGAGAGAGGGAGGGAGTAGGGACATACGAGGAGATGGATGCTGGGGATGAAGGAGGGAATGTGGGAAGCGCAGTGGCGGAAGGTCCTGCATGTGGACCTGGCGGAGTAGATAGACGACACGTTCAGCTTCAACATTATCGTCGCAAGCAGAGCCGGCGACAGCTGATGCAGCCCCATCATGCTTGCCTCGTGCTCGGAAGGAAGACGGGGGCTTGTCGCTCCATCTTGGTCCGATGAGCAAAGGAGAGATGAGCTTCTCCGATTTCGTTCCATATGGTGACAACGCACAGCACTCACGAGCGGAGATAGCTTGTGCGACGACGCCGTTCGAGAGATCCTTCTTGTGTGGGAAAGGTGTTAGCCCAGGCCCAACTGCGGCCTGGTTCGGCCCAATCATTCATAAGCTTGGATTCATTATTTAAAATCCTAAAACTTATCATGAAAATGTAATTGAGTTCAAAATACAGTGAAGTCTTAAAATTTGTTAAATTAATGCAATCGAATTTTTCATTAATACTGTCAATTTTTTTAATGAAAAATGTTAATATGACATTTTTAAATAAATATCTCTCTCATACGTGCTATTTTTTTATATTAATTTTTTCTTTGAATTTTAGTTAATATTTGTTTTTTTAAAAAGGCTAAAATATTTTAAGAAAAAAATTGAAAAAAAGAAAAAAAGAGAGTAAGGACTCACTAGTGGATACCACCCATCATTGGATGGGTCGGTGAAGGTTGCTAGCGTAGCTCGCCCTACGTTGGCCTATATTTAGGTGAGCCTCACTCAGGCCTAGCAAGGTTCGTCAACAAGGCTCCCCAGCCATCCTCACTAGCCCCTCCAAACGATGGGCGGTAGCGGTGGCAGTCATTGGTGAGCCCTTGGCCATTTTAATTTTTTTTCTTAAAAAACATTTTAGCTTTTTTATTTTTTGGTATTATTTAAATAATATTTAAAGAAAAAATAATAAAAAAATGACACGTATGAGAGATATATTAATTTTAAAATGTCCTGTTGGCATATTCAGTTAGACAAATTGATAGTGTTAAATGAAAGGATTGAATTGCATTAATTTGATAAATTATAGGATTTGATTACACTTTTTGAAATTCTAAGCTTTGTAGGGCAAATACCCCTATTATTTATACAGGCGATCGTGGGCTAAATTAAGAGGAAAGCTGCCATTTAGGGGGTTGAATGAAAGTACCGTAGTAGTGCGGGGATGGAGGACAAAAATGTAATTGGGCCAGAAGCGCAAGTAAATCCACGTTCCGCTGCGAGTGCATAGTCCAAAGCTCGAAGTTCAGTCAGTCACCGATCCTGCACAATCTCCCGGGAGTAACCCGCCATGGCCGAATGGAGCCAGATGCCGGAGGACCTCCTCCGCCGCATCGCGCGACGCCTCGGCACGCAGTTCGACGTCCTCCGATTGCGATCCGTCTGCTCTTCCTGGCGCTCCTCGCTCGCACCGAGCCCTAACCCCTTACGGCGCGGCCGAATCCCGACGATCCCGCACGAGGGGTATCCCGACGACTGCACCGAGCTATACCTTCTCCCCAAGCGCACCATCTTCCTCGTCGGAGTGCCCCGATCCTGCGACCAAACAGTCCCCAGCGGTTGGCTGGTCAAAGTCTGGGAGGACGACCGCGGGGGGATGAATCTACTGAACCCTTTCACCAGCTGCGAATTCGATCGGCTGCCTGAGGATTTTCCGAGAGTTTTGGACTTGATGAATCTGCGCGTGCTGGAGTTAGGGCACGAGTGTGTGTTGCAGGATTCCAATTGTCTCAGCTATGGCTTTTATAATAAGGTATGGGACACGGATAGGGTTGTTTTTTTGTGTTTAGACAATGAAAATGATTTTGCGCTGCTCAGGCTTATCCCTGGTGGCACAATGGTCATGTTTAAATCTAGGGAAAAACGGTGGTCACGCGTTCAGGACATGCTGTCGGGATATGACGACGTGATATTGTTTAAGGGGGAGTTTTATGCCGTTGACAATGATGGGCGCACTGTGGTTGTCGGGTTGGATTCCAGTGTGACTTTGATTGCGCAGTCGACCTTTGATTGTTGGGACAAGCGTTTGGTGGAATCTGTGGGCGAACTGCTGTTGGTCAATATGTATTGGGAGGAGGAGACAACCAGATTGAAGGTCCACAAGTTGGACAGAGAAGAGAAGGTATGGAATGAGGTGAAAGATTTAGGGGATAGGGTGTTGTTTCTGGGAGAGGAATGTACATTTTCTGCTTCAGCTGCAGATTTAGGGGCTTGTAAGGGGAATTGCATATTTTTTACGGATCATGCTGGAGTAGTCATAGGAGCGTCGAGCCTTGAGATTGGTGTCTATGATATGGATAGTGGCATTATTGGACCTATAGAAGATTATGCAGGTTATTCACAGCTGTTCTGGCCTCCTCCGGATTGGATTGTTTCCAGGACCGCAGAAGTAAGCATTTGTTTTCTGGAATCTTTTCAATCATCTATTATTAATTATCCAATCTTTGCATCATTGTTAGACTTTTCAGTTTGTCAGTCCTACAAATCCGTATAGGAGCACACTAGAGATTTCCTCTATTCTGTCCCATATTCTCATGCTACATTCTATCATCATGTTCCAAAAATATGTCAAAGTTACTTCCTTGTGGGCATTGGTTTATATTTGCCAGAGTGGAAACCATGGACTATAGTCACTGCTGGAAGAAAATGTTGGCACTCAACATTAGATTCTTCATGCTTTATCATAGTTGGTTTTATTCCTGGCAAAGCATATCTCATTGAACATTCTCTGTCATTTTTCCTTTCTGTGAACTATTTAATATTCTCTTGGTGATAGCCTCAGGTTCAAAATCAATTGGAAGCACTGACAGTGTAACGTGGAGGTTGGTCTTCTTGGATATTGGGGTGTTGCTGCAATCGAATCGTTTGTTCACGGCATTGTACATGAATAACACGGTAAGAAAGGGCTAGAGAGGTTGATTTAGCTCACTGTATGGACCCCGAGGCACTGAAGGAAGGCAAGAAGGTAGTCTGGTTAGGTGGCTATTTTTACTTTCTGTACTCACATATGGATGCTTTTTGTATTGTAAGTAATATACTTCTAAGGTCTTTCCTAAGCTTGGAGGATGTCAGTCACTTGCCAAAGAGGCAAACTTTTGCCAGCGAGTTTTTGCCTGATTCATTTACATAGCTATGACGCCTGTTGCACAGTCCAGAAGTTTGTGAACTAGTATCGGTCGTGTGTTGCCCCTATTGATGACAGAGAACCTACCTAAGGCAGAGTTCAATCTTTTAGCCAACTCAGATATTTGACAAACAGAAACAACAATTTCACAAAACATAAACTTCAGTCGAAAGGATTGTGTGGATTTCATTAATGGAGCATCCATTTTCTCTTTAGACGAATTCTCAAACCTTCATGTTCATATATATTTCAGGGTTTTACTTGAATTGCATTGCAAGGACAGAACCCATATCCATCCAGATTCATACCACTGGAAGATTCATATCACCAGGGCCCCCATTGTCACTTTCGGCACCTTCATTGAGATCTCTCTCTCTCAAGCACAAAGAAGATAAATGGGCAACCAAAGGCAATTTCACATATGCCTGGTTCCCTGATCTTCAGAGGCCAATAGGGTGCTTCTCTGAAAACACAATACTAGGAAACTCCAAATCAGTATCATCTTTTCTCTACTCATTTACTCTGACACATGTACATTCTCTGTACTTCTCCCATACATATAGACCCACTCATGAATTCACGCTGCTAATATTTCCTGCATTTGGACCCAACTCATCGTCAATCTCGTTCGGGTGCATCCCCAGAAAACCGCCTCGCAGTAATGGTCCCAGCATATGACCATATCTCTTCGGATTCTGGTGCTGCTGGTTTCTCTTCGTGTTTTTTGTGATTGTTGCCGTTTGTGGACGAGGGCATTCTTCCCGGATTTCCACCGAAGGGAGAGGAACAGAAAGATGGGGTCGCAAAGGAGAGCCGTAAGGCGTGTGCTTGATCGAGAAGGGACTAGGAGCCATCTTCTCTTCTGAATGGGAAGATAAACCAGACATTATCGTCGCCGGTCGAGCCGATCTATCGTGCTTGGAAGGAAGAAGGGGCTCATTGCTTGATCTTGGTCCGATGAGCAATTGAGATCAAAGCTTCTCCATTTTGTTTCACATGGTGATAATTCACAACATTTGTAAGCTTGGAGTTATTATTTACACAGGTGATTGTGGGCTAAATTAAGAGGAGAGCTATCGTTTCAGGGGTTCATTTGAAATTTATCTTTCGCATCTCTTTTCAGAAATCTTAACGTACTTAATACCATGATATTGTCATGATTGTAGCCCTTGATAGGTTCTAATTACCTCACATTTCTCTCGAGATTTGAGCAATGTAACTGCTAATAGGCACGCGCTATACTTGAATCGGCTTAAGGCACGACTTGCGACAATGATGGGTCGTCCCAAACCCATGTCCAAACCCATGTGATAAGCTCGAGCTTGATTTTTAATTTCTTTTTATGTATTCTTTAAAATAATAAAAATCCCAATAAAACTGTCCATAGAAATAAATTCTTCCCTTCTTAATGTTTATGTTTTTTTTATAGGGAGTCCTAAGTAGGGGCCAGCTGCACAAAATTAAAAATACAAAGGGGAACTACGTAATTAAGGGTATTTGAAAAGGAGAAAGAAAAAAAAAAAACAACATCGAGATTTTAGCAGGAGACTTTATTTTACGCATAGCCAAATTTTTTTTTTTTTAAAAAGAAGAACAAAATCGTGATATGAGCATCACCTGTACGTGGAATACCTAAACCTGCTAGCCAAACACTCCCCATTCTTCTTCTCAATCTCCCAAAAATCACTCCCGCCTCCCACCTTCTTCTTCACCCTTTCGAGGTTTTATAGCAAGCAAAGCAGTATCTCAGTCGCCGAATGATGCAGCAATGGTGCACGAAGCTCCGGCCACCGACGCTTCAATGGTCTGGTCCATTCATTCGTAAGCTTGGATTCATTATGTACACAGGTGATCGTGGGCTAAATTGAGAGGAAAGCTTTCATTCAGGGGGTTGAACGAAAAAACTTTTAAAAGTACAGGGACGGGGGGCAAAGATGTAATTAAGCCTCGAAAGCGCGCGTTCGTTCCCGCTTCACTGCGATTGCTTCCTTCCGAAGCACGAAGTCCGTTCATCTGTAAATTTTCCCGGCGGATTCCCCCCACTTTCTCTCGCGTTTTCTCGCCGATCCTGCTCGATGTCCCGGGCGCATCCCGCAGCCTCTATGGCCGATTGGAGCCGGATGCCCGAGGACCTCCTCCGGCTCATCGCGCGCCGCCTCGACACGCGGTTCGACGTCCTCCGGTTCCGATCCGTCTGCTCTTCCTGGCGTTCGTCGGCCGCACCGAGCCCCAACCTCTTCGGGAACGGCTGATTGCGGATCCTCCGGCACGGTAGGGATCCCGACGACTGCATCGAGGTAGGCTTCATTTCCAAGCACACCATCTTCCTCCTCGGAGCGCACCCGATCCGGCGACCGAACGGTCCCCAGAGGGTGGCTGCTCAAAGTCGGGGAGGACTTCCCCGGGAGGATGCATTTACTGAACCCTCTCTCCAGCTGCGAATTCGATCGGCTGCCTGAGGATTTTCCGAGAGTTTTGGACTTGATAAATCTGCGCGTGCTGGAGTTAGGGCCCGAGTATGTGTTGCGGTGCTCGAATATCCGTGACAATCGTGGTGGTGCAGGCGTACCTTTCCCGGATAAGGTTGCTTTTATGTGTTTAGGCAATGGAAATGATGTTGCGATGCTCCGGATTGAGTCAGGGAAATTGGCCATGTTCAAATCTGAGGAAAAACGGTGGTTCCTTCAGGACCTGCCGTCGCCGTCGACGTACGACGACGTGATATTGTTTAAGGGGGAGTTTTATGCTGTCGATTGCGCTGGGAGGACGGTCGTTGTCGGGTTGGATTTGGGTGTGACCTTGATTGTGCAGTCAAACTTTAGTGGTCACAAGAAGAAGTTGGTGGAATCCGTCGGTGAGCTGCTCATGGTCTACATTTATTTTAGCCTTAATGCGGGGATTGCAATGGAGATGACGCTCCGGTTCAATGTCTACAAGTTAGACAGAGAAGAGAAGGTGTGGAATGGGGTGAAAGACTTAGGGGATAGGGTGCTGTTTCTGGGAGATGAATGTGCATTCTCTGCTTCAGCTGCAGATTTAGGGGCTTCTAAAGGGAATTGCATATTCCACACGGGTTATGTTGAAGAGGCAGGAAATTCGAGCCTTGGGATCTGTGTCTATGACATGGATAGTGGCCTTTTTGGACCTACAGAAGATTATGCAGGTTATTCAGAGCTGTTCTGGCCTCCTCCAGATTGGATTGCTTCGAGGACCTCAGCAGTAAGCATTTGTTTCCTGGAATTCTTTCAATCATCTATTATATGTTTGTCGGTCCTAGGAAGTATAGGAATTCACATAGGAGCACGCTGGAGATTTCCTCTGTTCTGTCAGCATATTCTGATGCTACATTCTATCATCATGTTCTAAATGTATGTCATAGCTACTTCCTTTCAGGCATTAGTTATACTTTTGCTAAGGAAAGGTGTTAAAAAAGTCATAAATTTATTGCATTTGTGCCAAATTTAGTTATAAATTTTTTGATCTAGTGCCAATTCAGTTTTTTGACCGGATATTAATGACTTGGACGCTGGGTGTCCTTTGCAGACAATTTTAATGGTATTTTAATTTTTTGATTATTATTATTATAATATTGTTTTTCTATTTTTTTTTCCTTTCTTCTTCAGTTGGTGATTAGCCTTAGGCAAGGATCGTTGTTGCCCACCATATAGGGGCCACCATAGGCGAGGGAGCCTCGCCTAGGTGGGCAACAACGATCCTTGCCTAAGGCTAATCATCAACTGAAGAAGAAAGGAAAAAAAAAATAGAAAAACAATATTATAATAGGTGAGGGCTCCCCTCGCTGGGCCTCGCCTAGGCGAGGGAATCCAATGCCTAGCGAGGCTGCCTTGGCCTAGGTGGGGGCCGGCCTTGTTAGATCCAGCGAGTAGAGCCCACGCGGAGGCTCACTTACTCAGGCCTCGCCGACTTGGGCGGGCGATGGCGACCCTCACCCAGGCAATACGTGAGGCCAGCTTGTGCAGCCATCACCTGTGACCAGTGGCCGATTGGCTGCAAAAATAAGAAGAAAGGAAACAAAATCAGAAAAAAATAATAAAAAATAATTAATATCTTTAAAAATTATTCGCCTTAGTCGCTGGTTATGCTACATAGGACGTCTGGCATCTCAGTAAATAATATTCGGCCAAAATTAGTTGGAAGAATCAAATTGGCACTAAATCAGAAGATTTAGGATTAAATTGGTATCAATATGTTTAGGACTTTTCCGACACTTTTCCCTATTTTTGCCAAAAGGGAAACTGTGGACTATAGTCACTCCTGGAAGAATGTTGGAACTTAACATTAGATTCCGCATGCTTTATCATAGTTGGTTTTGTTACTGATAAAGCATATTTCATTAAGCATTTTCTGTCATTTCTCCTTTCTATAAACTATTTAATACCCTCTTGGCAATAGCCTCAGGTTCGAAATCAATTGGAAGCTCCGGCAATGTAATGCGGAGGTTGGTCTTCTTGGATAAAGGATGTCGCGGCAATCAAATCGTTCGTTCGTGGCATTGTACACGAATAACATGGTTAGAAAGTTCTAGAGAGGTTGATTCAGCTCGCCGCATGTGACCAAGGCAACTCCTATTGACGTTGAAGGAAGGCAAGAAGGTGGTCTGGTTAGGTGACAATACATTCTCTAAATAGCTGATTATGAGATTAATGCTTAGATCCACATAGAGGGCCGCATCATTAAACGGGTCTTGTTATATATTCGACTGTTCATTAAGGATTTCGCTAGATGGTCTATGTTGATTGATGCAGAGGCAGAGAGAGCAGTTTACTATATATAGATATGTATGGATATTTTTTGGTCTCACTCCTCTTTTCTATGTATAGTGGGGTGCTCACGGGGTTCGAACCCTTCTCTTTACTAGCAGGGCCGCATGCCCGTTGGCCACTTGACGTAGATTAGGAAGGCCATTCTTTTTTGAGCTATAGAAAGTGTGGTCTTGTGACTATTTTTACCCTCCGTACTCACTTATGGATGCTTTTCTTATTGTAAGTTATGCTTCTAAGGTCTTTCCTAAGCGTCGAGGATGTAAATCACTTGCCAAGCAGGCAAATTTTTGTTGTCGAGTTTTTGCTTGAATCATTTACACTGCCGTGACGCCTGTGGTACAGTCCAGGAGTTTAAGGATTGGTATCGGTTGTATGTTGCCTGCAGAATTCAGACCTATCAGCCAACTCCAGAGAATTTGACAAACAGAAACAACAATTTCACAAAATACAAACTTCAGTCAAAAGGATTATCTGGCTTTCATTAATGGAACGTCCACTTTCTCATAGAGGAATTCTTGAATCTTTATGTTCGTATACCATGATGATCTTTTTGGGTTTTACTTGAATTGCAAGGACAAATTTTCAAAAGTAAAGTAAAAGCAAATTCTTTATAAGTTCGATCCATCTTTTGTCCCCTGATCTCTTCCACAATCGCAAGTCCGAGACTTCCATTTGGTTCCTCCAATTTCGCAACCCCATTATATTGGTAGGAACTGCCAAGTGAGATTATGAACATTTAGATTTCAATGGGTTAGGTCAAGAACCGCGAAATCAAGCCAGGCTACAAAGCAGCGAGTAGGGACGTACGAGGAGATGGATATTGGGGATGAAGGAGAGGACATGACAAGCACAGTGGCGGAAGGGCCTGCATGTGGACACGGCGGAGCAGATCGACGAGACGTTCAGCTTCGGCATTATCGTTGCCCGCAAAGCCGATGACAGCTGGTCTAACCCCACCACGCTCACCTCCTCCTCCTCCTCTATTGCTCCCTCTCTCCCTTTCTCGTGCTCGGAAGGAAGACGGGGGCTTATCGGTTGATCTTGGTCCGATGAGCAATGGTGAGACGAGCTTCTTCAATTTCGTTTCACATGGTGACGACGCACGGCATGCAGGAGAGGAGATTGCTTGCGTGACGACACCATTCGAGGGATCCGTCTTGCATGGTGGCCCAGGCTCAACCACAGCCTGGTCTGGCCCAATCATTCATAAGCTTGGATTCATTATTTAGGGATATATGCACTACAAGTCCTAAAATTTATCATGAAAATACAATTGATTTCTAATTTTCTTTTAAATGCAATCGAGTTTTAAAATTTATCAAATTTGTACAATTGAGTTGTAAAATCCTTGATTCTGACCCCGTAGGGATCAGCCATAAGGTCCTGAATGGATCAACCAAGGGCCATTGGCCATGGGATCAATCGGTTCAATCGATAAGGAATCAAGGATCGGCTATGGTTCGACCGACTGCTCACGAATTGGTTGAGGTGTCGGCCATGAATTATCTATCGACCATACCGGTGGGATAGGATCACAAACTCATAAGATGACTTGTTGATAATGAGGATTGGTCACATGATGATTTTGGATTGGCGGATGGTCATGGGTCGATCTGATTGGTCATAGTGCCCAACCATAGATGATTCCGCTTGACTATGCACCGATACACGGACGATCCGACTTAATTAAATGTGATCGTCTTTCGATCAAAAATGCATTATTCCCTATTTAATGCTAAGTGATCGGAAATGAATCTTGAATTGGTAATGTCTAATCGTAGATTGGTAATGCACTGACCATTAACTATACGAATGGATCGAGTACCGACCAGAATGAGTTCAAGGATAGACCCGAGTACTCCATCACTAATTCTAAGGTCCATGAGTGTCTTGACTTAGTGTTAGGTCATGGATAGTAATGGGATTGGCCTTGACCAACTGAAGGATCAATGGACCGACCATCTAGGCCGATCGACTATCCAAGGGAATGGTTTGGCCGAGCGTAGGGCATGATGGCCGAACCTCTTGTATACGTGATTCAGTTTTTTGAGATGTACGTAATGATTCCTTTTCCGGCTTAGAATCAACTTAGATGACGGAATTCTCCAGATTGCCTTCTTTAGGAAGAAAAGTATGAAATAAAGAAGATTCTAGAACACCCTCATTAAATGAAGTGGGTGATGTGTCATTTGACTTTTCAAAAGTCATGATAAGGTCAAAAATATCTTTGATGGGCAAGAAAAGGACGATGCACATGTGGCCCAATCGGAAAACGATACCTAAAGTCCTCAATAATGACCTAAGAAGTTTAGGCGCCAAGTTGGCAATTTTGATAGCCTTATCTTCAAACTTCATTAAATGCTCATTAAATGTGGGATACAAGTAGTCCAATAAAAATGCAAAAAGTGGGCCATATTGATGACGCCTATAATTTATATTGCCAAGCGAGATCTTTTAGCCGTCCAACTCATTCTCTAGGTTCAATTATTGTACAAATAGGCTTGCCAACTAAGGATCTTAAGTGGGATACTTGGAAAATTTGGAATGGACCATTTGGCTTGGTAATGATGGCGCTGAGTAGCATAAATAGGAGGACTTCTCCTCATTTTTCACCTTGCCATCCACTTTCCCCTTCCTCCTCCTCCTCACGCCTCTCTCTCTCTTTTGGCTTTCAAGCAAGCCGCCCTTTCCTTTGTAGTTCGAGTTTTAGTTCGAGATTTATCCACGTAAGTGTAGTTTTCTTCCTTTCTTTAGTAGCATTTGTTACGTCTTCGACCCTAAGAAATTCTCTCTCTAGCAAGCCGAGGGTAGGTCGATTGATTCTTGGATGTTTGATATATTCTACGACTTGTTCATGTTCTTGAATTTTCTTGTGTGAACGGAACGAAGTCATGGTTCATCGCTTTTGTTCGGTACAAGTCGAGGTTTGCCTATAACCATAAGATGTGATTCGGTATTGAGGCGTACCGAGTTTACGTCTTGGATTGGTGTGAGATTTCTTTATGCTTGTTACTTGAGCGAAGCTTTGGGCTTAGGCTTGTTTGTCAAGTTGTAGATAAGAAAATTCATGATTTCATGGCATGTGCATTATGTTTGAGCAAGAAATGCATAATTCATGGCACATGCATGAAGCTTGAGTATGCCCTTAAAAAGGGAATTAGTACTCGAGCAAGGTGAGAAAAGATAAGAACGGGGTTCAAGTCCTCAAATTCTTGGCAAGAATTGGGTTCGAGTCCCAGAGGATGGCAAGAGACTTGGGTTCAAGTCTTGAGCATATTAACTGGGTTTAAGTCCTAGAAGTCGGCAAAAAGCCAAAAGCCTAGATAAAAGCCCAAAGTGAATTGGGTTCAAGTCCTAAGACGGCTCCGGAAAGATTTGGGTTTGAGTCCCAAGTATAAGAGAAAGCTCAGTAAGCATGGCATGCATGAGTAAGAAAGAAAGGCCAGAAGTGCATAAGCTCACGGTATGCATCACGCTCATGAATGGTTGTAAGAAGTATGGTTGCATCCTTACAATTGATTTGCCTTTAACACTGTTTGCTTGAAATGTTTTGACTAGTGTTGATGGTGAAGCGATGTTCTAACTGAAGGTCGAGGGCTATACTTACTGAGTATATCCAGTACTCACTCTTATTTCTTTTATAGGTACTTAGAATTATGGTTACTATGCATTTTGGTTGTCCTGTAAAGACTTATATCACTACATCGAACATAATAGATGCGAGACTAATATTACTTATCGAAAAGTGTTGTCCGTCGTGTGGATAGAAAAAGGATTGGAGGAGCTCGTCCCGATGCACTTCGAAACCTGATTTAGATGGTACGAGGACACTTGGATAGGGCCTCTCCGAGGATTTGACAACCCGAACCCAAATCTTAGTGATAATGATGATCCGTTTGAAAATTCGGACTAAGCTTATGTATAATGGCCCAAGTAGTAAAACAAGGGTTCCCAATTTTGGATAGTAACCGCCATAGCAGAGATAGGGATACCCCAAGCTCTCTTTTGGGTGAGTATAAAATAGAGCTTTGAAGCTTGTAAGATGTGTAAGACCGGGGAATAGGCTTACTACATGTGTAATATATAAAGTATGTTAGTGATGTTGTATCTCACATTCCTATGATATTTGTGTTGGGGATTGTATGTTCATGTTTTCCGCATACGGATAAATAAGAGACAAATGAATTCAGGACGACGACAAAGCCTAGGATGTCACAAAATAATCCGTAGCTCGACCTCCGAGTAAAGGGGGCGTGACACGAGTCTTTTCATTAATACTGTCAATTTGTTTAATGGAAAATGCTCATATGGCATTTTAAAATAATATCTCTCTCTACATGTCATTTTTTATTAATTTTTCCTTTGAATATTATTTAAATAATATTTTTAAAAAAAAAAAACTAAAATATTTTAAAAAAACTGGAGAAAAAGAGAAAAAAAGAGATAAAGGACTCACCAAAGTGACCGCTACATATCGCTAGATGGGCTGTGAAGGTCGCCAACGCAGCTCACCCAGATCTAGCCAAGCCTCACTTGTGACATCCAGATTTTCGTGTTGATACAACATGAGAAGATTGTTGCATAACCGTTCCGCCAGTTGAAACCTAATAAGTTGAATATGAAATGGTATCGTGAATCAGAACCTTGGCAGGACTGTAATGGTGTTATCTAGTATCACCCTGGAGGAACGAAATGAGTCATTAATGTGTTGAGCCGAGAGTCTTCAATTACGCATAGGCTGGCTAAAGTATAAACTTTACTTGAAAAGGGTTCGAAATTTGGTTTTCAAATTTGAGGTATGCTACCTTTTGAATTTTATAGTCACCCTCAAAATTGAACCAGATGTTCAAGTTAGGATTGGCGCTAATTGATTGACAGAGATGTTCAGAAGACCTTATAAGAGGATACTGGTAAGAAAGAATCTGACCTTAAGATTTCTGAGGATGGAACATTCGAGTTCCATGAGTGATTGAGTGTACTTGATGTTATAGCACTCAGGTAAGAAAAATTGCTAGAAATTTACTATGGCAGTTGTAGTATTTGGTTAGACAATTCAAAGTAGATCAGAATCGACGTCAGCTAGATTGGTAGACTGACATGAAGGTAGATACCGCCAGGCAATTTGCAAGTGCCAGAGATGTCAGTAAGTGGAAGTTCAGTAATGCAAATCAGGAGAGCTTTTACCATCACTCGAGAGTCCCAAGTGGGAACGAAAATATATTACAATGGAACATTGTGACAGGCTTACTAAGGATTCGGGGGAGTGCTGATACCATTTGAGGATAGTGGTCAATCGATAGATGGAGTCGGTCCACTTTGGTATGGTACAAATAGATCTTGTTTTGAATGGGTATACCGAAGTGGGTGTGCATCAAATAATTCACTAGCATGGAGTGTCGAGGATGAATTATATTATGAATCTAGATAAGAGATTATAAGTTTGACAGAGTTGTCAAAGGGTTCTTTCTTAAGCAATGCATAGCAGAGGGTACATAATTTCAGTGGTGAAAAAGAAGTGAAGTGAAGAAAGATCACAGGCCAGAGTCAGTTCAGTAGTTAGTGATTGCAATTGTCGTGATCGGAGTCAGATGTGAACGACAGAGTGTTATATGTGAGAAGCTCAGTTCAGTTGTTGGTTCAGAAAGAGTAGATTTTGTGTACCAAGA
Source organism: Eucalyptus grandis (assembly GCF_016545825.1). Classification (NCBI taxonomy): domain Eukaryota; kingdom Viridiplantae; phylum Streptophyta; class Magnoliopsida; order Myrtales; family Myrtaceae; genus Eucalyptus; species Eucalyptus grandis. The sequence continues at coordinate 27,301,092 of NC_052620.1, forward strand.
TGGTCTACTTAGTCAAAATGGTCGAATAACACCACGAGACCAAAGGATTAGCATGGAAAAGTGAAACTCAATGAGACGACAATACCCCCACCTTTTGTATAAGGATTGGTAAAGATTTAAATTTCGAGAACGAAATTTTTATAAGAGGGGAAGAGTTGTGACATCCAGATTTTTGTGTTTTGATTTCGATTAAATAAATTGAGCATTTCGTCAACGTGACTATAGTGTTGTTCTCTGAATTTGCCACTCACGAAAAAACTAGATTAGCTGGGTAAGCTATTAAGGACTTTAAGGCAAATAGACTTGAGAATTCGACTAGAAATCGACTTCTCGACCGTGCTTATCTTCAGAGATCATTGCGGCACAATATAAAATCGATTTGAAATCAGAGATAGGTCAGTTTGATTGAGATGAATGACTGATCGTGGGTGACTCCACTAAATTGGAAAACTCTCGTCGACCGGCATTAATTTGATTTTACTGTCATTTTGGTACCATGTGTCCGTATCCGAATCCTCGAGATTTTCACGACAACCGAGAGTCGTCAATGTGTCGAGTGGGTTCATCGTGGCTCGAAGAAAATCGACCACGGGTCATTTGTCCTAAAAAGTTCTAAAAACTACCATGTAGCCTAGGTCACGCTAAAAACACGTTCGAGTGAAATTAACCGCCAATCTAAGTCCGATTTCAGAAATTGAAGATTCCGTCATGTCACAATAAATTTTAGGATCGTCGAATCAATCTCAGAAGATTTTTGACAACCGAGTCTTTTTGGGAAAAAGTTGAGGTATGGTCGTTTTTAATCGAAATTTGCAGATGACCATTTTTATTGTGAAATTAAGATGCAAGTGGGCTACATTGGTAAGGAAAAATACCAATTTGATTTATGAGGTGTTGAATGAATTAATGGGGGTCAATTTGATTTGATTCAAGTGGGATTAAGGTCCAATTTGTGCCATTCCTCTTGCAAATTCGTATGCCTCATATACCCAACAATTTGGACCCTTAAAGCTTCTAGAAGGGGCATTTTTGGCAAGGGAAAGTGAGTGGAAGACAGCTGGGTTGGTGGGGCCAAAAAGAGAGAGAGAGAGAGAGAGGAAGAGAAAACCGGTTTCCCTCTCTCCTCCGTCGAGCACCTTCATCTTCTTCCCCTTCCTTTCGATTTCTTCTTCAGCAGCAAACCGGAGAGGCCCCATCCGAAGCCGCACGCCAGCGAGGAGCCCCGTCGTCGCACGCCTCACGCCGAAATGCCACAAGCCACCGGAGCTGCTCACGCGCACCCGAGCCCGTCGTCGTGCATTCTCGTTGTTCCGCGGTCCCAGCTCCCTGTTCTGAGCTGCTTGAGACGCGTCCCAGCCCCGCCGAGCTCCCTCCGTCTCCGTCCAGCCGTTCCCGACCCCGCTTGGACCGCCGTCGCCGCTCGCCATCCCATGCTTCGCCTGCCTCGGCCTCCCCCTCGCCCAGCCCTCTGTTACAATGACCGTTTCAGATCTGGTGGAGCTTCGCCGGAGCCGTTTAGCCCACCTCCGGCCACCGTGAAGCCCCGCCTAGGTCTGGTTCAATCCGTCCATCTAGGTCCGTTGTCGCCAACTCCGAGCCCGAATCCGGCCCTAACCAGCAAAAGCCGAGAGGAAGAAAATGGGTATGGCAGCAGCTTCGTGGCTCGTTTTGGCCGTCTTCTTGAGCCCGGATGCTCGGTTCGCTTTGAGGAAAGTCGATCCTTGCGTCGACTTTCAGCCCTGACATACCGACCGCCGATCCGGTGGAGCTCCGCCGGAGCCATTTAGCCCACCTCCGGCCACCGTGAAGCCCCGCCTAGGTCTGGTTCAGCCCTCCGTCCATCTAGGTCCGTTGTCGCCTCAACCTGAGCCCGAATCCGGCCCTAACCAGCAGTGAACCGAGAGGAAGAAAATGGGTATGGCAGCAGCTTCGTGGCTCGTTTTGGCCGTCTTCCTGAGCCCGGATGCTCGGTCCGCTTTGAGGAAAGTTGATCCTCGCGTCGATCCCGTCGTTTTGTTTGAGTTTTACTCACTAATGTCTTCTTAGTTTGCTAATTATACTTAAATGTTGATTAGTGTTAGTTAAGTATAATTATGTGGTTAGATTAGAATTGATTAGCGATTATTAGTTAATTGCATTGCATATTAGTTGTTTGGTTAGTGTACTGCCTATAATATTTATTGGGTGCTTCTTGGGATTTTTCCCGACCCTTATCGGGTGTTAATTAGGCAATTCGGGCATAAATGGAATTTTTAGGAATTAAATATTATTTTTCGAAATTAATTATTTAATTATTTATTTTCCGAAAATTCAACTGGGATGGCCAATGATCGGGATTTTATGCTGATGATCGTGGTGCAGTCCATTTATTTAATTGAGTTCTATATTATGCTAAATTGAATTTATTGTATTTATTTATTTAATTTTCGAAATTAATTATTTAATTATTTATTTTCGAAAATTCGACCAGGATGGATGGTGACCGGAATCTTGTGCTGATTGTCGTGGAGTAGTCCATTTATTTATTTGAGCTTTAATTCGTGTCGAATTGGTTTAATGGTGCATTTTGAAGTTATGTTCTTAAATAATGCAATTTTGGCTATGTGATTGAGGATTGGTCGGGTATCGGTTGTCAGTATCGAAAGTGAGTTGGTAAATCACCTAGAGAATGCACGTGGCTCGGTGAATTGGAGTGTCACTTGGGAAGGACACATGGCTCGGTGATTGGATATGTCACCTTGGCGAAAAGGTAGCCTTAGAGAATGCATGTGGCTCGGAGACTCGGTATGTCTTCCTGGAGAATGCATGTGGCTCGATGACAGAGTATGGCATCGTAAAAAGGGTCGGGTGGGACCGTAAGTCCATAAGCTATTTAAAGGGTCGGGTGGGACCGTAAATCCATAAGATATTGAAAGGGTCGGGTGGGACCATAAATCCATCAGATATTGAAAGGGTCGAGTGGGACCGTAAAACCACTGAATCTCGAAAAGGTCGAGTGGGACCATAAAACCATTGAATCTCGAAATGGTCAAGTGGGACCATAAAGCCATTGAATCTCGAAAGGGTCGAGTGGGACCGTAAAGCCACTGAATCTTGAAAGTGCCGAGTGGGGCCGTAAAGCCACTAAATCTAAGAAAGTTCACCTATAAATAAGTTGTGTCCTAAGGACCGTGATTCATAATTAGGAATTGAGTTGGAATAGTTGAAATGACCAGAAATGGTTTTGATGATATGTAATCTACTAGGTCAATTGATTGATGATTCGATCTGAGTGTGATTTGATGTGATTCATTACTTGGGTATGATGTTGTGAATTAATTGATTAAATGTAAATGACCGTGAGTGGTATTGTTGGCGTGTAATCGACTAGGTCGATTTAATCGATACTTCGATCAGTGATGTGATTGCTTTGGTGCCTATTTGATATGTGCTAATATGCATGTGGAATCTGAGGCCAAGGTAAATTCTCTGACTCATGTTGTGCATAGACAGCCCTAAGATATATTAGTTTACTAATCGGGTCTTAGGGAGTAGAACTTGCTGAGACATAGTCTCATCCTGGTTGTGGGATAATATTTCAAGCCCCTAGATTTCTCGAAGACGAGTTGGCATTTGAAGCCGGGATGAGCGAGAAGAAGGAGATGAAGAGTTTGAAGAAAATGAGCCTAGTGGTGAAAGATCTGAGGAGGATCAGGATGGTGATCCCGAGCATGACCCGGATGAGGACCGAGATCCTATCCTCTTTTGTGAACCCTGTACATGTGTGGTTGTGAATTTCAATATGAAAAATATAGCCTGCTTTTTTATCTCATTGCTTTATTGTCTTGATATTTTTATAACTGCTTCCGCATGTGCTATTAAAAAGGAAAGGGTCGGCGATATGTAGTCCTAGGGTATCGCATTTTAAAATCGACCAAGGTAAGGGATGTGCGCATGCCTGAGGATCGAGGCGTGACATCACTCGGGCCTAGCGAGGTTCAATGGTGAGGCTCCCTAGCCACCCTCGCCGACTCCTCCATTGATGGGCAATAGTGGTGGCAATCATTGGTGAGTCCCTGCCCTTTTTAGTTTCTTTTTTTCTTGTTTTGTTTTTAAATATTTTACTTTTTTAGTTTGTTGATATCATTTAAATAATATTTAAAGAAATATTAATAAAAAAATGACACGCGGGGGAGATATATTAATTTAAAAATGTCACGTCGGCATTTTCAGTAGACAAATTGACGATGTTAAGCGGAAGGACTCAATTATATCAATTTCACAAATTTTAGAACTTAATTATACTTTTTGAAAGTTTTAGAAGCTATAATGCATATATCTTTATTATTTATATAGGTGATCGTGGGCTAAATTAAGAGGAAAGCTGTCATTTAGGGGGTCCAATGAAAAAACCCTAGTAGTGCAGGGTATGTAGTACGGACACTCTCCGGAAGCCTTCGTGTCGTGTCCGACATTTCGACACGTGTCCGACACGCTCCGACACGCCCCGACACGCTCCGACACGCAGTCAACGAGTGTCGAAAAATCCGACACGTGGTCAACTCTTTCGACACGCTCCGACACGCGAGTCCTGCACTCCGACACGCATTCCGACACGTACGGGGTCAATTTTAAAAATTTATAATACTTGAGGGGTCAAAATATAAATATATACAAAATAAGTAATAAAAGAAGTAATAAAATTGCTATAAATATACACACACGGGTCAATTTTTTTTCAGTTTTATTTTTTTTAGAATTGTTTTATTTTTTTTAAAAGTTTTTTACTCTGAAAGAAGTAATAAAAAATGCTATATATGATAAATAAATAAATTTAAAAATATCATTTCAGCATTTTTCTTTAAAAATGTTTTTTTCCTCTAAGGCAACTCCTACCGATGCCGAAGCGAAAATGGCGTGTCGACGTGTCGGCCCGCGCTGACGCTTTGCATAGGTGCAGGGACGGGAGGGCAAAAATATAATTAGACCCAGAAGCGCAAGTGGATCCACGTTTCACTGCGAGTGCATTTTCGAAGCTAGAAGTCAAGTCAGTCACCGATCCCGCTCGATCTACCGGGAGTAACCCCGAGCCTACGCCCCCTCGTCCCCGCCATGGCCGATTGGAGCCAGATGCCGGAGGAACTCCTCCGCCTCATCGCGCGGCGCCTCGGCACGCAGTTCGACGTCCTCCGATTCCGATCCGTCTGCTCTTCCTGGCGCTCCTCGGTCGCGCCAAGCCTTAAGCCCTTCCCGAACGGCCGATTCCCGATCATCCCTGACGACGGCACCGGGGTAGACTTTCTCTGCAAGCGCACCATCTACCTCCTCGGAGCGCCCCGATCCGGCGACCGAACGGTCCCCAGCGGGTGGCTGCTCAAAGTCGCGGAGGACGTCCCCTGGGGGATGAATACACTGAACCCTCTCTCCATCTGCGAATCTGCTCCTCTGCCTGAGGATTTTCCGAGAGTTTTGGACTTGATGAATCTGCGGGTGGTGGAGTTAGGGCACGAGTATGTGTTGCGGGGTACACATTATCATGGCTATGGCGATAATTATGATATAATAGACACGATTAAGGTTGCTTTTTTGTGTTTAGACAATGAAAATTATTTTGTGCTGTTCAGGGATGTCTTTCATGGCAAATTGGCCATGTTTAAATCTAGGGAAAAGCGGTGGTCCATCGTTCAGGACATGCCGTCGCCATATGACGACATGATATCATTTAAAGGGGAGTTTTATACCGTTGACAATGCTGGGAGGACTGTGGTCGTCGGGTTGGATCTGAGTGTGACTTTGATTGCACAGCCGAACTTTGATGGTCTCCAAACGAAGTGCTTGGTGGAATCTGTGGGCGAACTGCTGTTGGTCTATATGCATTGGGATGAGACACCGAGATTTAAGGTCTACAAGTTGGACAGAGAAGAGAAGGTATGGAATGAGGTGAAAGATTTAGGGGATAGGGTGTTGTTTCTGGGAGATGAATGTACATTTTCTGCTTCAGCTGCAGATTTAGGGGCTTGTAAGGGGAATTGCATATTTTTTATAGATCAAGATGGAGACATAGCAGCTTCGAGCCTTAAGATTGTTGTCTATGATATGGAAAGTGGCATTTTTGGACCTATAGAAGATTATGCAGGTTATTCAGAGCTGTTCTGGCCTCCTCCAGATTGGATTGCTTCGAAGACTTCGGAAGTAAGTATTTGTTTTCTGGAATTCTTCCAATCATCTATTTTGCATCATCGTTAGACTTTTCAGTTTGTCCGTCCTAGGAATCCGTATAGGAGCACACTAGAGATTTCCTCTGTTCTGTTGCATATTCTAATACTACATTCTATCATCATGTTCTGAAAGTATGTCGAAGCTACTTCCTTGCGGGCACTGGTTATATTTTTGCCAAGAAGGGAAACCATGGACTATAGTCATTTCTAGGAGAAAATGTTGGGACTTAACATTAGATTCCTCATGCTTTATCATAGTTGGTTTCATTCCTGGTAAAAAATATTTCATTGAACATTCTCTGTCATTTTCCCTTCTATAAACTATTTTATACTCTCTTGGTGATAGCCTCAGGTTCGAAATCAATTGGAATCACTGGTAGTGTAATGCGGTGGTTGGTCTTCTTGGATATGGGGTGTTGCTACAATTGAATCATTCTGTGGCATTGTACATGAATAATGCGGTAAGAAAAGGCAAGAGAGGTTGATTCAGCTCACTGGATGGACCAAGGCAACTCCTACCGATGCTGAAGGCAAGAAGGTAAGTCTGGTCAGGCAACAAGGCATCCTCTGAATGACTGATTATGAGATTAATGCTCGGACTCCACCTAGAGGACCTGCATCATTGGTCAGGTCTTGTTGACTGTTTATCAAGGATTCCGCCAGACAATCTCTGTCAATTGATGCAGAGGCACGTGAAGCCGTTCACTGTGCATAGATTTTATTTTTTTGGGTCTCACTCCTCTTTTCTATGTACATGTGTCTGCGGTGCTCACGGAATTTGAACTATGAAAAGTATGGTCTTCTGACCATTTTTACCCTCTGTACTCACTTATGGATGCTTTTCTTATTGTAAGTTATGCTTCTAAAGTCTTTCCTTAGCTTGGAGGATGTCAATCACTTACCAAAGAGGCAAACTTTTGCCGGCTGAGTTTTTGGCTGAATCATTTACACGGCTATGACGCCTGTCGTCCAGTCCAGAAGTTTGTGAACTGGTATCGGTTGTGTGTTGCCGCTATTGACGACAGAGAACCTACCCAAGGCAGGGTTAAACCTTTGAGCCAACTTAGATATTTGATAAACAAAAACAACAATTTCACAACACACAAACTTCAGTCAAAAGGATCGTGTGGATTTCATTAATGGAGCTTCCATTTTTTCTGTAGACGAATTCTCAAACATTCATGTTCATATATCAGAATCTTTCAAGCTTTTACTTAACTTGAATTGCAAGGACAGAATCCATATCCCATCCAGATTCATATCACTGGGGCCCCTATCGTCACTTTCGTCACCTTCATCGAAATCTCTCTCTCTCTCTCTCTCTCTCGCACAAAGATAAATGGAGTGATTTTCTCAAAAACATAATATTAGGAAACTCAAACAATATATCTCTTCTCTACTCATTCACTCCTGACAAATGTACATGATTAGACTTCACCTAGTTCTCTCTACTTCTCCCATACATATGGGCCCAACACATCATCAATCTCGTTCGGGTACATACCCAGAAGCCCGTCTTGCACTAATGTTCCCAGCATATGACCATACCTCTTCGAATTCTGCCGCCGCAGGTTTCTCATCATGTTTTTTTGTGATTCTTCCCGTTTGTGGACGGGGCCGTTCTTCCCGGATTTCGACTGATGGAAGAGGAGCAAAAATATGGGGTCGCAAAAGGAGAGCCGTAGGGCGTGTGCTTGATCGAGAGGGGACTAGAAGCCATCTTCTCTTCCGAATGGGAAGACAAACCAGACCTCCCCGCCTAAAGAGGGGCAATGACTCGACTGCAGCACAACTCTTGGTGGCGTCGTCTCTACATATATGACATCGTCAATCCTCGCTATCACATTAAAGGCGAGGCCCTCCCTTACTCTCAAGTAGCTTTCGAGAATCAATTGTCCAACATTTTGCAAGATTACAAAGCCAGTTCAAATGTGAATAAGTTTCAAAAAGCTAACACTCATCTGTACAAGCCATCAAGTGGATGCATCAAGTGGCATGCACGCATTAACTGAACTAACCTTTGCACCTAATGGATGCTTTATTTTGGGAGATATTGCAATCTAAAATGAGAAAGCGATGAGCTAGTGTACCTTGTTATAATCGATCTTCTTCATATCCAATAACGTCTGAGGAAGGCTAGGGAAACAAAAGCCTTAAGGCCACGTTTGGTTGTCCGGATTTCTAATCGGGATAGGATTAGATAGGATAGGATATGAAATCCTTGGATTTTTTTATATCCTATTTATTGTTTGGTGAATCGCAATATTAAAGTTGGATATATTTATATCATATCATATACATTTTTTTTTCATAAACGACATATCATTATAAACGTACCTAAATGTTCATAAACGGAGATGATAAAAATCTCTCGTAACACTATTCCTTGATTTATTTTTATTTTATTTTTACTCTTATATATATTATTTTCTTTATTATTTCTTTTTCCCCTTTCATCATTCTTTAATAAAATTTTATCAAATAATAAATTGTACTAACATACTTAAAATAAAAAAATACCTAAAATATATAATACATATAAATATTTAATTTATAGATTGAATGTTTATTATAAGATAGAATTAAAGTTGAATATATAAATTAAAATAGGATTAATTAAAAATGATTTTTTATTTTTTTTTAAATATTTAAATTATAATTCAAATATTATTAATTTAATAAGTTTGTTATTCGAGAAAAATAACTTTCCTAGTATGGACATTAGAAATCCTATCCACCTTTATCCCACATTTTCCATGAGATAATTTTATCATATCTATATCCCTCTTATAACCGACTTTATCTTGTCCTAAACGAGCATCAAACGTAGGATATGATAAATTATATTTTATCCCGAATTTTATCCCGACTGCCAAACGCAGCCTAAGCTCTGCAGCCGAGTCTTTGCTCGTTCAGCTAGAAGATCTCTCTCTCCATCGCTAGCCCTTTAACCTTACCATCCCAAGATGATTGCCTCGATTTTGTACGGTTTACATGTTTCTTTTGGTCTTTCGGCTTCAGGACATGGATCGCCGCCTCAATCCCCGTTAGCCGCCACCTTCAAGGGGTGATTCTAGATGTTAAGTCAGAGACGATCAGGCAGACATTTTGGAGAAAACTGCTCAGCAGTAACGTAACGATATATAGTATGGCCTAGACAATCTTTTCCACTCCGTAAGAAGAGAAAGCTTATAGTCAAGCTTGTGCAAAGACTGGCATAATCAATAACCTTATAGACGAATCGTCGAGTCGATCACGGTCTACCTTCAAAGCTCCTCATCAGAGGATTAGGCAGCAACTGAGGCCGCAGGCGGACCCGACAAAGCATATGGACGACACGTCCAGCTTCATTATTATCATTGCCGGTTGAGCCAATCTCTCGTGCTTGGAAGGAAGAAGGGGCTCATCCCTCGATCTTGGTCCGATGAGCAAATGAGATCATAGCTTCTCCGATTTCGTTTCACATGGTGACAACTGACAGCATTTGTAAAGCTTGGATTTATTATTTACGCAGGTGATTTTGGGCTAAATTAAGAGGAGAGCTGTCGTTTCGGGGGTTGATTTGAAATTCATCTTTCGCATCTGTTTTTAGAAATCTTAAATTACTTAGTACTATGATCTCATCATAATTGTAGCCCCGGTAAGTTTTAATTACCTCACACATCCCTTTCTCATGCGAGATCTAGCAATGTAATTGCTTATAGGCACATGCTATACTTGAATCGACCTAAGGCATGACTTGTGACAATGATAGGTCTATCCCAAGCCCAAGCAATGAGCTCGAGCTTGGTTTTTAATTTCTTTTTTATGTATTCTTTAAAATAATAAAAATCCCAATAAAACTGTCCATTGAAATAAATTCTTCCCTTCTTAATGTTTATTATTTTTTTTAGGGAGTCCTAAGTAGGGGACAGCTGCACAAAATTAAAAATACAAAGGGGAACTACGTAATTAAGGGTATTTGAAAAGGAGAAAAAAAAAAAACAACATTCAGATTTTAGCAGGAGTATATTTTAAGCATAGCCAAAAAAAAAAACACAAAAAAAAAAAATAAGAACAAAATCATGATATGAGCATCACTTGTACGTAGATTACCCAAACCCACTAAGGGCGCGTTTGGTAACGATTCTGTTCCTGAGTAGATTCGATCGAACCGATTCTTTTTATTCCCGTTCTAAACCGATTCTAAGCATTTTAGGCCGTTTGGTAACTATCCAAAATTTTTTATTCGAATAGAATTGCGTTGGTACCATGTCCATTAATTATGTTCCAAATCTATTTCTTTTAATTTTTAAATAATTTTTTACTTTTTCCTTTTTTTTTTTTTTCTTTTTTTCATTTTTCTTTTCTTTTTCTTTTCTTTTTCTCACCTTCTTCTTCTTCTGGCCGGTCCCGCCTCACGGGGTTGGGCGAGGCCGCAGCCACCGGCGGGGCCGAGCCTCGCCCGCGCCACCACCGTGGAGCCGGGCATCGCGAGTCTTGCCCAGCCCCGCCTAGCCCCGACGAGGCCTCGCCATCCCCGGCGAGGCCCGCTCGGCCATCGGCGAGGGTCGCCCGCGCCCGGTTTGGGGAGGCCGAGCCTCGCCGTGGTGGGGCTTGCCTCCGGCGAAGCCGGACCTCGCCCTAGTCCGGCGAGCTCGCGGCGGCGGCCGACGGCCGGCGGCCGGCACCCGGTCGCGAGATGGCCGAAGGGAAGAAGAAAATTTCTTGATTTTGATTCTCAAATTCGTTCCCTGAACAAGAATCAACTTTTTTTTTTGTTCTTGATTCTATTCCTAATGCAAGGGAACAAAAATTTTACCAAACGCGATTTTGGCGACCCCATTCCAACAAAGAATCAGATTTGGCCCTGTTTGGATGGTTACCAAACAGGGCCTAACCAAACACTTTCCATTCTTCTTCCGAAACCCCCGAAAATAACTCCCGTCTCCCGCCTTCTTCTTCACCCTGTCGAGTGTCGAGGTTTCAGAGCAAGCAAGCAATATCTCAGTCGCCGAATGATGCAGCGACGATGCGCGAAGCTCCGGCCGCTGACGCTTCAATCGGTTCGCTGCTCTCCGGCCGCTGACGCTTCAATGGTCCGGCCCATTCGTTAGTAAGCTTGGATTCATTTACACAGGTGATCGTGGGCTAAATTGAGAGGAAAGCTTTCCTTCGGGGGTTGAACGAAGAAACTTTTAGAAGTACGGGGACGGGGGGCAAAGCTTGGATTCAGCCCCGCTTCGCTGCGATTGCTTCCTTCCGAAGCAAGAAGCACGAAGTCCAGTCACCTGTAAATTTTCCCCGCGGATTCCCCCCTCTCACTTTCTCTCGCGTTTTCTCGCCGATCCTGCTCGATGTCCCGGGCGCATCCCGCAGCTTCTATGGCCGATTGGAGCCAGATGCCGGAGGACCTCCTCCGCCGCATCGCGCGACGCCTCGGCACGCAGTTCGACGTCCTCCGATTCCGATCCGTCTGCTCTTCCTGGCGCTCCTCGCTCGCACCGAGCCCTAACCCCTTACGGCGCGGCCGAATCCCGATCATCCCGCACGAGGGGTATCCCGACGACTGCACCGAGCTATACGTTCTCCCCAAGCGCACCATCTTCCTCGTCGGAGTGCCCCGATCCTGCGACCAAACAGTCCGCAGCGGTTGGCTGGTCAAAGTCTGGGAGGACGACCGCGGGGTGATGAATCTACTGAACCCTCTCACCAGCTGCGAATTCCGTCTGCTGCCTGAGGATTTTCCGAGAGTTTTGGACTTGATGAATCTGCGCGTGCTGGAGTTAGGGCACAGTGTGGGTTGCAGGATTCCAATGGTCTCAGCTATGGCTATTATAATCATATATGGGGCGCGGATAGGGTTGTTTTTTTGTGTTTAGACAATGAAAATGATTTTGCGCTGCTCAGGCTTCTCCCTGGTGGCACACTGGTCATGTTTAAATCTAGGGAAAAACGGTGGTCACCCGTTCAGGACATATCGTTGGGATATGACGACGTGATATTGTTTAAGGGGGAGTTTTATGCCGTTGACTTTGATGGGAGCACTGTGGTTGTCGGGTTGGATTCGAGTGTGACTTTGATTGTGCAGTCGGACTTTGATGGTTGGGACAAGCGCTTGGTGGAATCTGTGGGCGAACTGCTGTTGGTCTATATGTATGAGGAGGAGAAGACAACCAGATTTAAGGTCCACAAGTTGGACAGAGAAGAGAAGGTATGGAATGAGGTGAAAGATTTAGGGGATAGGGTGTTGTTTCTGGGAGAGGAATGTACATTTTCTGCTTCAGCTGCAGATTTAGGGGCTTGTAAGGGGAATTGCATATTTTTTAGGGATCATGGTGGAGTACTCAGAGTGTCGAGCTTTGATATGGGTGTGGTTGGTGAGATTGGTGTCTATGATATGGATAGTGGCATTATTGGATTTATAGAAGATTATGCAGGTTATTCACAGCTGTTCTGGCCTCCTCCGGATTGGATTGTTTCCAGGACCGCAGAAGTAAGCATTTGTTTTCTGGAATTCTTTCAATCATCTATTATTAATTATCCAATCTTTGCATCAATGTTAGACTTTTCAGTTTGTCGGTCCTACGAATCCGTATAGGAGCACACTAAAGATTTCCTCTGTTCTGTCACATATTCTCATGCTACATTCTATCATCATGTTCCAAAAGTATGTTGAAGTTACTTCCTTGCGGGCATTGGTTTTATATTTGCCAGAGTGGAAACCATGGACTATAGTCACTGCTGGAAGAAAATGTTGGCACTCAACATTAGATTCGTCATGCTTTATCATAGTTGGTTTTATTCCTGGCAAAGCATATCTCATTGAACATTCTGTCATTTTTCCTTTCTCTGAACTATTTAATATTCTCTTGGTGATATCCTCAGGTTCGAAATCAATTGGAAGCACCGACAGTGTAATGCGGAGGTTGGTCTTCTTGGATAATGGGGTGTTGCTGCAATCAAATCGTTTGTTCACGGCATTGTACATGAATAACACGGTAAGAAAGGACTAGAGAGGTTGATTTAGTTCATTGTATGGACCCCGAGGCACTGAAGGAAGGCAAGAAGGTAGTCTGGTTAGGTGGCTAATTTTTCTTTCTGTACTCACATATGGATGCTTTTTGTATTGTAAGTAATACTTCTAAAGTCTTTCCTAAGCTTGGAGGATGTCAGTCACTTGCCAAAGAGGCAAACTTTTGCCGCCAAGTTTTTGCCTGATTCATTTACATAGCTATGACGCCTGTTGCACAGTCCAGAAGTTTGTGATGTGTTGCCCCTATTGATGACAGAGAACCTACCTAAGGCAGACTTCAATCTTTTAGCCAACTCAGATATTTGACAAACAGAAACAACAATTTCACAAAACATAAACTTCAGTCGAAAGGATCGTATGGATTTCATTAATGGAGCATCCATTTTCTCTTTAGACAAATTCTTGAACCTTCATGTTCATATATATTTCAGGGTTTTACTTGAATTGAATTGCAAGGACAGAACCCATATCCATCCAGATTCATACCACTGGAAGATTCATATCACTAGGGCCCCCATTGTCACTTTTGGCACCTTCATCGAAATATCTCTCTCTCTCAAGCACAAAGATAAATGGGCAACCAAAGGCAATTTCACATATGCCTGGTTCCCTGATCTTCAGAGGCCAATAGGGTGCTTCTCTCAAAACACAATACTAGGAAACTCCAAATCAGTATCATATTTTCTCTACTCATTTACTCCTGACACATGTACATTCTCTCTACTTCTCCCATACATATAGACCCACTCATGAATTCATGCTGCTAATATTTCCTGCATTTGGACCCAACTCATCGTCAATCTCGTTCGGGTGCATCCCCAGAAAACCGCCTCGCAGTAATGTTCCCAGCATATGACCATATCTCTTCGGATTCTGGTGCTGCCGGTTTTTCATCGTGTTTTTTGTGATTGTTGCTGTTTGTGGACGAGGGCATTCTTCCCGGATTTCCACCGAAGGGAGAGGAACAGAAAGATGGGGTCGCAAAAGGAGAGCCGTAAGGCGTGTGCTTGATCGAGAAGGGACTAGGAGCCATCTTATCTTGGGAAGACAAACCAGACCTCCCCGGCTAAAGGGGCAATGACTCGACTGCAGCACATCTCTTGGTGGTGTCGTCTACATATATGACATCGCCAATCCTCACTATTACACTGAAGGCGAGGCTCGCCATTACTCTCAAGTAGCTTTCGAGAATCGATTGTCCAACATCCAGCAAGATTACAAAGCCATTTCAAAATATCAACAAGTTTCGAATGCATGAATAGGCATGCACGCATTAACTAAACTAACCTTTCCACCTCATGAATGCTTTAATCATCAGAGAAATTGCAATCTGAAGATGAGAAAGCGATGAGCTAGTGTACCTTGTTATCCTCAATCTCGCTCACATCCAATAATGCAGTCTGAGGAAGGCCATGGAAACGAAAGCCTTGAGCTCTGCAGTAGGACCAGTCTCTGCACCATCAGCATCTAGCCCTTTAACCTTACCACACCAGGACGATTGCCTAGATTTCGTTCTCGGTTTACGCCTTTCTTCTGATATTTCTGCTTCTGGACATGGACCGCCGCCCCGATTTCGTTAGCGGCCACCTCCAAGGCATGGTGCTTAGATGTTAAGGCGAGACGATCAGGAGAATGGCTCGACAGCGACGCAAGCGGTATGTGATATGGTCCAGACGATCTCTTCCACTCCGCAGGGAGAGAGGTGCTTATAGTCAAAGCTCGTGCAAAGACCGGCCTAACCAAATAACCTTATAGCCAAACCGTCGAGTTGATCAGAGTCCACCTTTGAAGCTCCTCATCGGAGGACTTGGCGGCAACGGAGGTCGCGGGTGGACCCGACAGAGCAAATCGACGGACGCGTCCGACTTCATCATTATCGTCGCTGGTCCAGCCGATGGCAGCTGGTCCAGATCCACCATGCTCACCTCCTCCTCCGTCACACTCTCTCTCTCTCTCTCTCTCTCTCTCTACACACAGAGGTGATTTTGGGCTAAATTAAGAGTAGAGCTGCCAATTGGGGGCTTATTGGAAAAACGTTCAAAAGTACAGGGACTGGGGGCAAAAATGCAATCGACCCCTCAAAATCGCACGTCGATCCACATTTCGCTGCAATTGCAAATTCCGAAGCTCTGAGTCCAATTCACCTGTGGATTTTCTCAGCAGATTTTCCCTCACTTTCTCTCGAATTTTCTCGCCGATCCGACTCGATTTTCCCGGGAGGTGGATCCCAAGAGCCTACCACGCCCCGTCGTCCTCGCCATGGCCGAATGGAGCCAGATGCCGGAGGACCTCCTCCGCCTCATCGCGCGGCGCCTCGGCACGCAGTTCGACGTCCTCCGGTTCCGATCCGTCTGCTCTTCCTGGCGCTCCTCGGTCGCGCCGAGCCCTGGCCCCTCCCGGCGCGGCCGGTCCCTGATCCTCCCGAACGACGGGATCTCCGACGCCGCCCTGGGATTCCACCTGTCCAAGAGCACCATCTTCCTCCTCGGGGTGGCCCGATCCCGCGACCAGGACGCCCCCGCCGGGTGGCTGCTCAAGGTCAAGGAGGACGTCCGCCGGAGGATGA
Source organism: Eucalyptus grandis (assembly GCF_016545825.1). Classification (NCBI taxonomy): domain Eukaryota; kingdom Viridiplantae; phylum Streptophyta; class Magnoliopsida; order Myrtales; family Myrtaceae; genus Eucalyptus; species Eucalyptus grandis. The sequence continues at coordinate 27,316,870 of NC_052620.1, forward strand.
ATCTACTGAACCCTCTCTCCAGGAGCCCAATCGCTCCTCTCCCCGAGGATTTTCCAAGAGTCCTGGATTTGATGGATCTTCGCCTGCTGGAGCTAGGGCACGAGTATGTGCTGCAGTACATGAGCTATCCCCCTTGCGGTAACGATGGTCATCTCTACCTGGAGAAGGTTGTTTTCTTGTGCTCGGACGATGGGAATGATTTCGCGCTGCTCACGATCCACGTGTCTGGGAAATTGGCCATGTTGAAATCTGGTCAAAAACGGTGGTCCGTCATTCGGGACATGCCGTCGCCGTATGATGACGTGATATTGTTTAAGGGAGAGTTTTATGCCGTCGATGGCACCGGGAGGACCGTGCTTGTCGGGTTGGATTTGGGCGTGACCTTGGTCGCGGAGTCGAACTTTGGGGGTGACAAGAAGTTCTTGGTGGAATCTGTCGGTGAACTGCTGTTGGTCGATATGTATTTGAGCCTGGATGTCGAGACCGATCACGATGGCGTGGTCACGGAATTAGCAGAGAATTTCGATTACATAACGAGGGAGAGGACAGTCCGGTTTAAGGTCTACAAGCTGGACAGAGAAGAGAAGGTGTGGAATGAGGTGAAAGACTTGGGGGACAGGGTGTTGTTTCTGGGAGATGATTGTACATTTTCTGCTTCAGCTGCAGATTTAAGGGCTTGTAAAGGGAATTGCATATTTTTCTCGGATAATTGGGAATTGGAAGGACCTCTGAAGGGCCCTGGAATTGGTGTCTATGATATGGATAGTGGCAAAATTGGACCTTTAGAAGATTATGCAGGTTATTCGGAGCTGTTCTGGCCACCTCCGGATTGGATTGCTTCGACGACCTCGGAAGTAAGCATCCATTTGCTGAAATTCTTTCTATTATCTATTAATAATCATCCAATGTTTGCATCATCATTAAACTTTTCAGTTAGTCAGTCCTAGTCATGTTCTAATAGTACGTTGAAGCTACTTCCTTGAGGGCTTTGGTTAAATTTTTGCCATAAGGGAAACCACAGATTATAGCCACTTCTAGAAGAAAATGTTGGAATTTAGCATTACGTTCCACGTGTTTTATCGTAGTTGGTTTTGTACCTGATAAAGCGCATTTCAGTGAACATTTTCTGTCGTTCCTCATTTCGATAAACCATGTAATACTCTCTTGGTGATAACCTCAGGTTCAAAATCAATTGGAAGCACTAGCAGTGTAATGCAGAGGTTGGTCTTCTTGGATATGGGGTGTTGTCACCAATCAAATTGTTCGCGACATTGTACATGAATAATGCAGTAAGAAAGGGCTGGAGAGGTTGATTCAGCTCACTGCATGGGACCAAGGCAGCTATTGATGCTGAAGGAAAGGCAAGAAGTTGGTTTGGTTAGGTGACAATACATACTCTGAGTAACTGATTATGAGATTAATGCTTCAGATCCACCACCTAGAGGACCTGTATCATTGCACAGGGCTTGTTATAGATTTGACTGTTTATTAAGGATTTCGCCAGACAGAATAACAGGAAATGCTGCATCTCTGCTCCCTAGAGTCTGCGGTCCATGTTAATTGATGCAGAGGCTGAGAGAGCACTTCATTGTACATAGATTGGGAGGGCCATTCTTTTTTGAGATCAAGAAAGCACGGCCTTGTGACTAGTTCTACCTTCTGTATTCACTTTCGGATGATTTATTTAATGCGTATTACGCTTCTAAGGTCTTTACTATATCTTCGAGGCTGTCATTCAGTTGCCATAGCACCGATGTTTTCTTTTATGTTTTTCAAATGTACATTAAAGATCAGAAGGCAAACTTTTGCTGGCAAGTTTTTGCCTGTATTATACCGTTCTTAAGAAGTGGCATCGGTTGTACTAGGTCCCTTTTACGGCTGACAGCCCACCAAAGGCAGAGTTCAACCTGTTAGCCGACTCAGAGTAATGTGACAAACGGAAGTAATAATTTCAAGAAACACAAAACTTCAGTGAAAAGGATTGGGGCTTTCGTTAATGGAGTGTCCATTCTCTCTTTTAGAAGAATCCACGAATCTTCATGTTCATATACTTTTAAGGTTCCTACATAACTCGAATTGCAAGGACAGGACCGATGCCCATCCACATTCACATCACTGGAAGATTCAGACCACATGAGTTCGTGTTACAGGCAAGGCACATCACCAGGGCCATTTTTTTCACTTTCGACACCTTCACGGAAATCCCTCTATCTCTCTCAAGCACAAAGATAAATGGGCAACCAAAGAGCATTCGACGGATGCATGGTTCCCTAATATTCAAAGGCCAATAGAGTGATTCTCTCAAAACATGATAATACTAGGAAACTCTAAAACAGTATCATCTCTTCTCTACTCATTTACTCCTAACTCATGTACATGATTAAACCCCCACCTAGCTTTCTCTACTTCTTCCATACATATAGACCCACCCATGACTGCATGCTGCTGACGTTTCCAGCATACAGACCCAACACATCATCAATCTCGTTCGGGTGCATCTTTGGAAGCCTGCCTCGCACTAATATTTCCAGCATATGACCATACCTTTTCGGATTCTGCTGTCATGGGTTTTTTGTCATGTTTTTTGTGATTGTTCCTCTTTGTGGACGTAGGCGTCCTTCCCGGACTTCCACCGATGGGAGATGAACAGAAAGATGGGGTCGCAAAAGGAGAGCCATAAGGCGAGTGCTTGATCGAGAAGGGACTGGGAGACATCCTCTTCTGAATGGGGAGACAACCGAGACCTCCCCGGCTAAAGAGGGGCACTGACTCTACTGCAGCACATCTCTTGATGGTGTCATCTACATACATGACATCATCAATCCTTGCTATTATGTTAAAGGCTAAGCTCTCCATTACTCTTGAGTAGCTTTCAAGAATCGATTGTCCAACATCCTGGAAATTTACAAAGCCATTTCAAATATCAACCAGTTTTGAAACGCCCATACTCATCTGAACCAGCCATCAAGTGGATGCATGAAGTCGCATGCATGCATTAACTAAACTAATCTTTCCACATCATGAATGCATATTACAGGAAATTGCAATCCAAAGATGAAGAGGCAATGAGCCAATGTACCTTATTATACTGGATCTTGTTCATATCCAATGCTGTCTGGGGAAGACCAGGGAAACGAAGCCTTAAGCTCTGCAGTAGGGTCTCTGCTCGTTCAGCTAGAAATTGATTTTTCTCTCCATCGGCAACTAGCCCTTTAACCTTACCACCCCAGGATGACTGCCTTGATTTTGTGCGGTTTATGTGTTTCTTTTGGTCTTTCTGCTTCCAGACATGGATCGCTGCCTCAATCCTGTTAGCCACCTCCAAGGTGTGATGCTCAGACGATAAGTCCAGACAATCGAGTAGACATTCTGGGGAGAATTGCTCAGCAGTAATATAGCGGTATATTATATGGCCCAGACAATCTTTTCCACTCTGCAAGGAGAGAAAGGTTATAGTCAAACTAAACCACTCACTCTGCACACTTGAATTCTGTAGCGCAGACACTCTCCTCACACCTTAACTTATTTAGGGGTTGAATACAGATTGGCAAATAAAGTTGCGATGTCAAAATCAGTAATAAATTATTTACTCATAATTTGCATTTGCCATTGGTATAAGATCTAGTTATCACACCAAAATAAGCAAAAAGATCCTCCCTCCTAGAACGTATGCTAAATAGAAAGACAAGAAGAAACTGCATGTTTACTAGAGTATCTTATTCCATTAGTTAGTAATTACACTGTGCTTGATAGATAAGCAAATGAAAACTCCTGGCCAAAAGGAAAGAAAGAAAAAATAACTAATTAAAAAATTGTAAAAACTTACTCAGGAAAAGGTTTGACAGCAAAAGTGGAGGGGGTAACTTAGCTAACTATGATTAGATAATTTGATCATTATCAAAGAGACAAAACTGCTAGGGCCTTTGGTCCCAAATGTAGACATCAGTGAATATTAAGAGGGGATAAATCATGGCCATGCAGAGAGTATTCGGAAACACATTAGACAAATGACCAAGCATTTGACGGAGGAAATGGATTGCAGTGTATGAGAGAAGGCAAAAAGTGTATCAAGAATTTGAGCAATAATTTTATAAGCAACTCATTGCGGTATCACAGCCTTCCTGGACTTCCCATCATATTTCCATGATTTGATTATTTATTGCCAACAAACAGCACAAAAAGCTTTACCATATGCACGTTAAAACACATGCCTAGCACTTGGACAAGAATATTGGCTGATCAAATCAAGATTAATAAAATGAGCAAACGTTTTTGGTCAGTCGTGTTTCATTAAAAGGTTACTGCTTCAATAGGTGACAGATATATTTGTACCTTGGGCAAGGTTTCCAAGTATGCATTAGGAATCTCCATTTCAGCAAGCACACTGCTATTAATTGCCATAGCTGCCTTCAGTATCTGATTCGCACAGTCCCTGCACTGCTGTAATCTCTTCCGAGCTTCATCAGATAATCCATTAGATGGCACTTTCGGGCAAGGCAACCACCACTTCTCTTCCTGTCTAATGGACGGCCTACCACTGGACACACCTGAAGATTTCTTATCATGGTCATCGCCATCATCCATCAATATCCCACGATCAACATACCAAAATTCCGTCTCAGAGAACCCATCAAGCATGCTGGTTAACATCGCATCGAGCTTCTTAAGAGCAGGGAGATTTATATATAAATCAGAGCGAGGACGAGTTGCCATGACCTCATATGTGCCCCCACCCGGGAATTGTTGTATCGATGGCACGAGCTCCACAATTGAATCGCTCACACATAAGAGCCATTCCATTTCTCTGCGCCACATGGCTTTCTTCTGAGGTGCCAGAGGCTCTAGCCTCCATAATGCACCAAAGACAGTAGCTGCAATCCAGTCCAATACAGATCTAAGCAAGAAGGATTTCTTAAACTGCGTCGCACACGTATCATCCCAACAAAAATTGAACTACGACAATAGAAAATTAAAACGCATTCGATCTGTAACAGCAGGGAGTGTTACCAGAGAGATTGGTTATGGCGTTCGAGATCGCAAGCGCAGTGCACACTCCTTTACCGCCTCCGGACATGTCTTCTCCGAGAAGCAGCTTAGCAAATCTCTCCTTCATCATCTCAATTTCTGGAAGGCCGAAGAAAAAATCAACAGAAAATCCAAGTAACCAGCACCCGAAAAAAATCCGATGCAAGAAGCAACAAATTTCTGGCCAGGTCGCGAATGCTAAAAGCTTACAAAAATTAAGAAAGAAAAACATAAATTACGCTAACTCCAGAATTCGTAGAGAAACGCGGAAAAGAAAAGAGAGGAAAAAAAGCTGAAAATGCTACGAAAACACTCTAGGCTGCTCGAAAGCCGCAAATCTTTCCTCTACACCTTTCTTCTCATTTTTCATCGCAAAGAACTCGCGAATCGGAAATGTTACGAGGCGCATTCTTGGAATTAGACGAGCAAAGCACGAATCAAGCACTGCAGGGCCAGTTTCCCTCGGCTAGTGAGCAGCATTACTAAAAATATGAGCCGAAGAATTACCAGACAAATCACCGTCCTTCTTCTCTCTCTTCTCGTCCCAGAGCACCACGTCCCTCCCTCCGATGACCGGCGCCATCACCGCCGCCGGGAAGGTGAAGTTCCAGGCGGCCGGGCGGGGGGACGACGCCATGGAGCTCGACGCGCCCTCGCCGCCGTCGAAGCGGTGGCAGGAGAAGCTGCTGCAGCTCTCGGACTCGCTGACGTCGGCGCTGAGGCTGTAGCTCCCGCACCGCTCCTCGCTCTGCCGGTCGCAGTCGTCGTCGGACGACGTGGCCGCCATCAGCGCGCGAAAGATCTGACGGCCGGCTCGACGGGGAGGAGGAGAGGCTAGATCTCAGCCGCGCATTCGCCGCAAGGGGAGACCGCCGCGCAGGTGAGGAACACTGAACAGAACTGAACCACAGAGATAGTGTGAGAGAGAGAAGGAGAGAGAGTCGCCGCGCGTGGTAATGATGTGGGGACTGTGGAGGAAAAGCAGATAAAGCTCGCACACCTCTCTCTCTCTTCTGAAAGTGTGAATGATTATTGTTAATGGCGATTCTCTGTGCAGTGTTAGGTACTCTCTCTCTCTCTCCTCTGAAAGCGTACAGAAGAGGGAGAAAATCACGCCCGCACTCTCTCTCTCTCTCTCTCTTCTGGAAGTGCTTGAGCGAAAGGTGGTGGTGATTGATGCTGCTGCTGTGTAAATGCCCCGTGGGTTTTGGTCCGTGGCGATGGACGGCGACGGCGACGGTAACGGTAACGGTAACGGTGACGGTGACGGAGGGGGCACGCGAGGGAAAAGTGGGGAACGGGCGTTTTCTTGCAGAGATTCGTCGCCTTTTTCGGTTGGAGCAGTGGGGGAGGGCTGCTGCGCCCGACACGGCCCTTTCGCTTTGGGACCCGCTGGAAAAAAATATGTCGCTCTCCTCCTCCTTTTCCGTAATTTTCTTGTATTCGTTCATTTATTATTATTTTTTTTGTTTCGATGTTCTTTCTTAATTTTTCGCGCCAGCCAACCGTTTACGACGCGCGGAGTTATGATGTACTCGGAAAGGTTCGATTTCCCCTTTTTCTTTTTCCTTTTTTTGTGCCGGGGGATCGTTGTTGAACAAAGGGCTTATACTGTTTACGAGGGGAAGAAGATTTTTTTTTTCTTTTTTTTTTGTAATCGTTTATTAGAGAAGGAAATAACATGCCAGAAAAAGGGAGGAGTGACAGAGAGTGTTTTCACGAAGGGCCAATGCTAGATCTAATTTTATTCGGTGTCCAAGGAATCTTATTTTCGAACAAAATTTCAAAAAATATATCCTTTTCATCAATTTATATTGTCAATTCACAAAAATGGACAACTTGGAGGCTAAATCTTAACATTACGTTTTCGGAATTCACCATATTGCCATTTTCCTTTCCAAACCACCCCGTCACTTTCACTGCACGTCTACCTAAATAACTTCAAAACATAGGAGGGACTAAGAGAGGGACGCTGGAAGTGCTTGGCCATTGGTCACTTGGAATTTGTCACGTAAATATAAGTTTATAATTTTTTATGTCAAATTAAAAAAAAATTGAGGATAAATATATCACATGTGTATGAATTTTTAAGGTTTACGATGTCATCAAAAAATCAAGGTAAATGTGTCCATGGATATGTTACGAAATCTAAATACAAAATCATAAAAGTTTAAAGTTAAAGTTCTACTTCGTTCCGTGCCCCACGCAAGATTCCTCCGTCAAGGAATTCATTTGCATGTCAGACCACAGCGGTCTTCTTCCAATCGGTGGTCGGGATTATCGGGATAAAGATGTCATGTTCACCATCATTCCTCTGTAACTCCCAATCTGTATTACCAATAATGCTATTGTACAATTTAAGAAAACTAAGGATCTCGTATTCAATTGGACTCACTCGTAACCGCAAGGCATAATTGGCTAAAGTCTCGATATAGTATGTTACAATGATCAGATCGCGTGCAAACAAATTGACACTAAAAAATAAACAATTATGAATTTAACGGCCTTGCTATCAACATTGACATATAATTAAGTATACATGAGATGTGAAGCATTTGATACTCTCTACAACTTAAAATATGGAAAGTCTCAAGGTATGTTTATTTGAGCAAAAGAATTTTTCATGAATTAATTTTTTGGGCTCTAACGTGTTTGGTTTAAATGATCATTTATCGCCAAAATATATGCATGCTTAAAATTAAAATATATGAATTCCCTAACTTAAAAAGAAGAAAATGATTTCCTTTATCACAAGATTTTCTCTATATAAAGACATTCTTCATGCCAATTTCTTCATCTCTTTTAACTTTTTTCATTCCTTTCTATCGAGGAAGACCGGTCACAAGGGATTTGGAATATTTTAGATCCGATTTTCTTAAAATAATCGAATCACGGATGATAGGGTAAATGCATGCGATGATTCTTGTGATATCTACAAAAGGTAAACTCTAGTTTTGCATTGGCACGGACAAGCCGCAGGACCCCGCAAGACCCCTCGCCGCAGGTCAGCTGTGGCCGCCGAGCACGGCGGTGGCCGTGCCGGCCGGCGCGCGTACGGTATGCGTGCGGGAAAGCGTCGGAGAAGGCAAAAAAGAGAAAGCGAAGAACAGAACAGCGACTCGCCGTCACGAACCCTTCGTTTTACGCAAGAATCTATGACCCCCGAACAGTACGCTTTACCACGCCATCATCATCATCATTATCGCCATCATCTCTATTCGGAGAAATTATTGCCTGTCGACCTGATGATTCTGCCCCCTAGCCCAGGCCTAATCCTGACCGTCCGCCGGACAGGGTGGGGACCACGAGTTTTTTTTCTTTTTTTCACTAAATAACCCGATCCTCATCAGATGCCGCGATTGGATTTCGATGGAGCTGACTAGCCCTGAATAGAAAAGATCGACCCCGTTTGAGAATTAGCTCGCGATTAGATGTGATTAATCAATTCGAGACTTCGAACGGCGTTTACGGGATTCTGATTATTAATATTTTTTTTCCCCTTTGAAATTTTTTTGGGTGGGGTGGGGGGTTTGCTTTTTTGGTGATGTCGATTCACGTGCGCTAATCAATTTCCCACAGTGTTGGCCGCACTTGACGTTTGGATTTCCAGGGCCCAATTGACAGCTCGGGAATTTTACCCCGGGTTATCCGATTTGACGGGGTAATGAATTCCCTTTTTGGAAGTAATTAGTCTGCATGAGTTGTTTGTGGACCCATTGACTACTATTCAAATCCCTAATTAGGAGTCGCCTCTCGAAAATCCCAATTATTTATAACATAATCCATTTGATTGGTTATCTAGATTTAAATTGAGATGAGATACCATGAGATCGGATTAGGGATCTACCAATATCTTTAGGATTGAAAAATTCCTAAACGTATTAGTGCAATTTAGAATAAAAATCTTTAAAAGTTTCACATGCCTAGCATAATTCCCGCGATATCCAAATCTTGAGCTCCCTCACCAGTGTCTCAAATCTACTCTCTCTAGCTCCTTTCGATTCAGTTTCACCAAATCCACTGCCATTCCACCTCCAGGTGTACTGACCTTATTGGGCGCAAGGATTGTTTTAGCTTTATTCCAACTTGCGCTTGGCGATAGACGACAATAGGCTTGCTAAAAATGCGTAGCCGGGACAAAGTACTATTTTGTTTTTAATAAAGCTGAGATGAATGATCCAAAATGTCACGTTTTCATTATTGATGCATCAAAGCATGCTTGATTTCAGCTCTTATTATATAGGTTATTTGAATATATTATCCTAGTAAAAAATGGACTAGATGGTCCTCCGATTGGATTATACAGGGAAGACGTTTGTTATGTAATTATTCCAATAATGTGTGTATATTTTTGTATCGATGGTTGAATGATATCTATGATATATCAATATGCTTCGAGACGTGAATTGTCTAGTATGTAATTAAATTCATCCATGATTACATATAAGATGATGGGCCACGGAAATGCAATAATATGTAGGTAAGAATTAATTTCTTAAGAAAAATCTGCGCTTAAGTAAACCCAAATCAAACACAGAATCGTGCATGGCAAGACATTTTATGCTAGCAATGAGCAATTTAATGAACTAGAGCTCTGCAGTCAGGTGATTATTCTGATAGCGAACCTTTAGTAGGTGGGTATCACATCACAATGACCAACTCCTCCTGTCTCAAAAGCTTGTTAAGAGTTGTATGTTATTCATGGTATCAACCCGACATTGACCCTTGACCATAAGTCATCTTAGGACCTAATCTATCCTAATCCGTCCACTAATCACGCATTTGCTTGCTGGGACGTGCAATGCGCGGAACGTCCAAAGTCCAACCTACGAGGATCGATCCTCGAGAAAGAGCTATCGAGGGGTTGGGCTTTTGCGAGCGGGTCGCTTACTTAAAAAATCAGACTGTAAATTCCCTCTCGCTTCACGGGGAATTCGGGGGCATTACAAACGCAACTCCGAGGTCAAACACTAGCCTTTTAGAGTTCGGCTCATCTTATCGAGGAGGTCACGTCAATCCCCTCGTCCTGTCACAATAAGGTAACAATTATGGAGGCACTCGATCAAAGATGGGGACAGGTTTTACCCTCTTCCCCTCGCCCGACCCACCATAGAACGAAAAAAAAAGAAAGGAAAAGAACAAACGATGTACGAGAGAAGAGGACCACAAATGAATGAGGTGCCGATGGATTGTCCGGGAAGTACTTTGGCGGTGGGGCACTGGCAGGAAGATTCATTGCTTGGCGGGGCCTCCCTCCCACCCTCCCTCTCTCTCTCTCTCTCTCTCTCGTTCGTCTGTTCTTAAAGCGGCTCGACAGGACACAAGACAAAGCAAAAACCAAAAGAGCAGGGGAGGGGACTACTGCTCCACCTGCTTCCACACACTCGGGCTTTAGCCGTTTCCTCTGTTTTCTACCTTTCTCTTGGTCAAGTCAACGTTGCTGTCCCCCCGCATTGCCTTTCCAACCAACGCCCTCCCTCCCTCCTCCATAGGTGCCGGGCTGATCTTTCGTGATCATCTCAAGCCTGTGGGCTTGATCCGGAATCTCGGAAATAATTGATGGCTACGTGCCTAATCCCCGGGCCCAAATACGGTGGCAATGCTAACTGGCCTCAATCATCGTTCGCGGCTCTTTCGAAGGACAACTGTGGATGTACGTGTTGTTGGGACTGGTTCGTACATTCCGTGGAGAGGAAGGCACGGGGTCCTAGTCGGTGGGCAACGTGGGAGGTCAAGGGCCGCTCAACGCGGTTGGCAAGGGAAGGACAGCGCTGTTGGGCTGTCAGAAGATTTTATAATTTAGGCCCGCGATAATTTGAATCTGGGCATGAATAGCTATCGAATGGCCTAAGGTTTTTTTGACCTTAGGATTTTCGTGTGCCATCTATATACAATTTATTTCTCTCGCAATTGAAAGTTACAAGCACAATAAATTCAATAGTTTTTTTCTTGTGATTTCCTATTTTGTCGTTGGTGCACAGAAAAAAACAAAACACACTCACGATTCCCGATCCGGACCCGAACGATAGCATGGGCCTCGGCCTTCATGCGGATTTACTTCTCCAGGCCCGAGGACCGGAGGTCGGTGATCGATCATTATCCCGACGGGGGGGCGCAATTCGGCGCGCCTGGATCGCCACCGGGGATCGAAACGCCCGCGTTCAGTCTCCGTCGCCGAAACGAAAACCCTTACTCACCTTTTCTCGAAATTTCATCTCTTCAGTTCATCTCGATTCTCTCTCTCTCTCTCTCTCTCTCTCTCTCTCTCTACAGACCCTCGAAAAACCTCGATCCCATCTCGATCCTGATCGGCGGCCGAATCGGTAGGACGATCGATCCCCCCGCCGACAGACATGCCGAAGAAGATGGGCGTCAACAGCAAGGCCGAGGAGGCCAGGGCGCGGAAGTCCGCCACGGAGAGCGAGCGCAAGGCCCGGGAGGACCGCGACAAGGAGGAGCAGTACTGGCGCGAGGCCGAGGGCCCGAAGTCGCGCTCCTCCAAGAAGCGCGAGGAGGAGGCCGAGAAGCGGGCCGAGGCGCTCGCCCGCAAGGCCGAGGCGCGCCGGCTGGCCGAGCAGGAGGAGAAGGAGCTGGAGAAGGCGATGCGGAAGCCCGACAAGAAGGCGATCCGCGTGTCGGTCCCCGTGCCGAAGGTGACGGAGGCGGAGCTGCGGCGCAGGAGGGAGGAGGAGCAGGCGGAGCTGGCGAGGAAGGCGGAGGAGGGGAAGCGGAAGCAGACCAGGACCGCGGCGGAGGAGGAGTACGAGAGGATGGTGCTCGTGAGCAACACGAATCGGGACGATTCGATCATCGAAGCGAGTACAGTGGAGGAGGCGTTAGCGCAGATGACGGTCGCCGATAGCTTGCCTGTTGATAGGCATCCCGAGAGGAGGCTCAAGGCTTCTTTCAAGGTGAGGTTTATTTTGGATCGAGCTCGTCGTTCTGTCTGAATGCTGTTGGAATTAAACGTTTCTCATTTGGTTGGCATGGATCGTGTTTCTTACGATCGTCGTAGTTGTGTTTTAGAGGCGGTCCGCGACAACATTTGAGCGTTATCTCACTGAATGGAGTGCGTTTCATGCATCCTAATATATCTGAACAAGCTCTGTGACTCGGGATCGGGAAACTTATTTAATCTGGCTTTGATGGTTTTGTGTTTTCCAAAAATTTTCTTGGAATTTCTTTCGCTGATAGATGTGCACTTTACACCCTTAGTTTATGGAAAGCCTGTGTTGTATAGACTTGTTGCAATTAGGCTTAAGGATGTAATGTTCGGAAGCTGGAGGTAAGGAATTTGATCCTGAGATGTGATGACCATTCACTCGGGTGTCTGCTCAGGTATTGACCATTTGTTGAAGTGCCAAAGCAAGCTTTTTTACAGGATTTAATAAATTTGGATTAAGATTACTGGTTAGTCTGGGCATTATGGGGTGGAAATAAAGCTCACGGCGTTTAAATGTGAAGAAAGTTGTGCAATCCTCTTCACGATGGCGTGGATTGAAGCTTTATCTTCCCTCTCTTCCCTTTGGTTATGCATGTACCACTGAAGATATTTCTTTAGTTTGACTGCTTAGTTCATCATACAATGCTGTGAAGTCCTGAAGTTCCTTTTGGAATGCTTTAGGTTGATATTTGCTGGAACAGGTATCAGAGAGTTTGCACGTTCTGTATCGCTGAATAATTTTCCTAAGTTATCTGAGATGGTTTATGGGTTTCCACTGAAATTGTTATTATTGCTTTATAGGAAAAGTGACTACCTTCCTATAAAGAATAGTGAAACTAGAGTATAATCCTTATTCTCGTATTTAACCCTTTTGACCTAATATTTTTCTCTCAAGACAGTCTATCCTTTGAAATTGAGTATGTTGTTGCAAACTTGTTGCTCGTTGTAATCTAGCCTGTGATTAGCTTTCCTGAATATAAAGTAACTGATTGGTTGTATATTAGTAGTGGTAGTGATTAAATGATATATCTCAATGCTTTTGTGTGCTTGGAGTTCTTTGGGGAATCTCCATTCCCGATCATCATTATGGGCGGAGAATCTTTGGTTAGCTACAATGCATGATTTTTTGTTCTCGTTATAAATTTTGCTGCCTTTCCTTCCTTTTTATGGTTGGGTGATTATTGACGTTATATGCTACTTCTAGGCTTTTGAAGAAGCTGAGCTCCCGAAACTGAAGGAAGAGAAACCAGGTCTAACTCACAATCAGTACAAAGACATGATATGGAAGCTCTGGAAGAAATCTCCTGATAATCCTCTTAATCAGGTTAGTTCATGGTTCTCCTGTAACACACATTATATATGTGTGTGTGTGTGTGTGTGTGTGTATTAATCGAGGTTTGATTAGCTATTTTACATGCTTCTGTATGCTATGGGGAAACGGTTAAAAGTGGTGTTGGCTGGTTGATCTCTGCCGTGAGTTATTACAGCTCCTTAACTTTCAGAATTTCAACGTTGTAGTATTTGAACTTCCATATTACGACGATTTAAGGATAGACATTCTCATAGTCGCCCCTAAGAGTTATACCCATTATTCTTTTTTAACTATAATAATGCAAAAGTAATTTGAAATTTTGAGGTGGAGTTTCACAAGACATTTTAAGGAACAAAATAAGTTTCACACATTCTGATAGGCTTTTATGTTTCTCGAAGAACGATCACTTTATGGTCAACAGGTTGACTATTAAGGTTGGTTGGCATTAGACAGAGTCTTGACGAGATTACACTGAAATCCACTAGATGAATGTTTAATTTTGGTTTTTATATAAAAAGATGGCTCATATGTGACTTTCTGTGTGCAGACTGCTGAGTGATTGCCACTGAATTAGACACAGTCTTGACGAGATTACACTGAAATCCACTAGACGAATGTTTAATTTTGGTTTTTTTTATAAAAAGATGGCTCATATGTGACTTTCTGTGTGCAGACTGCTGAGTGATTGCCGCTTATATTCAGCTTTTGATTGTAATGGGTTCTTATAAACCTATTGCTATCGACCGTTGCTTCCCGATGTATAATGGGGCTTTGAGTGGATGAATCGGGCTCCCCAGGAGTGGGCACAGTTGTATTTGAAACAATGTCTATTCTCTATCCTCCATGAGCTCGTTGTTCGCGGCATCTATTGACGTGATTTAGTATTCTGCATGCTGTGTTTCTTCCTTTTCACCTCCCTGGCCTGTAAACGAGTGCATACTGTATATGCAAGAGATATCGCACTGGTTAAATTGCGAGTTGGGTACCCTCTTATTGTTGGAACAAATGGCAAATGGTATTTATTCTCATAGTCATTGCTGTGTATCGTACGGGATACTTCCCCTTTGTTCCCTGTCGTCCTAAATCTATTTCAGTGCTGCATCATGTTGTCTCTCTTTGCCAAATTCCAAGTTTCAGACACATCACGATAATTTTGTCTTTTTTCATCCGTATTGCTTATCGAGCGATGGTAAAAATGAATGAAATGAACTTGTGTTAGGAGCACCAAAGTTTTATCATGAGCATTTATTCTAATTTTATTGTGTTTTTTGTGAGAAAAGTGTCGGAATAATTTTTGAACAAAAGAACGCGTTTGGTAACGTTTGTTAGGAATAAAAAATGAATAGAAATACGTTTGGTAAATTTTATTTTTTTTTTGTTTCTTTTAATTTTTAATATTTTTATTTTATTTTTCCTTTCTTTTTATTTTTTTCTTCTTTCGGTCGGTTTCCGACCTTCGGCGCTCGGCCAGACGGGGCCTTCAACCTCGCCCGGCCACGGCGAGCTCGGCCTTGCCCGGATCAGGCGAGCCTGAGCTCGCCCGGCCAAGGCGAGGCTCGGCCTCGTCGGCGCGGGCAAGCCGAGCCTCGCCGGGGGCGCGGCGCTCCGGTGAGGTCGCCGGCCCTCGATGGCCATGGCCGAGGCCGGCGACTGGCCAAAAAAAGAAGAAGAAAAGAGAAGAGAGAGAGAAGAAGTGTTTCTTCAAAAAAAAAGTGTTCAGAAACAGAAACGAGAACGTTTCCATGCAGGCCCTAGGCTAAGGTGGCCTTGCTGGGGTTGCCCTCCCCCAAGTGAGGGTTGGCCTCAGATCTTATGAAGCTGTCCCTTGTCGAAGCTTTGCTCTCGTCATGGCTAGGAGAGCTAGCCTACCTAAGAAAGAATGAGGAAAAATTCAGGAAAATAAGAAAAAAAAAATAATTAAATATTATTAAAATTTGTCAACTTCGACAGTGTTAAGCTGCTTGGCATCTAAATTAGCAATGTCAATAAATGACCCGAAGTAAGGTAGATTAAAAAGTTTATGATTAAATTAGCATCATTCAAAGATTTATAATTATATTGGCATTGATACAAAAGGTTTAGTAACTTTTTGTCACCTTAACCAATTTTTGTGTGTCCGGTGGTCTTTGCTTCTCTTTAGCATTCATTGAATGGTGAAGTTGGCCGTGGAAGTTGACCCTCTGATCCGTGGGCTGGGAGGTCAAAATCTATCCAGGTCGACCGATTGTCTCTGTTTTAAATAATTATCTTTTGTTTCTAAGTTCATTGCTTATGAGCCGAGACCGATTCTTCAGTTACCAAGCATTGCCGTCCATGCGATTGTCACGTGCTGCTGTTTTCATCATCATACATGAGCTGAACAAGCAGGTTTGGTGGAAAGAAAGGCTTCTCTGTCGTTTCTCATGGTGGTTTTGGACCGAACCTAGCAGAACAGGATGATGATGATGCCCGATCAACGTAACCATTTTCTATTCTTGAGCAATCGCAGATTGGCTTCTACTTCTTCATTAGTCAAAATCACGTTCCGCGAAAAGATGAACGCACGAACAATGTCGACCATCTTCCCACTCGGGAAAGTAATGAGATGGAAGGCAGGATTTCACGTATTCCTGGGAGTATCGTTTGCATCCGTTCCAGGAGAGCATGACCGGGAGAGCGTGATTCTGGAATGTCATGAAATATCATGTCAAATGTCTAATCCCCCACTGCAGGTAAACTGACACCGAAAGTCAAATCCTGGCGGGGGCAAAGCATGGCTGAGCCAGCACTTGATGTAATCAGGAAATAATGTAAATCTATAGCTCTTAATCCTTGAAAGAAAGGGCCTTTCTACATTCTTCACCATTTTCTTTCCTAAGCATTTGCAAGAGCTAGTTGGTTCTTTGCGGCCTCTAAAAATATGCGAGGGGCCATACCACGCAAGTCGTCATGACAGGCACTTAACTTAGCGGAGAAGCGGCGGTGGAATGCCTAGGCTAGATTACTCTACTTGGCGATCAGAAGTCGAGTACCAACCAAAGAATGTTATCACTGCTGAGGAGCGAAACTTCTAGAAGCAACTTCATTGTTGTCGGCATAAATCAAATTTGAGAGCAGCTCTCTCAGGGTTAATGTATCACAAAGACGTAGGTTATCTGAGAAGCTTTCCTAGATTTCTCATTGCTTGCAAAGTCGGGTCCTCAGGTCCTGCGAGCAGTATTTAATTTGCAATCTTCTTTTATTGGAAAAGATTTGAGGTTACTAGAGAAGCCAGAGATCTGATTGAAGATGGACAAGACGAGTTCTTGGAAACTTATTACAAAGGTTAAGCAGGAGACTGCACATACGATGCTTTTGATGACAACAAACGATAACCTAAAAATTCTACGGTAGGCACAATCTTCTTTACTGATGTTGCCGTGCTTCTTGTCTGAAAGAAAGTGCTGTAATAAGAATGTTTTGTAGAGCTCATATAGCTCGCTTTTTATTACATCACGATTTCCCTTATTAAGGTCATTCAAATATGTTCCATAACTCGATTCAACTCGACTCAATCTTCATATAATGTTTGGGTTTTGGGTTTTTTCATTCTAGTTCTAACTTGATTGCAGACTCTGCAGTATATTCGTCCGCCCCCTCGAGGACTGTATGCTCTTTCGAGCTATTCTTTCTTGTTGATCTTTAGATAGACTAGAACTCTTTTCTGAAGACAGCACAGTGAAAATACATTCCCTGGTGAAGCAAAGTACAAAATTCGCATTGAATGCGAGAAACAGACATAACGGGCCGAACGAGGGGATGCAACTATAGTGATGAACACTATTTCTTCATGACAGTGATTGAATATGGGGTAAAAGTCCTGGAGAGCCCATGAAGATTGCGTCGTTAGCTATCAACAAGCACTAGCCAACTGAGAAAAGTTCATTGGAGTGACATATCTCGGCCCGCCGGTGTATAGAGTTACAGCTGCCAACTTCGAAGCAGCTTGTGTTGCGTGGTATAAATCCCAGAACAAGTACTCATTGCGCTTCGAGCAAAGACGTGCTTTTGGGTCGCATATTCCTTCAGCATTTAATGTTCCTGATCCACAGCATGCACTTTTCACGTCCTTAAAGTCTGCAAAATCCAAAGAGAGGAAGGTCAACCTGTGGCATTTCTTTTACACTAATAGAATGACAGGTATAAGTCTCACATGAAGATCGATATTCTAAATGTAATTCGATCTAATAACCAGCCGAGACGATGTTATTATTATTCCTGAAAAATATGCACAAAGGGTGGATAGACTTCATTCCCCTCTACTTCAGTAAATCTTTCTTTTGTTTCATTGCTTTGATTAGCAATTTCTCGCCTAGCAAAATAGGGAAAAGACAGGTAACAATCATTGATGTAGGATTTTCAGAGTAACATACATGGAAGAGGGTTCACGATAACATCCATGGCCATGTCGTATGCATTCCCAAGTGAGTACTTCATGCCTTCATACTCTGAACTGAGTTTCTTCAACACGTCTCCAAGGTTCGAATGGAAAGCTATCGCAAGTTCATTTAGGACCTCCAAACACTCCCCTGTGCCACTGAGAACCCTCTGAGATGGACAACATCCTATCGGAGGCACGCTTATGATGCCAAACTTCCTCGCTCCGAGACCCCATAGAGTCTGCCACATCAAACAGGAGATAAGACTAATGAGTGCTGCTTTGCGATATAGGCAATGTTCGCTACAAGGCTTTCAAGTTTGCGTATGACAAGCTTTTGTTTCAGAGTTGCTGAGCCTAAAAGAGAGGGATATGAGCGTTCCAATGTATACAATATAAGAAGAACCTAGGAAAGGAATGATTAATCAATTTCAGGAGAACCTAGAAGAACCAACATAAATAAACAAGTCCTTGAGCAAGTAGAATTTGAAAAGAGTGCCACCTTGAAGTGATCCCAAAGTGGCAATAAACTCTTGCCTGGGTACTGTACTGTTTGAGTGATGGTAAAGCAAAATATCGTTGCTGCCAATGCTGATGAAGAGGAGAGACTTCACAAGAAACTTCTCGGTCTTGGTAGCACCCATAACGGCTGTGAGAGTATCACGTACTGTTGAGAACTGCATTATCTGTTCTGATAATGTGATCACTTTCCGTGTCTTTTCATCCGAGGTGCCAAATGGATTGACTTTCATCATCGTTACCTGGGGAAAATATCCAACATATATTTGAGGCAGACTGGAGAAACAAGAAGAGAAATAGTGGAAGGAGGATGAAAAACGGGCCTTACCCCTGTCATGTCGAGAATTCCCGAACCTCCTGAGGCGAAGTTTATGCCGTTTAAACTGTGCCTCTTCAGGGCCTTTGTGCTATTAAGAGAGAGGAAGGGCGGCGGACTCCTCTTGTGGCCCAGTAGCTTCGCTGTTAAATGTAAAACCCATCAGAAAATACGACTGAGAATTTGCATGATACAATGCTGACAGGAATTCCCTAAGACGAGCATAAGCTGCTGGTGTTAGAGACCAGTGCAGATTATGTGGTTCATTCAGACCCAGTAACGTAGAAAATGTTAGCCCTTTGTTAGTAGGGATCAGCAAGACAGAGATTTGATTCTCATAATGTACTGAGGAAATCGGCACTGTTGAGGCCATTGGAGAACCTTCCGGTGGCTCTCGAATGCGGGAAGTCAATTCCATTGTGAGGGAAGTCGGCTCTTGCATTACTGCCGGGCAAGAAATTGTTAGTCCCAACATCAGCAGTCGAGTCGCCCAATACAAATACCGCAGGCTTCTCTTCACTGGCCCAGCCACACTCCAGAGTTAGAAACACGGCCAAGAGTAACAGCACAGCCGAACCACCTTTCTTTGCCATGATCAGGTCAACAAATCTCGATTCCAACTTTTTTTTTTTTTTTTTTTTTTTTTTTTTGTATTTCTAACCAAGACTGTACTACAAGGTATAAAGTTAATAAAGAACCATGCAGACCTTGAAGATCTTCAACAATTTATAAGCAAGCTATAAGCAAGAGATTTGGGGAATGGTACAAGAAACTGCCGGTAAGGCGGTTGCTCTCAGCAAGGCGTCAAATCTTCTAAACACAATATGTCTCATTGGGCGGATTCACCCAAATGCATGACTCATGCCAGATCGAATATAAGTTGATGACATAGTCGCCCTTTGTCTCTTACGAATGGGTTTTACCGAGAAGGATAAGAAGCTTAATGACAGGGAAAAAGTACTTGTAATGCATGCAGATGATTATTTAATAGTTATGTCACTGTCAGCCTAATTTTTCTTTGAGTTTGAGAGTTAGCTTTGTCTCAGTGAGACTCGGTCAATACTGCAAATTTTTAAGTCTGACGTTCTGTTGCATAGTCAGTGGATTCGGCCATTGAGTTTCCTAGAGTCCAGCCGCCCCATAAGGAACTCATCATTTCTCCAGAGAATATACGCAGCATTTGTCAAGCAAATATTCTTCATGGAGGAAAATCCAGATAAAGCAGATCAAAGGGCACTATGTAACATTCCTGAGTTCTCAGCATCGCCAAAAATATTTTTGAGGCCTCGGTTAGTTCTGTAATCAGGCTATCGAGTATCAAGAACGGCTTCTTTCAGCCGTGATATTTATTTAAACAATCAACACACATATCAATCTAATGCACACAAATCTTTAGGTCGCTGATGGCCCATGATTAGTCGAGCGAAGAAAAAAGATGATTTCAGCATGGAAACTGAAAGAACTACACACTTGTCTCAACTTATTTGTTAAGCAACGGGAATTAACTATGGGGTGCTTGTGAAAGAAATTCAGTTTTCAAACAAAGAATTGAATCCCGAGTCAGGGTCATTCGATGTAAACATCAAATAGATACATATTCTTCATCCTCGTGCGGCATCCTTGCTCATAGAGGCCTTGTGATTTTGCCTTGAGCCCTGCCACAGAGAAGCGCGTTCTTCGGAATCGGGTACTCGTCCCTTATGGACGTGGACGGCGTGTGGACTCGCAAGTAGAATTGCTGCCCGAGGTATTGCCGTGCCCAATACTCCGTCCTCATGTTCCACATCCCCACGTTATCGAGTGCTATGTAGATTGCTGTCCAGGATTTGGGATAGACCTGGCAACAAGAGATTGAGCCATTCACTTCAAGTTCAAATCGTCATGATTCTTCTGTTATAGCTATATAATGTTGCTTGGGGTTCTGGTAAACAAACCTGTGTGGTGCAGCGTGAAATTGCATCCCGGAGATTGTATTCGTTGCGACGCTCCGGTGTCCATAGTCCACCATCCATTCTGCAAGTTCAACATTTAAACCTCTGAACCCTGAGCTAATGCTTAAACATAAGTACTTGAAATTAAGCATTCAAGGCTCTTACCCAACAACCCAGAAAGCATAGCCATTAAGATGCCAACTCTGGACAATGCTCTCACGATTCTCAAAGACAACTTCGATGAAGGCTCTATAGTCCGCGCCCATCACCGATGTATCAAGATGCATTTTCCTGGCGATTGGACTGTCCGAGATGCTTCCGACCCTGAAGACACCGCTGATGTTGAAGTAGTCAGCCAGCTTGAGAGGCGTGTCAGCGGGGACATAAGACACGCTGTTGACTGCGTATCTCTGCTTGCCATTGATCAGACCAGCTGAGCTCACCAGCTTGATGGTCCTGGTGATGTTTATCAGTCCATAGTGGTAAGAGCCTTGTGGGTTCGGCCGCGGTCCACTCGCCGTCAGATTCGTCCTAGGAAGATAACGTGAATCAACGACGAGTCAAAGCAAAGTAAAGACGGAAAATTGATTTGCCAGAAACACTTTCCTAGATTCATCAATAGTAACAGGCGTCCGTACATATTTGCAGGAGTAACATGCTCATTAGGATAATGCCTTAAAACACTAGCCAGTGCTTGTGCTAGTTACCTAATGGAACGGGCCTGGTTGATAGACCAGTCGATTTCGGAGGTGGGCCCGCCGGGGACGGGCCCCGACACGGGGCGGGCCGAGTTGGCGTAGTGGAGGACGGCAGTGGAGGTGAGGACCTTGGTCGTGAACCGGGTCGAGACAGCGATGTAGTAGTCCTGGGGCGTTTGGTCTGCGGTGACGAGGACGGAGTAAGACTGGCCGACGTGGACGTCCAGGGAGGTGTACGTGGTCTGCACGGTGTGGGTGCCCTCCACCTCCACCAGCTTCATCTTGTGCCCTTGGATCCGGAAGTTTAACGTGTTCTGGAGTCCCACGTTCGATATTCGCAACCTATACGTCTTTCCTGTATTTATACGTGAAAAAATTAATTTCATACACTAGAATACACTATGAGTACATAATAATCATATGTAATTTTGTTAATTTTATCGATTTTTTTTTTTTTGAGAATTTAATGAAATGAAAAAAAAAATTGATATAACTTGGAACTTTGTAGAAGATTGAAGGCCATGATTAGCAATCATGGATGACTTGACTGTACCTTGCTCAACCTTGAAGGAAGCACCGTTGGATCCACGGCCATTGATGAGAATGCCATCAGGGAAAGGAAGTCTATGGCCACCATCCAAAATGGCCTTCAATTTCTGAAACCAAAAAAAAAAAAAAAAAAAAACGAATTACTAAATCTCCAAATTTTCTCACAAAATCAATAAAAAAAGACACTATTTTTAATTAATTACCGTGTGATTAGCCTTGTACCAATCTCCGATGAGGACGGTGTAATCGTCGGCGGGGTTATCAAATGGGACGGGGATCAGCGGCCTGCTGAGAATCCTGATGCCTCCGAAGCCGCCGGCCGCCTTGTGGAAGGCCAGAGACGGGGAGTAAAAGAAGCTGCCGATTTGGTCCTTCACCTGCAAAATGTAGGTGAAGTTCTTCCCTGGTGGGATCGGGCATGTCGTTCCCTGCACTCCGTCTTCGTACGAGTTCCTCCTCTGCTGGACTCCATTCCTATCGATACATACTTTTGCCGCGTTAAATCCGGTTGCAAAAATCGAAAGGAATTGTGCGAAAAAAACCAACGCTTGGCTAGCTTGTCATGCCGACGCTTCATTTACCTCGTATGGTCAAACTCATGTACTGTACTACTAATGTATCTACCTATTCCATGTACTGTTTTATCATCTCGTTAAGTCATATCCATTCTTGACTGGAGTATGAGGACGGTCACATTTGTTCATTTCTTGAATATACGACACCTCAGAAAAATGCACTGTTACATTGCTCGTTTTGTCATTCCTAGTATTGAAGTTTGTCAACTAAAGCGGTCAAGATCTTAGAAAATATGTTCAAAGTGTATTCGGACGGACCGTCACCTCGTGTTTGAATTCATGTTCACTTGAAAGATCATCATCTAGCTGTCGCCCTAAGCCGGAGAAAAAGACATTCATCTTCTTTACCATCTTTAATGAAACCCAAAACTTAAAAGCCGATACAGCGAATTTTTAAACTGCGGACGTTGCCGATGAAGTAAGAACAAAACGCAGACTGAGTTTCGACTCACCATGTTAAGAGAAAAGGCTCGGGCAAGCTGTTGTGCACGTTGATGATGAGATTGTCGTTGGTGACCGAGTATATGTCAGGCCCTGGGAACTGCCCGTTTATCAGAATCCCCTGCAGTACGTCAAGCGATAGCCATTGTTACACCTCGAACGGACGTGTGAAAAAAGAAGCGCAAGAAAACGCCAGTCGGGGACGACGTGCTCTACAGAACCTGTTGGCGTACGCCGAGGGGGTATATGTCGCCGTACGTAACGTTCCAGTCGAAGAACCTGTACGGATCCTCGGCGGTTACGGCACCCATGCCCAGTACGAGGACGACGGCAAGAGCTTGCCATCTGTAATAACCCATCTTCAACTTCATCTCAATAGCGCACCTGGCGATCCGAAACGGGAAAATGGGTCGAAGAGGACGACTCTTCTAGTGCAAGAAACGACGACGACAAGAGAATCGAGATGGAAGAAAGACGAAGGTGGTCACAGAAGGAGAGGCCTTGACGCGGGCTCTTCTGTATTTAGTAGTAGTAACCGAAAGGTAGACGCATTTATAAGCCCGGCATGAACAGCAAGAGACAGGCAAGAGAATAATCTCAAGAATTAAGTGAACATCAGAGCGAAAACAACACTGTCTTTATACTAAGTCGATAACCGAACGCGGTTCCATTCAAGAACCAACCAGCCGCGTAGCCTAAATCTCTCTCTCTCTCTTTCCTTCTAGAGCTGAACTTGCATGCTAGCTGGATGCGAGCGAGCAAGCAAGCAAAGGGAGCCCGTGATTTCTGACGCGACGCACGGAATCCCCATGTGGTTAGCGTCGTCTCAACTTGTGAAAACGGGATCGTCAACGGCCGCGATCGACTCTCCCGGTGGGACCCCCTCATGGGTGTCGACGGCTGTGACGGGGTGTGGAGGTGGGATCGGTGGCGACGGCTCGAACCGGTCAAACATCAAAAACGCGGAGAGCACCCGAAACGACACCCTGTCGCTCTCTCTCGTTCTCATTGCCTTTTTAGCGACGAGGAAGGAATCAATTTCGATGATGATTTTGACAAAACAAAAAAATTGTGCGTATTTTCTGAAACGCCCGCTTCTCCAGAGGACAGCGTTTTTTAATGTCATTTGTTAGGCACAGATTTTGACCAGTTGAAGGCTCACATGCGTTCAGGGCGTGGTTGTCGTTTTCGTGGGAATGAGCTGAATCGGAAATTTCCGGTGTCTTCGCTAATGCGCTTCAGAGCACCGCGTGAAAGGCACTCCGGCTTTTTTCTTTCTGTCCTCGATTGCTTTGCGCCGTGAAAGGCAAGGTCACTTTTCAAAAGGCCAAAGCAAGCACGCAAAAGCAATACACTTGGCCATTGGAAGTACGTCAACTCGTTATTTTGCGATAGCCCGCACGAGGATCCATCTATTCGATTTGTTAGCGACGCTGATAGAATTAACATGTGGTATTAGAGAAGAAACGAGGCTTTGTTTGGTAATCGTTTAAACAGTTTCTCGAAGAATATCGCCGTGGACACAAACTTGCGATTGAGGGAGAAAAGTCCCTTGTCCACTAATAAATCTAACAGAAATTAGTGCCTCAAGATTTGTATTAAATGGGTACAATCTCTGAAGAAATGTGTTTCTCCAAAAATGGGTTTTTTCGCCATAAAATTTATTATAGTTCTTTATGAAAATGCATCTGTGTTGATCTTGGACGGACAATCCAATCGGATGTAAATAGAAAGATATACTTTGGAATTAAAGGTACTAAATGGTAAAAGTGATGAAGTTGAAAAAACGGACAATCAATTTCATAAATTCAAATGCGTACTAGCATTAACTATTCTAAATATGGATACAACTACACATTTCTTGAGATTCTTGACGCGTTTTTTACATGTTGATAATCATTATTCATAAGAAACTACAACTTTTAAGACTGCTAAGATTGTTATGAAATTGCACGTTGATCTCAGAAAAATAACGCTCGCAAACAATTCACCAAACAGAATATAGTAATAAAAGAACAAAATCAGAAAAATACATCAGAAAATTTATTAACGAAGTTCACCAAAATCTGGGCTATGTCTCCGCGTAGAGACACTCTATAAATCCACTAGATTTCGAAAAAAAGTTAAAATACAACAATGATCTTCTCTTAAGATTAAGGCACAAAGAGATTGAAAACATTTATAAAAAAAAAAAAAACTCACTTTTTTCTTCTTTCTTTTTCTTGCCTCTTTATTTTCTTTTTCAATGTCTTGATAGCTAGCGTCTTATTATCACTAATATAAATGTGTAGCTTTTAACCTAAAAGCAAATTTGATTGAAAAGACAAAAAGTCCCTAAAATAATTTGGCTTTATCTATAATAAAGATGCTTAGGGCGAGCATGATAAAATTTCTGGAATATAAATAAATTTCTATTTCATGGATGAGTTTCTTAGCAAAAAAACGCGTTTGATAACAATTCAGAATTTCTATTTCTAGAGTAAAAAATCATTTGATGAGATAATAAAATTTCTATTTCTAGGAGTGGCGTCGACCGGCATTCGGTGGCCGGAGTCTGATGTCCTTTGACCGGCGTTCGGCGTTCGGTGATTGACGACGGGTGGTCGGAGTTCGGCGGTCGACGGCCGACGTCCAGAGTTTGGCGTCTGGTGATCAATGTTCGGAGTTCGGCGACCGATGTTCGGCATTCGATGTCTGGAGGCCAAAAACCGATGGCTAGCGGCGGCCAATGGTCAGTTCGGTGGGCGGCGGCGAGTGGCCAAGCCGAAGTCCGACGGCCGGCGATCGACAGTTGGCGATGGGTGGCCAACGATTGAAGTTCGACAGTTGACATTCGATGGTTGATGGTGACCGACGGCGGATCGGTGAGGGACATTTGATGGTTGGTAGTGGGCCTTCGGTGTTTGGTGGTTGGCGATGAGCGACCAACGACCGATGGGCATCCAACATTTGGCGGTCGGCGGTCAGTGACGAGCAGTTGGAGTCCAGTGGTTGACGGCGGTGTTAAAGTGGTCGGCAATCGATGGCGAGCAACTGATGGCCGGGGCTGGTGGTGGGCGGCTAGTGACCGGCGGCGGGTGGGCAATAAGCAATGACAAGAGTGAACGATTTCTCATTTCATTCCAAAAATAAATAAAATAAATTAAAAATTTTAACTTTTGATTTTTACTCCAAATTTATTTTTGGAATATAAATTTGTTCTAGAAATAGAAAAATGAAATTGCATTATCAAACGGATTTATATTCTAAATATGTTCTGGGAAATAGAGAAACAGAGAAATAGAGAAATAGAAACGTTGTCATATGCGTCCATAGCAATCACTTGGCACTTGATGCCTCCATCTACATCCTCGATCACTGCATTCTCCTTCCTCATGTCCAACATTCACCAAAAAGTTTATGGTAATTGATCATCTATAGGCTCGGTCGCTGGGCGATGACGTTCATTGATTACCCCTCATCGTTGTCGATGACCTTTCAGCATAGTTGCCGATTTTTTATGCTTCCCTCGAGTTTATCGATCCACGACAATATTTAACTAACCGATCAAGCCTAATTACTTGTCAATTATAGAGAGCCTCATCACGAGTCGGATGGTCTGCCCTGTCCGGTCCTATGTCCATACCATATTGGGCCTTATACCCACCGAAAAAGGAATAAACTGGGGCTTTTCAAGTCAATATATGTCCGCCGATATCCCACTTTTTCTACACAATCGTTTGGGGAACAGAAGTCAATGTCGAAGTCAAACGTTTTGCGCGGCCACAGGTCACTGTCATAAAATCACCGGCAAAAAATATAAAAGATCACATCGGATAAAATTCAGCAAAAATGACTCTATGCAATCTGATGGATCGGATTTCTGACCAAAAAAAAAAAAAAAAAAAAAAAATCTGATGGATCGGATTGGATGGGCCTACCTTATCTTCAAACCTGCGTTTTCTAAGGATGACACCGCGAATGACGTGGCGCCCTGTCCTCCAACTCCACTCTAATCCGCGCCCCTCGCCACCACTCGCCACCGCCCCTCTCCGCCTCCCTCCTCCGCCATGGACGCTCTCTTCATCAACTCCTCTCTCTCTCGCCTCAAACCCGCACCTAAGCCATCTCTCCACCCTCCCTTTTCTCACTCCCTCTCCCTCAAATCCGCCGCCGCCCCCAGCTTCACCACCACCGTCGCCTTCGCCGTACAAAACCAGGAGACCCAAAAGCCTCCCACCTTCTTCCAAGACCAGAACGTCGCCGACGGCGACGAGGACGAATCCTACGGCGAAGTCGACAAGATCATCGGCAGCCGCCGCGCCCTCGCGGACGGCGGGCCGGGCATGGAGTACCTCATCCAGTGGAAGGACGGCCACGACCCCTCGTGGGTCCCCTCCGCGGCCATCGCCGCCGACGTCGTCGCCGAGTACGAGTCCCCCTGGTGGACGGCCGCCAAGAAGGCCGACGAGTCCGCCCTCCGCGCCCTCCTCGAGGCCGGCGGCGACTTCCGCGACGTCGACGCGGTGGACGCCGACGGCCGGACCGCCCTCCACTTTGTGTCGGGCCTCGGCTCGGAGCCCTGCGCACGGCTACTCGCGGAGGCGGGCGCCGACCTCGACCTCCGCGACGCCAGCGGCGGGCTGACCGCGCTCCACATGGCGGCCGGCTACGTGAGGCCCGGGGTGGTGAAGCTGCTGGTGGAGCAGGGCGCCGACCCGGAGGCCGAGGACGACAGGGGCCGGACGCCGGTGGACCTGGCGAGGGAGGTCCTCCGGGCGACGCCGCCGGTGCAGTTCGCGCGGCGGCTGGGGCTGGAGGCGGTGGTCCGGGAGCTGGAGGGCGCGGTGTTCGAGTACGCGGAGGTGCAGGAGATCATGGAGAGGAGGGGGAAGGGGGAGAACGAGGAGTACCTGGTGAAGTGGAAGGACGGCGGGGAGAACGAGTGGGTGAAGGCAAGGTTCGTGGCGGAGGATCTGGCGCGGGACTACGAGGCCGGGCTGGAGTACGCGGTGGCGGAGGCGGTGGCGGGGAAGCGCGTGGGGGACGACGGGCGGATGGAGTACCTGGTGAAGTGGGTGGACATGGAGGACGCCACGTGGGAGCCGGAGGAGAACGTGGACCCCGAGCTCGTGGCGGAGTTCGAGGCGGCCCAAGGTGGGAATGGGAATGGGAGTGGGAGTGGGAGTGGGCCGAGCTGAGGGGAGCTTGGGCCCAAATCGGATTGGATTTGGGTCCGATTCTTTGTTCCCTTTTTTGGCATTTTAGACGATGTCGAAAGGGCTTATCTATCGCATGCATGCTCTTCGAGTTCGAAAAGTCACTCATCGTGATGAAGAAGTCACTGAAATTGAATTTAGTCACTTGATGTACCAGTGAAATGGTTTCCCGAATTCTAATTGGTACGTTCGAGACTTGGAAACTCAATTCGTCGCGATGTTCCGATTCCATGCATGCGACGCTCGAATGGTCTATTTTTATATGAAATTAACGTCGTCGTCCCGAGTACGACCTCACCCTGACCCAAGGGAAAGAAGAAAACAGAAGGCTACAATGGGCGAGTCTTGGGGGAGTTCACGTGAACAGCACGTCTAGTTCCCTTTTGAGACTTGGAAAGGCTGGTGGACAATATCGAAGGCAATATCTTTTGACTCTTGGCGCATATGCGCTTTTCCACCGCTCATCGCGCCTCCGGAATAGGAGGTTGCCACCTCGACTCTTGTCGCGCAATGTTTACTTTGACCAATGTTGAGTCTCGGACCGGACTCGGCTTGGGAATTTCCGTGGATTTGACAAAACTATAAGTAAATACATACATGCGTACGTACATATTTATATATATATCAATGTTTTATCTAATATGAAGTTCAATAGAATGTTAAAAACTTGAAAATGATGCATGTCCATTTGCAAGCCTAAGAAATGTGGCGGTCTTGGTTTTAGATCTCTTGACCTCACTAATAAAAGATTTATGATGAAGATAGCATAGTGTGGGGCCTCAAGACTCAATCTAATAATCTCTGGGCACGAGTTCTAACTGATAAATATTGTTAGCAAAGAATTGATCTCAAGCTAAATCTAGTGACTTGATCTTATGGAAGGCAATTGTGATTGTATTGCCGGCTTTATAGGAAGGAACTTTATGGAGGTCGGGAAATGATAAATATGTTAGGTTTTGGATAGATAGATGAATACCAGGTATGGAGCCATTCGATAATATTGTTAGTACCCAACCATCTCCTTTTGAGATGGACTGAAAAGTTTGCCATTATGCGCTGAACGGAAATTAGGCTTTTTAGATATTTCGGGGAATTAAACTAGAAAATATAATTTTTTGCTTTAGAGTTGGTTAAACCTCCTTTAGCCTGTGATGGAGATGATACTCTTTTGTGGGCCTTCCTTGTTAAGTTAGCATGGAACGTAATCAACGGAACAAATAATCAATAATCTAATAGTATATGGTCCACAATTTAGAAATGAAAGGGACCTCATTGTATTAAAATCTTCCTCTGGTTAATTGCTCAACGACTGTTGACTAATGAATTGAAGATGTCTCACTATTTGGGAGGATATCCATATTGCTTGAAATGCGAGTTCATGTGGAAACAACTGTACATGTCCTAAAGGATTGTTCAATTATTCGTAGGATATGGTTTGAGTTTGTCCCACAAAATATTTGGAAATTTTTTTCTCAATGAATTTGTTGCAATGGTTGAATTCAAATCTTGCTAGGAAAGAATGACCAAATTTTCATCATGATTGGAGCATAATTTTTGAGTAAGTGTATGGCTTTTTGAGCAATGGAGAAAGATGTCACTTTTTTAAGACAACTTTGTTTTCCCTTTAAATTTGGTACAAGCAATTGGGTCATACATGAAGGAAATCATTAAAGTTTATTTGTGAATAAATTGACGTTAAGTGAATCATACACTTCTCTGATTTCGGTCAAATGGGATCCTCTACCTTCTAGGTGGATTAAACTGAATACTAATGGATCCTCTAAAGGTAACCCAAGACTTGCTAGTGGCGTTTATTTAGAAATGAATGGAGTAACTAAATTTGTGGTTATGCCACATTCGTAGAAACATGTTCACTGACATATGCAGAACTTCAGGCTTTGTGGTCGGGACTCAACTTTGCAAAATAACTAGGATTTCATAAGATCATGATTAAGATTAATTCTAAGTCATTACTAATATTCTTAATCTAATGCTTGACCTGTTTTGCTTAAAGATAGAATACTGCAGTGCTCTCATTTTGAATTTAAATGTGACTTAAATTTCTAGATTGAAATTGCTTTGCTGCTTGCTAATCTTGGAATTGACAAGTGCTTGGGTGCTAATTTCTTTTCATTACCTTCTATAATGTTACTTCATGTTTTATTAGGTAATAAAATAAGGATGGTAGGTTTGCCATGTTAAATTTTTATATTTGGCTCTAGCCTTTTTCATTCAAAAATAAAATGAAATTGAGGATATGATGAAATTTATTTTATTTGTGTTTGGTTTCTGTTTAATATAAGATAAGCTTAGATATGATAGAGATATGATTTGAATAAAACTATCTCATAGAAGATGGGATAAAGATCAATTGAATTTTTTTATGTCCGTGGTATGAAAAGCTATTTTTTTCGATTACCAACTTCTTAAGTTAATAAAATCAAAATAATAATGAAATACAAATATTATTTAAATTTCAATATAAAAATAAAATCAAAATAACAAAACAACGACCAATGGGTTCATCTAATTATCAAAGAATATGGGGTAAAGAGATTTTTTAAATGAACCCGATCCTCTTATTCTTCTTCTCCTCCGTAGCTTTGATTTACATCGAAACTTCACAACTCTTTCGCAATTCTTTGGTTCACATTGAAACCCTAGAAAACGAGGATAGAGTCAAACTTCCTTTTCCTTCACAGCTCTTTGGTTCACTCTAAAATTTCACGAAAGTGATAAGAAAGTTGAAGCATTATATTTTTCGGAATTGCGAAGATCATGCATTCTCTCTCTGACTAGATTTGGCATTTGCTAGCCCATCCGTTTCATTGATGTTGTTTAATTTGTTTACATTTCTTGTCATACAGGCCCATAATCAAAACTTGTGGCTCTGGAATGTTGCAATGAGATCCTTTGTTGCTAAAGGTGTAGATTGTACTATAATCATGGATTGATTGCTCAAGGTTGTCTCTATCAATGTATTTGTGGTTTCTTTAATAGTCATAGGAGAGACTCTTAGCGTCTCCTTTTAATTTTTTTGGTTCAATTATACCGATATTTAGTTCGTATGAAATAATGGACATAATAGGATAAGATCTAGCTTTTTTATTGTGATTCACAAAATAATGAAATAGTATATGGCAAAATCTTTGAATTTCACATCTTATACTATTTACTTTTATTGTGGTTAGAAGTTTAAAATGATTAAAACGCAATTCAAATATTCTTCATGATCGGTGCTAATCAAGGCACGGGTGCATAGTTGTTATGGAAAAGTGACCGAATCAACAAGTCACGGAAAGTGCATGGACATCCTTTTTGGGTACGATGAAATTGGAAAGACATTCACCAAGGAAAGGCGTACCCACATTTTGGGGGGATATGTTTCTGACTTTAGCAAACCTACTCGATGAAACTAATGACTAAGGATGGACTAGAGTCAACTTATTTTACTAAATCCATGATCTTCTACTGTGACCTAAGAAAGATCATCATTATCCAACATTCAGCCCTTTAATTTCCCGAAATCACCTTTTAGCCCCGCCCATTTGTTTCGCTCTCTCTCGTTTTCTTCCCCTGCACCACCTGTCACTTCCTTTCTTGAAGTCACCCTCCGGGCCTCCACCCTCGCCTCCCTCCAAAAAAGGAAAAAGAGAGAGAGAGAAAAATCAGTCCATCGACTTCTTCATCGATTCTCCCTCGCTTCGCGCTCGCAGACCCGACCCGGAAACCCGCCATGCCTCTCGCGATGCATGCCAAGTCGGACTCGGAGGTGACGAGCATGGACGCCGCCTCGTCGCCGCCGCGGTCCCCGCGCCGGCCGCTCTACTACGTCCAGAGCCCCTCCAACCACGACGCCGAGAAGATGTCCTACGGCTCCAGCCCCGCGGGCTCCCCGACCCACCCCTACTACCACTGCTCCCCCATCCACCACTCCCGCGAGTCCTCCACCTCCCGCTTCTCCGCCTCCCTCAAGAACTCCAACCCCCGCCACCTCTACGGCGGCGCCTGGCGGAAGCTCCACCGCGGGCACGAGACCGACGACGACGAGGACGACGAGGAGGAGGACGGGGAGGGCCGCCGCGGCAGCTCCTCCGCATGGCGCGGCGCGAGGCTCTACGCCTGCTTCGTCCTGCTGTTCGTCCTGCTCTTCACGGCGTTCTCGCTGATCCTGTGGGGCGCCAGCAAGAGCTACCGGCCGGAGATCGTCGTCAAGGTAAGGATGCAAAATGCGCGTTTTTCAGTTCTGTGTAGAGCTTGCTTTTGCGGGGCGGGGGGGACTGAGTGAGTTCGGGTTGGCGACTCGGCGGGTCGACTCGCTCCGCCGGCCCGGCATTATTACGGAGGAAGGGATAGCCAAATATTTTTTTTTCCGTTTTGATCGCATTGATTTGTCGTCTTTACTTCGTCGTTTATTGCCAACGAAGAAAGTTACTGTCGCTTTTGGCCCCCAAAAAAAGTAAGAACCCTTTTTTTTTTCCTTCAAGCTTTTGGATTAAATCCCCATAAATTTTTTTTTTTTTTTCACAAATTTCATACAAAAGTTAAAGAATTTTCATTAATATGGGAACGAATCATTCTGGATAAAATCCGGATTTTTTTGACATGGAACACTTAACGAAAGTGCTATTTTTTTCTTTTTTGGTCGATCGATAAATATGTAATGAATATTGAATAATGAAGAGGGTTTTGAACTTTGGATGTGGTGGCAGAACGTGGTGTTCGAGAACTTCAACGTGCAGGCGGGGAACGACCCGAGCGGGGTGCCCACAGACATGCTGACGCTGAACTCGACGGTGAGGATGGTGTACCGGAACCCCGCGACATTCTTCGGCGTCCACGTCACCTCCTCCCCGCTCGACCTCCACTACTTCCAGCTCCACCTCGCCTCCGGCCACGTAAGCATAACGACTCACCCTCTCTCTCTGTGTCTGCCGTAGAACGTGTCCGCCTTGACGCCCCCTGCTGCACGGCCGCGAGGGCAGCGCGGTCATTTCACCCCGCCCCGTCGTCCTCGGGTTGCGTGACTTTAGGATATCGAAAAAGTGGCTTATGCCGAAAAACGAGGGGTCGTTTCTTGACTTGTTGGTATCAGCACCAGTGGTCGTACCAAAAAAGCCTGCTAAGTTCGGACCAATTATATCATTTTAAATTCGTCCGAATGGGGAGGAATTTGAAAAATCCCGAAAAGGCATGGAGCGGGTTGGGTCTGCGGTTTCTACCCTGCACTGTCCTGCACTTTTCTGCCCTTTTCTGCAGGAGATAAATTTAATACGCAGCGCTTGAGCTAGCCGTTGGATTCTCCCGAGCAAGCGGCTTTGCTTTTGCTTTGTGCGCGACCTTCGCCTCCGTTTTAGTTATCGGTTGGCTTATCCAATGATCCCCTTTTTTAAAATTTCTTTTGGGTTGGGTGGTTTAGGAAATGACCATTGGCAAGGATCGGGTGGGGCCGAGCTTTCTCATGTAAACCTTGGGCTTCAGTCCCACTCATTTACCTCTCGGGTCTGGCTGGCGGGTGATTCGCATCGACCCGCCGGTTGATTATGTCTAGGGGACCCTCTGGGCGGACCGTAATTTGTTGCCAGGTCCACTCATCAGCAAAAACAAATACAGAAGCTTTTTGGATTAAATGGACTTGGCTTGTCTCCAATTGGGGACCGGCAAGGCTTCATGACTTCACGCCCCTTTTTCTGGGCCTGCCTGATTGGTCTTGGGCCTATTTGGCTTAGGTTGGGCCATGGGCGGGCGACGCCCATGGTCGGGTCTAGATTGCCATACAGACATATGGCTGCGTGGTATTAGTATGAATATACTCTGGTTCTTTAGACAATAGAGATAAGTGGTCTCGAGCAATAATGATACGTGGTCGTTTATTTTAAGAAGTTCAATTGGTAGACTTAAGAGAGAATGTCAAGGTTTACATTTTTCATCTCAACTAATTTAGACTTGCACAAATGTAGTTGCTTCCCCTTAAATGAATGTTAAGACATGCATGCTTTCATGGTTTTATTTTTAAACTCGGTATTAGTATAATCTACTGCTTTGTTTAATATGCGCACAATGCCATTCCATGCACATTTCAGACTTGCAAAATGGTGGGCGTGACAGTGCTCGGATACTTTTGGAAGTGATTGATTATTTTTTCATGTGAAACTTGGGAATGTCTTTTCAATTTGGCTTAGCCAATTTACGTGATAATTTTCCAAACTTACCTAATTAATACTGTTGAGTCAGTGAGGTTAATGAGATATTCAAGCGCTCTTGCATCCCATCATTCACCCGTATGAGCATTGGCTGCGAATTCTGTAGTGGCAATTTGAATACATGAGGCATCTTCTTTCTTTGTACGTCTTCGAAATGAAACTCGTGTAAATCTGAATGCTTTGAGCTGTGAGAGGGACGACAAGTCAGCAGGCTTTTGTTTCTTTCCATTTCCCTATTCACACCATTATGGTTATGTGAGCTTTACATAAGTCTTGATTTATCTGCAATAAATGTGAAAAAAAAAAATAGATGAAGAAGTTC
This sequence comes from Eucalyptus grandis, assembly GCF_016545825.1. Classification (NCBI taxonomy): domain Eukaryota; kingdom Viridiplantae; phylum Streptophyta; class Magnoliopsida; order Myrtales; family Myrtaceae; genus Eucalyptus; species Eucalyptus grandis. Next base: position 27,351,298 of record NC_052620.1, read on the forward strand.
TATCAATCGAGGAAGAGCCAGCGGCCAGTGGTGACAATGGTGGCAGGGTATCAGGTTCCCCTTTATGGTGGGATCTCAGTCCTCAGCATGGCCAGAGAGCACCGTGAGAAGGTGGCCGTGCCATTAAACCTGACATTCGTGGTGAGGTCGAGAGCATATATCTTGGGGAAGTTGGTGAAGTCCAAGTTTTATAGGAAAATCAGATGTTCTGTCACCTTAAGGGGCAACCAACTTGGCAAGCGTCAGAATTTGACTGATTTGTGTACCTATCACTGATGATTTATGTATCAATTGCCGAAATATACAGTCCTTCAATCGCAAGCCTATGAGCCCCAGATTTTGCCTCTTTAGCACAAAAAGGGAAAGTTTAATGCGTTGTAGAGTTTACGCGGCCTTTCTGAAAGCACAGTATCGGTTGCGGTTCTTGTATCTGATGTTCTTACCACGAGTTTATTTGGGACAAATTGTAGCAAACAAGCTCAATGTATCTTGCCAGCCAGCTATTGTGCTTCAAATGATCTTTACCGTGAGTATGAGCTACACTGTCTGCTAGTGCGAGATATATTTTCTTCTTTGTTGTCTCTCATGCACGGTTAGGATTTTCGTGGAGACATTTTCATGCTTTTTGTTGATAGCAGATACTTGGGCAAACGGGATCTTTATCAAAGCTTTCTGATGTTCTTCAAAGGAGACACAATTAGTCCTTGTTTTAGAATGAAAAACACTTAGGGTTGATAAAAAACACACTGGCTAAGTGATAGACATTGCTTTGAAGTCCCATTTCAAACAGTCTTACTAGTAGGAAATATGAACAGCAGCAAACAGCATACGGCGAGAATATTGCTTAGAAGTTAGAACACCCAATGCGTACTAGCAAGTAGATAGGTTGTTGTCAGTCGTCCTTCTTGGCATTGTCTCCGACCTTGTGACAACCGGGGATCTTCTCCTTGATCATTTCCAGGATCCCTTTCTTCTCCGGAGCGCACTCCAGTGCGTCTTCTTCATCTTTTCTATGACCTGGGAGCTTCTCTTTTATTTTCTCCAAAATCCCCTTCTTTTCCTCCGGATGCATTGCTTCATCAGGTTTTTGGACTGGAATGGACTCTTTTTCAAGCTCCCCACCTGCTTCTAATTCCTCATCCGTTATCTTGTGCTCGAGCTCTTCCTTGGCTGCTTCCTTTTTCTTTTTCTTCTCGCGCCCTTCTTCTTCTTCATCACCGGACTAAAAAGTTTTGAGAATGAGCGAGCATAATGAGTCATTTGCATATGGATAGCTGAAACGTTCCCACTTCATCTTTTCACAACCGCTAAGCATTTGACTATGCATGAAAGATAAATAGTTTTTTTTTTTTTTTTCCTGGCAAGTTAATTTACTAGTTTTCATTCCTTCATGTTCTTGACATCATATACTACTTGCGAAATAACTGGAAATTAATATGATCTTACCGAGCTCGAGTTGCTGTGGGAACGTCGTAGTTCCTGGGCGAGAGTCGGCTTTTCTTCATCCCTAACCAGAGGCGTCATTTCTGCATCCACTATGGTATCGCTTATCTCATGCTGTGTTTTCTCTACAGAAACATTTGCGGCATTGCCATTTTCGGGGGCTTGAGGTTGATGATGACTCATTGTGTAGCTTTCCAAATGAAGCACAAGGAAAGCTTTTCAACTGTGTTGTAGTCGTAGTAACACTTGCGACGAGCCTGCTGCGAACTGGTATTTATAGAAGCCAGTGCATACCGTTTCAGTTTTAGGGAACAATAACCACCACACTGTTTAGTAGTTAATTTTAGCAGATATAAATTATTCACATCTGGTCCAAAAAATAAAAAGATTTAACTCACACACATTGTAATAGATCAAGTCAATCATCGTTCCGTAAAAACTAACGAATTGAGATTGTGTTAAATCTCGCCATAAAGAACAAGATTTTCACATGTTTCTGCGTCATGGTTGATTTCAACTCCATGTCATGATGATAGAGCAAGTATAAACTTCTTTGAAGGAAATAATTTGCCTATGTTTTCAAGATACTCATTGGGTGACAAATTGGAGGTCTGAGCCTCATCCATTGGAGTTGGGGCTTGGATATGTCAGACTAAAATAGAGCTTAAGCATCTTTCTTTTGGTGACTTGAAAATTGGGAAAGATTCCGAAACAGTTCAGTGTTTTTGCATTTGACATACATTGAGAAGAGGGAACTGAGCGTGTGTGCTGACCCGTACAGACAAACATTGAAAGAGGGGTGTGTTGTGTTATGGGTGAGTGTGAGCGTGCTCGTTTGGAGAAAACTAAACGATGGTCGGTTTGGACGGTTGTCTCTTGCACTGATCAAGAGGTGAAGTTGCTGGTATTTCGAGATCAGCAAATTGTAACATCATTGGGTTCAGGAATTCAGAGTGTTATGATCCAACTATGCCATTAGTAACAATAACTAATACTTGGAATCCGAGGCAAAGTTATAGCTGTTTCTGTTATTTTTAAGACAAAAGATGCATAGTGCAGATAGGAGTTTAAACATATGTTTTCATTACTCTGTTGGAATACATATTAGGAACTGCAATTTTGGCTGCAACTCTCTCATTATATACATTCTAAGGCCTCAAAAGAAGAAAAGAATAAAGTACGCAAAGCATCAATGGCTACAGACAAGCAATTGTTGCACGGTCTGACTATGCTGGAGAGAGTAAGCTGATGAGCATGTATTGGTTGCGATAGACAGGATGAGAGCTTTCTCGATTTCTGCATTAATATGCCGCTGGATCATCGAAACTATATAATCCATGAACGCTGCATCACATGGCAAAGTGATGGGTCCGTCCCTCGGCAGTCCAAACTCTTTCTCGGATAATCTGAGTAGCTCCTGAATGACGCAATTGTTCAAGTACTGTATCGGAAACACGAACCGCTTTTGGTCGACTGTGTAGACAGCACAGTGGCTTCTATCAGCGAGCTGCAGTTCCTTGTGTCCACCAACTTTCGGAAATGTGATCCTCTTCCTACTCATGGCTGCTACTCTCCGCCATTTTCTTGCAATCTTGAGCAGTTTCTTTGTGCTGATCATTTTCTCTTGGCTGGAATGAGGAAGAAGAAATGGGAAATTGTTCTTTTAGTGTAAGAGCTTTGAAATGCCAAAGTTGTGGTGAGTTGAAGATAATGGACTATGGGGGTCACTTAAATAATGGTGCATCAGAAGACACTGCATTAATGTGAGTTACCTGGTGATGGTGCAGAGCCATGTGATTTTGGTATGGTAGGGAATAAGGGTGGTGGCAGTATCTGTTTCGGATAAGCCATCAATTCGTCTTCCAACAAGTACATTTCCGTGGCTTGGGATGATCGTAGCACCATGTATTGCAACCGCATAATAATGACAAAATGATGAAATTGAGTAAACAGATTCCCTTTATTCACATGAAGTGTCCCTTGCTGGGAAAGACAGTTTGGTGGTTTGTGAGTGGATAGAGTCGGCAAGTTTGGGGCATGTGCAAGACATTACTGCTGGACCCAGGATGTCTTAAAGCTCACTGCAAACAAGCACTAAAGGATGTGGCTCAAGCTAGCTGAGTCTGGTTGTTCCCAGATCTGGGCATCGCTAGATGCAATATCTGAATGGCTCGGATTATTTGAGCTTTCACAATGTTTGCGGTCCCCTTAAAAGCACATGGAGGTTCTTCAGGTTCTGGAAATGTTAAGGGGATAGACTTTCAGATTTATTAATACAAGAAATTAGTGAACTCTAGGAATATTCAAGTAGCAGCTTATGCCTACAGTTTACATGCGGAAAAAGGAAAAAGAAAAAATCCATCATAAGACTATTTGTCCCCTTGATAAAGGGTTTCTTTCTTCCTTTCGCTTTTTTCTCAATGTGCCGAACACCTTTTCCTGTGGGATTGGTTCAATTTCATCAGTTCGTACTGCTAACTTAAATATCTTCCGCCAACCCTACAGATGGTGGGAAATCGTGCATATCACCTATCTATGTGCTTGAATCTATGAATTATCTGGGTCAAGCAGAGTTGCTTACCAATGTGACCAGGAGTTGCGGATATATTATTCAATGTGTCTGTCACATTGATAATACAAGAACCAGCAGGAATCGATGGGGACTGCTTTCCTGTGACCTTGAGCAATTTGGGGTTGATCTTGTCATTCATTCAGAGAGAATGTGGTTAATCAAGTGGGCATCCAAGCTGATGTGGACCCACTTTGTAGTTGAACTCTCTTGCAAAATAGTAAGAGAATCCTTCTCTGCATTTATACAATCAGGTACTCACGAGCCCCACAGAACCAAAAATCGAAGCCCTCTATCAAGTTTTTCTCAACATAACCACATGGGTTTGCTACTATGTGTTTTCGCATTGGAAAGATGCATTGAATGTGAAGTTGTTGGCTTTCCCATTATAAAACGCAGGAAAGGCCAGTGCTTTCTCCAAAACCAGAAACAGCATTCCAATCCACAGCAAAAAGCAAGTTAGCTTATCTGTTGAGAATTACTTTGAAATTAAAAGAAAAATGATAAGCACCAAGAAGCTGATTCAAATGGCAAGGAAGTGGCAGAAGATGGCCACAGTGGGAAGAAAAAGAATTGCGTTTCAGAGGACGAACAGCAAATCTCGTTTAGCAAATGCAAATGGATCATCGGCTGCTCAGAAGGGTTGTTTCATTGTCTACACAATGGATGAGAGGCGCTTTGCCATCCCTCTCTCATATCTCAGCAACAACATCGTAAGGGGGCTCTTCAGGGCATCGGAAGAAGAGTTCGGTATTCCAACTGATGGTCCGATCACACTTCCCATCGATGCTCTATCCATGGAGTACATAATTTCATTAATTAGCAGAGGCTTGGCTAAGGACCAAGAGAATGCTCTGCTTATGTCCTTGACCAGAGGAAGCTGCTCATCATCCTCAGCATTCAATCAAGCATTAGAGAGCCAACAGATTCTTGTTTGTAGCTGACAGATGTAACAATATCAGTACTTTGTAGATATGAAATTGGTTTTGCCACAGGATTTGCATTTGTCTAATTCGTTTCTCTTTGGCTTAGGCCATCCTAGCGTTTTGTGATGGCTGGTTTTGACTCGGAACATTATATCTTGCATAGCAGATCCATTGCAACCAAAAAGTAACATATAAGCTCTTTAATAATGTCAATAAAGGCTTACTCTTAATATTCGATTGTGTCGACTTTTATCTAACTATTCATAGGATTAGCAGAAGGTCTGTTGCCAAAATTAAAACGTTCATCATTAATTGTCTTTCTTGCTATCTGATCAGTGGGATTATGTTCAAGATGAAGTGGCTTAACAACCTGCACCCTAAATAGCCAGGAAGTGAGCAATACTTTAAAATTGTCTGCTCTCTCTTAGGCAGTGTATTTAGCTAGAACATGGTTTCTTCACTCTGTGCATCTGATAGATGCTGAGAAATAATCACCATTCATGAACAATTATGTTCTTATTCCCATTAAAATATCTGTCAAGCTCAATTCTCTTAACTATGCTTTTATCAAATTCTTATAATTTTCATTTATGCCCTTCCTAAATTGAAAAGGAGAAAAACTGAAGATTGAAGAGCTCTGAAGTTTGGTAGTTGCGAAACTATCTTGTCTAATCAAGAATGAGAATACATTCGAAAGAATCTAGAAGTTCAACTCCAAAAGATTTACTACTGATTTTTTTTTTCTTTTTCTTTAGAAAGTGATGGATAGCTTTTGGATTTTTTAATCATCCAAGTAACTATGACCTTCTGAATTTGTACTATCAACGATAAAAGTATTTATTGTTAACTTATTCGTAAATTTGAAATGAAAAGCCAGTGGAACTCTAAAATTTCAATCAAAAGGTATATTTTTATTGGACTTTGTAGAACTACAGATTAGAAACTGCAAATTTCTCTGCAATTTTCTCAATCTATACATTTTAAGCCTCCAAAGAAGAAAAGAATAAAGTACACAAAGCATCAATGCTTACAGACTAGCAATTATTGTACGGTCTTACTCTGTAGGAGAGAGTAAGATGATGAGCATGTATTGATTGAAATACACATGAGGAGAGCTTTCTCAATTTCTCCGTTAGCATGCTGCTGGAATATTCTATGTCACCCATGATCATGGCTGAGTCATGGTTCTGTCACTCAGTAGTCCGAACTCTTCCTCGGATAATTTGGATAGCTCTTGAATGAGTAAATTGTTCAAGTGCCTTATTGGAAACGCAAAATGCTTTTAGTCAATCTTGAATATGACAATGTGGGCTCCATCAACAAGCTGCAGTCCCTCATCTATGCTAACTCGTGGGGATGTAATCATTTCCCTACTCATGGCATCTATTCCCTGCCATTTTCTTGCAATTCTGAGTCACTTCTTAAGGAAACTATTCTGACAGCATTGGTGACACGACCTGTTCCATGTAGGCCAAGCCCGAAAAGATTGTCCTGAGTGAACAAACAAGACGGTGACCTTTTGGGATGGTATTAGCTTATCATCAACAGTACATTTCCCATCCGATCTTGGGATGTCACAGGAACGTGGAAGAAAGAATTGGAGATTGCTTTTCTAACTCTGGGAGCTTTGAAATGCCAAAGTTGTGGTGAGTGGAAGATAATGGATACTGAGGTCGGTTAAATAATGGTGCATTAGGAGGGCACAACATTAATGAGTCACCTGGTGATAGTAGAGAGCCATATGACTTGGGTATGCAAGAGAGTGAGGGGTAATGGCAACGTCTGTCTTGGATAGGCCGTAAATTCGTTGCCAGGTGAGTTCATATCCATGGCTCAATATGATCGTACCACCATATATTGCAACCACATAAGAGTGAGCATATGATGAAATTTACTGATCGGATTCCTTTTATTAAAATGATATGTCCTTTTGTGGGGAAGACAGTTCGGTGGTTTGTGAGCAAATGGACTTGGCAAGTTTAGGGATTGTGCAAGACATTACTGCTGGACCCAAGAAGTCTTAAAGCTCACACCATAACAAGCCCTAGTGTGGGGTTCAAGCTAGCTTCATGCAATATCCGAAGGCCTCTGATTACCCAAGCTTGCGCTTCTCATGTTCCTGGTCCCCTAAAAAAGGATAATGCAGGGTCTCCAGGTTCTGAAAACGTCCAGAGGATAAATTCTCCAATTATATAATAGAAGAAAAATAATGAAATTCAAAGAAGCAAGTTATGTCCACAACTTGCATACAGAAATAGGTAAAAAGATCTGTCCTTAGCCAATTTGTCCCCACTGAATGGTTTCTTTCTTGTTTCTTCCTTTTCATTTTTCAACTAAGCCTTATCTAGTGCATAGTGTGGATATACACCTTTTGGGCATTGGTTCAATTTCATCAGTTCATACTGCTATTCAATGTCTTCTGGCAACCCTACAGAAGGTGGAAAGACTGAACATATCACCTATCTATGTTCTTGAAAGTTCAGAAATTTCAGGGTCCACCAGCATCTCTCGCCAATGTGACCTGGTGTTTCGGATAATTTATTCAATGCCTATGTTGATATTGATAATACAAGAACCGGCAGGAACTGATGGTGGACTCCTTTCCTGTAACCTTCAGCAATTTGTGGTGATTTTGTTATTCTTGGAGAGAATGTGGTTTATCAAGTGGACAAATAAACCGATCGGGACCCTACTGTGCAGCTAAACTCACTTGCAAAATCGTAAGAGAATCTTTCTCCTGTTATGCAATCTTGTCCTCATGAGCCCCACAGAACCAAAACATTGAGACCCTCTATGAAGTTTTTCTTCCATGATCACATGGGTTTGCTTACCATGTGACTTCACATTGGAAAGAGATACATTGAATGTCAGTTCATTAGCTCTGTCAGTATAAATCTCTGGAGAGGCCAATACTTTCTGCACAACCAGAGCACTCAAATTCAACAAAAGGCAAGTTCTCTTTCGTCGAGAATTTCTTGGAGTTGAACAAAATGATAAGCACAAAGAAGCTGATTCAAATGGCAAGGAAGTGGCAGAAGATGGCCGCAATTGGAAGAAAAGGAATTTCTTTTCATTGGATGAACAACAAGTCCGCTTCAGCAAATGCAAAGAGATCATCAGTTGCTGAGAAGGGTCACTTCGTTGTTTATACAACAGACAAGAGACGCTTCATGATACCTCTCTCATTTCTCGGTAACGACATAGTGAGGGAGCTCTTTAGGGTATCGGAAGAAGAGTTTGGGATTGCATGTGATGGTCCAATCATGCTTCCAATTGATGCACTATCTATGGAGTACATAATTTCATTAATTAGAAGAGGCTTGACTAAGGACCAAGAGAATGCTTTGCTTATGTCGTTCACCAGACAAAGCTGCTCATCATCCTTAGCTTTCAATCAAGCATTAGAAAACCCAGAAATTCTTGTTTGTAGCTGACAGATGTAACACATACCAGTGCTTAGTAGATGAATGAAAATAGTTCTGCCACAACAAATGCGCCGTGCTGATTCTTTTCTATTTGTCTTAGATCATCATAGCATTTTGTGATAGCTGGTTTTCACTCAGATAATTATGTCCTGCACTTCGGATCTGTGCAACCGAAAAGTAATATATTAACCTGCTAAGTACATGGTAGATTTTGAGGTATCTAATCATGTCACACCCCAAAACCACAAAGAAAATCAAACCATTGCTGGGATTATTCAAATGTTTCGGCTTAGTGCCGATATAATTATAGATTAGCAAATTGTGCGTCCTGTCAGAAACTTAAGAATCATCATTCATTACCTTTCTTACAATGTGATCATTAGCATTATGTTGAAGATGAAGTGGATCAACAACCTGGACTGTAAATAGGGAAGAAGTGACTGCTAAAATTTGTGTCTGTTCCAGGGCAGATTGCTAGCTGGAACATGCGAATTACAGTGGTTTTTCCCACATGGGGCATCTGATAGATGCTAAGAGACAATAACCAATCATGAAGATTTATACGGTTATTTCCATTAAAATATCTATCAAGCCCGATTTTGCTGCGCCTTAACCATGAATTTATAGGACTCTCGCTACTTAGAATTCCTCTGTCGTTGAACAGTACTTTAAGCCTTTATCTATGCCCTACTGAAATCAATAAGGAGAGAAGCTGTAGATTGAAAGCTCTATAGTCTAACGGGTATGAAACTATCTTGAACAATCAAGCGTTGGGTTAATAATGGGAACATCCTTCAAAGAATCTCGAAGTTCACTCTAAAAAACTTAGTATGATTTCTTTCATTATAAAGTGATAAATTTCTTTTCGATTTCCTAGTTGTCCATAGTAACAACTTTCTATGACGTTCTAACTTTGTACTAGCGATGGCCAGAATCCTGATTTCAAAGTTCGACAAGAAAATCTAATCAAGCTCTAAAAAATTTAAAGGTGGCGCACACAACCAAAGTTGGATGAAGACTTCCTACCAATTACACTATTAGTACTTTGGGTAATCACTTTCATTAGGTCTTCTACTTCAATTAATGCCCTGACCAAATCCATCTTGTCCTTGCTGGTTCTTCAAAATATCAAGCAATCGAAATGTGATCCTGCGAGTAGGGGGAAAGGCTCCGAAAATTAGATTCAATGACGGGTCACACTACAAGATTTTGACTGCCACATTCTTGTGGATCCGGTGATTAGAAGGAAATGCCCTTATGGCGTCACTTAAGTGACGGTGCCTCAGAAGGACACACCACAAATGTCGGTCTTCTGGTGATGGTGCAGAGCCACGTGAATCTTGGATGTAGAAGAAGGCGAGGATGATGTCCATGTCTGTTTCTGTTAGGTGGGTCAATTTGTCTTCCAGCAAGTATATCTTCGTTGTTCAAGGTGATCATATATCAGTGGATATCAACCACAAAATAAGGCTGGATTGATGAAATCTTGGGAACAGAATCAGTAATATCTGCAACATGTCGATGGCTTCAAAGTCCTTTGGTGGTTTGTGAGTGAAAGGAAGTTGGAGATTTCAGGCATGTGCAAGAGTCAAGACATTGCTTCTTCTTGGTGCAACTACTCGTACATGGAATGCCAATAACGAAAGAATACATGAGGCTCAAATTAGGCAACTGAGATGGGTCCTTATCTTTGTTTTGACATCATGTGATATCCCTCCATGCACTATATATACACTACTTGGTCCCTATCATTTGGCAGCTTTGCCCTAAGATGCACGGTCCACTGAGCCTCACATTATCAAGAATAAGACCAGGAAATTTTCAAACAAATCTCATCTCATATATAGTGGCACTTAGTTTTCTCTTCCTACTGAATTATTCTTTCCTACTATTTTAAGTTTGTGGATAAGTTAACCGGTGGTCCACACATTCTTGATCACAAGTGCCATCAGTTATTACTCACTTATACACTCATATTGACTCATGATCCAACGGATCATGGCAACACCTGACGGCTGCACATAGAAATAAGACATCTATCAGAGATCTTAAAATATCAAACTGTTTGAGATACCAAATTATGATGCATCAACATGGCATGCTAATCATGAGTTCCTAGTAGATGGTGGAGTGGTTCAGTTGAGGCTATGTATAGAGCACCCTTAATCTTTTGAGCTTGAGCAATTTGTGGTCTCAACTTGTGGTTGAGACTTAGGTACAGAGTGCAATCAAGTGGACAGCCAAAATGTTAGGGCCAGGGGTGTCGTAAACCACCCACACCACTTAGGTACAGAGTGCAATCAAGTGGACAGCCAAAATGTTCGGGCCAGGGGTGTCGTAAACCACCCACACCATAGTAAGGACGGCCTTCCTCTATGTCTGCTGTTACGTGTTCAAGTCAAAAGAACCAAACATTTGTCCAAAAATTCTCTCTCAACATAAGCACGTGGGCTTGCATTTAGCCACATTGGATTGGCAAGGGGCCATCCTCTCAGTATATAAGAGGGCCAAGGCCAATGCTGTTTTACTCAAGGCAAAATAGATTCAATTTCCAGCATTGAACATTCAAGTATCATCCTCTTCTCAGCATATCTTTAGAGTGACTCGAAATGATAAGCACCAAGAAGCTGATTCAGATGGCAAGGAAGTGGCAAAAGGTGGCTGGCATAGGGAGAAAAAGAATTTCCTGGCGTTGGTCTAATGGAGATCTGACGTTGGGAAATAGAATTGGGTCATCGGTGGCTCTGAAGGGTCATTTCGTAGTTTACACTACGGACATGAGGCGTTTTGTTGTTCCTCTTTTGTATCTCGGCAATGAGATTGTCAGAGAGCTCCTGAGGATATCAGAAGAAGAGTTTGGGATTCCAAGCAGCGGTCCTATCATAGTTCCGATCGATGCATTGTCCATGGAGTTCATCATTTCGCTGATCAGGAGAGGCTTAGCTAGAGATCAAGAAAATGCCTTAGTTTCATCATTTACTGGAAGCAGTTGCTCATCTTACTTAGCCTTGGATAAGCAATCCACAGACCAACAAATTTATGTCTGTAGCTGACTGATGCTGTGTACACCAGTCTTTTGTAGATAAAACAAAGAAGTATGATTTCTTCTGTTCATGTCTTTTTTGGATCATAAGTACATCTTTGCTTTGCTCCTTTTGACTTGGACATATTTATTTATAACAGATCTATGTAAAGTAGTACATATATTAATTACACACAAAATTGTACGGGATCAACAAATTATACAGTAAATGAACTGAAATTAATTGGAGATGTCAGCTTAGCATGACTGGACAACTTGAGAATTAGAGATCTATCATATACTTAAACATGGTTTAGCCTGGGTGGGTAAGTTTTCAAATTATTCTGTTCAGAGGATTGTCCGAGGGTTTGCTATATCATTAATGACCTGGTTTGCTAAGGAGTGCATGTTGCAGATGAATTAGATCGAATTTGAAGGAATGGCCTAGTATTATGTAAAGATTTGTTCCACTGTGAATGATCAGCGAGAATCTCTCTACTTTAAGCTCTGTTAACTGAGGCCTTTTTTTCCCAAAAAAAAAACTGAGGCCTATTGATTTTAACACCCAAAATCAGGTCAGGGAAATAATAGTAGTTCATGTAAATAGATAAAATGACTTATTCTTTTGAGTTAGCAAGCATATACCAAGATCTTTTCACAAGATTTCTTCATATGGACTCCCAAACAAGCGAGAAGGCCGAAACCAGCCGACTTTAATGGGGTCCTCACTCTTGTTTTGCAATGCTAATATCCTCAGGCAATATTTATACGGCATGTATGTTTTTAAGTTGCCTTTTCCTGCGACCTTCAAGCAAGAATGCTTGGCTTGAGGTGGTTTGAGGCAGCTTTCGGAATATAGTGCAAGAACATAATTTTCACCGTTACGTAAGTTCTGCTTTTTCCTAAAGGAATTGAGGTGCTCAATGGTTTTGATGGAGTAACGTCAATTTTTCCTTTTCTTCTTTTTGCAACTACAAAGTGCCATCTGTTAATATGTGTCTATTCACTAGAATGTTCCTTTTGTGTCTCCACAAATGAAGGGGGCACCTAATTAACATGTGTCGATTACGTTGAATTAACCAATTTGACATCTCGAAATTTCCATTGGCATGACAAATCTGATAATGAGTTTTTGTCAATTTTCCACTTCGTTGTGTTCTTCATAGCAATGACTTAATTACTACGACTCTGTTTAATTTGGGTTAGAGCCAGCCAGCCAGGTGATCTTGGCAGGATAAAGAATTTTTGGGTGGGGGATGTCTTTTTTCTTTAGACCATCGATTCTCTAGCTCAAAATAATCACCGAAAGACAGACCATAATCAGGACGGTAACAATGAACATCTCGAACAGATTCCTTTTCCTTAACATGAAACGTCGATGACTGAGATGACATGTTTGGTGGTTTGCTAGTGAAAGATTTGGTTTTAGCAGGCAAGTGTCATGGGTCGATCAATTTCGGTCAATCAAACACCGCGCGGCCTTAGGATCGGTGATCCCAAGTCAGCCTTACACACACACTCGCTCGAACACAAGAACCGAATGGGCAAAGAGAGTGTATATTGCTTGTGAACGAACTGATTACAAAGTGGGAGAGGGATCCCTATTTATACAAGAGTGGGTCGCATCTCGACCGTGGATCGTCCCTCCGATCCAACGGTTCATTTTGAATCCGTATAATCATTACAAGCTATACAACAGCTACTCGAAGGCTACTCGATGGTTTGCATCCGGCAGCCCTTGGGAAGTCCATGGGTCGCGCACGTCAGGCCTTGGGCAGACCATGGGCGTGTGTCAGAAGCAAGATCGGGGTTGCAGGTTCGTCTGACACGCGACCAGCTGAACCGTCACGGGCTACTCGAGCATCGCTCAGGGGTCGCCCACGGGCTGCGCATGGGCCTTCCGCTCGTTCTGCTCATGGGTCGTTCGTGGGCTGCTTCCGGGCAGCCCTTTGTACGTGACACGGTCCCTCACGGACGATCTTGGATCATGCTTGTCCGTGGGCCGTGTCACAAGGATATTACTTCTTGACCCGAGATGTCTTAATGTGGCCCTTGCCTCTGCTTCTACCTCTAAAAATTAACATTTATTCTAAGAAACTGAGCCACTGGATTTAATAGATCAGCTCACTTCTATCTCCTTTTGCAACTACAAAGCGCATCTGTTTATATCTACTAACTCACTGGCATGTTCTCTTTGCGACCCAACAGTACAGGATGTTGGAGAAATCTTTCTGGAATATTTTGAAGCTGACAAAACGTTTCTATCAGTCTACTCTAAAGTTTTGCAGACTCTTCTATTAAAGTCTGAAGACCTCCGGACTATCAGACTCAAGACTCAAAGGCTATTCTCATTGACAGTTTCTAATCCGTTGAAGAAAGGCTATCCAGAACTACTTCATTAAGGAGTTTGGCCTTATCGACTGGAGAAGATCTCTTGGCTGGATATGACATAACGGATTCCTTTATTCAAATCAAGAATGATTAAAGATCCGATGATTGACGAAGTATTCCTGGAAGGTTCTACTTATGGAAACCAAGATCCTGATTGTATGGACGAGCATGATTGATGGGCTATCGACATGTTCCTTTAATAGCTCGAATAATCTTCCTAATTGATTATGTCCAACAGGAGGATTGGAAGAATTCATTTGGTAAGTGCCAACGGGTATGATGGCACAAAGGAGTATAAAAGGAAGACGTTCCAGTTGTTCGAGGTGTGCACGATAGAAGAATTCCAAAGTCTGAAACTCTTTGATTCTTAGTCAATTCATTTACTGAGCGAAATCTTGTACACAAAAGAGAGTCTATACTTTGAGATACCTTGAGGAAGTGTGATAGAATATCTACACTGTGGAATCAAGGGAAAGCAGTGTTGTAATATCTCTTTTGTTCATAGTGAAATCTAGCCAGTGGGCTGTTAGTGCAGAAGAGTGGACGTAGGCTTGGAATAAGCCGAACCACTATAAACCTTGTGTTCAATTTTCTCTTCCTTACTATCCGCTTTACTTTGATCATAGTTCGATTTGTTAACTAAAGGAGAGCTTCCTTTCGTTGTTAGTCCAAAGATTGTTTTCATATCTCAAGAAATTATTTTTACACCTATTCACCCCCCTCTAGGTGCTTATACTAGCTATATCAATTGGTATCAGAGCTTGTGTACTCACTTTGTTTGAAGTGTTTTACTTCAGAGTTAAAGATCCATGGCTAGTATGCTAGCTCCAGGGCTGGTGGAAGGGCGAGCAATACTGACCACCTTACTTTGATGGAAATGATTACAACATCTGGAAAAACAAGATGAAAGCGTTTCTACGATCAAAGGATCCTCTGGAATGGGACGTTGTAGAAAAAGGAATCACTCCTAAAGCTGCATCTGTCACAAAGAGAGGAAAAGAAACCGTTGAGTCAAGTGAAATGACTCAGGAAGAGATAATCAAGAGACAAGCTTTTGATGCAAAAGCAATTTATTCTTTATATTGTGCTTTATCACCTACTGAATATAACAAAATATCTTCTTGTGATACGGCAAAAAAAGTATGGGATAGATTACATATCACCTATGAAGGAACTGATCGAGTGAAAGAGACCAGAATCAACATTCTCCTCGGTCAATATGAAGTCTTCAAAATGAAATCAGGAGAATCTATAACTAACATGTTTAGTCGTTTTACAGAAATCGTGAATGGTCTTCAAAATCAAGGTCAACCCATTTCTGATCCCATGAAGGTAAACAAGTTACTGCGTGGACTCTCCAAGGATTGGAATCACATAAATACCTCAATAAGAGAGACACAAAGAATCATGCCACTATCTGTCGATGAGTTGGTTGGAACTCTTCAGTCTTATGAAGTGGAACGAATCAATGAAGACGAAGATCCTAAAGGTAAGAAATCCACTGCATTAAAATCCATTAATGATTCTGATGTCACAGATTTTGAAGACGATATGGATGATGAGGAGCTTGCTCTCATGATAAAAAAGATTCAGAAAGTTGAATAGAAAATGAAGAAGATTCAATCCAAAGAAATAGAGCTTTCAAAAGCAACAGACTAAGTCATGGTGATGATGATGAAACAAACAAAGATGTAGTCTCGCTTTGAATGTAAGAAAAATGGACACATCGTACCCAATTGTCCTCTTCGAAAAGAAGAAAGGAAAAGCTGAAAAGTATCGAAAGGCTCTTAAAGCGAAACTTGGAGTGATACACAGTGTGAAGAAAGTGACGATGATTATGCCAATATATGTCCGATGGCACAATCGAATTCAGATTCAAACTCCGGATTTTCGATCTCGGATAGTGAATTTGAGGTAAGTAACTTTAAAATTCCTGTTAAAGTCTCTAAATACATTGATGAGCTGTGTTTTAGTCTTAAGACTTCTCTTAAAAGGATTTTCGAACTTAAAAAGGAAAACTCTACACTAAAACAACAGAAAATGTTTTGAAAGAAAAGTTGAAACATTTAGACACGAATGTTTCTACTCTTAAAGAAAGCGAAGATAATCTCTTGAAAGAAAATGCATTTTTAAAAAATGACTTATCAAATATTTCAAAAAGATTCTCAATAGGATCTGAGAAACTTGAAAAAATTCTTTCAGCACAAAGACCTTATTTCAATAAATCGGGTTTGGGAATGACAGCAGAAACCATTCCTTTAATTGATTTTCCTAAAGTGAAGGAAAGAATTAAGCAGAGATCTTCAAAGACATTTTACAAAAATCATTTTTAAAAAGTGTTTGTAAAACCAGTGGGTCGAAATGCTCTCAGATGTTCAAAATGCAATAGTGCAGATCATTTTGAAAAAGAGTGTCCTATGGTTTGGAAACCCGCTAAGAAAGTATGGGCAAAAACCGCATATCATACTAACACCAATGGACCCAAGAAAATATGGGTACCAAAGAAAGCTTAAGTCTTTTTAAATGCAAGTCACTATCAAGAAAAATGTAAAATGGTATCTGGATAGTGGATGCTCAAGACATATGACAGGAGACTCAAATTGTTTCATAAAGCTCGTACAAGTAAATTGTGGAAAAGTCTCATTTGGAGGAAACAGCAAAGGAAGAATTGTGGGATTTGGAACTGTAAAGATTGGAAACCTCATAATAAGCAATGTTTCCCTAGTGGAAGGACTCAACTACAATTTGCTCAGTATCAATCAGCTGTGTGACACTGGTTTCAAAATAAATTTTCAAGAGGGAATATGTTCAGGAACCAGTAAATACTCTACTCAATCATTCATGGGCCGAAGACATGTAAATATCTACCTCTTGGATGTGAAACCAGATGAATCGCAATGTCTAATCTCAATTCAAGATGAAGAAAGCTTATGACACAGAAAGCTTGGGCACATCAATATGAAGCAGATAGCCAAAATTTCAGCAAAGAAGCTTGTTTGTGGTTTACCCAAATTATCATACCAAAAGACTGATCTATGTACACCATGCGTATTAGGAAAGTAGGTAAGAAATTCTTTTAAACCAATAAATCAAGTTTCCACTAATCGTGTACTGCAGCTTCTGCATATGGACCTTTTCAGACCTACCAGAACTCAGAGTATTGGGGGTAAGAAATATTGCCTAGTAATTATGGATGATTACTCACGATTTACTTGGGTATATTTCTGGCAAGTAAGTCTGAAACTTTCTCTTACTTTGAAAAGTTTGCAAAAAGGTTCAAAATGAAAAATGGTATGTTATCTCGAGTATAAGAACAGATCATGGAGGTGAATTTGAAAATCATGATTTTACAAAATTCTGTGATGAATATGGTTTTTAGCATATGTTCTCATCTCCATATACTCCAGAGCAAAATGGAGTTGTGGAAAGAAAGAATAGATCACTTTAAGAAATGGCTATAACTCTTTTAATTGAAAGTAATATCTCTTTACGTTTTTGGGCTGAAGCAGTTTCAACAGCATGTTACATTATAAATAGAGTTTTTCTAAGGCCTATTCGGAAAAACCTCCTATGAGTTATTCAAAGGAAAGAAGCCTATTGTTTCATATTTTCATGTGTTTGGATGCAAATGCTTTATATTGAAAAATGCAAATGATAGAGTTGGTAAGTTTGAAGAAAAATCAGATGAAGGAATCTTCCTTGGATATTCTACCTCAAGCAAAGCTTACAGAGTCTATAACAAGAAGAGTCAATCTGTGGAAGAATCAATGAATGTCAAATTCCAGGATTCTATGCAAAATGAATCTGCTCAGACTCATCTTGAAGAATCTGAACTTGCTCCAGACTTTACAAAGTCTAAATCTCAAGAAGCAACTCGGACTCGAAAGACCAAAGATCAAATGGTTATTGAAGATTCAAATGAATGAAGTGATCATCAACCCGACAAATCAACGAATCGAAGCATAAGTCCAAATCATCCCAAAGACCTCATTATTGGCGACATTAATGAAGGAATTCACACAAGATCCAAAAGGCGCGAAGAGTCTAGTGTCATGTGGCTCTTATTTCTGAAATAGAACCAAAAGCATAGAATAATCTTTATCGATGAAAGCCGGATTGAAGCTATGCAAGAAGAACTCGACAATTCAAAAGATCAATGATGTTTGGGAGTACTCCTAAACCAAAAGGTAAATCTATTATTGGAGCTAAATGGGTTTTCAGAACAAGATGAACGAAAAAGGTAAAGTCGTAAGAAACAAAGCAAGACTCGTGGCCAAGGGATATACGCAAGAAGAAGGGATAGACTATGACGAGACTTACGCACCAAAGAGCAAGGTTAGAAGCAATTCAATTATTACTTGCTTTTGCTTGTTATAAGAATTTCACGTTATTCCAAATGGACGTCAAAAGTGCTTTCCGAATGGATTTATCCATGAGGAAGTTTATGTGGAACAACCACCGGGTTTGAAGACCCAAGGGAGCCAGACTCAGTATTCAAACTGAAAAAAGCTTTGTATAGATTAAAGCAAGCACCTCGAGCTTGGTACGATAGACTGAGTAAGTTTTTAATTCAAAATGACTTTGAAAAAGGTAAAGTAGACACTACTCTGTTTATCAAAAGAGAAAGCAAAAATTTTCTACTTGTTCAAATATATGTTGTTGATATCATTTTTGGATCCTCAAATGAAAGTTTGTGCAAGAATTCTCTAAGTCTATGCAGGATGAATTTGAAATGAGCATGATGGGTGAACTAACCTTCTTTCTTGGACTTCAAGTGAAACAATTGAAGGAAGGGACTTTTATTCATCAAGAAAAATGTGCTAATGATCTTGTCAAAAGTTTGGACTGGAAAATTGCAAAAAGACTGATATACCAATGTCAAGTTCCTTGAAGATAGACAAAGATGAAGGAGGAAAGAAAGTTGACCAGAAGCTATACAGGAGTATCATTGGTTCACTTCTTTAACTTACTGCTTCTAGACCTATGATTTTGTTTAGTGTTTGCATTTGTGCCAGATTTCAAGCAGACCCTAAAGAATCTCATCTAAGTGCTGCAAAGCGTATTATCAAATACATTGCTTCAACTTCAAGCATCGGTCTTTGGTATCCTAAAAAGGGAGACTTTACTCTTTTTGGATATTCAGATGCGATCTAGCGGTTGCGAGTTGATAGAAAGAGCACCTCGGCACTGTCGGTTACTTGGAAGTAGGACGGTGTCTTGATTTTCAAGGAAGCAAAATACGTAGCTCTTTCTACAGCGAAGCAGAATATGTAGCTCTCAGAAGCTGTTGTTCACAAATTCTGTGGATAAAACAACAATTAAGAGATTTTGGAATTGAAGATTCATGCACGGAGATTAACTGTGACAACACTAGTGCAATCAATCTTACCAAAAATCTAATTCTTCACTCAAGAGTAAAGCATATTGAGATTCAACATCACTTCATTAGAGATCATGTTCAAAATGGAGAAGTTTCGATTCGGTTTGTTGACTCAAAGAACCAACTCGGATATATTAACGAAGCATTTGGAGAAAAATCAATTTGAAATCATCCGTTCCAGACTCAACATCTTGAAGCTTGAAGAAGTTAAAGTCTAGAGACTTTTAGTTTCAGACAATCATGGTTCTTGACTGTAAGTTATTTTATTAAATCTCGTAAAGGTACGATCTTTTATCCATTCATAATTGATTTATGCTATCTTCAATTTCCGTGAAAAGTGCAATTTTTTCCTTTTCAAAAGAATAAATGGCGAGTTATCTATTTTTGAAAAAGGCGTTATTTTTTTTAAAAGGTATCTTTTAACCTTCCCTTACGACGTTTGGCATTCCCTCATTTCAACTAAGCTATATACGATTCCTCTTCACTTAACTCCAAAACCCTAAAAACATCGATCTTCCATTCCCTGTCTTTCTCCCTTGTTTAATCTTCAAAAAGTTGTCATCTTTCTTAGGAAAGTCAAGCAAGGAATCTTTCAAAGACTGAGAAAGATGTCATCTTCAAGAAAGTTTTCGAGGATTGCAAGCAGGGGACCACGGCGAATGAGTAAGGGGCCTACTCACTTTGATCTCACTGAGGAAGATGAGTCACCAAGTTAGCAGCAGAGCCCACAACATTCTCAGCGACGTCATTCTCCACCATCTAGTCCACGAATGCTGTTCATCAACAAGAGGAAGAAATCGTCGAAGACGTTAGCCTTCGTAAGAGTTCAAAAGCCCTCTTTTATTTATAAGCTTTACCGTGCTTTAAAGAGCATTGGTACTCCATTGAACTATATCGATGAGTTTCTTAAGGACAAGGGATATGGGAATGAGTACATCTTTTTGCGAAAAATGGAGAGTTTGGAAATTGCTTCTAAAGGGTTGGCAGAAAAAACCCTTGCAAATATCTCAAGTGACCCGCGTGTTGGAGGATTTAATCCGATAGATGGAAATGATGATGACAGATTGTACAAAGAATTTCAACCGAGAATGGGTGTTGCGGCGAAAATTCGAGGAAAAAGAACGTAATTGTTTAGATCGAAGGAACATAAGGATCTATACTCTAAATTGTTGAAACGTGGGGTGATAAACCCTAGGAGTGTAGATTTTGATTTCCTTGATGCCGTGAATGTCAATTTGAGAGAAAAGTTCATTTTCTTCAACTTGAACAGTTCGATTACGACACCACGAAGCCTATGCTCAATTAACGCATATTTCTATTCAAATCTTAGTTTCTTGGATGCGAATAGAATCTCCTTGATGTCCGAGATCAAGACTTTGTAGTGGATGTGGATATGTTGGCGAGATGTTATTGGGGTTGAGAGAGGGAGATATCAACCCATCGGTGTCTCTATAGCTCGTGCCACATTGGAACTTGTTAAAGACGAGAATGACAGAGGGAAGGATTTCGTACTCAAGGATGCATGTGTTTAACATTCTCGCTTCACAAAATTGTGATAAATTGCCTCGAGACCCAAATCAACTTCCAAGACCGATGTTTCTAACTCGAGGCAAAGCTGATGTACGCCATCAATGCTTTGGGAAAAGTTTTCTCTTCCTCACACTATTCCGTTTCACATGTATAGAGCAAAGGTGAAGGACAAGGGCCAACTTCCTTATCCAAGTCTTGTGTCAAAGATATTCAGACATTTGAATATTCAGCCTCCACAAATTCTCTGTGTTCGACCATGTGACAGAATGGTGGTAGGACTGAAAATGATGTCCAAAATGCGTCTGAAAGAACTTGACAAGGCATTGGAGAAATTTAAGGAGAAAACCCCCTGTCAAATCTCATCAAGTCTCTTCTGCAGCGAAAAGAAAAGGGAAGGAGCCCATGGTTACTCAATCCAAAAAGAGAAAAGCTCTCATTACTGATGAAGATGATGAGTATGACCTCACAATTTCTGCTATAGCATTAAAGAAGCTGAGTCGTTCTATTCCTGAATCAATAGAACGACAGGAGAAAGAAGAAGATACGAAGCGAGAGGAGAGAGAAGCAGAGGAGAAGGAAGAAAAGGAGAAAGAAGCTGAAGAAAAAGAAACAGACGATGAAAGGTTTGAAGAAGAAAAGAAAGAGAAAATCAAGAGGAAGGAGAGCATGAGGAAAACTCTTCTCCACCTGAAGCCATGGAAACAAGGGGAGATGGTGAAAACAGAAGAATGTCCTCATATCCTTTACAGATGAAGGAGTCGGGTCGCTCTCCAAAGAAATCCCGGAAGACATTCATGCCTCTCAATTTCCCGAGGAGGGACATGGTGCTTCATCGCCAAATCTGCGTGATTATGCTGATATATCATTGTCTGCCTTTACTCCATCAGATCGTGCCGAAGCCAATACGCAGACTGATAACTCAGCAGATTTTCACAGAATCATTGATGTTCTTTTGGAATTGCGGGGTTAGATATATGCTTTGGAAAGCGAAGTTCAGAACTTGAAGAATGTAGGACAAGCTTCTTCCGTTTCATTGTCTGATCAGATCCAAGCCCTTGCTCTTTAGATTCAAGCCAATGCTAAAGGTGAAGAGGTGGATCATCTAAAGGAAGAATTGAAAAAGCTGGAAGGCATCATCCAGTCCATGGGAGATTTCCAGCTTGTTCGCATTCCCAAGCAAACTTGACTCCATTCTATTCCCATCTCAACTTCTTTTTATGATGATGACAAAAAGGGGGAGAGATGCGAGATTTGAAATCTTTGAACTTAAACTTGTTGAATTTTTAGTTTGTTTTGATGTGTGACTTGTGTGTTTGTGTCTGGATGAGGATTGA
Organism: Eucalyptus grandis; assembly: GCF_016545825.1. NCBI lineage: Eukaryota > Viridiplantae > Streptophyta > Magnoliopsida > Myrtales > Myrtaceae > Eucalyptus > Eucalyptus grandis. Next base: position 27,373,318 of record NC_052620.1, read on the forward strand.
CTAAACGAGGATTTGGATTTGATTGCTGTTTATATTAAGTACTATTGATATCTTATGAATGGCTTTACTCTCATGAAAGACTAACCTATTTTTTGTGGTTACAGATTCTAGCGTTATCATTAAGCTATTAATCTTTATGAGATATCCATATTTGCTTGAGTAATGTTTTGCAGATCAAAGTTATTCAAATCTGCAGGAAAGTTTTGTCACCATAAAAAATGGGGAGATTGTTAGAGAAATCTTTCCGAATATTTTGAAGTCGACAAAACGTTTCTATCGTCTACTCTAAAGTTTTGCGGACTCTTCTATTAAAGTCCGAAGACCTCCTGACTACCGTGACTCAAGACTCCGCCTATTCTCATTGACAATTTCTAATCCGTTGAAGAAAGGCTATCCAGAACTACTTCATTAAGGAGTTTGGCCTTATCGACTGGAGAAGATCTCTTGGCTAGATATGACATAACGGATTCCTTTATTCAAATCAAGAATGATTAAAGATCCGATGATTGACGAAGTATTCCTAGAAGGTTCTACTTATGGAAACCAAGATCCCGATTGTATGGGCGAAAGGGATTGATGGGCTATCGACATGTTCCTTTAATAGCTCGAATAATCTTCCTAATTGATTATGTCCAACAGGAGGATTGGAAGAATTCATTTGGTAAGTGCCAACGGGTATGATGGCACAAAGGAGTATAAAATGAAGACGTTCCAGTTGTTCGAGGTGTGCACGATAGAAGAATTCCAAAGTCTGAAGCTCTTTGATTCTTAGTCAATTCATTTACTGAGCGAAATCTTGTAGAGTCTATACTTTGAGATACCTTGAGGAAGTGTGATAGAATATTTACACTGTGGAATCAAGGGAAAGCAGTGCTGTAATATCTCTTTTGTTCATAGTGAAATTCAGCCAGTGGGCTGTCAGTGCAGAAGAGTGGACGTAGGCTTGGAATAAGCCGAACCACTATAAACTTTGTGTTCAATTTTCTCTTCCTTACTATCCGCTTTACTTTGATCATAGTTCGATTTGTTAACTAAAGGAGAGCTTCCTTTCTGTTGTTAGTCCAGTATTGCTTTCATATCTCAAGAAATTATTTTTACACCTATTCACCCCCCTCTAGGTGCTTATACTAGCTATATCACAGGAGACTCCTGACATGTGTTGAATGACGGTCAAGAAGACCAATCAGCGATTATCTCGAGACTTCCTGAGCCTCTGTCCAGAGACATAGGATCATGATAGCGTATTGCCTCGTAAAATTTGATGAGGTCCTGTCGGAGAATGTAATGAATGATCACATCATCCAACGACAGATCATCATCAAGTCTCACATTTCATTGCTGTGAGCTCAAGGAATCTGTGGTTGCTCTTCTCATTCTTGGCGAGAATTTAGTTAATCAAATTGACAACTAAACTAACAGGGCCTGGTATGTTAGGTCATACCAAATTAGTACCATAATGCTTCCCCTATGTTCTGCTATAATTTCTGATCGTCCATCCGAAACAAACCAAGTCAATTATCAAATAATACTAAACATAAGCACATAGCTTTGCCCCGGGAATGTTGCATCCATTGGCAAGTTGCAATCTTCTCTGTTTATAAAGCAGCCGATGCAAATGCTTTTGACTCAATCAAAACAGCCTTTTAACCTTCAAGAGAAATTTCCTCTCTTTCGAAATTGTTTGGAGTATTAAAGAATGATAAGCACCATGGAGCTGATCGTGATGGCCAAGAAGTGGCAAAAGCTGGCTGTCATTGGAAGAAAGAATATATTGTTGCAAGAACGAACAGAGATGCCGCTTAGATATAGAAATGGAGGATCAGTTGCTCACAAGGTCATCATCCTTCGCCTTGAATAATGCATTTCTAGGCCTCCATATACATAGTGACAGATTCAGCGTACCAATCTTTTATAGGTAATAAAAATTAAATTTTGTGAAACTTGCTTAATTTTATTCGTTTCTCTTTGGAATGTAAAATTTTTTACTTGACATTATCTCAGATAATTTGCTCCATTATCAACAGAGAGAAGTGCTCCAAGTATGTGGACCGATTGAAGGCAACCTTTGACATTATCAACAAGATATAGTTATTTGGTTCATGGTTTTCAGTAAAGAACAACCTGTCCATTTCAGATACCCCTTTGATTAAGTCATTAAGTTTTGATCAGTGAGGTAAAGTTTGATTTTGATATATTTATATGGTTTTTCAGTGCGCAAACGTTGAGTAGGGAGTTGAATAGCTGATGAAATTTACCAACAGTCTGGATCCAAAGGAGATGTGTACAGAGTCTAAGTTGGCAAACATCTTCAGCTGGGTCGTGCTAACCTTGTGCATCCAATTGATGCTATGAAACTGCAGAGATCATCATTGGTAAATTAATACTAGTTGATACTATCAACACATCCGACTGGATTCCATGCTTTATGTTATAAGGAATTGCAGGTATAGAAGTTGTCTCCCTTGATTCCATGAGAAATTTAAATTGAACTGCTTTGATACGAATGACCATTTTGTTTCAGAATTCAATTTCTGGCAAGGAATATATTTTTGTATTTATATTCTCTAGATAAGTTTCTAAGCAAAAATATGCAATGACGCAAAGTTTTGGTTCCCAAAATAGAAATTCAATTGATAATGACACAAAATTTCTCCCTTTCGAGCGGCTGATGAGCAGACGGTTGGTAGTAATGAGCGGATGGTAGGTAGCGGCGAGCGAGTAGCCAGCTTGTAGTGAGGGTGAGCAATAAAAAGAGTTTTTATTTCTTATTTGTATTCTAGAAATAGAAAAGTTGAAAATTTTTACTTTTCGTTTATGTTCCAAACTTATTTCCGAACTAAAAATTTTTTAATAAAAATAGACTAATGAAATTGCCTTACTAAATAGATTTTTGTTCTAAACTTTTTCTGGGAACTGAAAAATTAAAAAACATAAAAACATAATGCTTATATTACGCGTTCCTTTCCTTGTGCTTGAATCAAAAGGATGGGAATGAAAATAATGACGAACCTAAGCTACATCAACATGTCTCAAATGACAAATGGCCGTGCCCCACATCCTGGAAACCACAAGCGCCTTCGAGCTTCAGTCTGGGCAATACGTATTTCACTTCTCTGCATAAGTAGTAATTTCCTAGTGACCCAAGAGCTTGCGTACGTGGAATTTAAGTATGATTATGTGGCTCAAGCTAGCCCGCCGCCATTGCCTAGCCTGAATTATATTTGGAATTCTCACATTCTGCAGTGGAGTTTTTGGAGGATGTGTCTGCTTTCAGGTTTTTCTTCTGAGTCCATCTCCACACCCTGCAAAGAAGAATGCACGGCCTATTTAGGATTTGGAAATTTTGCATTTTATCGAGATCAAGGAGAGTAAACCTTTCAGAGCCCATAGCACAGCCGAAAATTCTTTCGCCTCAGTAAACAGTTCTTTCTTTTGGTGGTGGCAGCGGGCGGGGAGATAAAATTTGCATGTAAATCATCTATGACCGTATACTCTAGTGATCCAATAAATACTCGCCTAACATGTCAGCTGATGTAACCAGAACCGATCTTGGTTCTTGAAATTTCTGCTACAGCTGGCCCTGAGAAAGCAACTTGTGATACTTTTAACTCACCGACCAGACGACAAGTTCTTGTTAAGTGATTAAAAGTGTTGGTTGATAATGATCATACAATGACGGTCGAGGCATCAATAAGGCTCTCTGATTTCACCAACTTAAGCAATTTGTGGTTACTGCTGCGACTCCTGGATGTGATGTGGTTAATCTGACAACATCCAAACTGATTGTACCCAGTATTTTGCTGAATACAATTGCAATTACCGTAAGAGAGGCCTTCCTTTTGCTGTGCATGTGCTCATTGCCCCACATGATTGAACATTTCAATTCTTAAAAAGGTTTTGCATACAGAAGCACATGGGATTGCTTCCCAAGAGACTTGATGTGAGGAAAGCAGCAGACAATGGCAAGCTGCCTCGTGCTCTCCTTATATGAGGAACCCAAGGCCATACTTTCCCAAAAACCAGAAGACAAACAAAAGCATACCAACTTTCACAAGAAAAATTTTCTGTCTTTCTGGATTGTTTGGATTGAGTGATAATGATAAGCACCAAAAACCAGATCCAAATGGCAAGGAAGTGGCAAAAGGTGGCTGCAGCTGGAAGAAAAAGAATTTCACTTCGTAGAATGTATAGCGCTGCCACTTCTGGAAACAAAAACAAATCATCATGCGCTCAAAAGGGTCACTTTGTAGTTTACACCTCAGACAACAGCTGTTTTGCGGTTTCTGTCATTCTCAACAATGACGTCATTAGAGAGCTCTTCAGGATATCTGAAGAAGAGTTTGGAATTCCCAACAGTGGACCTATCAGGCTTCCAATCGATGCATCATCTATGGAATATATACTCTCATTGATTGGCAGAGGCCTAGCTAAAGACCTGGAGAATGCTCTGCTTATGTCCATTACAAGCTGCAGCAGCTCATGTATAGCTTTAGAGAAGAGATTTTCATGTCCACAGCTTTATCTTTGCAGCTGCTGAATGAAGTAGCATGCCACAATTATGTGAATATAGAAATTGTTTCATCACAAAAAATTCTACTTTTGTTTATTCTCTTTGCATTGTTCATGATTTCTGATCTCTACTCAACACTCTCTTTGGATGCAATTTAAGATAATAGCAGATTCTACTTTCCCTGGCATGAATTTTAGGTCTAAGGGGCTTCAGATCTCAGCTCATGATAGTTGTGTAACATAGAGTTGTGATCTTCCAGGAAGACAAATTTGTTATGACCTCAAAGTCTGATAACTGTCACCCAGATGTTGATGTGGAAAAGCAGCGGAACTACAGATTGATCTTCACCAATTCCCATTATTAAGAACCTTCGTTAGCACTGTCACAGGTTTCATCCCTCTTACGGAAAGATACTAAAATTCTGGTCCTTCTCTAATAAAGCCCTAAGATCATAGATGTAATGCTGTGGAGGCCATATGGAGTCGGTGGTTGGGAACTTTTCCATATCAATATCGATCAATTTGTGGGCATTATCTCAATCCAACTTAGGATGAGCTGGCTTAATGACAAAACCATGTTCAAAGAACCATAGAGTCAAACTATGGTATTTCATTCTTCTGATTTCTCTTTGACCCCAGGCCTGCATGGTAACGTTTTATTTCTCCTGATTTCTGTTCTTTTGTTCCAAAAAAAAAAAAAAAAAAAATTCCATTTGATCAGGCCAACTTATTTTTCTATTCCCGAAATAGAAAAATGGTTGGCGAATAGATTTAAAATAGAAACAAGAAAAAAATAACTAACTTGTTCCTGAGAACAATTTCTAGAAATAAATTATTTTTTTCTTTTCTATTTTTCTTTTGTTCTTCTTCCTTGTTGCAGTCACCGCCGGCCACCTCTAGCCATCTGCGGTCACCGTCGGTCAACCGCCAACAGTCGATCGCTACCACCGCCTCTTAACCGCCGGTGAGGGTTGTCGCTGCCCATAGCCCACTGGCCGATGACCACCACTGACCACCGTTGTCGCCGTTGACCCCCCCATCGCCGTAGGACCGCCACTTATCGCCGCAGGACCACTGATTGCCGCCGTAGGACCGCCACCCACAGCCCACCTGCTGCCACCACCTCCCACGGTCGGCCGACAGGAATTGGCCGCGACTGATGGGTTGTGGTTGATGGTCTCGTGGCGATGGTTGGCGCCGACGGTCGGCGGTCGTGCAACGACAGCGATCGTCGGCGGTCTCAGTGAGCAAGAAGAAAAAAACGAATTAATACAAAAATTTATAAATTGTACCAAACGCATTTCTATTCTTTTTTTATTTCAAGAATAGAAATTTTGTATAGTTACCAAATATCTTATTTTACTTAGAAATTGTTCCCTATAGTAGAAATATAAAATAACTATTTCTGAAAAGAAATAGTTCCCCGGAATATAAATGTTACCATGCGCACCCTTATTAGTATAATCGTCCTGTTGTTGATAGTCAATATAATGTTCTGTTCAACTAATCAAAACAAGTCTACATTTTCGGGGGAATTTACTCTGAATCAGCTCGATCTCATCCATTTTTACTAGTTATAGTATACAAAACTGCAGGTTTATCTCAGTAATTTAATGTGAGTAAGGACATATCAGATCAAGAGTCTTCATGATCCTCCTTCAAGTTATTCATGTGCATTTTTTGATTCGTGTCTAGGACAAACCCATTGGAAAAAATATACTATCTAGGATTTTATAGACTTCACAATTGAGAATCATAAGCTGAGTATATTTACATCCTTCATCTGTGTGGTGTGGCCTAATAACACGTTAGAGTTGGTGCTATCATTAACTACAAACAAGAACTTGGAATCAGACTTTGATAATAGAAGCCATCTATGAGCACCCTCAACAAAGAATTGAATTAAGCAAAGCTTTCTCCAGTTCTTTAGCCACGTCTTGTTGGACTAGGGACACCATGTACTCCATGACAGCTGCATCACAAGGCATGATGATGGGACCGTCACTTGATAGTCCAAACTCGTCTTCAGGCATCTCAAATAGCATTTGGAAGACGTCGCTGCGAAGATATGACAAGGGTATCATGAAGCGATGTTCATCCATGGTGTAGACAACGAAATGTCCCTTATCTGCCAGTGAAGATGTGGGGAGAAACTTCCCTTCGGTTTTCAGCAAAGAAAGCCTTCTCCTTCCCGCGGCATCCAATTTCTGCCACTTCCTTGTCATCCTAAGTAGTTTCTTGGGGCTGATCATCGTTTCTTGCTCCCTGTATCAAGTCGGCTTCACCTGAGAATAACTGACGTGCTTTGGACGATTGATACTGATATGTTATGGCTAATTAGAGTTAATGCGAGGGGAGGAGTTTTATAAACAAGTCCTGAGAAAACATTCACAAGGGGTAGTTCTCTTTTGTTTGTGTGTTTTCCTAGGCAAAACCATGTGATTACTTACATTAAAGAAAAGGCACCATGATCAGATATAACTAACTTTTGTCTGGTAGACGATGGACAAAGCAGGTCCACTGTCTCTACAGGTAGTTCACGCATTGCAATCCCTTGACTGATGGGAAAACGGACTTATTTCCATAGTTAGAGAGACAGCAGCTAGTTTTGATACTATATGAGATTTTATAAAATCACTTTCGACTATTCTATAAATTTAAGCTGTTAGATGAATGTTTGGTTTTATATTTAATTATTCTAACAAATTCAATTTAGAAATGGTTTTATGACCAGCTTAAGGATAGTGTTGATGTTTTTGTTCTCTTGTCGCTATGATCTGAACCCATTTGTGCAGATTTTTATCATTGGAATGGTTTCTATCCGGTCACTCCCCCGTAGAATCGTAGTATCATCTGCATTAGTTTCCCTGATCAACATGTGACGGTAATGGAAAGAGCAGCAGATTGTGCTTTATGTTGGGGCTTGTGACAATTAAGCATAATTTCTATTTTATTCAAACATCTATATCTCTCCGAGCATCTCAAATAGAATCTTGATATGCATAAATAATCTAAAATGCAAGTTAGTTGGGGGGGGCGAACATTTCAAGATCCTTAATCAGGACATCAACTTGGTGAGTATAAGCGAACATTTCAATATCCTTAACCAGGACATCAACTTGGTGAATATAACAGACATGTTGATATTGATTAAGAACCCAAAAGCTTCAAGCATCCCCATTGGGGTTGAGATAATCTTGAACTGTTTGCTTAGGATTTATGGCCACTCAAGCTGGCAGCCAAGCCGACAAGACCGAAAAATTGAGCACATTAAGCTGGAACATTTGCACAGTAAGAGCATGGTTTGAGCAGATACCGTAAAATCTAGCCTGTGTACTCTTCGGTTGCACGGATCCGAAGTGCAGGACATGATGATCTGAGTCAAAACCAACCATCACAAAATGCAATGATGATCTAAGCAAAGTAAAAATGGACTAGAATAGCGTATGTATCGTGGCAAATCTACTTTCATTAATCCCATAAGTACAGGTATGTGCTATATCTGTCAGCTACAAACAAGAATTTCTGGATTTTCTAACGCTTGATTGAAAGCCAAGGATGATGAGCATCTTTGTCTGGCGAACGACAGAAGCATAGCATTCTCTTGGTCCTTAGCCAAGCCTCTTCTAATTAATGAAATTATGTACTCCGTAGATGGCGCATCAATTGGAAGCATGATTGGACCATCACATGTAATCCCAAACTCTTCTTCTGATGCTCTAAAGAGCTCCCTCACTATGTCGTTGCTGAGAAACGAGAGAGGGATCACAAAGCGTCTCTCATCTGTTGTATAGACAACAAAGTGACCCCTCTGAGCGACCGCTGATCTATTTGCATGTGCTGAAGCGGACTTGCTATTCGTCCGATGAAACGAAATTCTTTTTCTTCCAATTGCAGCCATCTTCTGCCACTTCCTTGCCATTTGAATCAGCTTCCTTGTGCTAATCATTTTGTTCAACTCAAAGAAATCCTCAACGGAAGAGCGAACTTGCTTTTTGTTGAATTTGAGTGCTATTTCTGGTTGTGCAGAAAGTATTGGCCTTCCCCTAGTTTTATACTGAGAGGGCTAACGAATTGGCATTCAATGTATCTCTTTCCAATGTGAAGTCACATCGTAAGCAGACCCATGTGGTCATGTTGAGAAAAACCTCATAGAGGGTCAAGATTTTTTGTTCTGTGGGCTCGTGAGGACAGGATTGCATAACAGGAGAAGGATTCTCTTACTATTTTGCAAGTGAGGTTAGGTACACAGTATGGTCCAGATTAGTTTGGTTGTCCACTTGATTAACCACATTCTCTCCGTGAAGATCGACCACAAATTGCTGAAGATAACCCAAAAGTTGTCCACATCGGTTTCTGCCGGTTCTTGTTGCTATCAACACTGACAGACAAATCGAATATTTATGAGAAACTCTTGGTCACAATAGCAAGCAATACCGCTGGACCCAGAAAATTCAGAAATTTCAATCACAAAAATAGGTGAGACGTTGGGTCTTCCCACCTTCTGTCGGGTTGCGAGAAGGCATATTAGATAGCAGTATGAACTGATGATCTGCACCAATGCCACAGGCAAAGGTGTATATCCCCGCTATGCACTTGATTAGGCTTATTGAAAAATAAAGAGTGGAAGAAACAAACCATTCATTTAAGGGACAATAGTCTAATGACAGATATTATTCTCCTTTCTCTGCATGTAAGCTATAGATATAAGCTGTTATTTGAATTTTTTAGAAATTTCGCTATGTTTCTTTAGTTGATATATCTGAATTCTAAACATCTTTGACATTACCCTGCATTATCTTGTAAGGGGACCACCGACAACACATGAGAACCAAAAGCTTGGATAATCCGAGCCCTTCGGATATTGCATCAAGAAAATGCCAAGAGCTAGGGGCAGCCGTCAGACTCGGCAAGTATCAGCCACACTCTCTAAGGCATGTTTGGTGCGAGCTTTAGACATCTTGGGTCCAACAGTAATGTACTGCACCTGCCCTAAACTTGCCAAGTCCATTCACTCGCAAACCACCGAACTGTCTACCCAGCAAAGAACATTACATGTGAACAAAAGGAATCTGCAATTTAATTTCATCTTTCTTATGTTGGTGCGATGCTGGTGCTACGATCATCTCGAGCAACCCTATCTTGCCGGGAGACAAATTGACGGCCTAATCGATACAGACATCACCGCCATTCCTGAGAGTCTCTTGCAAGACAAATCACATGGATCTGCATGTGACTCCCATTAATGCAATGTCCTCCTGATGCACCACTATTTAACAGACCCCAGTTAGTCCATTACCTTCAAATCAATAACTTTGGCATTTCAAAACCCTCGAGATCAGAAACAACAATCTCCTGTTTCTTCTTCATCCTCATTCCAATACAGAGAAAATGATCAGCCCGAAGCGCTTGGTCAAGATTGCGAGAAAATGGCAGAGAGTAGCTGCCATGAGAAGGAAAAGGATCTCATTTCCACGACTTGATGGAGACGAGGAAGTGATAGCTCATAGAGGACATTTCATTGTCTACTCGATCGATGGAAAGCGATTCATGTTTCCAATTAGGTACTTGAACAACTGCGTTATTCGAGAGCTGCTCCAATTATCTGAGGACGAGTTCGGGCTGCCAAGCAGCGGACCCATCACTTTGCCGTGCGATGCCATGTTCATGGACTACATGGTTTCACTGATCCAGCGGCGTGCCAATGCAGAAATCGAGAAGGCTCTCCTCATGTCTATTACGGCCAACACATGCTCACTCTCTCATTCTCTCCAGCAGAATCAAACTGGACAACAATTGCTAGTGTGCAGTCATTGAAGCTTTGTATTTTTGTTTTTGCCATTCTTGTATCGAGCCTTTTAGGATGTACATAATGATAGAAGTGCATGAAAATTGCAGTTCATAATTTGTAGTTCAACAGATTCCAATGAAAACAGATCCTTCACTCCTATGATTAGAGCACTTATCTTTGATGAGTGGAGAAGATTCGACTCCAGTCAACTCCTATGTCAGTTAGACCCACCATTCCACGAACTTCATCCTCTAATTGCATCCTGATAGACATTAACAAGCCAAGTTACAACGAAAAATTTTCAAATGACGGATCCAATCAGCTCATGTTTAAACAAAACAAAGTTGGCTAAAACGTTAAGGTTTTTAAATCATAAACAACATATATATTTATATATGAACGTTAAGGTCCCCCATGGATTATTTTATATTGCTTTTCTAACTACGTTTTGTGACCTTTTTACCCCCAGAATTCATCTTGTGTCTTAACTTGGTCGCAATTTGCTTTTTTTCTTAACCATTTTCGCCTTTCTTTCTTTCTTTCTTTCTTTCTTTCTTTCAAAATTAGAAAAATGAAAAAAAAAAACCAAAATTTAAAAATTCGTTAATAAATTATACGCATATCTTCATAAAAAAACTGTACTTTTGAATATTATTAGTTGTTTTGTGTTAAATAAAACTCAAAATGTGTGAATTGTTAGATTTTTAAAACAAAAAAAAAAATACTTGAAGAAATTTATGAAAAAATAGAAATGCATGCAACAAAGGAATGAAATTGACTTTCACCATTTTGCGGTTACATTTAGAATCGAAAGATCTCCATTACACTATGCAAAAATCGTTTTAGGTTGAGAAAAATATGACATAGAAGAACGAATAGATATGTTGAGAGAAATTGGAGAAAATAATGCTCCAATTGGTTTTGAATTGTTAACTAACCTATTAAGTATTTTCACGTCGAGACACAAGCAACGTATATGTTTTAAAGCCTCAAACTAGTCCATGGTCTAGGGAAAAAATTGAAGAGACATGTGCAACCAACATCTATCGGGACTGCATCATCTTATAAGCATTGAAATATGAAGTCACCTATCAGCATAAGCCCAACTTTTTTACTTTTAAATGAGCATCAAATTATCCCGCATCACTTGACAATGTGATTTATATGCTCTTTATAATCAATCCATCTCTCCACCTTTGAGCAAAATCAAGTTTGCCCTTCTTGCTTGTGCATCCACCCCCATTAGTCAAATTCCACATGCCACTCCTAATCCAATTTTTGCCCATGAGAGGGGAACTTTCTAATAAGCATGTTCATTTGTTAAAGTATGTGGTGTACAAAGTTCAGCTCAGGCCATTGGTGCAGATTTTTATCACTGGAATGGTTTCTATCCTGTCACTCCACCGCAGAATCGTAGTGTCATTTGCATTAGTTTCCCTGATCAACATGCTCCGGTAATGGATAGAGCAGCAGATTGTGCTTTCCGTTGTGGCTTGTGACAATCAAGCCCCGACGTATTATTAACGAACATTTCAAGATCCTCAACCAGGACTTCAACTTGGTGAGTATAACACACATGTTGATATTGATTAATAACCCAAAAGCTTCAAGCATCCCCATCGGCGTTGAGATAATCTTGAACTGTTTGCTTAAGATTTATGGCCACTCAAGCCGGCGACCAAACTCACTAGACCGATCCAAACTTGAGTAAACTAAGCCGAAACATTTGAATAGTAACAGTATGGTTCGATCAGATACGGTAAAATCTAGCCAGTGTACTCTTTGGTTGCACTGATCCGTGGTGCAGGACACGACGATTTGAGTTAAAACCAACCATCACAAAAGGCTATGATGATCTAAGCCAAACAGAAAATGAACTAGAATAGCGCGTGTATTGTGGCGAAACTACTTTCATTAATCCAGTAAGTACAGATTTGTGCTATATCTGTCAGCTACAAACAATAATTTCTGGGTTTTCTAATGCCTGATTGAAAGCTAAGGATGATGAGCAGCTTTGTCTAGTGAACGACAGAAGCAAAGCATTCTCTTGGTCCTTAGCCAAGCCTCTTCTAATTAATGAAATTATGTACTCCAAAGATAGCGCATCAATTGGAAGCATGATTGGACCATCACATGGAGTCCCAAACTCTTCTTCCGATACTCTAAAGAGCTCCCTCACTACGTTGTTGCCGAGAAACGAGAGAGCGATCACGAAGCGTCTCCTATCTGTTGTATAGACAACGAAGTGACCCCTCTGTGTAACTGATGATCTATTTGCATGTGCTGAAGTGGACTTGCTGTTCGCCTGATGAAACGAAATTCTCTTTCTTCCAATTGCAGCCATCTTCTGCCACTTCCTTGTCATTTGAATCAACTTCTTTGTGCTTATCATTTTGTTCAACTCCAAGAAATTCTCAACGGAAGAGTGGACTTGCTTTTTGTTGAATTTGACTGCTATTTCTGGTTGTGCAGAAAGTGTTGGCCTTTCCCGAGTTTTATACTGAGAGGGCTGACGAATTGGCACTCAATGCATCTCTTTCCAATGTGAAGTCACATGATAAGCAAACCCATGTGGTCATGTTGAGAAAAACTTCATGGAGTACTAAGATTTTTGGTTCAGTGGGCTCATGAGGACAAGATTGCAAACAGAAGAGAAGGATTCTCTTACTATTTTGCAAGTGAGTTTAGCTACACAGTAGGGTCCAGATCAGTTTGGTTGTCCACTTGATTAATCAAATTCTCTTCGTGACTCACAAGATCAGCCACAAATTATTGAAGGTCACAGAAAAGTAGTACACTATTGGTTCCTGCCGGTTCTTGTATTATAGACAATCGAATATTTATGAGAAATTCCTGGTCACATTAGCAAGCAATACTGCTGGACCCAGAAGATTCAGAGATTTTCAAGCACAAAATAGGTGATACGTTGGGTTTTCCCACCTTCTGTCGGGTTGCGGGCTTGCAAGAAGACGTATTAATTAGCAGTATGAACTGTTATTTTTGCACCAATGCCACAAGCAAAGGTGTATATCCACACTACGCACTTGTTTAGGCTTATTGAAAGTAAAGGATGGAAGAAACAAACCATTGATTAAGGGGACAAATAGTCTAATGACAGATTTTTTTTCCTTTGTGCTTGTTTAAGCTGCTACTTGAATTTTTAGACATTTCGCCATGTTTCTTTAATTAATATATATGCGAAATCTTAACCCCTTTGACATTACCCTGTATTATCTTGTGAGGGGACCGCCAGCAACACATGAGAACCAAAAGCTTGGATTATCCGAGCCCTTCAGATAGTGCATCTAGTAATGCCAAGAGCCAGGAACAATCAGACTCGGCGAGTATGAGCCACATACACTAAGGCATGTCTGGTGCGAGCTTTAGACATCTCGGGTCCAGCAGTAATGTACTGCACCTGCCCTAAACTTGCCAAGTCCATTCACTCACGAACCGGCAAACTGTCTGCCCAGGAAAAAACATTACATGTGAATAAAAAGGAATCTGCAATTCAATTTCATCATGCTTATGTTGGGGCAATGCTGGTGCTACAATCCTCTCGAGCAACCCCATCTTGCCGGCAGATGAATTGACGGCCTAACCGAAACAGACATCGCCATCCTTGAGAGTCTCTTGCAAGACAAGTCACATGGATCTGCATGTGACTCCCATTAATGCGGTGTCCTCCTGATGCACCACTATTTAACAGACCCCGTTAGTCCATTATCTTCAACTCAACAACTTTGGCATTTCAAAACCCTCAGGATCAGAAACAACAGTCTCCCATTTCTTCTTCATCCACATTTCAATACAGAGAAAATGATCAGCCCGAAGCACTTGGTCAAGATTGCAAGAAAATGGCAGAGAGTGGCTGCCATGAGAAGGAAAAGGATCTCATTTCCACAAGTTGATGGAGACGAGGAAGTGCTAGCCCATAGAGGACATTTCGTCGTCTACTCGATCGATGGAAAGCGATTCATGTTTCCAATTAGGTACTTGAATGACTGCATTATTCAAGAGCTGCTCAAATTATCCGAGGACGAGTTTGGCCTACCAAGCAATGGACCGATCACTTTGCCGTGCGATGCCACGTTCATTGACTACATGGTTTCAATGATCCAGCGGCATGCCAATGCGGAAATCAAGAAGGCTCTCCTCATGTCTATTACGGCCAACACATGCTCCCTGTCTCACTCTCTCCAGCAGAATCATACTGGACAACAATTACTAGTGTGTAGTCATTGAAGCTTTGTATTTTTGTTTTTGCCATTCTTGTATCGAGCCTTTTAGGATGTACATAATGAGAGAATTACATGAAAATTGCAGTTCATAATTTGTAGTTCAACAGATTCCAATGAAAACAGATCCTTCACTCCTATGATTAGAGCACTTATCTTTGATGAGTGGAGAAGATTCGACTCCAGTCAACTCCTATGTCAGTTAGACCCACCATACCGCGAACTTCACCCTCTAATTGCATCCTGATAATTAACAAGCCAAGTTACAACGAAAAAATTTCAAATGACGGATCCAATCAGCTCATGTTTAAACAAAACAAAGTTGACTAAAACGTTAAAGTATTTAAATCATAAACAATATATATATGAATGTATGTATGCATTTCTGTGATTCCCATATTTCAACTTTTACTCACAAACTTGAACATGACCAAACTCTCAAGGACATTCTCAGGTCCCTCATGGATTATTTTATATTGCTTTTCTAACTACGTTTTGTGACCTTTTTACCCCCAGAATTCATCTTGTGTCTTAACTTGGTCACAATTTGCTTTTTTTCTTAACCATTTTTGCCTTTCTTTCTTTCTTTTTTTCAAAATTGGAAAAAAATGGAAAAAAAAAACCAAAATTTAAAAGGCTATGATGATCTAAGCCAAACAGAAAATGAACTAGAATAGCACGTGTATTGTGGCAAAACTACTTTCATTAATCCAGTAAGTACAGGTTTGTGCTATATCTGTCAGCTACAAAAAAGAATTTCTGGGTTTTCTAATGCCTGATTGAAAGCTAAGGATGATGAGCAGCTTTGTCTAGTGAACGACAGAAGCAAAGCATTCTCTTGGTCCTTAGCCAAGCCTCTTCTAATTAATGAAATTACGTACTCCATCGATAGCGCATCAATTGGAAGCATGATTGGACCATCACATGGAGTCCCAAACTCTTCTTCCGATACTCTAAAGAGCTCCCTCAATACGTTGTTGCTGAGAAACGAGAGAGCAATCACGAAGCGTCTCCTATCTGTTGTATAGACAACGAAGTGACCCCTCTGTGTAACTGATGATCTATTTGCATGTGCTGAAGTGGACTTGCTGTTCGCCTGATGAAACGAAATTCTCTTTCTTCCAATTGCAGCCATCTTCTGCCACTTCCTTTGTCATTTGAATCAACTTCTTTGTGCTTATCATTTTGTTCAACTCCAAGAAATTCTCAACGGAAGAGTGAACTTGCTTTTTGTTGAATTTGACTGCTATTTCTGGTTGTGCAGAAAGTGTTAGCCTTTCCCGAGTTTTATACTGAGAGAGCTGACGAATTGGCACTCAATGCATCTCTTTCCAATGTGAAGTCACATGATAAGCAAATCCATGTGGTCATGTTGAGAAAAACTTCATAGAGTACTAAGATTTTTGGTTCAGTGGGCTCATGAGGACAAGATTGCATAACAGAAGAGAAGGATTCTCTTACTATTTAGCAAGTGAGTTTAGCTACACAATAGCGTCCAGATCAGTTTGGTTGTCAACTTGATTAATCAAATTCTCTTCGTGACTCACAAGATCAGCCACAAATTACTGAAGGTCACAGAAAAGTAGTACACTATTGGTTCCTGCCGGTTCTTGTATTATCAATACTGACAGACAATCGAATATTTATGAGAAATTCCTGGTCACATTAGCAAGCAATACTGCTGGACCCAGAAAATTCAGAGATTTCAAGCACACAAATAGGTGATACGTTAGGTTTTCCCACCTTCTGTTGGGATGCGGGGTTGCGAGAAGACGTATTAATTAGCAGTATGAACTGATAATTTGCACCAATGCCACAAGCAAAGGTGCATATCCACACTATGCACTTGTTTAGGCTTATTGAAAGTAAAGGATGGAAGAAACAAACCATTGATTAAGGGGACAAATAGTCTAATGACAGATTTTTTTTCCTTTGTGCTTGTTTAAGCTGCTACTTGAATTTTTAGACATTTCGCCATGTTTCTTTAATTAATATATATGCGAAATCTTAACCCCTTTGACATTACCCTGCATTGTCTTGTGAGGGGACCGCCAGCAACACATGAGAACCAAAAGCTTGGATTATCCGAGCCCTTCAGATAGTGCATCTAGTAATGCCAAGAGCCAGGAACAATCGTCAGACTCGGCAAGTATGAGCCACATACACTAAGGCATGTCTGGTGCGAGCTTTAGACATCTCGGGTCCAGCAGTAATGTACTGCACCTGCCCTAAACTTGCCAAGTCCATTCACTCACGAACCGGCAAACTGTCTGCCCAGGAAAAAACATTACATGTGAATAAAAAGGAATCTGCAATTCAATTTCATCATTCTTATGTTGGGGCAATGCTGGTGCTACGATCCTCTCGAGCAACCCCATCTTGCCGGCAGATGAATTGACGGCCTAACCGAAACAGACATCGCCATCCTTGAGAGTCTCTTGCAAGACAAGTCACATGGATCTGCATGTGACTCCCATTAATGCGGTGTCCTCCTGATGCACCACTATTTAACAGACCCCGTTAGTCCATTATCTTCAACTCAACAACTTTGGCATTTCAAAACCCTCAGGATCAGAAACAACAGTCTCCCATTTCTTCTTCATCCACATTTCAATACAGAGAAAATGATCAGCCCGAAGCACTTGGTCAAGATTGCAAGAAAATGGCAGAGAGTGGCTGCCATGAGAAGGAAAAGGATCTCATTTCCACAAGTTGATGGAGACGAGGAAGTGCTAGCTCATAGAGGACATTTCGTCGTCTACTCAATCGATGGAAAGCGATTCATGTTTCCAATTAGGTACTTGAATGACTGCATTATTCAAGAGCTGCTCAAATTATCCGAGGACGAGTTTGGCCTACCAAGCAATGGACCGATCACTTTGCCGTGCGATGCCACGTTCATTGACTACATGGTTTCAATGATCCAGCGGCGTGCCAATGCGGAAATCAAGAAGGCTCTCCTTATGTCTATTACAGCCAACACATGCTCGCTGTCTCATTCTCTCCAGCAGAATCACACTGGACAACAATTGCTAGTGTGCAGTCATTGAAGCTTTATATTTTTGTTTTTGCCATTCTTATATTGAGCCTTTTAGGATGTACATAACGAGAGAATTGCATGAAAATTGCAGTTCATAATTTGTAGTTCAACAGATTCCAATGAAAACAGATCCTTCACTCCTATGATTAACGTACTTCTCTTTGATGAGTGGAAGATTCGATTCCAGTCAACTCCTATGTCAATTAGACCCACCATTCCGTGAACTTTACCCTCTAATTGCATCCTGCTAGACATCAACAAGCCAAGTTACAATTAAAGAAAATTCAAATGATGGATCCAATCAGCCAATATATAAACAAAAACAAAGTTGACTAAAACGTTGAAGTTTTTATTTCATAAACTTGGCTTGCTTAGTCTGACACGCCCACCATCATATATCTACCACACACGCCACCATTTGCTCCTTCGGTGATCGTCCCCGACCTTAAATTTAATGCCGAGGACAATCGTGGCGCCAGCTCAAGGCTAGCTCGAGGTCAAACGACCTCAATTTGGTGGTCATGGCCGAGCTCTGCTAGAGAGGTTGTGCACCTCGCGGGCCTATTGCAGAGGCTCGTGGCCAGCTGCATCCCATAGTTTGAGGCCAACCTCACATAGCCTCTGCAACTGCGAGTTGCGGCCAGTCGCCGGCTCAGGCCAAGTTTGTGTGGTCTCGACGTCGCCGGCCACAAACGATATCGCCATAGATAAAGACAGGAATGCATGAAGAGTCGTTCGGGCAGCAAGTGAGAGTAAGGGTGTGGTCGTGGTGCTGCTGGGTGCGAGGATAGAGAAGGGGCATGAGATAGAGTCGGAAAGGAGTTTGTGTGTGCATGAGAGTAAATTGGTTCTTTTAGGTGTTTTTTTTTTTGTCTGAATTGGTTCTTTTAGGTTTGGGAGATGAAAAATGTAGGATTTGAATGCGAAAAGAGTATTTGATATGAAAAGCAAAATTGAGCATGATTTTTACAATTAAAAATCGCTATCAACTTGCATCGAGTAACCATCTACTTCATCAATTTGATTTTACCCACTTTCTTTGCTTGACGCGTGTGTAACACTTGGTTTTCTTAGTTCTATATTAAATATGAGTCAAAATGGCTTAAGAAAAAAATGAAAAAAATAAATATACTTGAAGAACTTCATAACAAGTAGAAATGCGTGCAACATAATCTTGTGAATTATTACTCATGGAAAAGTTTTAAGATTAAAACATTCTTCCGCTTAAGGATTCATTTATTTTACGGATTTCCTTATCTTTCAGTTTTTTTTTTTTTTTTTTCTGAAAACTACTTTTATTTATCATCACGAGTTCTTAGACAAAAAGCACAAAAATGGGGCATCAAAACAATGTAAATCCCATAAAAAAAATGGGCGCTGAATTAACCAAGAAAATGGAAGAGTATCTAAACAATGGGCCTTGGCTAACCAATAAGGCCCCATTTGTTTAAATCTGTTTTTGTTCCTTGGAATACAAATTTTTGTCATTTTGCTATGGGGAACAAAAAAGAACAAAAACGTGTTTATTTACATTTTTATTCCCTGGAACAAATTTTTTTTTTTTTTTTTTGTTCCTGGGAATAGATTTGGAATAAAAACAAGAAGTAGAAAAAACTTGTTTCCTGTTCTCTAAACAATTCCAATAAACACTTTTTTTCTTCTTTTTCTTCTTCTTTTTTCTTTGGCCGGCGACCTCGTCGGAACATCACCGACCCCTAGCGAGGCTGAGCCTTGCCCAACCACGGTGAGGCCAAGCCTCACCGGGGGCCAATGAACCTCGCCGTGGCTGGGCAAGGCCGCCAGCCCTCGTCGTTCGGTTGCCGGCCATGGCTGAGGTCGGCGATCGGCCAAAAGGAAGAAAAAAAGAAGATAATAAAAATATTAAAAATTAAAATAAACAAAAAAATTATACAAGTTTATCAAACGTATTTCTATTCTTTTTCTATTTAAGAACATAAATTTTGTGCGATTACTAAACATATTCTTTCTATTCAAAAATTATTTCTCAGAACAAAAATAGTTTTTTCTATTTTTGTTCCCTGCAATAATTTTTGAACATAATCGTTATCAAACGCTCCCTAAGCTTACCCGATTTTCTATTCTTTCACAATGGGCCACGGATATTTTCTTCAAATGGATCAGTTGGGGCTTGGGCCTCCAAAATGAGTGCTTCCACCTCCCATGGCACGCGGTCAGCTTTCAACAGGGAACCGATAATTGCTAAGTTATCAGACTCCAAGTACTGTTCCACTTCACTTCTAAATCTAAAGAACTTCAACGCCTCAACCAGCGCAAGAGCCTCAACTTGAATCGGCGAAGAAGCTTGGATTATTTATTTTTTATTTTTTTTTTTATTTTTTTTTGTGAATCTGTCAAGTAGTGCACCTGAGGCATCTCGGAGGACACCCGCAATTGCTCCCTTTATAAAGGCAGCTGCGATGGACCCATCAATGTTTATCTTGAAGGCATGGTTCTTTGGCGAGCTCCAATTGGATGGAAAGTGAGCTCGATTCATGTTAAGTTTTAAGCCTTTTGGTTTCCATTTGCCGTAGATTCTGATCATAGACTTCGCTGATGCAATTAGTGTTTCTAGGTCGGGGTTTTTTTTTGCCAAGAGGTTGTTTCTAGCTTTCCAAATGAACCAAAGGACGGTTGCAAAAAGCTAAATCTGAAATCAGTTTCCAAAATATGAGTAGATATTGACATTAGAACTAGAAACTCTGCGTTTGGGCATGGAACCTTAACGTTCATTCTTTGGTCCTTAGTGCCCAAGCCCGCAATCGTGATGCTAATGCTAGGGTCCATCAAGCCGGGTCGGTGACCTTGGTGTCGTGCTTGGGTCTCTAGCACCCAAGCCTGGGTCTATCAAGGCCAAGCTTGAGGCCTTGGTGTTTGTGTTCAATGCCCTGGCACTAGGGTTAGTTCATAAAGATCAGGTGTAGGACCTTGGTATTTGTGCTTGGATCCCTAGTGCCTAGGCTCGAGTCCACAAAGACAATGCTTAGGACATTAGTGCCTGTGCTTAACCCTATCAAGGCATAAGGGCCTTGGTGGCTAGTCATGGGTCCACAAAAGGGGGCCCAAGTCCATCGAGATCAAGATTGGGACTCTTTTGCTTGTGCATAGGTCTTTGGTATTCGGACTTGAGTCCATCAAGGCCAAGCTTGGGATATGGGCCTCGAAGCCCTAGTGCCATTGCTTAGACCACCCACACTTAATCTGCGGTCTATCGAGATCGAAGCCCAAAACCTTGATGTCTATGCCTAGGTCCATTAAGGTCGGACTTGGGACACTGATGACAATGCTCTAGTCTTTGGAGCCCAGTTAACAAAGACCTAGGTTTGGTTGTTGAGGACTTGAGCATGTGCATTGGGTACTTGAGCCAACTTTGATGGAGTAGGGCTCAAGTGCAAGGGATCCGAGCCTAAGTGCTTGGGTCACGAGGGTCTCATGTTTGGCCCTTGTAGACTTGGGCCAGTGTTGGGGATTTGAGCACAAACATTGGGGCCTTAGGCCTGGTCTTTATAGACCTAGGCCAAGGTGTCAAAAAGTCGTGCATGGGCACCAATTCTTGGTTTTGGCTTATGTGGACTCTTGTTCGAGACCTAAGTGGCCTTGCTTGGGTCATCGAGATTGGATTTGAGATCTAGGTTCCATTTATCCATGGGCAAGTTACTAAGGGTGTGTTTGTTTATGTTTCTATTAATAAATTATTCTGGGAAACAGAAATAGAAAAAACTAATTTTGTTTCAGGAAACAATTTTTGATCAAAAAGACGTGTTTGATAAACTTGTTTAAATAAAAAATGAATAAAACACGTTTGGTAAATTTATATTCTTTTTTTGTTTCTTTTAATTTTTTAATATTTTTTTCTTTTTTTCTTTTTTTCTTCTTTTGGCCGGTTGTTGGCCTCGGCCATGGCCGCCGACCGACCGATGAGGGCCGGTGGCCTCGCCTTGGCTAGGCGAGCTCGAGCTCGCCAAGCCTCGCCCGCGCCGACGAGGCTCGGCCTTGCCTTGGCTAAGCAAGATCGGGCTTGCCTAGATCCGACAAGGCCAAGCCTCGCTAGGGGCTAGTGACACTCGGCCTCGCCGGGGGCCGGCGACCCTCCGGCGAGGTCGCCAACCCTCGACCGTCGGTCGCCGGCCATGGCCGAGATCGGCAACCGATCAAAAAAAAAGAAGAAAAAAAGAGAGGGAAAATTTGTTTTTCAAAAGTGTTTATGCAACAAAAATAACTTTTTTGTTTTTTATTTCTATTCTAATTTTGTTCCCAAAACAAAAAAACTAATTTTGAACAAAAATGCAAACAAACACGTTTTTATTCTTTTTTTGTTCCCGAGAACAAAGAAAAGAAAATCTATTCATGAACAAAAAAAAAAAAACACAAACATGGAGGCCCTAAATCATTTAGGAAAATCATACTAATTTATTTAATTACTAGTTCATAGTTAACAAAGCCAAATCCAACTCTCCGTTGTGCCGCACCCTCCAATCAGATTTTCATTTCTAAGCGATGAAAAATATTTTTTTTGTTATTATCCTTTTTTGTGGAAAAAAACTTTCTGAAAAGTATTTCCTGAGAACAAACCAACCGCAGAGTATTTCAACCAAAAGAACAATAGTTCTTCAAAGAGATTTGAGGAATAGGAGCCAGCTTCGCCTTGGCCTCTTGCCTCTCTGTCTCGCTGGTGCCCACAATTCTTTAGGTCACGGTCATGGATTTCGTTTCTTCGGCAAAACATCTCAGCGAATGTCCACCTCATAATCGGCTATAGCCTTATCTCCTTCTGTCCACTCTTCTCTTTCGGCTGCCGGCGAATCAAAAACTCCATTTTTTTTTTTCCTTGTCTGTGAAAACTTCGCATTGGACTGAAGCAGCATAGGCGAGCGAGTGGCAGGGCGAGAGGGCCATGGAAGGGCTGAAGCTGCATTCATCCGTGCGCGCCACGTCGAGCTTGTTCCCCAAGTTCGCCTTCCCCATCAGACCCACTACTCATACGGCCCATTCGACTGGTATACTCCTTGCTTTCGGAGCTCATCCCCTGCTTTTGCTTCTCTTTTGAACTTGCCATGATTCAGTTAGTAGTTCAGTTGATGAAAAAGGGTGATGTGAAAGCAAAGCAATCGTGGGTGATTAGCTGCAAATTTTCATGAGGGGAGAGTTTACGATGAGCCCTTCAGTTCTTTCTGGTTGTTTTGCGTGGAAGTTGTTTGCTCTTTGGCCTCGTATCATTGTCAGTTACAACGACGTGTAACCCATATACCACGTATTTCCCTATGAGCTGATTACTTCAAAGGCTGGAGCTTAAGCTCGTTGAAGAGGACATGTCATGCATCTTAATAGTCATGTTATGAGGTGGACTTCAGAAGTGATTTAAAAATGTCCTGCCTAGCTTTTAAATTAGTATTGATACTGCTACTGTAATTGCGCGTTCATTGGTGACCCGTAAATAGAACTGTTTAATTGCTGAAGGCTTCCAAAGAGAGTGTGTGCGTCGCAGACCTGGGAATATTATTATTTTGAGAGCTGGGATTTAGCTTGAGTTGTAGTCTCTGGATATGATGGGCTCATCTGACAATGCAAGCTTTTTCTCTAGTAAAAGAGATCACCAGTCTGGCTTGAAAAAGTGGCGTGTGAAGGAACATGCTACGAACTGGACTCATTATGAAAAGGCTAAGTAGTATTGGTGGCTATTGCTATTGATGACAAAGATGATGGAATTGGGAAGTGAGGCAGAACCTGAGGCCTTTGTTTCTCTATCTCTCTTTATTCCTTTTCTCTTTCCGTCATTTTGGCAATGTAATTCAAGCGATTGTTTCTGCTTATTAAGCTTCATTGTTGGGATTTTACGAACCATTCTATTTGTTATACAGTGCTGAAACTTACAATTTCATTTTATGTGCCTGGTTGAATTATTAAGCAACAAATAGTGATTTGAAGCTGTTTGTTGTGCAGGCCTCATTAGAAGATCTCTTTCCATCTCACCTTGTATAATATCTTGCAAATACTTTGATCTAAAGGGAGCGCACAATTCACATATCAAAAGAAAAGGTGCTAGATTGTATACCTCTGTTCCCAGAATTTTACCAGTGACTTTGTCTATCATTCTCCATCTTCCATATTCCACTTATTGATCATGCCTCTTTCAGCATCTGTGCAGCCAGTAACAGAGGAATTAATAGAGGAGAAATCCAACGATCTTTTAGTCAGTGGGGATTCTATACGCCGTCGATTTCTTGATTTTTATGCTTCACGTGGTCACAAAGTACTTCCAAGTGCCTCTCTGGTGCCAGATGATCCCACAGTGCTATTGACTATTGCCGGAATGCTTCAATTTAAGCCTATATTCCTTGGAAAGGCACGTCAGGCTTGAACCATTGGAATCAACAATTTTTTATCTTTTCCTACAGCGAAGATGTTATAGCATAATCAGTTTTACTTGAGTGACGTGCTATATGGTCTTGAAGGTTTTATTTGAGTGACCTGCTTTTTATCAGCTATAAAATTTATAGATGGATAGCTTTTCTTTTAGGCAATTATGACCCATCTTTGCAAAGATCCCTATTATTACCACTACCGCAACATACTTAAATTTCACGGTATCTGAAGGGGTAATGGACACTTGATAGATAATGAGAAGCAGAAGAAGAGTAATTCTATCACAGATCTAGAGCATTTGAATATGTATGTATGAATTTTCTTGTAGATATATTTGAAACTTAAGTTTCACATTTTTCATTTGAAGAAAAACTAAATGTAGTTCCTGAAGTTCAATATAATTTTTATACGTAAAACTGTGGGTATTGTGTGTAGGTTCCCAGACAAGTGCCATGTGCTGCAACCGCTCAAAGGTGCATACGCACAAATGACGTGGAAAATGTGGGCAGAACAGCTCGGCATCATACTTTCTTTGAGATGCTTGGAAACTTCAGTTTCGGTGATTACTTTAAGAAGGAAGCAATTAAATGGGCATGGGAACTTTCTACAGCAGAGTATGCATGAATTTTTATGTGGCTACTGGCCTCTTAAGCTTAAATAAATGTTCCTATTGAAAACCATGACTTACTGATCTGCGGCTTGGTTTCCCCTGCAGGTTAGGATTGCAAGCTGAGAGATTATGGATCAGCGTTTTTGAAGATGATGATGAAGCTTTTGAGATATGGCATAAAGAGGTAGGCTTTTGTCAATTTTTTTATTATAGCACCTGCACCACTCCTTTCCCTTCAATGCTATTCTCTCCCTTCGACTCTATCTATACGGATGCCTTTCGAACTTCATTTGACATACTTGTCATGAATGCTTGTTTTTTGTCTGGTTTTTGTTATTCGTTGTTGCTGCTATTTGTTTTCAGTTGATACAATCATAGATGATGAATGTATCATCTATACTACTCTAATCTTCTCCAGATATGATGCTTGAAGCATTATTGTTTCTTCTAACTGCACTGTGGCAGCAACTTTGATGTTGAAAAACACATGAGGTATGCTTGCCATAAGGAATAGCAATTGAACTAAGTCACACCAGCATCTCTGCTAGAAATGCATAAGAAATGGTGATAACATTACTGTGATTTTTACCTGTTCATGATCTGTATGTATTGGCCCTGCCCCAGGTAGGCGTTCCTGCTGATCATATAAAGAGAATGGGCGAAGAGGACAACTTTTGGACCAGTGGAGTAACTGGCCCCTGTGGTCCTTGCTCTGAGATTTACTATGATTTCCATCCTGAGAGGGGAACTTTGGATACGGTACTATTCCTGGAATAACTGTTTCTCCCGAATGTCGAGGATTTGCTAACACGTCTGCATGATCCCTGCGATAGATTGCTTTTAAAGAACATTACTATTGCTGCCATGTTTCCCTACCTTAAAATTTTTTTGTCTTGTGATATTCATTTGCAGGATCTTGGAGATGATAGTCGATTTATAGAATTCTATAACTTGGTATTCATGCAATACAACAAAAAAGATGACGGGTCACTTGAACCGTTAAAGCAGAAGAACATAGATACTGGAATGGGATTGGAGCGGGTTGCTCGCATTCTTCAGAGGGTAAATAACACAGGCAACGCCACTGATAAATGTCCAACTGATCTCACCTAATTAACATGTAAATTACTTCATCTGGTCTAAATATTTTCTAATTGTAGCGCAAACTGCTCTTTCAGGTTCCCAGCAATTATGAGACAGACTTGATTTATCCTATAATTGAGAAGGCATCAGAATTGGCTAATGTTTCATATGGCCTTGCAGATGATCCAACAAAATTGAAGCTCAAAGTTTGTATCAGTACCACATTAAGTGCCTTTCAGTCTTTTGAATTTATTTACAGGATGCTTATCATCTTGTTCTTCAAGGAGTGCTGATGATCCTCAGACATGTGTTTTTCGCAGATTATAGGGGACCATATGCGGGCAATTGTATATCTCATCTCGGATGGAGTGATCCCATCAAACATAGGAAGAGGATATGTAGTTAGGCGTCTCATTCGGAGGGTTGTACGTACTGGCAGGTTACTAGGAATAAGGGGTGATTGCAGAGAAAATCTTGAAGGGGCATTTTTGCCAGCTATAGCAGAAAAGGTTATAGATTTTGGTACTCACATCGATTCAGATGTGAAGGCTAGAGCACCCCGCATACTCGAGGAGATAAAAAGGGAAGAATATCGTTTTGTCCAGACTTTGGAGAGAGGAGAAGAGTTGCTGGAACAAATGATAGATGATGCATTATCAAGCACTCGTGAAAAGGGTACAGTACCATGCTTGGCAGGCGAAGATGCATTTCTATTGTATGACACGTATGGGTTTCCAGTAGAAATAACAATTGAAGTTGCTGAAGAGCATGGTGTTACGGTTGATATGAATGCTTTTGATACTGAAATGGAGAAACAAAGGCGTCGATCACAAGCTGCACACCATGCCATTAAACTTGAAGTTGGTGATGATGCTGACATCACAGCTAATATTCCTGATACTGAATTTTTAGGCTACGACACACTTTCAGCTAGGGCTGTAATTAAAAGCCTTTTAGTGAATGGGAAATCAGTTATTCAGGTTCCTGAGGGAAGTGAAGTAGAAGTCTTGCTTGATAAGACTCCATTCTATGCAGAATCTGGTGGTCAAATTGCAGATCACGGTCTGCTATGTGTTTCTGATGGTGAGAATCAACAGAGAACTGTGGTGGAGATCATGGATGTTCAAAAATCTATGGGTAACTTGTTTGTTCATAAAGGCACTATAAAGGAGGGAGTTTTAGAAGTTGGCATAGAGGTGGAAGCTGAAGTGGATCCAAAACTGAGGCAGCGGGCTAAGGTACTTCTCGATTGTGTGCATTTATACCTGCCTGTAAGGAGTTGTGAGCTACTAAGATGGCTGGATTTGAAGCCTTGGTTCTTCTTAATCTTGATTTTCTATGAAATACGCTCAAAGTTGATGCTATGCCTTGTATCTACCGAACAGCACTGTTTTGGATGATGGAGATGTCATATTATTTGCCATATGATTCTCTACTAGAAATCTTCCAGCTTCTAATTTAAACTGCTTAGTCTTTGACAGGTTCATCATACTGCTACTCATCTACTTCAATCTGCACTTAAAAAGGTGATAGGCCAGGAAACATCACAAGCTGGGTCTTTGGTGGCCTTCGATCGTTTGAGGTTTGATTTTAACTTCCATCGGCCACTACTTGAGGATGAGATCCTGGAGATCGAAAGACTGATAAATGGTTGGATTGGAGATGCTGCGGTTCTCCAAACTAAAGTTATGCCTCTTACAGAAGCAAAAGAGGCCGGCGCTATTGCAATGTTTGGAGAGAAGTATGGTGAAGAGGTATGAAAGTCTTCTGTATTGCTTTTGGAGACTGCAATGTATTTGCTTCTCTTTGAGGCATATTGTCTGATGTATTTTTATGTTAAAAGATGGTTTACATGACTTTTGGTGAGCGAATGAGGTGTTTTATTGCTGCAACTATTTTTATGGTCTCTGTAGTTGATTAGATGCAGAACCCAAATCTATCCCCACCTCTACGACCCTATCAAGCATATTTCCATGTTTTAAGTGGTGACTAAAAACGAGATCCATGTTGAAGTGGTTTCTAACTTGATACAGTACAAATATTCTTTCAGTCGACATCGTTCTTCACTATTTTGGGAGCAATGATTGTTGAACACACCGCAGGGAAAATAAAATATTGCTTGTCATCTGATGTGCCATAGGTACGTGTCGTAGAGGTTCCTGGTGTATCTATGGAGCTGTGTGGTGGGACCCATGTTAGCAACACAGCAGAAATACGAGGCTTCAAAATAATCTCCGAGCAGGGTATTGCATCTGGAATCAGGCGTATAGAAGCTGTTGCTGGGGAAGCTTTCATTGAGTATGTCAATTCCAGAGATTACTACATGAAACAGCTATGCAACAATCTCAAGGTTTGCTTTTCTTTTAGCCAGTTAAAAAAGTCAATTCTTACTTTCTGCAAAATTATATGACTTCTCCAAAGGCACATCGGGACCAACAAGGCCCAATAACTTTTTTCTAATGAAGGTGAAAGCTGAGGAGGTCACAACCAGGGTAGACAATCTCTTGGAGGAGTTGAGAATGGCGAGAAATGAAGTTTCTTTATTGCGTTCCAAGGCTGCTGTGTATAAAGCATCGACCATTGCGAGCAAAGCAGTCTTAGTGGGAAGTTCAAAAGAAATCAGGTAATCATGTTTTTCTAGTCCGTTCCTCAAATATCTCCTCAGTGATTAGCCTCCTCTGAATGTTCTTACTGAATAAGCTTTTAGGTGGCATCTACTTACTGGTGAAAGCTTTGTCGTTATCCTTATTGTTCTTTTTCAACTCTTTATACTGTGAAAGCAATGCCTTTTCTTCTGATATTGCTCCACGCATGATTTGCCACAAGATGATTGTACGTTGATGTTGTCATTATAGGCACTTTGTATGATTTATGTGAGGTCTGTGAGCTGGAGAGTGCCTCTGTTACTGTCTCTGTTGGAAATGCTCGTCTCATGCACCACTTTGTGACTGTCATTGTCTGAACATAATGGAATCATTTCCACTTCAGGGTACTGGTGGAGTCTATGGAGGACACTGATGCCGATTCACTTAAAAGTGCGGCCGAATACTTGATCGATAGCCTACAAGATCCGGCAGCTGTAGTCTTGGGCTCGAGTCCAAGTGAAGGAAAGGTTAGTTTAGTTGCTGCATTCACTCCAGGAGTTGTCAAACTGGGAATACAAGCTGGGAAGTTTATTGGGCCCATAGCTAAATTGTGCGGCGGAGGAGGTGGCGGGAGGCCCAACTTCGCTCAGGCCGGAGGCAGAAAGCCTGAGAACTTGTCGAGCGCTCTAGAGAAAGCTCGATCGGAGCTTATGGCGATCCTATCGGAAAAGGGAAGCTGACGTTCCCTTAATGGAATGTGGAATTGCTTAGATTCAACTACTTGGCTCTCGAATCTCTTCTGGTTATCCATCGCAGAGCGGTCGGATTTGCCGATCCAGAGCGTGGGTTGGGGGGTGGGTGTACAGTCATCATATGCATTAAGCATAGTCTGAACGTCATTCAGTTTTCATACATCAACCAATTTCGAAAATATAAATTGTGGGCTGTGCAAACCAAGCAGCATCCCTATTGCTAAACCGAGAGAGTCGAGCTTCGTTTAAAATTGCTGGCGGGTTTGTCTGTGAAATGAGTATCCAGCTTGCAAATCCGACTCAATGATTCCTCGTCGCTGTTTTGCCGGAAACAAATTGACTTTTCGGACGGTGGGAGGCAGATACAAATGCCATGTGCCCACCATTTACAGCGTGATAGTGGTTCCCAACCCAACACATTATCTCTGACTTTCCTGGTTGCGTGGGTTTGACTAATATTTCCCAGTTCCCGATGCGAACCCGATGTCCGCAGGATGAAGCTGGTCGGCAGGCAAATCCAATAAGAATTTTCTTATAAATTGAGGTGGACCGATTTTTCTCAAAGAGGTTTTCTTAAAGTATGGGTCCACGTTGAGTCATTTTTGAAAAAAACAGATTCTTTTTAAGTTCTTATTTAATTATTTTTCACTGGGATTAAAGTTAATGAGTAAAGTTTTTTTAAAAGGGATTCCCTAAACAAGCATTTTCTCACCCCCCACCAACCTATTAAGCTGTATAAAAATGCAATAGTCTCTGATCATTGAGTGCTTATAAAAATTAAGAAAGAAAAGACAATACTAATAAAAAAAAAAAGGGTGAAGTTTTGCAGTGACTAATCAATAGTGGGGGTAATAAGTCTAGGATAAGAAAGTTCCCATTGGCATCCCATTGGCTACCTTTGATAGCTGTCGGATTTTGGCAATATTCTTAAAAACTTTTTTGACAAGTGGGCATTGGCATGATGTTACGCTCTTTTGCTCTTTCGCTCTTTCTTATCTCCTCACTCGTTGTTGCCAAACCATTGATTGCCATCGCCAACATCTATTACCAACTAAGGCGTTCCTCCTTATTTTAGGGGACCAAAAACGTGAGCAAGCAAACAACAATAAATCACCCATGACACGACCACATCGTCACATCCGCCAATGTCTACATTTTCTTTTCTCTTTTCTTCTTTTCCCTTCTAATCATGTTCCAGGTTAATGACTTGGAATGTAGACTTAGAACTGAAAAGTGCTTCAGCCGACCTAAAAGTATGCAAAAGATTCAAAAAAAAGAAAAAAAAAAGGTGTGGGAACAACAAAATAAAAAATGAAAAGGGTACTCAAATCATTAATTACGTGCAAATTGCTTTCAAGATCATTTATTTCATGAGTATCTAGGTAGTTAGTTGACATGGCTTTACTTCCTAATTATGAAAAAAAAATTCCGGATAGGGTTATCCATAAAAAAAGATAATCTTAGGACATTTTAGGTACCAAATCTAGATGCTAATTCATTGAATAGTGGTTACCCTATTTGGCATAGTGATCATGTATCCACGTATGATCCATTGCGACGATAATATCTTTATCCTCTCTTTTAAGAAATTTTCACTTATTTTCCGGTAAGTCCAGCCTTTCCTTCCATTAAATTCCGCATAATCTTTCTAGAGACACGTTTTAGGAGCAGAGAAAGAAGCTTCGTCTTGAATGTAAAGTGGAGACAGAGCCTGTCTCTCACTAGCATCGCTCTCTCTCTCTCTCTCTCTCTCTCTCTCCCCAACACAATCACAGACGCTTGCAGAGAAAGGTCATCAGCAGTTTCTCACAGCTGTTCCCTTCCTCGGCAAAGGGTCGGCGAGACGCGCCATGATTCTCTTTTCAATTTTTCTGTCCTGCAAAAGTTCATTCTACAAAATCGAAATGAAAAGCTTATGAATTTTCTAACGACACCCTGGGAGAACCGCGTTCGAGTAAATGCCCGTCCCTTTCCTTATTATAGACGCCACCAAGGAACAAACTTTGTCCGACCCGAAGGAAAAAAAATAAAGAATCGTTGTCAATCCAAATCCTTTTTGGAAGGGCTGACCTGTAGTCCACACTCAAAGCTCTTACCTTCGGCTACTCGCCACTCTATAAATACCGCGTTTCTCCATCAGTCTTTCATTCGACACTGACTCGACAACAATAAGAACCAAGATGGCCTTGCTTCTCTGCTTCCTCCTCTCTCTCTTCATCTCATCCGCCACTGCTTGCGATCGCTGCGTCCACCAGTCCAAGGCCGCTTACTTCAGCAAGGCCTCTGCACTTTCGTGTAAGCAATCGGTTCTTGGTCTTCTCGTTTGTCGTTCCTTTTCTTCAGTACCCAGATGGATTTTATGGCGAAATGTGTAGTTTTGGCTCGGACCCAGATGATGTTTTTGTATGAGTTGGGGATTGATCTTTTCTGGGTGAAACTTTTGCAGCTGGAGCATGTGGGTATGGCTCTTTGGCTGTGGGCTTCAACAGTGGCTTTCTCGCAGCAGCCATTCCTTCCCTTTACAAAGATGGTGCTGGTTGTGGTGCTTGCTTTCAGGTGCGTCTCGAAATTTCTTTCCTTTCTACCATCCTCGGTAGACTCAGCTGATCACAGTACGACATCGATGGATGTGATGGGCCAAATTTTCTAAATTATTAAGCTGTTAGTATAGTGTGTACATGCCTTTTTAATGTTGTTTGTGACACCTTTTTGACTGATCCGTGGAAAAAACTATTGATTTGCAGATAAGGTGCAAGAACGCCAATCTGTGCACCAAAGGAGGGACTAGAGTGATCGTGACCGATCTCAACCGCAACAACAACACAGACTTCGTGCTCAGCAGCCGAGCTTTCGCGGCCATGGCTCGCCAGGGGATGAGCCAGGACATCTTGAGACAAGGCATTGTCGACGTCGAATATAAAAGGTGAGCAACGAAGAGCAAATAATGCAGTTTCGCCAATCATTGGAGACTAGGATAGAAAACTAACGAATGACGACATCCGTTATGTTTTTTTTTTTTTTGGGTCTTTGTCTTTGTGTCGGCGTCTGTTCATGTGGATTCCTCTTCTGATGGTTTTGGTACAACGACTACTCTCGCACGACCACGCAATGGCATCTGGCCAGGGGAAGTAAAGTCACTGTACTCTGATGCAGGCTGACACCTAGCACATTGATTGCTTCCTAACGTTACTCTGTTTCGTATAGTCAGACCTGTACATGTGCTTTATAAATGATATTTACATTAATGATTAAGCTGTGAATTACGCGTTCAAAGCTCACGATCAGTCGGTCGCGCAGAGTCCCTTGCGACTACAAGGACCGGAATCTGGCCGTTCGGGTGGAGGAGTCGAGCCGAAAGCCAAATTACCTCGCCATCAAAGTGCTGTACCAAGGCGGCCAGACCGAAATCGTGGCCATGGACGTAGCACAAGTGAGCCTCCACCCTTTATCTCACCAAATCCACTTTCCCTTCAAATCAATCCGACATTTTCTTGGCCCGTCATGTCAAATAACGTCTCGATTTCCATATTCACAGGTCGGTTCGTCATATTGGACCTACATGAGCAGGAACCACGGCGCTGTTTGGAACACGAGCCGCGTCCCCGATGGGGCATTGCAGTTCCGGTTCGTGGTGACCTCTGGCTACGATGGGAAGTGGATCTGGGCCAAGAGCGTCCTTCCCGCGGATTGGCAGAACGGGGTCGTCTACGATTCAGGAATCCAAATCACCGATATCGCACAAGAGGGTTGCTCTCAATGTGACGACGGGAGCTGGTGATGAGGAGTTTTTGGACCGACCCTTGATTTAATTATCGCCGATACTAACGTCTATATAGATGAATTGTCATATAGATCATGTTCTTGATTTTCTTTTTCCGGTGATCTATGCGATTTCTTCTGCATATAGCGAATAAAGAGTAATGGTGTACGTATAATTGGGGAAGGTGAAATGCTGGCCAGGGGTATCTGACTCGGGCGTAACATAGATAGGAAAGGTTTTCTTAAAGTATCAGTGATACAAATTGTACTCTGGTGACATGTTAATGAGAATGTTTGGTAATAAGTTTCATATACCTCTCTCCCCTCTCTCTCATAGTTTTTTTTTTTTTTTTGGGTCAATTACATTTTATATTTTAACACTCACTTTCAGACTTTTACTCTATAAGCTCTACCTTGTCACAAAATGTGAGAGTCAAACCTCACACCAGAATAGCGGCTCACTTGATTGCATACTTAACTTCCATAAGATAGGGGGTCACGTCTTTGGGTAAAAATGGGCTTGGTCTACCTGATATGTCTGGCCCAAAACCCAATACCCAAAGGCATTACATGGATAGGGCCCAGTAGCAAACCGGCACAATTTTTTCTAATATAATGACGTCCAATTTTAGCCCCAAAAGCATAAAGACGACGGGACTACATTTAAGGCTACATTTGATGGAACGGACCTATTAAAATTTGGAGTTACGCAAAATCCAGATATGTTCGAATATAATTGAATATAATCCAAATGAAAAAAAAAAATCACCTGAGGTTGGGATATAGTCTGAATATTGTCCAAACGCTCATATCTCTTTCTCTCCTCAGCCACAATCAGCTTAACTGACGTAGTAACTTTTGCCCCAAATGTTGTTGTCGAACCACTGAGCCCCAAACCCCTGATCCGTCACCTTTGCTCCCTCACTCTGCACTCAGATTCGAGCTCAAGAAGTCCGGTCCACAATTTTGATCTTGTGTCACCGGCCTTTGGCAATCTTGGCCCAAGACCAACGGTGGCATTTGAGGTGATCATGAGGCAGCAAGGGTTGAAAGGTCAAGGATCGAGATGGGATACAGATGGTGGCCGACTGGGCACCACAAGTTAGTGACTGAGCGATGATAGGGGACACGACGAGGTGAGGCAATGCCAACGGTGGCTTGACACGTGGTGGTGGAGAGCAACGTCGATTGAGATTGATGACAATGGCACACGGTCGAAAGGGAGGGAGGAGGAGAGAAGAATTTATGTTGAGGCCAAGTAGAATCATGTCTAACGGTATATCCAGATATTTACTAAACACCATATAAGATATTACAAAATCACTATATCTCCCTGTCGACCTTATCTGATGGGGCCAAGCGCAAATTAAGGAAGTTGGGACCAAAACATTTGTCACTGAGATATACAAGAGTTTTTGTCTTGTCGGGAACGACAATGGTTTGGCTCTTTTCCAGGTGGGAGAGCTCTTCCTCTTCGTATGGTCATGTCTTAGAGATCCATCCATCACCTCACTCAAAAGCACTTCATCATTTCGTCCATCGGAACAAGGATGGTACACTTACTCCATAGCTCTAAGTAAGGCGACCCATTCAGCGTATGCATCCGCAATCACTCGCATGCGCACCTTTGATGATTGCGATTGTCACGTGAAGAAACGTGTCTGTCTCGTTGTGCGCATGTTGACAACGAGCAAGTTCCTTTAGCCCCTTGGTTTCAATTAGAGTGTTCTTTACGATCGCTTAAGTTCATTAAAAAAGTGCTCATCACTCATCTAGTCCTGCAGTCCAACCTCACCAATTTGATAGGTCGGGAAAATACATTCATCACGACAATGATGGGCTACTTTTAGGAACTTTTAGAGTTGTCATGCTTTTGAAACTATCTAACTGTCTTTCTATTTCCAAAAGGGGGCTCTTTTTGGACAGGCATCTAAATGTTCTTCATCGACTTAATCGGGTTTCGAAGCATTTAACAGTTCACATTTGACAGGGTCTTGCAATGGCAAACCACCATTCACGGAATACTTTATCATTTGGGGTACGAACATAATTAGCATGAGGAATTCCTAGAAATGTGCCGAAAGATCATGCCGAAATGTGCGTGAATTGATAACCTAGTCCTCTCAATATGACATTATATGTATATAGCTGTGAAACATTGTGAATGACAGAGTGCTCATACCTCTCTTCTCAATTCATTTGTTTCTAGAGACAATGCATTTATAGATATTACCAAAATCGATAGAAATGATAGTTTGAAAAATACTTAGACCGTCCACAAAACTTTTAAAACGTGGTCCCACTTCAGTTAAATTCACTCACTCATTTTCTCAGCCCAGAAGAGGAAAAGAAAAAAAAACGAGTGAATTTAATGAAATTGACTCCAGAAGTTAATGGCACGGAAAACTTTTTGGGGGTGACTCCGAAGTGGAGGTCCATTTCCATGTGCAGAATGGCTTTGGTGGTATAAGCCCAAAAGGCTTGGCTGCAGGTCAAGCGCTGGGGACAGCCCCATTAACGCCTCAATTTTAGCAAATTTTTGGAACGACCTCCCCCCTTGCTTTCTTCTTCTTCTTTTTTGGCTTCACTTGAATTTCCAGATGAAGAAAAAGTTGTAATTTTCATTCCCACTAATTTCAATTCTTCTAATAAATTCCCACTTATTAACAAAAAAAAAGGTTTAATTAAGTCCTCCGAGACAAAATCCGACTAATTTTAGCTTACATGGTTGTTAGGGGACGTTGGAGCATAACATGGAATAAATATTGTCTACATGGATATAGCTAATCGGTGAGAGCATAAGATACAAATTGAAACAAGTTAATCTAGTTTTATTGTGGGCATCCATATAGGCATAATTTAATCCACATCCCACTCCAGCATCCTTCGATGCGCATGTTAGCTGAATTTGATCAAATCTTATGTTCGAGTGACTTGATTGAACATTTTGCTCAAGTCGAAGGACTAGATTAGAAAAATAGTGAAAGCAAGGGTACAAAAAGTGGGATTTTTCTTCTTACAATACAAACATTTAGGGTCATTTATAGTCACACGAGTGTTTAATTTGGGGAAGGTAACTTGTCAAAAGTCAAGTTACTCTTTTGTTTTCCCGGAAAAAAGCAAAATGCATTCTCGAGTAGCTTGCGGGTCCTCTGGCCGATCTTGCTCCAAAAGGGATCCGATATCTTCGGAGAAGAACACGATGCTCGATCTTCCGGCAATTATGAAGAAGGTTCTCAATCAATTTCACTAGGGGTATATACATGGTAGACATTAGACAACAACCGAAAGGCATCAAGCTACTTCAAAGCTTTGAACCTTTCCTGGTATCTCCTCGGCACTACTCATTGATGAATGATTGTTCTAAAGTCCCAGTCCCAAGCGGGAAGAAGTACGGATGTTTCCTGCAAGCGACTGGAAATGCGAATCACGAAACTACGACCGATCAACACTGTTGAATTCCTCGAACTGTTCGCACGAATATTTTATAAACTAGAAAGCCAGGAGCTATCCCCACAAACATCCACGTAATTCTGCGTCCATAAGCACGAGAAGATGCCAGGAAATTGCAGTGAAGGCCCCCTCCACTAACGCGCTATCTGAAAGATCACTGCCCTCGGTCCGTGTGCCCTATTTAAAATAAGAATCTTTCTTCTTAAAAACACGAATCGAACCGTTTAAGTATTGTCTCACATCACTTGATAACATATTATAGGTATTGTCTATATTCACGTGATTTCTCTCGATCTGTCAACTTAAGTTTTTAAGTTGAAATTTCTATCATAGGATCGAATTAACGTTATCTCATTAGAACGGAAAATAAATATTGATGGAAGTTTGATCGTGATTGCTTCTCACTTCTACTAAAAGCAATGGGAAAATCTGTGTTCCACAGGCTGATCATCATTTACCGACGACGGAGAGAGGGGAGAAGAGACTCTCTTTTTTGGGTCAAGAGAGAAGACTTCCAAGTCAAAGTATTTGCAAAGGGAAAGCGACCAGAGACGAAAATGATGATGGTTCGTCCCTTCGCTCTCTCAATTTCATAACAACATTAAATTCAGCACGACGCGGAGTCGTCCAAGAACCTGATTTGACAACTTCGGAATAAGAAAAATGCAAGTGTCCCGTCTTAACCTTTTTTTCCCTTTTTTCTTTGTGGGCATGGGTCCCATATAAATTGAAAGATTTTTTTTTTTTTCTACGGAATATAAGAGAATTGACCCGAGACCAATCAGTCTGCGGAGGGTGTGTGTACTCGGTTCGGGTTGATTAGAGGATATGGACGGTCGGATTAATATATGTCGGGGCCCCATCAATTTTTTTATTCACCTTTTGCCAAGTATATCGTCATCCCCCTCTCTGCTTTTAAATGTGTACGATCATCCCACTAAGGTTTTCGATATTTGGATGTTTCTTGGAGTCTGGTCTAGATTTCTAGATCTCTTGGCTTGCTTTTGAAGAAGAAAAACCACTTAGAGAAGGAGCGTTCTTTATGCTTTTGAACAGTTCGCAATATTCCCGTCCCAGCCCTATTTCCATGTCCGAAGTATCAATGTGTACATCAAGAAAACGGGGGAAAAATTGCATGAACAGAAGTCTTTTTTCAAAAGTGACGCATTTTGTGGAATTCCGGGCAATTGACCGCACCTTGGATGTAGTTTTTGGAGTTTCGTCCCCATCTTATGGAAAATTATTAGGTATGAATGTTTCAAATCCTCCTGGCACATCACTTTTGTTTGGGCAGTTTTAGGTATAGAAATTCGAGAGCCTTTCAATTAACGGGTTATATGTCCTACATGCTACACCAGTCTAGTTCAATTAACTGATCGAGATGATCTCTTTCTTCGAAATTAAGTCGTAGTTGATAATTGACGACAGACGAGTCAATTATGAATGTGGTAAAACATTTGGGTATAGATTTTCAAGGATCATTATCCCATATTTTGATTTTAATCACGGCTTTTATAAAATATAGTAATTTGAAGTTGGAATTTGAGGGGGTGCCCTCACCCCCCACCCTCCATTTCTTTTTCGTTTATTTTTCTGCAGTTTTAGTTATAGAATTTTGAGTCTTTCAATTGACAGGTTAATGGAGGTTATGCTACACTAGTCTAGTTGAATTAAGCAATCGAGATGATATTTTTCCTCAAAATTAAGTTGTATTTAATAATTGATGATAGACAAGTCAATCAAGAACATGGTATGGTGTTTGAGTATATAGACAAGTCAATCAAGAACATGGTACAGTGTTTGAGTATAGATTTTTCGAGGACCTTTACTCGAGACTTTGATTTTAATCACAACTTCTATAAAATATAGTAATTTAAAGTTGGAATTTGAGGGTTTCAATTGTAAAAATTAGTCTTTCGACTGATAGGCTAATGGAGGTTATGCTACACGTTCCACGAGCGAATCTCGCTGAATTAACTAATCAAGATGATCTCTTTCCTCGAAATTAAGTCGTATTGGATAATTGAGGACAGACGAGTCAATTAAGAGCGTCATGAAATATTTGGATATAGAATTTCGAGGACCTTTACCCGAAACTTTGAATTTTAAGCACAACTACTATAAAATATAGTATTTTTAAAGTTGGAATTCTGTGATCTTTGGAGTTATTGGTTTCTTAACTAGAGCATGGGGGAGAGCCGGTGGAAGCTGCTGTATGACTCTCAGGTTTCCACCACTATCTGTTTTTCGGCGTCGATTTGTGGTAAAAAAGGGGCGAGAGCGCTTTCATACTTTCGGCTTCGCAACCGATCGGGCTTGCGGATTCAATCCCCGCCCCGGAAATCTCAATCCTAAGTGGGGAACTCGTGAGAATGGGTTGTTGTGCTACTTCATTGCCCCCTGTTAATGACAGTGGCGCCCACTGCCTCCGCAGAGGATTCGTTGGCCAATGAGAGATGGTCGCGTCGTGTCGCGCGTGGCGCAAAGCAATTGGCGTCGGCTCCGTCATGTCTTCCTCGTCAGTGAAAACGGAGTTTGATGCAGGATCCGAATAAAATATGATGCGGAGAGAGGGAGGAAAGCTATTGTGGCTTTGCCGGTTGCTGATATTGCTGACCACGAATGGCCATTCGGGTGCTCGGGAAGACAAATCTGCTAATGCTTCGGCGGCTGGGGATTCTACCAGTCAGATTGGGTTGAAACCGCGACATGGTTCATTCGCCAAGTTTGAGAAAGCAGATCGCAAAAACGAGAGTTGAAAATTAGGAAGATAGGTCCAATCGATGCCGGAACACTTCTTCTTACGTCGAACGAGCAGATGGGACTCCTGGCTCCTGGTCGCAACAAATTAACCTTTTGATGGCAATAATTGATGCCAAACATCTTTGCTTGATGAGAACTTCTCATCAAGCAAATATTGTTTTGTTGGTTGCTCTAAGAGTTCAGGACACGAGGTCTGTTCCAATTATAAGGGTGAGCCGCATGCTCGAAACATAACTTAACTTACAACAATA
Source organism: Eucalyptus grandis (assembly GCF_016545825.1). Classification (NCBI taxonomy): domain Eukaryota; kingdom Viridiplantae; phylum Streptophyta; class Magnoliopsida; order Myrtales; family Myrtaceae; genus Eucalyptus; species Eucalyptus grandis. The sequence continues at coordinate 27,412,533 of NC_052620.1, forward strand.
AGGACAACAACAAAAATAATAAATTTATGATGTCGAAAACTCGACACATGATGACATGGGTTGTGAGATTGGAGGGTGAAACTTATCATATCCATATGTCACGGGAAAAAAAAAAAGTGTATTTACTAGCACATGAAGTTTTTCATGACAATTCAATAGACGTATTGCGTAATTTTCCCATATTAAATACGGTTGAGAATTAGAATACGGGTCATGTTTTTCCACTCCAAGATCCACAGATGTTGTGGACAACTCTTCTCATGACTTGACGAGTAAAAGTTAAGATGGATGGTAGTTGGAAAAGAGAGATCTTATTTTTCTTAAGATGCAAGACTAACTATTTAACCATTCGTATGTTGGATTCGACTTTTGATTATATTCAAAGTGTGTTTGTTTCTAATCAAAGAAATGTTTATGATGATCTGAGAATTTATTTTCCTAAACTTTGAGCATTTATATTTTCCACAATCATAAATGACTTTATGTCGATATATCATTTTCAGCCAATCAAACGAACGAAAATGGAAATCGAGAAGACTGATTCGCGGAAAAAAAAAAAAAAATCCTTTTCAATTGAGCATGAGTACAAAAACCCTAAGGTCCCATTGCAGATGATGGAGCCGTAATGATGACGACGAAGAAGAGGAGCATAGAAAAAAAAGAAATCCTAACTCAAGTGGCGGAAATTTGCTTGGAAGAACAATCCCACCTCTGTCTGGAATTTCCAGGCAAAAGGTTCCAAAAAATCACAAGTAAACAAAAATGAAAATGGGAAAAATAGAAGGCAAAAAGTCAAGTAGAATCGAAAGACTACAAAGGCCATCGCCATCGTCCTGTTAAGGTCTGCGAGACCTATGATTCTTAAGCGCGTGGGTTCCACAACATGGGACTGGGGGGTGTGGCAGGACCCTCTCATAGGTCGTCACAAACTTCCAACGATCGAGTGACTTCGTCTGCGCCCCAGGATCGGCCTCTTAGGAACGATGACCCAGTCGTCCCTTCTTTGTAAGTCCTTTCGCCCCTGACAAAAAAGATAGACCTCGGACTTAAAAAAAAGAAGAAAAAGAAATTTTAATTTAATGGCACCACACTCATTTTTACTCCCTATAAATTGACGACGTCTAAGATGATTCGAGCAGCGCAACATCGTTCCGACAGCGTCCTTCGAAACTTAAGAAAGGCCAAAACAGAGGTGAAAAAACAGAGAGAGGTTTCTCAGGACTTGTGCAGTGCAAGACCGAGAGTCAGCTGACGCGCTCCGGTACTCCATGGAAGAGCCGACCCCGACGCCGGAGCTCGAGCTCCCGGGTTTCCGGTTCCACCCCACCGAGGAAGAGCTCCTTGATTTCTACCTTCGGAACATGATTTCCAACAAGAAACTGCGGTTCGACGTGATCGGGTTCTTGAACATCTACCACTACGACCCGCGGGAATTGCCTGGTACGTGCAGCACGTTCCGCTGTTGTTTTTTGTTTTTCAGATTACCAGAGGAATATATATTTTTTCGTCGCAAATTCTTCTTGAAGCTGAGATTAGTTTTAATGCAACAGGCCTGGCGAAGATTGGTGAAAGAGAGTGGTACTTCTTTGTACCGAGAGATCGGAAGCATGGGAGCGGCGGTCGGCCAAACCGGACCACCAAGCATGGTTTTTGGAAGGCCACCGGCTCGGACCGGAAGATTGTGAGTCTATCAGACCACAAGAGGGTACTCGGCCTGAGAAAGACCCTCGTGTTCTATGAGGGAAGGGCGCCGCGAGGAACCAAAACAGATTGGGTGATGAACGAGTACAGATTACCGGATGACTCGTCGCCCAAGGTACATAGACCCTTTTTAATCAACACATGGAATTGAATTAATATGCTCCCTGCATGTATGTTGCCAAGGAAAATTTTGAAATGTACATGTTATTTTCACCAATATCAATCTTGTAACGCTTGCTTATCGACAACCCCGTGAAAATCAATTCGAAGAAACTGAAGAATAAGAGAGAATGAGATGGCTTGAAAAAAATACTGTAGTTTCTGTTCACTAGACTTTCCTGGAAATTGCAACTAGGCTGGTCTTTGGAGCTTTGCTGCATGCCAGGAAGCTAAAGTTTTAATTAACAAGACCAGGACCACTTAGAGAAAGCTGGTACTTTCCAATCCTGAAGTTGTAGAGAAGTTTCCTGGAAATTAGTTGACGGTTTTGATACTTATTGTGAGAAATAAAACTTGATTGACTGGCCACTAAGTTTTTTTTTTAAAAAAACTTAGGTCCCGTTGATTTATGAGCTGACTTTGACTTGCAAAATAACCCCCCAAAAAAAAAAAAAGGACCATCGACTTGATTCGGCTGCGATGAAATATTTTACCTGGCAATGAGCCTAACCCGTAAATCCTAAGTCCTAAACCAATCGAAGAATAGAATCCGGTAAAATTGTAACGAAAAGAAGGGTCAAGACACAGTCTGATGTCGAAAACAGAGGACGCAATTCTCACTTGTCTCTCCATTGAAAATGTTGCAGGAAATGGTGTTATGCAAGATTTACAGGAAGGCCACCTCCCTGAAAGTGCTGGAGCAGAGGGCGGCGATGGGGGAAGGCATGAATAAGGCCGCCACTGCTGCCGTTGCTCACCTGTCTCCTCCATCTCCATTCTCACCGATGGAGACCTCCTCGTCCTTCAACACTCAGCAATACGACCTGATGCCATCAATGCGCGAGTCTAAGATTGTGTTCAAGCAGGAACTGCTGGAGGAGGCGGAAGATGAACAGGAAGTGCAAGGTTTCATCACAAGCCCACCACAAGATCTTTTCGTGAACAAAGTGATGACCAAAGGGTCGTCCTCTTCACTGCAAATGCCGACTGGGAAGGAGAAATTGCCGGAGCTGCAACTGCCCAAGATGCCTGCAGACTGGACGCAGGACAACTTCTGGACTCAGTTCAACAGCCCCTGGCTCCAGAACTTGAACACCCCTTATTTAACATTCTGAACTTCTAATTTGTTGATCGACCAGAGTCTAATTCAAAGCTTAGTGGTTGTAGATCGTGAAAGTATTCCTCATCACTTGTGCTTCATCAAGAGTTTTTGGGTTAGACTTTCAAGAGCTGTGCATCGATTGTGTCTGCATCTAACCGTGCCATCATACTCTGTTTTCGCTCCAATAAATGAGGAGCCTTTCATGCGTAGCTTAACTAGCAAGGAAGAATTCAGCTTGGCTGTACATTCCCTTGTAACAACTTCTGTCACGAATCAAATTGGAATTCCCTCTTTTTTCCTTAATTCATCGCTGAAGTTCGTCGAGATTATGTCTACTGAGGAACAACCGATGCAACGCTAAATGCAGACGACAGAAGCTGTCTTTCGACCGAAAAGTTCCTTTGGGATTACCCTACAGTAAACTCGATATTAACTTGGTTTTGGGATGGCTAGTGGGCATCGAAGCCATTACCACATGGTACATGCCGTAGGAAACAGATTCTTGAACCAATATTCGAAGAATCGAATACCAAAAACGAATGCGGAAACGTGCCCGGGAAACATGTAATATTGAACGAAAGATATATCAGAGAGACGGACATACCTTATTTGCCACAAATTAAATACTATTGCAATCTCAAAAGAATTAATCGAGGCCCTAGAATTTCGTTCATCAAGATAGAAAACATTGTTGTCCAAGAATAGAAAAAATACATTATGTTTTTCATTGTATACAAACTCTCTCTTACAGGCCCTTCATTTACGTGGATTTTGGCCCAATATGAGCAAACGGACTTAACTTGGCTCATCAAATAAAAAACTCATCACATGCAATTTGCAAGATTTTGTTTCCGATTACTTCCATGATTAAAGAGACGGAATTCATCGACCTGAGTAGCTCTTCTTGTGAGTTAATCAAAATTTGGCTATTGCGTTTTATAACTGTTGATGTTTCATCAGGTTACAAGTCTTCTAATTTGCTTCTAATACTCAGTGAACCATTTAATACTCCTTTTCCATTTTGGGCCGAAAGAAGCCTGGAACAGGGTGATCACCATCATCTAATTTTCTCGTGCCCGTCAGATAAAAGACTCTGCGACTGAGCTGATTCTTCGCAGATTTGATACAGAGGAACGTGACAAGAAAAGGGGACAGGTAAGGTAGAAATTGTAATTGACTTTCATAAAGCTCTCTGTTCGCGGATTATCTGGTCTGGGCAAATTCAATTTACTGACGTCGTAATCCGACAGTGGAAGACCGTAGCTGTTTTATTTCATTGATTGAAATCATACACAACGAGTCACAAGTCAACAAGCATGACTTTGCTTAATCAGTATAGCTCACCACGTTATTACGTACGTTATAAGTCGTATCATCCCCATCTGCTAATTATGTAGATACCACATATAGAGCCCACCATAATTAATAGTCGACATGAACTTGATTTGTACGATCTATAAACCATACCATAGTTTTCGACCGCTACTGAGGCAAAAGCCTGCTAGAAGTTACATGGTATCCACAAGGAGACCAGACCCGAATGGCCTTTGGCTGTAGCAGTCGAGGTTGTTGCCATAACCCACTCCGAGTATGTCGCAGTATCTCTTGTAGAACCCGATCCGGTCCTCCACCCTCGCGTCCTTCCCTCTGCCGCACTCGAGGCCTCCATTGATGATGTTGGTCACGGTCCCGTACCCCACGACCCGCCCTGCTGACTTGTCCGCCGCGGATGGGGCCCACTGCCCTGTGATGACGCCGTGGCAGGATGGCTTGGGCGACTGCGGGGTCATCCAGAACCAGATGGCCGTCTTGAACGAGACGACAGGGTCGGTCGCCACCAGGTCCGGGTTCTTGAGGAGGTCCACTCCTATTGCCCTGCCGCATTGCCCGTAGTTATAGTTCCTGAGAAGATCGGGCCTTGGTTATTTCAAGTGCTCAGAACGACAAATCAAGACAAGCAGGCGACGACAATCTTAAAGGTAGCGATGGGCCAAAATCATGGGCCAATCACAAGGTTGTGTAAATACCATGAGAGCTGTATTGGACCCCGGCCGTAGTATTGCTTGCCAGGAGCACAGGGGTAGGTCGGATTAGGAGAGCAATACGCGCTTGGGTTTTGCTCCTTCAGATAGCAATATCCCCATGAATATGGCCCGTCCGGTGCGCTAGCCCACCCACCTGTTTTGCCCATAAGATAGAACAGTAAATCATGAGTAATAGATTAATTACTTCATCAGCAACACATATTTAGAGTCGATAAGCATCGGTGGTCCACGGTTTACCAATCATTCTCATGCCAATAGGTGAAGAATCGGATACTTACACTCGTGTTAGGACTAAACTAAATCTTTTCAATGAAGATCGCCGTTGGCCAAATTTTTACCATTGAAATGAAGATATTTTGGTGACTTGAGATGGTATTATTCATGTTCAATGATGAGTTTAGATGTTCAGTGTTAGATAAATTAGTTATTAGGCATTCGCTAAGCTGTAGATATAAGAGACTAAACATGAGCATATAAAATGGCTCCGATGTAGTAGGCTGTGAAGCCTGAACCTTTAACTCTGATTTTTAGTTTCTAAAGCGGAGCTCTTGATTATCTGCCAAAAGAACCCACCTGTCGTTTCATGGGAAGTCTGTGCCAAGAAAGCCGCGATCTCCCGCTTACGCGTGGCCGCGTCGCCAGTGGTCCCGAACGCCGGGAACGACTTCGCGGCCGCGACAAAAGCGTCGTACGTGTAGAACCCTTTGGCGGGGCAGCCGGCGTCGTTCCGGTGCTTCAGCAACTGATTGAATGTATCTCTCGAGATGAGGCCACTAACGTCGCCTCCCCCGCCTCCACCGCATTGGCTTTGGCATCCGTTGGTGCAATATTCAGGCGCGGTGCCACACCAACCGTACTTGCTGCAGCACTGCCCTCCCGGGCACAGCTTGCCGCCAGCCTGGCTGCCGCACTGCTCAGCGGAGCCGCCGCGGGTCAGGGCCAAGAGGAGGGAGAGAATTGCTAGGGTTTTGATCATGAGCATCTTCTTGGTTTGGATGATATGGTTTTGATACCTTGGGAGGTTTTCCATTGCCGAGGCCTATATATAGGAGGATAAATTAATGTATGAGCGACAAAAAAATTTAGTTTGGTTTTACTTTATATCTCGGGATTAAGATTAGAAAATATGTTTAGGCTTTTCACTTTTGTTAGAGCTTCTCATCCTCATCTTGTCCATTGCCAACTACAAGAAAGAGGACACGTGGGGCGGCTGTAGGAGAACACCTTTTGGCTTCACATATATGAATGCCATGATGATGTCAAGAAATGTGGATAATCGTTGTTGACCTAGAGCTTGTTCTTTTTGGTACAACTAATGAACATTTAGCATTCCAGATAATAAAATAAAAAATGGTTCTCGGATCCAACCAGAGCGTTTCCTCTAGTGATATAATCAATGTTAGTTTGACCAATCTAAAAATTAAACCAATTAATCTTTCTTATAAAGATATGTAACAATTTGGTATTTTGATGTTTGATTGATTAGTATGATCAATTTTTTTATTTTTGAAATATAGCACTATGCATCGAACAATTCGGGAATTAATATCTCGACCGCTCTTACGGTACATACCATCTCATAGATCTATTATCACATTGTCATTGTCATTCTCATTTGTGTCTTCAACATCATGATTAGCAAGATATAATATCTCTAGCCTAGAAAGTACTTTTTGGGAATATCCTAATTTTTCAAGACATGCTTTTGATGATAGAGGCTTAACCATACATAAAGTTGGGATATGCCCTGGCGAAGTGAGAATATGCTCGGAGCTTTTATTTGGTTCTCTATTTATTATATCCGCTCTGGTGGAAAATGATGGAGTAGATAGTGATATATAGTCACAATAGTATGATGTTATGAAAAAGTGATTTTTTCAAGTAGAGACTATTTAAGTATTAAATTATGCTTTCATTTAACAATCTAAATTTTTAATGTGCTACACAAAATCATTTATGGTATTAGAGGAGGAGGTCCTAAATTTAAAATTTTCCTTACTGTTTGAGTTTTTATAATTGCCAAAAGTAATTTCATAAAATCATTTATAAACTTATTTTTCATTTTGTGAGTTTAGCCCAAAAAGACCGAATGAGAGAGAGAGTTTCGACTTATGCTACATGAAACCAAATATATGTTAAAGCTAGGGTCATTACTAGCATTGTGATTAACTTTCTTTTATAATAATCTAGAGAAGTCGATAGAATTTGAGCATAACCTCCAAGCTGAAAATCTCTCGACAGCTTGAACAAGTGCGCTACTAAATCTTGAAGTTGAACAAATTAAGAATGCTTCAGTAGTTAGCCCCATAGGGATTAGGTTCAAGTGTCATGATGCATTGCACTCGGATAAGGAATCATTTCAGCTACCTTGCCAACCCCAGTCCCATAAGCCTCCATGTGTCTTGAACTTAAACCTGCGGATACATGGCATTCTTACTGAGATGGGACATAAAGGAGGAGTTGGTGGATTGTGGGGACAGCTTTCATTATCGCGGTTCGGACCAATTCAACGTTTTAAATGTCAAAAGTAAGCTTTCCATCCTTATCTTTCCACGTACGTCCCAAGTTCCAGTTGGGTCACCCTGGAACGTCCCTGTCTTGTCAATTGCATGCTCGTGGTGTTGGTAAATCTGCCATTACTTTATCAATGCAGAGACTTTGAAACCGCGTGCCCGTTTTGATTGGAACGACGAAGGCGAGGAGCCATCCTTGACCGTGGGCGACATTGGCAGTCATAAAACGCAATCGGATCGGTCTTAAGTAGAAGATATTGATAAGGATGAGTATGATCCGGATTGAGCCGATCCATCCTCTAATTTTAGGATCAATCCACACAGTATTGATTTTCAATTTTTTAGATCAAGAATTGATCTTATTGAGCCCGAGTCCGATGACCGAACCAACCAATGGGTTCGATCTGATTTTAGGATTAATTTAGAACTAATCAATAAATTTTTTTTGCATCATTTTTTTTGTAAAGATTTTTTTGTATCATTTTTTGTACTCTCTAAAGAGATAAACTTACCATTTCAAATTACACATACATCAACAATACGGCGTTGTGTAGCCAAATTATAAATATCAATATATATTCAACAAATTTAAAATAAGGCAATTATAGAAATTTTTTTTTTTTGGTAAAGAAAGAGAAGAAAGAGACGCAATTGTAGAAATTTTACACTTGCTAAAAGTAAGAAACCATAAAAATGATTAAAATTGCTTATAAAGATATAGGACAAGATGGAAAGTTGAGCATCGGTAGGGGTGATTGAGTCCAAGGTGGGTAGGGTCTAGACTTGGACCCTATACTCAACCCCGTTATAATCGGTTCCCCTTTTCTGGACCATATACCCGATCCTATTTGTATTAAACCCTATACCTGACCCACCTTGTTTTTCCAATTCGGTTCCAAGGCCAACCATGTTTTCACTGGAACATGTTTTGCAATCTCTCGATATCCTATACGACTTTTAATTTTATATTAATACGTGAGAAAATAACGCATTCCTCTTAATTTATATTGAAACATTAAGCACTTGTAATAAATAAATACATGAACTTTTTGACTAAACGAAAAATTAATGATTCACAGGGCTAATTATAATAAATAAAATCATAAGGCAAAGAATTAACAATAAGCAAGAGTCTAGTATTAGTCTTATTTCCACAACTATTACATGAAATTACTCATTTATGCAAGCATAACTCCTCCTACAAAAGAGAAATTATGCGAGCCAATCCGTGTGATACACAAGAATTTGGCGGCAACGAACATCATCTGTCCATTAGATAGCGTGAGAGGGAGCCGGTGAGGGAGGGAAGCAAGTGAGGAAGAGGAATAACAAAGGAGGAGTGCCGTGCGTGTTTGAGAGAACCAAGAGGAAAAATGTCGTGTAATTGTGGGAGTAAGAATAGAAATCGGGAGAAAAAAAAAATTGACCTCTACTTCCAAAACCGATCCGGGATCCGGTTCCAAAACCGGTCTGGGAACCGATTTCCAGGTGGGTAATTACTCGGAACCTATTCCTGAACCGGTTTAAACCAGTTCCAAATTTTGGGAATCGATTCTCGGACCGGTTTTAACGAGAACCGGTTCCTGACCCTGTTTTCCGGGTGGGCCGGTCCGAGAACCGGGTATACCCGATCCGGTTGCACACCCTTAAGCACCGGGCAATGAAGGTGAGTAGGGCGAGTGTCGAGCAGCAAGCAAGGAAGTTATTTCTTTCAATTTTGGCAAATTGAAGATTAAAATGACAAAGAAAACAGAAGAGAACGAGTCACCGCAAAATTATAAATATCAATACATATTCAACAAATTTAAAATAAGGCAATTATAGAAATTTCACACTTGCCAAAAGTAAGAAACCATAAAAATGATTAAGACCGCTTATAGAGATATTGGACAAGATGGAAAGTTGAGCACCTGGCAATGAAGGTGAGTAGAGCGAGCATCGAGCAACAAGCAAGGAAGTTATTTCTTTCAATTTTGGTAAATTGAAGATTAAAATGACAAAGAAAACAGAAGAGAACGAGTATTGGAGGAGGACACTATGAGGAGCCGTTTAATACTATTGACGTCGTTTGACTTAAAGTTTTCTCTTAGAATATATAATAATATATCATATATATGATATATATATATATATATATTTTTTATATATAATATATACAATAGGATTGATTTAGGTTGGACGTACTTTAAACTCTCTAGACCGAGGACCAACTCGCACAGTGCTAATCCAGGAATCCTAGGGCCGACCCAGTCCCTCTCGAGAATCAGACTAGGACCGGCAGGATTGGGCCAGTCCAAAGTCGATCTAAGGTTAACCCTAGACCGATGCTCACCCCTAGATGTTGGTGCATACCCTTATATTCTTGAGTATAGTCTATTACTATCAAATTGTATAAAGCATAGAGATCCCCTAAAAAAATTGGGATAAGTTCATTAGAGTCATAAAACTTATCATGAAAGTGCAATTGAGTCCTAAAACTTACAAAAGTATAATTAAATCCTAAAAATTGTCAAATAGGTACAATCAAGTCCTTAAGTTAATACCGTCAATTTATTTAACAGAAAATGCTGACATGGCAATTTCAAATTAATTTCTCTCTCATAGTTGGCATTTTTTTTTTTGTGCTTTCTTTTTTTTATATTATTTAAATCATATTAAAAAATGAAAAAGCTAAAGTTTTGTTAAAAAACAAAACTAAAAGAGAGGGAGAGGGGGGAGGACAAGGCAAGCCATGCCGGTAGGCACGCCACCACTATCACCCATCGTCAAAGGGGCAAGCAACCTTTGCCGCCCCGAGCAAGGGTGGCTGGCCCTCGCTAGTCCCGAGCGAGGCCTCATCGGCCCCAAGTGAGGGCCGACGACCCTTGCTAGGTTTGGGCTCATGCTTAAGTGCTTAGATCTGGGTGACGTTAGTGCTGACTCAAGCTTAGCAAGCATCGACGGCCCTCACCTGAGGCCAACGAGGCCTCACTCAGGGTTGGCAAGGCTCATCAGCTCCAGGTGACAACTGGCGTCACCTAGATTTGGGTGTTGCCCACACTAGCGAGGCCTCACCTGGAGCTAGTGAGGGCCGACCACCTTCGCCCAGATTGACATGCCTTGCCCTTCTCTCTCTCTCTCTCTCTCTCTCTCTCTCTTGTTTTTTTAAATAAAATGCTAGCTTCTTTTTTTCTTTTCTTTTTTTTTGTATTTTTTTAATATGATTTAAATAAGATTTAAAAAAGAAAACAATAAAAAAATTGCCAACTAGGAGAGAGAAATTAATTTAAGAATGCACATCAGCATTTTTCGTTAAATAGATTAGTGGTGTTAACTTTAAAACTTGATTGCACCAATTTGATAAGTTTTAGGACTCAATTGCACTTCTATAACAAGTTTTAGAACTTCTAGTGAATTTATCCCCAAAAATTTTATACCCATTCTTGTAGTTTGGATTAATATGAGGAAGTAGTCCTTGGACGTTATTATAGTTATCATGGACTATTATGAGGAAGTAGTCCTTGGACGTTATTATAGTTATTATCAGCTATGGTATGGATGTGCTTGCTTGCAATCTTGTCCAAGGACTCCTTCCTCCCACCTTTTAGATTCATTCATGCACGCATGAAATACGATAAATCTGCGAATCATAAGAAAGAGTGTTTTGGGGATTTTTTTAAGTATTTATAATAAAGAAATGTTCAATTTTCAAACCATTTATTGCAGATATCACGAGAAAAGTCAATGCATAGAAAAAGAGTAACATTTTCTTATCCAGCATCTTAGCAAAGTGTTCTAAGGGCACTCGTTAATGAGGTCCCCTTAGTAGAATTAGTTTGATAGGAGCAAGATATTTGAATTTCTCTGTGTATTCCTGATTCACAAAGCTTATAATGCAACGAGGTTAACATGTTAGACGTTACAAGTAATAGAGGAAACATAATTGCTAAAACTTTGGAGGATGGGATTTGAGTCTTATAATGTTCATTTCATTGAGGTGATCGATGCATACTTATATTATCTTTCTCCAGACAGATGGAATCTTGACAGCTTTGGTTTCTGTTCTAAATTTAAAGTATTCAGATTCCTTCCTTCAATGATAACCCAATTAAAACACACAAACCAATATGGTTGAATTGCATAGGCCCTTAACAAAGAGAATTCTAAACTTTGCAACTTGAAAATCATCAAATTTGTTCTCTTTCCCTATGACTGTATTTTATCATGGTGAATCTATAACAACTGAATCTAATAAGAGTGGGGAGTGGTCATCGGGGCCAAAAGACCTAGACAAGGAGCGACTCTTGACAGGCTTCTGGTATGGCGAAGTAGGTAAGAATGAAATGAATTGTACACTAAATAGGGAGGGAGGAGCAAATAAAAGAGAGAGACTCTATATAATATAGAAATTATAATTAACTCACGAATGTGCCTTTTGACAAAACAAGCTTTGTTTTGGAACTCCAAATTTAAGCGAGCCCAAACTAAAGTACTACCAGGAGAAATGACCTCCTGAGAAAGCGCTTACTTGTACGTCAAAAAACAAAATCGTGAGACTCAGTATGAGACATGCCAAAGTGGACCATACCTTGAGTGAGTTGATCCAGAAATGTCACGGATCCAGGGATTGAACTGGATTTGTTCATCATCTTGAAGCTTGCTATGGTCAGGATTTTGATCTTGTAAAATTTATTCCTAAAGCAAAGACATGTAACAGAAAGAGAAATGATCAAGGTATGTTTTCTTTCACAGTGTAATGCTTTCCCTTCAGAGCGTTAGCGAACACTGTAAACATGTACACTTAAGCCACAGCGCGGATTTCTGTACAAGATGTCCTGACTCAATATTGTGATGATCCTCATCAACTAATGGTTGAGGATATTGAGAATTGATGCTCTAGTTCTGATCAAGCATCGGACAACGAAGTTGAGATCTTCCCCAAGACTTTGAATGGTTAGCTCCAATTGTCTCGGCTCATTTTTTGTCTTCGGTCCGCACATTGTTAAATTTCCCGTTCTTGTGGCTGACGAAGGCTTACAATACATCATCTACCTTCTCGAATTCACTGAGCGCAGTCGCTTCTTCCTCACAAGTGATCTGCTTGGGAGAATACATCAATTTTGAAAACAAGGACCGGACACATTGTTTTAACAGTGCTTTTTTTTTTTTTGGTGTACGAAGGCAAACAAGGGTTCGAACACTGCAACAGTGACCAGTTCAACTTGTCTTAGCATTCTAAATATGGCCGCTGTCTTGCTGTCGAAGGAAGGAACTCGTTGGCTACTTTTCTGGCCTTGATCCTAGAGGTCAAGTACTTCTCAGCTTCCTTGACCATCTCCTGATCATTGTCTTTCTTGCAACCCGAGATCAGCTGTAGCTCTTGCCCTCACTCTTTGGTCTGCATCAGCACATCCTTAGCCGTGCTGCTTGCGTCCAAGAAGCAAAGAGATGAATTCAACAGTTCCTCGACCAAGTCCTTAGGCTCATGGGCTCTTAATTGGCGAGTGTGTGGCAGCTGAAGCATGCTGTCAACACACTCGTGCAGATCTCCAAGGGCAATCAATTTGTCGCCCAAAGAAGAAGACAATGAAGTGGTGGCCTCAGAGGACGTTAATCTGTGCAGCTGATCATTTATGTCAGGAATCGATGGGTTAGTTCCCAAAGGCAAAGCTGATTGAGCGGGTGTGGTAACCGTAGCTTGATTTGGAGGAAATGAAGCCATTTTTATCTCTCAAAGGTATGTTTTTCTGTAATCGGTCTGGTAAGTCCCCCGAAGATGGAATTCCTATTTTCTCTCTCTATAAATAGTTGCGTGGTATGAGACAGGATTAATCTCCTTCTCTTTGCAATTTTGAATGATCGGAAACATTATTTGTATTAATATTCGTGCACATCTCATCAATGTTCTTGCAGTGTTTCTGACCACCAGGTTTTCATGGTCATCATCCCACTAGACAATTCTTTTAAACCAACGAAGCATGCACGGTGGTAATGTATTTGTGAAATGATCCGTAAGATGTGCGAATGCACGAGCAAGTCAACAACCTTGTCTTCTATGACCAGACAGCTCATTCCTTCATTCATTAGACTCATTAGCTTGCAACTATTCTTGTTTTCAGAAAGGAAACAGCTTCTGTCAAGATTTGAATCTGCCCATCACCCTTGCGTCAATAAATTAGTCCTATGAGATCAATCAAATCTCAACAGACAGCAACAGTGCAGTGCTCAATTCTTCACGCATGGGTGGAGTTGCAACGATTTTCATTTGATCAAAACAGTATGTCAGTGATGTCTATGTGGTGTCTCCTTCCCACGAGATGACAGCTCATTTTTAAGTCTCCTGAACATGCTGTAATCCCAGAAGAACTCTTGAAATTTATTATTATGCATAATGAGCAGCAAAAAGGATCAAAATAAGTTGGTGCACGAGTGGCATTAATAATGAAGTTCTTCCACGATTCAAGAGACAGAGAATTTTTTTTTTCTCTGCACTTATTATCTTATTTTGCCTGCCTATATCAGAAATTGCAGACACGCGAGGAAGTTGATTCCCCAATCCAGCTCATCCTGCTGTTCCTCAGAAGACCATCTTAACGAAGGCATGTGAAATAATTCCATGAAGCTGACATTTTCTCTGTATTGTAAATGTCTATAATTCGTCTGACTATTTGGCAAAGCATATGATTATTTTATCCTTTTTCCTTGGTTTTCTTCTGATAATGTTTCTACTAATTGGCTCATGCAGTGTTTCTTGTCGCCTTCAATTCCATGTTCATACTTTTTTCCCTTGCACAATCTAACCATCCATTTACCTTAATAATTTTACCCATCTTCTGTTTTACGCTACAGAGGTACTTGTCGATAAGTTTCAATGGTTTCTTCTTAAGCTAGGATGAACCAAATGTCTCCTGGACCTTGGTCACTTCTTTGTATATGTGCTTAAATGGGTCACAAGTTCCTGTAAAAGCTGTAATACTTTTACTGGCTGCCTGGGAGATGGTGTTTGGAACCTTCGGGAATCATGATGACATGAGATTTAGTTCATTTTATAGTTTATGGTAAAAATTAAGATTGTTAAGATTACAACATTGACCTTTCTTCTGCACTTGATATTGATGCAATGACAAGCCCAATAACTGACATCTTAGTCACCCGTTACTGATAATAACCTTAAATTTCATTCTTCTCTTCAAATTAAGATAACCACTTTGGAGGAAGGACAACATCAATGTTTTGCACATTGTTGGCTTGATAGAATTATTCAACACAGAACTTCCCTCTGCAATCAATCGGTTAATTATCAAATGCTTCAGCACTAAGAGAAAAGAAAAATGTAAAGTGAAGCAATTTCGTTTGGCAGCAGATCTGATTTGTATCGATTTGTAATATTTGAGTTGTATACAAGTAATTCAACTAAATTCTCTACTAACATATGCTAGACACTTCTTCATCCTAGGATTCATGAAGTGCCGGCTAGTGGTTGAGGATATTGAGGAGGGACACTCGGGTTTTGATCAGGTGCCTGATCAGGCGCTCGACTTCTTCTTCGAGGTCCTGAATGCTGGACTCGACCTCTCCCAGTATTTTCTGCAAGTATTCCATTTGGATGGGTTTTCCATTTTTGTGGCTTAGCAGGGTGTGAACGGCTGAATCCACCTCCTCCAGCTCACCGTTAGATGCCCTCTCATCAGCTGCCACTCGCTTGGAATGCATCAACTTGCCAAAGAAAGAGCAGCTTCTTGACTTTCCATGTACCAATGCATCATTGATTCAATCGACCTGAGAGCGACTTCCTCCACTTCTCTTAACATGGAAACTGTTGTCATACTGCTTCGATCCGCAGAAGAAAAGGTGGATTTGATCTTTAGATTTTTCAAGCAGCTTTGAATTGTCTTCTTTGCTTTCTTCCTTAAGGTCAAGTATGTCTCGACCCAGTTTCTCAGTGCCAGGTCATCGCCCCGTCTCCTACACAATGTGGATTGTAGTTCCTGCATGTTTTCCTTCGTCTGTGCTATGACATCTTTTACGGCACAGCACAAGTCCAGGAGACTGAGGGATCTCTCGAGCACCTCATCGTGGCCCTCTTGAACTAAGGCATGTTGGGTATCTGAAAAGAGAAGCAAGTCTTCGACAGAGTCATAGAAGTCCACGACACTGCTTATCGTGTTGCTCACCAATGAAAATGAACATGTGGTGGCTTCTGAGCTCCTGATCCTCCTCAAGTGCTCCTCTGCTTGAGGAATGAGCCGGTTTGGCTTCAAAGGCAAGCTCACCGAGCGAGCGTGAAAGTGGGATTTCAGGTTTGGTGAAGCCATTGTCTGAGAGGTGGTCTTGGTACTGAAATGTTTCAGAGGCAATTGAATCGGGTTGCCTTAGCTTGGCCGTGGCTAGACTGTACATATATGTACAGGAGAGAAGGGGAGGCAATGGGAATCAAAGTTCCTAGAATCAATGAGTCCCCAACATGATCTTGAGTTGGATTCCAGTGCTTTGTTCACCTGTGTTTGTGTGGTGTCCCCCACCACCCTTCTCATTGCCAATGAATTAGAGACTAATTATCATAAGCTCAATATTGTATTGCAGGAGTCGTGCATATGAAATTATTGCACGAGCGGTGCTAGGACCCTGTCTCACCTCTCGAGGGGAAAAAAAGAATTATGCTAACATGTGAGATCCTACGTGATAATGCTTGACATATAGGCATAAAAGGGACACTGAATCCATCATGCGTCAACTGGTGTTGAAATGAATTTCATTCGATTAAAATGTCACATGGGCGACGTGTTCATGCGTTGTCTCCTTCTCACAAGACACCAGCTCATCTTCAAGTCACCTGAACATATTTAACAGGAGAGGAACTCTTAAGAGTCATTGTTCAGCAAAATGTGCTGCAGAAAGATAAAATTAACTTCGTGCACGGGGGGCCATTAATGATAAAAGACTACCACCATTTTCAAGAGACGTAGGATAATATTTTCTCGGTACTATTTTATTTTATTTTTTCTGCCTTATATCAGTTAGTGCTGACAAGTTATTGTCATTGCATAAGCCAAGGAACATTAGGAATTCTAGAGCCCTCCATCCAGCTCATCCTGCCATTCCAAAGAATACTGTATTAATGCAGGCATGTGAAATAATTCCATGGAACTAACGTGCTCTCTGTGTTGCAAATGCCTGTATCCATATGACTATATGACTATATGCCATATAAACATGAATGTGTTACCGTTTTTTCTTTCATTTTCTTTGATAATGCGTCCACTAGTTGGCATACTGCTTATTGCTTAGGGATGTCTTGTTCTTGCCTTCTACAGGATTATACCTTATTACTTTTCTTCTTGCAGTCTGACTATACATAACATGAACTCAATCATTTTGCACGTCTGCTTATTTTTGCTGCAGAAGTATCACGTTGCTAAGTTTCAGTTATTAATGCTGACAAGGTATGACCCAAATGTCTCTCGGACCTTCCCATCTCCCTTTGCATTCATAGGTCATAAAGTTCCTTTAAAACTGGGTCAGATGGTTTTTGGGACCTTCATGAATCATTGGTTAGAAGAAATTTTACTCTTTTTGAGAGTTTGATGGATTATACCATTGTTCAGATTGAACTTTTAATTTTCTGCTATAATTGATAGTGATATAAAATCAAGTGGATTCAACCGACATTTTAGTTACGGATATTCTGGTAATATCTCAGATGTTCTTCTCATGGAATCAAGATAAACAATTGGTAGGAATGATGACATCCAATATTTGCATTTTGTTAGTATTGATAGGAGATTCAGACAACGAAATGCATTTCAAATGAATCAGCATGAGGGGAAGAGAAGGACAAAGAAGTGAAGCAACTTAATTTGACGAAAGATCAGATCTGTATAAATTTGTATCTCTTTGAGCTGTATACAAGCTGTACAACAAAAGTCTCTACTACATAATGCTCTACATCTCAGGATTCATGACTTTTTCGGACTAGTGGTTGAGAATATTGAGGAGGGATACTCGGGTTTTGATCAAGCGCCTGATCAGGTGCTCCATCTCTTCTTCGATGTCCTGAATGTGGGACTCAAGTTCTGCCATCACTTTCTGTACATGTTCCATTTGAATGTTGCTTGCTTTTCCAATCTTATGGCTTAGGAGGGCATCGACTGCAGCATCCACAATCTCTAATTCGCTGTTGGATGCTCTCTCATCGGCCGCCACTCGGTTGGAATGCATCCACTTGGAGAAGAAAGAGCAGCTCGCCGACTTTCCACGTACCAATGTCAACAACGATTCGATAGTCTTGAGAGCAACTCCCTCCGCTTCTCTTAATATGGAAACAATTGTCACCCCACTTTGATCGGAAGAAGAGATGGTTGATTTGATCTTCAAATTTTTCAAGCAGTTTTGAATTGTCTTCTTTGCTTTCTTCCTAGAGGCCAAGTATGTCCCGACCTCATTTCTCAGTGCCAGTTCATCGCCCCGTCTCCTGCGCAATGTCGATTGGAGAACCTGCACAGTTTCCTTTGTCTGCGCTACTACATCTTTGCCAGTGCTACAAATGTCGAGGAGACTGAGTGATCTCTCAAACACCTCATCGCGGCCCTCTTGAACGAAGGCCCGTTGGGCATGTGGCAAGAGAAGCAAGTCATCAACGGAGTCGTAAAAGTCTACGAGACTGCTTATCGTGATGCTCACTGATGAAAAGGAACTGGTGGTGGCTGCTTCTGAACTTCTGATCCTCCTCAAGTGATTCTCTGCTTGAGGAATGAGGGGTTTAGGCTCGGAAGGCAAGCTCACGGAGCGAGCATGAAAGTGGGATTTTGGGTTTGCAGGTGAAGCCATTTTCCGATAGGTCACCTAGTTAACAAAAAATTTCGAAGGTAATTGAATCTGGATTGCACTCTCTTGGCCGTGGCAAGACCATGTATATATAGGAAGGAGAGAAGGGGAGGCAAAGGGAATCAAAATTCTCAGACTCAGTATGTCCTAACATGATTTTGAATTGGATCTGATGCTTTGTCCACCGATGTCTGTGCAGTGTCTCCCACCACCCTTCTTACATTCCAATGAATTAAGAAACTATAAATATGGATCAACTCACCTCATCATTAAAAAATAATTGCACGAGTAGTGCCAGGACACTGTCTCTCCTCTAGGGGAATAAAATAATGATGCTTAACTTGTTCAAATCTACATGATAATGCATGATTCAGGAAGGCTCCTTAAACTATTCTGCATTCTTGTATAACTATAGAAAAGAGAATTTCTTTTGTCAAATGGTGATGAGCTAGTGTTGCCACATTTCCAGTCGAGGGTATATAAGATCTGAAGGAATACTTTCTTTAAGGTGCCTTCTGTTGAGGCTATGATAAGTAATAACTGCGTAGGAAAGAAGAATTAACCCAAAGGAAAAAAAAAGAAAAAAAGAAATCACTCCAATCTATTACAGCCAGGCTTGGGAAGGAGTTTGCCTATGTACTGGCAATTGCTGATATAGATTGGAGTGATTTTTTTTTCATGGGTTTGCCTTTAAATATCAGTGTACTTTTACGTGGTTCAGCTTCAACTCTGATTCTGACGTAGTTCGGAGCAAATTTAGCATGAATTACATGCAGGAAGAACAGTAGTAACAGAAAATTGATATCAACACGTAGTATTTTCATTGCTTTAGTTGGTTTCTGCTCACTAACTGCCAGAAAAGTTTCTGTTATTACTTTGGTCCTAGTACCAAATAAATTGTTGTGTTGATTATATGCCAACACCAAGCCAAATTCTTTCCCTTTTAATCCTCCTAATCTCATTCCTGGATAAGTTATTAGTTTTTCTAGAGTGATAACATACTTGAGAAGTGTTTAATCGTATTTGACCAAAAAAAAAAAAGTGTTTAACCATACACACACACACACACATTAGTCATTGGAATGAGATGGAACTGATGTAATATCTCATGTGCAGACAAGATTCTGCTGATTTATGATACCATATGAACAATTTACTTCGACTCAACAGTTGTTGAGACTCTTCTTGATTTTATCTTGGGTCTTGTATATAAAGTAGAGCAAGTAGTCGTTTCAAGGGTTTTTCTGTTGTATCTTATGACTTTGAAGTTGTTTTGACTGCCATATCTGGAATTCATCTGTTGAGTGAGTCCTTACACGTGCATAATAAATGATTAGGCAACAAAAAGTCATTCACTGGTGAAGCCATTGTCTGAGAGGTGGTCTTGTTACGGAAATGTTTCAAAGGCAATTGAATCAGATCGTCTTCTCTTGGCTGTGGCAAGACTGTACATATATATGTAAAGGAAAGATGGGGAGGCAAAGGGAATTAAAGTTCCTAGAATTAATGAGTCCCCAACATGATCTTGAATTGGATTTGAATGCTTTGTTCACAGATGTTCGGGCATTGTCCCCCACCACCCTTCTCATCCTCCAGTGAACTAGAGACTAATTATGGATCAAAATTATCATAAGCTTAACAATGTATTGCAGAGCATGCTGCATAGGAAAATATTGCACGAGTGGTTCTAGGACCCTGTCTCACCTTTCGAGGGGGAAAAAAAAAGAAATTTATGCCAACTTGTTGAATCCTACATGATAATGCAATAATCCTCTCACACTAATCAAATGCTCGTCAGATAGGCACAAAAGGAATACTTTATTCTTCATGCGTCAAGCAGTGTTGGAATAAAATTCATTTGGTCAAAACACCACATGGAGATGTTCATGCGTTGTCTCCTTCCTACAAGATACCAGCCCATCTTCATGTCACCTGAACATAATGGAACAACAGAGGAACTCTTGGAAGTCATTGTTCAGCAAAATGTGCTGCAGAAAGATAAAATCAACTTTGTGCACGAGGGGCATTAATGATGAAGTCTACCGCCATTTGAGAGATGTAGGATCTCTGCACTTTCTTATTTTTTATTTTTCTGCTTTATATCAGTAATTGCTGACAAATTATTGTGATCATATAAGTCAACAAACATTAAGATTTCTGGTTTCCTCCATCCAGCTTATCCTGCCATTACAGAGACTCGCATGTTAATGCAAGCATGTGAAACAATTCCATGGAACTGACATTTTCTCCGTATTGCAAATGTCTGCATCCATATTGACTATTTAGCTAATAAAATGAATGTTGTACCATTATTTCTTTGGTTTTTTTTTATAATGCTTCTGCTACTTGGCTTACTGCTTAACACTTA
The DNA here is from genome assembly GCF_016545825.1 of Eucalyptus grandis. Lineage (NCBI taxonomy): Eukaryota > Viridiplantae > Streptophyta > Magnoliopsida > Myrtales > Myrtaceae > Eucalyptus > Eucalyptus grandis. Next base: position 27,433,224 of record NC_052620.1, read on the forward strand.
GCACTCTCATGTTTCCACTAGTCATAAAAGTCAGCTCATCTGCATGTTTTTGCTGCAGAATTCTCCGTTGATAAGTTTAAGTTAATATTGCTGATAAGCTAAGATGACTCAAATGTCTCTGGGTCTGATGGTGTTTAGCACCTTCACAAATCGTTGATGGATTCAGATTAGAACATATAGTTTTGTGCTATAATTGATAGTGATGTGAAAACAAACTGATTTAACTGACATTTTAGGTAATAATCTCATGTTTTGTTCTTCTCACTGAATTAACATCGTTGAAGGAGAGTATTCTACGTATTGTATTCACTTAATCAAAAAAGGATTACAAGAATATATATATATATAAGTAACCCTAGTAACCTTCTTATGACTATTTTACCCTTATTACTGTTTCCTAACACTCTCCCTCAAGTTGGGATGTAAATATCAAACAATCCCAACTTGTTACATAAAAAATTCACTCTATTTCCTCGTAAAGACTTAGTAAAAATATCTGCAAGCTAATCCTCCATTTTTGTATGTTGAAGAGTGATCTCTCATTTCTGAACTTTTTCTCGTATAAAGTGACAATCAACCTCAATGTACTTGGTTTGCTCATTGAAGACGGGATTGTTTGCAATATGAATAGCTGATTGATTGTCACAATATAATATTGATGGTTCTGATGTTGACATCCCAATTTCTGACAATAACATCCTCAACCAGAGCAATTCACTAGTTATATGTGCCATTGCTCTATATTCTGCTTTTGCACTTGATCGAGAAACCACATGTTGTTTCTTACTCTTCCAGGCAACTAAATTACCTCCAAGAAATACACAATAACCCGATGTAGATCTTCTACTAGTAGAACATCCAGCCCAATCTGTATCAGAAAAACCTGTGGTATTTAGGTGGCCACAATTCTTGAAAATTAGTCATTTACTTGGTGCTCCTTTCAAGTATTTGATAATTCGAAGCCCAGTGAGTAGTCCAAGGAGAACCCATGAATTGGCTTACATCACTAACGACAAAAGATATATTAGGTCTCATGACGGTAAGATAATTCAACTTGCCAACTACTCTCCGATATTTTAATGGGTCGTGTAATAATTCTCCATCTTCTGCATCAAGTTTTACATTGGATTCCATAGGAGTATCAACTGGTTTTGCTCCAACAAGTCCAACCTCATCAAGAATGTCAAGAACATATTTTCTCTGAGTTAAATTTATACCTGTATGCGAGTAGGCAACCTCAATACCTAGGAAATACCGCAAATGTCCCATATCCTTAGTACTAAATTGTGTATGCATAAATTGTTTGAGTCATTAAATACCATCTGAATCACTACCAGTAATGATAATATCATCCACATATACTACTAGAAGAATACAACCAGCTGAGGAGACAGAACTGAAGACTGAATGGTCTACTTGACAACGCTTTAATCCAAACTTGATAACAGCATCACTAAACTTACCAAACCAAGCACGAGGAGATTGCTTAAGTCCATACAATGCCTTATGTAAATGACATACCAGATTCTCCCCCTGAGCAACAAATCCATGTGGTTGCTCTATATACACCTCTTCAGCCAAATCACCATGTAGGAATGCATTTTTGATGTCTAACTGATAAAGAAACCATCCAAAATGTGCTGCTAGAGAAATAAAGACACGAACAGATGGAATTTTGGCTACAAGAGAAAAAGTGTCATCATAATCAACACCATATGTTTGAGTATATTCTTTAGCGACTAACCGTGCTTTCAATTGATCTATAGTGCCATCAGGGTGGACCTTAATCGTGAAAACCCAACGACAACTAACAGGTTGCTTTCCCACAGGGAGGGTAGTAAGCTTCCAAGTGCGATTCTCAATGAGTGCTTTCATTTCATCCTCCATGGCTTGTCTCCAACCAAGATGAGCAAGAGCTTCAGTAACATTGCTAGGCACAGAAATAGAGGACAAGGACGAGACAAAAGTACAGAAGGTAGGAGATAAACAATCATAAGACAGAAAGTTGCTAATAGGATGACGAGTACGAAGACAATCAGAAAAACCAGAATAAAGTGTATAACGATCCACACGATGCCCAACACATGATCGTGTACCTTTTCGAGCAGCAATAGGTTGATTAGGATCAGGATCAGGGGATGGCACAGCAATTGATGAGGGATCAGATAAATCAGGTGATGGCCGTACCTTTGTAGTGGGAGCTGTTCCTCGTCTATGGTAAGTTTGATTAGCAAACTGAAATCGTGTTGACGATACTGGAAGAAGTGAGATTGATGAAGGAATTGGTAAGACACACTTGTCAGTGTCAGGAGACACTGTAGAGATTGTTTGAGTACTATAGTATGGCTGGTCCTAAAAAAATGTCACATCTGCAGATATAAACACTCGGCGACTAATAGGATTGTAACATTTATAGCCCTTCTAAGTTTGAGAGTACCCAACAAAGACACATTTATCAGCACGGGGAGCCAACTTATCAAGACCTAAAGTCAGAGAATGGACGAAACAAACACAACCAAAGACACATAGAGATAATGCAAAGGGAGGACGATTTGGATGTAAAATAGAGAATGGTGTCTCCCCCTGAAGAACAGAAGTTGGAAGCCGATTAATTAAGAAGCAGACTATAAGAACAACATGACCCCAAAATGTTTTCGAAAGATGCATGTGAAGTATAAGACAACGAACAATGTCAAGAAGATGACGATTTTTACATTTAGCTACACCATTTTGTTGTGGTGTATGTGAACAAGAAGTTTGATGAATAATGCCATGGGAATTAAGAAAATGTTGAAAACCAAAGGCAACGGCAAGATACTCTTTGGCATTATCGGATCGGAGATTTTTCACAGAAGTATTATATTGATTCAACACTTCAAAATAGAATTGACGAAAGTATTGAAAAATCTCAGTACGATCTTTTATTAGGAACAACTAAATCATTAGGAAAAAATCATCCACAAATGTAACAAAGTACCGGAAACCAGATGTATCAGAAACACAACACGGACCCCATATATCTAAATGAACTAACTCAAAGGGACTAGACACACGACTCTGAAAGCGAGAAGGAAAAGAGACTCTATGGTGTTTTCCAAACTGACAAGCTTCACACTCAAAAGTACTCACAGACTCAGACTCTGGAAACAATCGTCGAAGAATGTTTGGCGGAGGATGACCAGCACGACAATGCATCCAATAGACATCAGTGGATGTGTGCTTCAGAGCTACTGCAGCTATCACCTTTTTGTCTAGATAGTATAGGCCATTTGATTCAACTCCCCCACCAATCATCTGTCCAATCCTCAGATCCTGAAAAACACAATAAGAAGCAAAAAAGGTTACAGAACAATTTAGCTATTTAGTTAATGAACTAACGGAAATCAAATTATATGGAGATTTGAGATGAATGACAGATGATAAAGAAATGGAGGAACTCAAATGGGCATCTCCAGTGCCAGTAACTTGGGAAATTGAACCATCAGCTAATATAACAGAGTTGGACACCCCAAGAGGTGTGGAATTTAACGAAGACAACAATTTAGAGTTACCAGCTATATGATAAGTAGCTCGAGAATCTATAACCCAAGAGTCTAACACTGTAGAAAGTAAACAAGATGAACTACCTTTTGAGCTATGTACTAGAGTGGCAGTGGGAGCTGGAGTTCCTGTCACCTGTTTGGAGCGAATCCAAGCCTCATGTTCTGTACGTGTCAAAATAACTTAATCTTTTGTATCATGCACATTAGTAGGATCGGATTGAACTGGTGAGGAATCTTCAACTTCGGCAAATGCAGCAACTGTTGGTTGAAACTCTGGATGAAGCGTGTAGCAGTAAGCTTTAGTGTGTCCAGCCCTCCGACAATGGTTACAATATCAAGTGCCACAGCTACCAAGAATTCTATCACGACCACCACGACTTCCACTCTGAATAAGCCCACGTCCATGACCCCGATAACCATGACCACGAGCTCCACGTCCACTAGAGCCATGAGAAATCATGGCACTTGTCTCTAAATTTGTAGTGGAGATCTTGTCAATAGGTGTCAAGAGGCTCGGGAGAAAACCTCATCAACTGTAGGAAGGGAGCTTTCAGACGTAATCTGCTGACGAAAGGAGGAATATTCAGGCCCTAGTGTTTTAAGAAATAGTATCACTTGAAGATCCTCCTAACGTTTGACTAATACATTCGGAATATTGGAAGCCGGAAGATAAGTATCTAGCTGTCTGCAAAGTGTAGTGAAACGAGCATAATATTCAGATAGAGACTAATATTCATGTTGAAGATCAAACAGGGCCTCCCATGTGTCACACACTCGTGTCATATTATTTTGGCCAGAATAAAGTAAAGCACATTTATCCCAAACTTCCTTGGCAGAATTACATTGAATAAAGTGAGGGCTAATCTTCGGATCCATACTATTCCGTAACAATATTACGGATCATTGCATCTCCAGCAATCCAATCATCTACTTTACTCTTATCCGAGGGAAGTGTGGATGTAAGATAATCATGTTGTCTAATTGCAGTAAGATAAACTTGTATAGCTTTAAACCATGATGGATAGTTAGTGCCATCCAACTTGACAGATGTCAATTGGAAATTCGTCAAACCAGTAGATGATGTAGAAGCCATCAGTATTAACTCTACTGAACTCCAATAATGTAATTAGCTAGACAGGTTGAACACAATAATCGACCGAACCCAATAAGAATGACACAATAATCAAGCACTTCACTCCAGTTGTGCAATCAGCCACAGAACAACAAACAGAAATAAGGGTTCAATCGATTCACCACTAAGTCAATATACTTCACTGAGAGGCCATTAAATCATACCAACCAGCACTTCAAGAAGCAATATACTTCAATGGAAATCCATATAAGTATACTGGAAAACAACTTTTGATGCCCTCAGTTCGGATCGAATTTTTTTTTTTCGATTTTTTTTTTCAGGGTGAAACCCTTGCAGAACTGAACGAAACCCTTACAAAACCGAAGCCTTCCGAAATCCTCAGGATATATGAAAAACACAGAATCTAGATCGCAAAACAAACAAAGACCAAATGGTGCAATCGGTTTTCAATCTCATCATCAAGAAAGAAGGCTAAACACAAACCGATTTTGCTGGATGGGCTTCAGCGATTGACGCTGGGCAGTAGTTCTGTCCGGATCTTAGAAAACCAATAAACAGATCTGGATCTAGGGACGATGACCGAACGACAATGTAGGCATTCTTTCTCCTCCGCTGTGTAGATGAGAAGCACGCTGCGGCGGTAGCGGCGGAGGGTCTGGATCTAGCAACAGCCTCCACCGCCGGGCTGTGGTGGTGGTGGGATCACTCTATTGAAGTTTTAACCACGCTTTGATACCATGTTGAAGGAGAGAGTATTCTACGTATTGTATTCACTTAATCAAAAAAGAATTACAAGAATATATATGAGTAACCCTAGTAACCCTCTTATGACTATTTTACCCTTATTACTGTTTCCTAACAAACATAACCACTTTGTAGGAATAAGCCCTTCATTCTAGTGGTTAACTGCTTGTTCGACTTAATCCTTTGTAACTCTCCCATGACATCAAATATTTGCATTCTGTTAGTACTGATAGGATATTTAGACAACAGCGAGAGGGGAAGATAAGGAAAAAGATGTGAAGCAGCTTAATTTGGCAGAAGATGGGATCAGTATTGAGTTTGTACTCTTTGAGTTGTATACAAGTAGGACAACAAAAATCTGTACTACACATGTGCTAGACATTTCTATACATCCCAGGATTCGCGACTTCTCAGACTAGTGATTGAGGATATTGAGGAGGAATACTCAGGTTTTGATCATGCGCCTGATCAGCCGATCCATCTCTTCTTCGAGGTCCTGAATGTGGGACTCAAGTTCTGCCAACGCTTTCTGTATATGTTCTGTTTGGATGTTACTTGCTTTTCCACTCTTGTGGCTTAGGAGGGTATTGACTGCAGCGTCCACGATCTCTATTTCACTGTTGGACGCTATCTTATGGGCCGCCACTTGGCTGGAATGCATCAACTTGAAGAAGAAAGAGCGGCTCGACTTTCCGTGTACCAATGTCAACAAAGATTCGATCGTCTTGAGAGCAACTCCCTCAGCCTCTCTTAACATGGAAACCATTGTCACACAGCTTTGATCCGCAGAAGAGATGGTCAATTTGATCTTCAAAACTTTCAAGCAGTTTTGAATTGTCTTCTTTGCTTTCCTCCTAGAGGCCATGTATGCCCCGACCTCATTTCTCCTCGCCATTTCATCGCCCCGCCTCCGGCGCAACGCCGATTGTAGCACCTGCACAGCTTCCTTTGTCTGTGCTACAACATCTTTGCTGGTGCTGCAAATGTCAAGGAGACCAAGGGATCTCTCGAGCACCTTGTCGTGTCCCTCTTGAACCAAGGCCTGTTGGGTATGTGGCAAGAGAAGCAAGTCATCGATGGAATCGTAAAATTCCATGAGACCACTTATCATGCCGCTCACTGATGAAATCGAACTGGTGGTGGCTGCTTCTGAACTCCTGATCCTCCTCAAGTGATCTTCTGCTTGAGGAATGAACGGGTTAGGCTTGGAAGGCAAGCTCACGGAGCGAGCATGAAAGTGGGATTTTGGGTTTGCTGGTGAAGCCATTGTCTGAGAGGTGATCTTGTTACAGAAAATTTCCAAAGGCAATTGAATTTGGATAGCCTTCTCTTGGCCGTGGCAAGACCATGTATATAAAGAAGAGAAGGGAAGGCAAAGGGAATCAGAATTCCTAAACTCGATGTGTCCTAACATTAAAATGAATTGGATCTGAGTGCTTTGTTCACCGATGTCTGTACAGTGTCTCCCACCACCCTGCTCATTTTCCAATGAACTAAGAGATTAAATATGGATCAACCCATCTCAATAATGTATTGCAGCATATAAAATTATTGTACGAGTGGTGGTAGGACACTGTCTCCCCTCTAGAGGAATAAAACAACGATGCTTAACTTGTTTAGTCTTAAATAATAATGCATGATTCAGGAAGGCTCGGTTAACTATTGTGCATTACTGTATTAACCATAGAAAGGAGAAGCTCTTTTGTCAAATGGTGATGAGCAAGTGTCTCCCACCACTCTGCAGTATATTTGAGGTGTTTGCACAATTTTAAATTTGACAGTGGAAGCGGTTTCTCGCAGGTCGTCACTTACCATCTAGAATTGATCCACACCAGACACCCCCCCGTGGTCACCCTGAATGGCCAATTATTTTTGCGTATTCCATGTAAGCAGAAAAATCTGTAATACAAGAGCCGTGTGAGGCATCTGCATGTCACACCCCATTCATATATCTAAGAGATGAAAAATTGCCTCGGACCGTGCAGCGGTCCTGCTTTACGAATTTATCGGCTAGAAAGTTTTGCATGGTGTTAATGTATTTGGGAAATGATCCGTAAGATATGTGCTGCACGAGCAAGTCAACAACCTTGTCTTCCATGACCAGACAAAGCAGATTTCCACATTCATTAGACTCATTAGATTGTGACTATTCTTATTTTCTGAAAGGAAACATCTTCTGTCGAGATTTGAATCTGTTGATCACCCTTGCGCCAATAAATCAGTCCTATTAGATCAATCAAATCTCAACAGGGTGTGGTGCTCAATTTTTCATGCATGAATGGAGTCAAACGATTTTCATTTGATCAAGACAGTATGTCGGCAATGTTTATGTGGTGTCACCTTTCCATGAGACACTAACTCGTTGTAAGTCACCTGAACATGACGTAACAACAGAGGAACTCTTGGCATTAATTATTCCGCATAACGAGCAGTGAAAAGGATAAAAATAAGTTTGCGCACGAGCGGCATTAATGATGAAGTTCTTCCACTCTTAGAGACACATAGAAAATTGTTTTCTCTGCACTTATTTATCTTATTTCGCCTGCCTATGTCAGCAATTGCTGACACACGAGGAAGTTGATTCCCCTCATCCAGCTCATCCTGCTGTTCCTGAGAAGACCGTCTTAATGTAGGCATGTGAAATAATTCCATGAAGCTCACATTTTCTCTGTATTGCAAATGTCTATAATTCATCTGACTATTTGGCAAGGCATATGATTATTTTATCCTTGTTCCGTGGTTTTCTTCTGATAATGTTTCCACTAGTTGGCTTATGCAATGTTTCTTGTTGCCTTCAAATCCATGTTCATAATTTTTTTTCTTTCACAATCTAACCATCCCTAACCTTAACGTACTAACTTTACCAATCTTCTGTTTTACGTTACGGAGGTACTTGTTGATAAGTCTCGGTGGTTTCTTCTCAAGCTACGATGGACCAAATGTGTCTCGGACCTCAGTCTCTTCTTTGTATGCATCCTTAAAAAGATCACAAATTCCTGTAAAAGCCATAATTCTTTTACCTGGTGCCTGGGAGATGCCGTTTGGAACCTTCAGGAATCCCGACGACATGAGATTTACTCTTTTTGTTAGTTTGTGGTAAATATTAAGATTGTCCCGATTAGAACATTGACCTTTATTCTGCAATTGATGTTGATGCAATGATAACCCATTTCACTGTCATCTTAGTCACCCGTTACTGATAATCACCTTAGGTTTCATTCTACTCGTCAAATTAAGATAACCACTTTGGACGAAGGACAACATTAATGTTTTGCGTACTGTTGTTTTGATAGAATTATTCGACATTGAATTTCCCTGTGCGATCAAACGTTTCATTGTCAAATGCTTCAGCAATCAGAGAAAATAAAAATGTAAAGTGAAGCAATTTCGTTTGGCAGCAGATCTAATTTGTATTGATTTGTAATATTTGAGTTGTATACGAGTGATTCAACTAAATTCTGTACTATACTTATGCTAGACACTTCTACATCCTAAGATTCGTGAATTGCCAGCTAGTGGTTGAGGATATTGAGGAGGGACACACGGGTTTTGATCAAGCGCTTGGTCAGGTGCTTGACTTCTATTTCGAGGTCCTCAATGCTGGACTCGTTCTCACCCAATATTTTCTGCAAGTATTCCATTTGGATCGGTTTTCCATTCTTGTGGCTTAGGAGGGTGTGAACGGCCGAATCCACCTCCTCTAGCTCACTGTTAAATGCTCTCTCATCAGCTGCCACTCGCTTGGAATGCATCAACTTGTCGAAGAAAGAGCAGCTTCTCGACTTTCCATGTACCAATGTCAACAATGATTCAATTGACCCGAAAGCGACTTCCTCCGCTTCTCTTAACATGGAAACTGTTGTCATACCGCATTGATCCGCAGAAGAAAAGGTTGATTTCATCTTCAGATTTTTCAAGCAGGTTTGAATTGTCTTCTTTGCTTTCTTCCTTGAGGTCAAGTATGCCTCGATCCTGTTTCTCAGTGCCGGGTCATCACCCCGTCTCCTACGCAATGTGGATTGTAGCTCCTGCATGTTTTCCTTCGTCTGTGCTATGACTTCTTTTACGGCACTGCACAAGTCCGGGGGACTGAGGGATCTCTCGAGCACCTCGTCGCGGCCCTCTTGAACCAAGGCATTTTGGGTATCTGGAAAGAGAAGCAAGTCTTCAACAGTCATAGAAGTGCACGACACTGTTTATCGTGTTGCTCACCAATGAAAATGAACGTGTGGTTGCTTCTGAGCTCCTGCTCCTCCTCAAATGCTCCTCCACTTGAGGAATGAGTGGGTTTGGCTTCGAAGGCAAGCTCACCAAGCGAGCATGAAAGTGGGATTTCGGGTTCGGTGAAGTCATTCTCGGGGAGGTGGTCTTGTTACTGAAATGTTTCAGAGGCAATTGAATCAGGTTGCCTTATCTTGGCCGTGGCAAGATTGTACATATATATACAGGAGAGAGAGAGGGAGATAAAGGGAATCAAAGTTCCTAGAATCAACGAGTCCCTAACATGATTTTGAATTGAATTCCAGTGCTTTGTTCACTGATGTTTGTGCAGTGTCCCCCAGCACCCTTCTCATTTTCCAGTGAATTATAGCACAAGCAGTGCTAGGACCCTGTCTCGCCTCTCAAGGGGAGAGAAAGAATTGCAGTAACATGATGGATCCTATATGATAATGCTTGGCAAAGGCACGAAAGAAATACTGAATTCATTATGCATCTCGCGGTGTTGAAATAAATTTCATTCAATTAAAACGTCACATGGGCGATGTTCATGCGTTGTCTCCTTCCCACAAGACACCAGCTCATCTTCAAGTCACCTGAACATATGTAACAGCAGAGGAACTATTAAGCGCCACTGTTCAGCAAAATGTGCTGCGGAAAGATAAAATTAACTCTGTGCACAGGGGGCATTAATGATAAAAGACTACCACCATTTTCGAGGGATGTAGGATAATATTTTCTCTGTATTATTTTATTTTATTTTTTATTTTTTTTGGTAAAAGTAAGCAATATATCAGTAGTTCTGCCTTATATCAGTAATTGCTGACAAATTATTATGGTTGCATAAAAGCCAAGGAACATTAGGAATTTCAGTCCCCTCCATCCAGCTCATCCTGCCATTCCAGAGAGTACCATGTTAATGCAGGATGTGAAATAATTCCATGAATATAATGATTTTTGTGTATTGCAAATGCCAGTGTCCATTTGACTATTTAGCAAATAAAACGAATGTGTAACCGTTTTTTCTTTGGTTTTCTTTGATAATGTTTCAGCTAGTTGGTTTACTGCTAAACACTCAATGATGTCTCCTTCTTGCCTTCTAATCCAGGATTATACCTCAGTACTTCTTTTCCCCCAGTCTGACTATCCATAACATGAACTTAATGATTTTGCACATCTGCTTATTTGTGCTGCAGAAGTATCTTGGTGATTAGTTTCAGGTGTTAATGCTGATAAGGTAAGGTGACCCAAATGTCTCTCAGACCTCGGTCTCTTGTATAAATAGATCATAAAATTCATGTAAAACCTGCAACCATGGGTCAGATGGTGCACCTTCACGAGTCATTGACTTGATGAGATTTCATTCTCTTTCAGAGTTCGATGCATAATATCATTGTGCAGATTAGAACATTTAATTTTCTGCTATAATGGATAGTGATGTAAAAGTAAGCCGATTCAACTGGCACTTTAGTTACCAATATTCTGGAAATCATCTCAGAGTTAGTTCTTCGTATGGAATTAATATAGCCACTTTGTAGGAATGACAACATCAAATATCTGCATTTTGTTAGTATTGATAGGATATTCAGACAATGAAATGCATTTCAAATGAATCAGCATGAGGGGAAGAGAAGGAAAAAGAAGTGAAGCAACTTAATATGGGAAAAGATCGGATCTGTATTAATTTGTATCTCTTTGAGTTGTATACAAGCAGTACATCAAAATCTCTACTACATATATGCTGTACATCCCAGGATTCATGACTTCTCAGACTAGTGGTTGAGGATATTGAGGAGGGAAACTCGGGTTTTTATCAAGCGCCTGATCAGGCACTCCATCTCTTCTTCGATGTCCTGAATGTGGGACTCGAGTTCTGCCATCACTTTCTGTACATGTTCCATGTGAATGTTACTTGCTTTTCCATTCTTATGGCTTAGGAGGGCATCGACTACAGCATCAACGATCTCTAATTCGCTGTTGGACGCTCTCTCAGCAGCCACCACTCGGTTGGAATGTATCCACTTGGAGAAGAAAGAGCAGCTCATTGACTTTCCATGTACCAATGTCAACAATGACTTGATCGTCTTGAGAGCAACTCCCTCCGCTTCTCTTAACATGTCAACCATTGTCGTACCACTTTGATTTGCACAAGAGACTGTTGATTTGATCTTCAAATTTTTCAAGCAGCTTTGAATTGTCTTCTTTGCTTTCTTCCTAGAGGCCAAGTATGACCCGACCTCATTTCTCAATGCTAGTTCATTGCCCCGTCTCCTGCGCAACGTTGACTGTAGCTCCTGCACAGTTTCCTTTGTCAGTGCTACAACATCTTTGCCAGTGCTACAAATGTCCAGGAGACTGAGGGATCTCTCAAGCACCTCGTCACAGCCCTCTTGAATGAAGGCCTGTTGGGTATGTGGCAAGAGAAGCAAGTCATCAACAGAGGCATAAAAGTCCGCAAGACTGCTTATCATGCCGCTCACTGATGAAAAGGAGCTGGTGGTGGCTGCTTCCGAACTTCTGATCCTCCCCAAGTAATCCTCTGCTTGAGGAATGAGGGGGTTAGGCTCGGAAGGCAAGCTCACGGAGCGAGCATGAAAGTGGGATTTTGGGTTTGCAGGTGAAGCCATTTTCTGATAGGTGACCTAGTTAACAAATTTTTTCAAAGGTAATTGAATCTGGATTGCACTCTCTTGGCCGTGGCAAGACCATGTATATATAGGAGGAGAGAAGGGGAGGCAAAGGGAATCAAAATTCTCAGACTCAGTATGTCCTAACATGATTTTGAATTGGATCTGATGCCTTGTTCACCGATGTCTGCGCAGTGTCTCCCACCACCCTTCTCATTTTCCAATGAATTAAGAGCTAAATATGGATCAACTCATCTCGTCATTAGAAAATAATTGCACGAGTGGTGCCAGGACACTGTCTCCCCTCTAGAGGAACAAAATAATGATGCTTTAACTTGTTTAAATCTACATGATAATGCACGATTTAGGAAGGCTCCTTAAACTATTATGCATTCTTGTATAACTATAGAAAAGAGAATCTCTTTTGTCAAATGGTGATGAGCAAGTGTTGCCACATATCCAGTGGAGGGTATACAAGATTTGAAGGAATACTTTCTTTAGGTGCCTTCTTTTGAGGCCATGATAAGTAATAACCGCCTAGGAAAGAAGAATTAAACAAAAAGGAAAAAAAAAAAATAACCTTCATTCCGATCTACTATGGGCGGGCTTGGGAAGGATTTTACATGGTTCGGCTTTAACTGTGATTCTGATGTAGTTCGGTTCATATGCTGAGGGAGCAAATTTAGCATGAATTAGATGCAGTAAGGACGTAGTAACTGAAAACTGAAATCAACACAAAGTACTTTCGTTGCTTTAGTTGGTTTCTGCTCACTAAAAAAATGCTGTGTTGGTTATATCATTATATGCCACCACAGAGCCAAATTATTTTCCTTTTTATCCTCCTAATCTCGTTCCTGGATATTTATGTTAAGCCTAGGTCCCGCTCGTAACAGTCTTGTTCTACTAGGCTTTGTCTAGAAAAGGCCTCGTTATAAGTTAATATAAGGCACTTCACCTCACCACACCCAGGCAATGTGAGATTCAGTTTGTTCCTGCCCCCACGCCATTTTAGAGTCAAAGCCGCACCTTGTCCGGGCCCTCTCTAGCCACGGCAATCACTCCTGCCCTCGTCGAACCAGGTCATTACTTGAGAAGTATTTTTTTTTTTTTTTTTACTCACAAAAACTAGTCAGAATTTGGAATGAGATGGAACTGACGTAATATCTGATAAGCAGGCGAAACTCTGCTGATTTATGATACCATATGAACAACTTACTTTGACTCAACTGTTGCTAAGACTTCTGATTTCATCCTGGGTCCTGTATACAAAGAAGAGCAAGCAGTCTTTTCAAGGGTTTTCCTGTTGCACCTTCTGACTTTGAAGTGGTTTTAACTTCCATATCTGTAGATCATCTGTTGAGCAAGTCCTTACGAGTGCATAATAAATGATCAGGTATCAAAAGGTCATTCACTGGTGAAGCCATTGTATGAGAGCTGGTCTTGTTACTGAAATGTCTCAGAAGCAATTGAACGGATCGTCTTCTCTTGGCTGTGGGAAGACTGTGTATATATTAAAGGAGAGAAAAGGAGGCAAAGGAAAACAAAGTTCCTAGAATCAATGACTCCCCAGCATGATCTTGAATTGGATTTGAATGCTTTGTTCACCAATGTTCATGCAGTGTCTCCCCACCACCCTTCCCACCGATGCCTTATATTAGTAATTGCTGACAAATTACGGAGACTACCGTGTTAAAGCAGGGATGTGAAATAATTCCATGGAATTAACATTTTCTCTGCATTGCAAATGCCTGTATCCATACCAACTATTTAGCGAATAAAATGAATGCTGTACCATGTTTTCTTCGGTTTACTTTGATAATGTTTCCGCTAGTTGGCTTACTGCTTTACACTTAGCGGTCTCATGTTTCCGCTAGTTGTAAAAGTCAGCTTATCTGCTTATTTATGCTGCATAAGTATCTCATTGATAAATATTAGTTATTATTGCCAATAAGCTAGGATGACCTAAATGTCTCTCAGACCTCGGCATCTTCTATGTAGGCATGGATATAAAATTCCTGCAAAACCTGCTACCCTGGGTCTGACGGTGTTTAGCACCTTCACGAATCATTGATTAGATGAGATATTGTTCTTCTTCAGAGTTTGATGGAATCACATTAGAACATTTAATTTCTGCCATAATTGATAGTGATGTGAACAAGCCAATTTAACCAACGTTTTAGTCACCGATACACTGGTAATAGTCTCAGATTTCATTCTTCTCACTGAATTAAGACAACCACTTTGTAGGAATGATGACATCAAATATTTGCATTCTGTTAGTGCTGACAGGATATTTAGACGACAGCGAGAGGGGAAGATAAGGAAAAAGATGTGAAGCAGCTTAATTTGGCAGAAGATCAGATTTGTATTGAGTTTTTTACTCTTTGAATTGTACACAAGTAGGACAACAAAAATCTGTACTACACGTGCTAGACATTTCTATACATCCCAGGATTCGTGACTTCTCAGACTAGTGGTTGAGGATATTGAGGAGGGACACTCGGGTTTTGATCATGCGCCTGATCAGGTGATCCATCTCTTCTTCGAGGTCCTGAATGTGGGACTCAAGTTCTGCCAACGCTTTCTGTACATGTTCTGTTTCGATATTACTTGCTTTTCCACTCTTGTGGCTTAGGAGAGTATCAACTGCAGTGTCCACGATCTCCAGTTCACTGTTGGACGCTATCTCATGGGCCGCCACTCGGTTGGAATACATCAACTTGGAGAAGAAAGAGCGGCTCGACTTTCCGTGTACCAATGTCAACAAAGAATTGATTGTCTTGAGAGCAACTCCATCGGCCTCTCTTAACATGGAAACCATAGTCACACAGCTTTGATCCGCAGAAGAGATGGTCGATTTGATCTTCAAAACTTTCAAGCAGTTTTGAATTGTCTTCTTTGCTTTCTTCCTAGAGGCCATGTATGCCTCGACCTTGTTTCTCAGTGCCATTCCATCGCCCCGCCTCCGGCACAACGCCGATTGTAGCACCTGCACAGTTTCCTTTGTCTGTGCTACAACATCTTTGCTGGTGCTGCAAATGTCAAGGAGACCGAGGGATCTCTCGAGCATTTTGTCGCATCCCTCTTGAACCAAGGCCTGTTGGGTATGTGGCAAGAGAAGCAAGTCATCGATGGAGTCGTAAAAGTCCACGAGACCACTTATCATGCTGCTCACTGATGAAATCGAACAAATGGCGGCTGGTTCTGAACTTCTGATCCTCCTCAAGTGATCTTCTGCTTGGGGAATGAGCGGGTTAGGCTTGGAAGGCAAGCTCACGGAGCGGGCATGAAAGTGGGATTTTGGGTTTGCTGGTGAAGCCATTGTCTGAGAGGTGATCTTGTTACAGAGAATTTCCAAAGGCAATTGAATTTGGAAAGCCTTCTCTTGGCCGTGGCAAGACCATATATATAAAAGAGAGGAGGGGAGGCAAAGGGAATCAAAATTCCTAAACTCGATGTGTCCTAACATGAAAATGAATTGGATCTGTGTGCTATGTTCACCGATGTCTGTGTAGTGTCTCCCACCACCCTGCTCATTTTCCAATGAATTAAGAGATTAAATATGGATCAACCCATCTCAATAATGTATTGCAGCATATAAAATTATTGCACGAGTGGTGCTAGGACACTGTCTCGCCTCTAGAGGAATAAAACAACGATGCCTAACTTGTTTAGTCTGAAATAATGATGAATGATTCAGGAAGGCTCGTTTAATTATAATGCATTACTGGATTAACCATAGAAAGGAGAAGTTCTTTTGTCTAACGGTGACAAGCAAGTGTATCCCACCACTCTGCAATAAATTTGAGGTGTTCGCACAATTTTAAATTTGACAGTGGAAGCGGTTTCTCCAGGTCGTCAGCTTACCATCTAGAATTGATCCACGCCAGACACCCTGCCGTGGTCACCCTGAATGGCCAATTATTTTTGCGTGTTCCATGTAAGCAGAAAGATTTGTAATACAAGAGCTGTTCTGCCGTTTTGTGAGGCGTCTGCGTCACACTCCAAGAGATGAAAAATTGCCTCTGACGGTGCAGCGGTCCTGCTTTGCAAATTTCTCCGTGAGATATGTGTTGCACGAGCAAGTCAAAGACCTTGTCTTTTATGACCAGACAGCAGTTTTCTACATTCATTAGACTCACTAGCTTCTAACTATTCTTATTTTCAGAAAGGAAACATCTTCTGTCGAGATTTGAATCTGTGGATCAACCTTGCGCCAATAAATTAGTCCAATGAGATCAATCAAATCTCAACAGGGTGTGGTGCTCAATTCTTCATGCATGAACGGAGTCGAACGATTTTCATTTGATCAAGACAGTATGTCGGCAATGTTTATGTGGTGTCTCCTTCCCATGAGACACCAGCTCATTATAAGTCACCTGAACATGACGTAACAACATAGGAACTCTTGGCAAAAAATTATTCCGCATAACGAGCAGCGAAAAGGATAAAAATAAGTTTGCGCACGAGCAGCGTTAATGATGAAGTTATTCCACTCTTAGAGACACATAGAAAATTGTTTTCTCTGCACTTATTTATCTTATTTCGCCTGCCTATATCAGTAACACACGAGGAAGTTGATTCCCCCCGTCCAGCTCATCCTGCTGTTCCTGAGAAGACTGTCTTAATGTAGGCATGTGAAATAATTCCATGAAGCTCTCATTTTCTCTGCATTGCAAATGTCTATAATTCATCTGACTATTTGGCAAGGCATTTGATTATTTTATCCTTGTTCCGTGGTTTTCTTCTGATAAAGTTTCCACTAGTTGGCTTATGCAATTGTTGCCTTCAATACAATGTTCATACTTTTTTTCATTGCACAAGCTAACCACCCTTAACTTAACCTACTAATTTTACCCATTACGTTATAGAGGTACTTGTTGATAAGTCTCAGTGGTTTCTTCTCAAGCTAGGATGGACCAAATGTGTCGTGGACCTCAATCTCTTCTTCGTATGCATCCTTAAATGGGCTCACAGCAATACTAAGCACCAAACCCACATCCGCTAATATCTAGAGATTCGATCCATAATCAATCTCATAATTCATAATGCATTTCATAAACCAATCATATCACATTTCGTAATTTAATCCATCGGATAAAATATCCTTCACAAGACATTTATCATAATGTTTTGAAATCCATTTCATAAACCCTCGATGTTTCGAAACGCTTTTTATAAAGGTTTCTCAAATCATTATAGACTCATTGCATAAATTAATTTGTAACCATTACATACATATGTACATACATACACCTTTTGCAACATTTTTCTTAAAACCATTCTCGAACCATTTCAGAATTTCTTTCACAAAACACATTCATGACGAAACATTTTTCATAAAATCTTTCTCAAATCATTCATCAGTACGAAAATGTAGTAATTGCCCAATTCAGATTTTTATGCAATAAACATGCTCTTTCATTACTTATAATATCTCAAATCTCTAACATTTTCAAAATGTGAGTTCACAAATTCATAGAAGAGATAGCACCACTTACCTCATCTTCTATGACCAAATCATAAACGATACTTGTATCGTCGAACTCGCAACCCTATCAAATAACCAAGAAATAATATTAAAATCAAATAAAACTCTACATTAACTACGAAACAACTAAACTACACCTTAACTCTAACAAAACGCCTCCTATGCGCTAACAAATCGCATACCCAAAGCGATTATTCAAGCCATTCGCAATGAGAGTTTAAGCACAAAACTTAGTTACACCACAACTTTCGCCACCGAGCCCCGTTCCGAATTATTTATATTCAATAGAAAACCCTTCAAATGTACTACAAAAATCCCAATTTGACCGTCCCAAAATCAAGTCGAAAACCAACAAAATATAGGCCCAAAGATGCTGGACGTGCACTACTCATCATGCACGGGGAACTTTGAAATTTTGTTTCGAACAAACCGCAAACTCATATCCGTAAAATCCTACGGCTCCACAATACCCTAAACTATCGTTTCTATGAAAAAGCGCAGCTCAACAACTCAAAAATCCGACTCAGCCCCTTGATTTTCCCAAAATTCCGAGTTTTAGTCCTAAACCCAAAAAATACTTTGATTGGACAAACGATGGGCACGATCGCTTACCGAGCATCACGTTACCTAGTTGAGTCGGCTTGGCGAGGACCCGTGGCATAAAACCCTCTTCTTTCTTCCTCCTCTTTCTTCTTCTTCTTCTTTCTCTTCTTTCTTCTTTCTATTTCCTCTCTCTCCTCTCTTCTTTTCCTTCTGCCCGGACATGCTTCTTTCTTTTCCTTTCTATCTCCTCCTTTTTGTTCTATTTTTTCTTCTTTCTTTTCTTTCCTTCTCTCTCTCTCTCTCTCTCTTTTTTTCCTCCTTTCTCCCGAAAGCTCTCACCCTCTCCTTTTCTGCTCAAGCTTCCACTCTTTTCCTCTTCTTTTGACCATTCAACTCTTCTTCTTCTTCTTCTTCTTTTCCCGTGGGCCCCACTCTTTGACAAGTCAAAGTATTACACCATATTTTCATATGCCTTTATGGCTCAACTAAAGCATCCAGCCTCAAATTAGGCATTTCATGAGACTTCCTAATTCAACCAGAGAATCTAGCCATCAAACCAAGCATCCCATACTTTGAAGAGCTTCTTAGTTCAATTAGGACATTCGGTCATCAAGCCAAGCATCTCATACTTTCAAGGGTTCTCATACTTTCATAGGCTTCCTAGCTCAATTAGGGCATCTCGTTCTCATGAATGAACGTAATGCGTCGTTTGGGGTAGAGGCATTGCCTAGGAGATGCCATTTGGAACCTTCAGGAATCCCAATGACATGAGATTTACTTCTTTTTTTATAGTTTGTGGTCAATATTAAGATTGTTCCAATTAGAACATTGACCTTTCTTCTGTAATTGATGTTGATGCAATGGTAAGCCCATTCCACTGTCATCTTAGTCACCCATTACTAATGATCACCTTAGATTTCATTATTCTCGTCCAATTGAGATAACCACTTTGGAGGAAGGACAACATCGATGTTTTGTGCATTGTTGGCTTGATAAAATGATTCGACACGGAATTTCCCCATGCAATCACTCGTTTTATTGTCAAATGCTTCAACAATTGGAGAAAGAAAAATGTAAAGTGAGGCAATTTAGTTTGGCAGCAGATCTGATTTGTATTGATTTATAATATTTCAGTTGTATACAAGTAATTCAAGTAAATTCTGTACCATAAATATGCTAGACACTTCTACATCCTAGGATTCGTGAATTGCCAGCTAGTGGTTGAGGATATTGAGGAGGGACGCTCGGGTTTTGATCAAGCGCCTGATCAGGCGCTCGACTTCTTCTTCGAGGTCCTGACTGCTGGACTCGATCTCTGCCAGTATTTTCTGCAAGTATTCCATTTGGATCAATTTTCCATTCTTGTGGCTTAGGAAGGTGTGATCGGCCGAATCCACTTCCTCTAGCTCACTGTTAGTGTAATAACCTCATCTCTTGTCCCACATCGCCTAGGGAGGGAGATCTTGATCAGCTTATAAGGTTTTGGTCCCTTTAACCTGTGTAACGCGTTTTAAAGCCGTGAGGGAAAAGACCGTGGCTGGGATGGCGGTTCGTCCGCGCCAGAGCGGGTGACCCAAAGCGAACAATATTACACAGTGGGGCCCGGGATATTACAAGTGGTATCATAGCCGACTCCCGACCGCGTGTGGGACCACAGCTCGAATGTTGTTCTGATGCCCGTGGGACCATAGCGAGAACGCTATTCTATTAAGAGGTGGAGAGTATAATAACCTCCTCTCTTGTCCCACATCGGTGGAGAGTGTAATAACCTCCTCTCTTGTCCCACATCGGTGGAGAGTGTAATAACCTCCTCTCTTGTCCCACATCGCCTAAGGAGGGAGATCTTGGTCAGCTCTTGTCCCACATCTTACACAGTGGGGCCCGAGATGTTACAAGTGGTATCAGAGCCGACTCCCGACCACGTGTGGGACCACAGCTCGAATGTTGTTCTGATGCCCGTGGGGCCATAGCGAGGACGCTATTCTATTAAGAGGTGGAGAGTGTAATAACCTCCTCTCTTGTCCCACATCACTTAGGGAGGGAGATCTTGGTCAGCTCTTGTCCCACATCGCCTAGGGAAGGAGATCTTGGTCAACTTATAAAGCTTTGGTCCCTTTAACCTGTGTAACGCGTTTTAAAGCCGTGAGGGAAAAGACCGTGGCTGGGAAGGCGATTCGTCCGCGCCAGGGCAGGTGACCCAAAGCGGACAATATTATACAGTGGGGCCCGGGATGTTACAGTTAGATGCTCTCTCATCAGCTGCCACTCGCTTGGAATGCATCAACTTCGATGTTACAGTTAGATGCTCTCTCATCAGCTGCCACTCGCTTGGAATGCATCAACTTGCCGAAGAAAGAGCAGCTTCTCAACTTTCCATGTACCAATGTCAACAATCATTCAATTGACCTGAAAGCGACTTCCTCCACTTTTCTCAACATGGAAACTGTTGTCATACCGCATTGATCCACAGAAGAACAGGTTGATTTGATCTTCAGATTTTTAAGCAGATTTGAATTGTCTTCTTCTCTTTCTTCCTTGAGGTCAAGAATGACTCGACCCTGTTTCTCCGTGCTAGGTCATCACCCCGCCTCCTACGCAATGTGGATTGTAGCTCCTGCATGTTTTCCTTCGTATGTGCTATGACATCTTTTATGGCACTGCACAAGTCCAGGAGACTGAGTGATGCGTGATGGGGTGAGTGATTCAAGAACGGAGCTTTTTTTTTTTTGAGGATTTTTGTGGTTAAGTGTATGGAGTAGTGTATACGGTAAAGAAACAAAGAGGAATAAGAAAAGATAGAACGATCTCCTCCCAAGATATAAAGGCCACGCCACCAACCGAGGATGGGGATCGAGATCTACGAAGCTCACCACCAAGGCCTAAAGCTTCCACCAGCCAAGGATAAAGAAACCACCAAGGCCTAAAGCTTTCACCAGCCAAGGATAAAGAAACCGAAATGAGTTATCCACTCTCCAAAGGAGTTCACTCAAGTTGAGGAAATCTCACCATTCTCATTCATGAAATTCGTATATCCTATACATTGGATAGTTTCCTCTATTTATAGGAGGATTTCAGCATTAGGAAATATTAAAAACAAATCTTAATGACTTAGGAACTTAAACGTTCGACTCTTCAGCTACATAAAATAAAAACATCTAGGAACTTAATAAAAAGCCATTATTAACACGGGAACTAAATGCCTTTAATCGTCGGCCTTCCACATTCTCGAACCGCTAGCTTTCCGTGTTCTTCAACCTTTGCCTTTCCATATTCTTGAACCGCAGTCGTGAACCTTTAGCCTTCCCAGAATTCGAGCTCCTCCTTTGACCAGAAAATAATCCTCTTGAAACTTCATCAATTGGTCATACAAGACATCTAAAATGGCCTCCCATTGATACCTATCGATATACCACAAAGTACCGATAAGTAATTAACATTTATTCATTCAAAATGATCCATCGAAGAACATAATGCCCAACTTCTTTATGGGCTTGGATAAGCATCGATGGTTCTGAGTTGGTCGATGGAGCTACGTTGGATGCACCCGCATCACTAAGGGATCTCTCGAGCACCCCCTCGCGTCCCTCTTGAACCAAGGCATGTTGGGTATCTGGAAAGAGAAGCAAGCCTTCAACAGTCATAGAAGTCCACGACACTGCTGATCGTGTTACTCACCTATGAAAATGAACGTGCGGTGGCTTCTGAGCTCCTGATCCTCATCAAGTGCTCCTCCGCTTTGAGGAATGAGTAGGTTTGGCTTCGAAGGCAAGCTCACCCAGCGAGCATGAAAGTGGGATTTCAGGTTTGGTGAAGCCATTGTCTGAGAGGTGGTCTTGGTACTGAAAAGTTTCATAGGCAATTGAATTAGGTTGCCTTAGCTTGGCCGTGGCAAGACTGTATATACATGTACAGGAGAGAAGGGGAGACAATGGGAATCGAAGTTCCGAGAATCAATGAGTCCCTAACATGATTTTGAATTGGATTCGAGTGCTTTGTTCACTGGTGTTTGTGCAGTGTCCCCCCCCCACCAACCCTTCTTATTTTCCAATGAATTGTGTTGCAGGAGTGCTGCATATGAAATTATTGTATGAACGGTGCTTGGAACCCTGTCTAGCCTCTCCAGGGGAAAAAAAGAATTACGCTAACATGTCGGATCCTACTTGATGATGCTCGACAAATAGGCATAAAAGGAATACTGAATTCATCATGCATCAAGCGGTGTTGAAATGAATTGCATTCGATTAAAACGTCACATGGGCAATGTTCATGCGTTGTCTCCTTCCCACAGGACACCAGCTCATCTTCAAGTCACCTGAACATATGTAACAGCAGAGCAACTCTTAGAGTCATTGTTCAGCAAAATGTGATGCAGAAAGATAAGTTAACTTCGTACACAGGGGGCCATTAATGACAACAGACTACCAGCATTTTCAAGAGATGTAGGATAATATATTCTCTATACTATTTTATTTTATTTTTTCTGCCTTAAATCAGTAATTGCTGACAAATTATTGTCATTGCATAAGCCAAAGAACATTAGGAATTCCAAAGTCCTCCATCCGTCTCATCCTGCCATTCCAAAGGGTACAGTGTTAATGCAGGCACGTGAAATAATTCCATGGAACTAACTTTTTCTCTGTATTGCAAATGCCTGTATTCCAAAGGGCATATAAACACGAATGTGTTACTGTTTTTCCTTTCATTTTCTTTGATAATGTTTCTGTAACGACCTTGTCCAACAACAGTGAGAGTGATCGCCGGGGCCAAAGAGGGCCCAAACAAGGTGTGGCTTCGACTCTAAGATGGCGTGGGGGCAAGAATGAACCGACTCCCACATCGCCCGAGTGTGGCGAGATGAAGTGCCTTGTATGTAATAGCACTTGTCCTAACTTGTAACAAGGCCCTTTCTGGGGGAAGCCCAGAAGAACAAAACCGTGCAAGCTCCGGCCCAAAGCGATCAATATCATTACAAGTGGACTTGGCCTTAACAGTTTCCGCTAGTTGGCATACTGCTTATTGCTTAGCGATGTCTTGTTGTTGCCTTCCACAGAAATATACCTCATTACTTCTTTTCTTGCAGTCTGACTATCCATAACATGAACTTAATCATTTAGCGCATCCGCTTATTTTTGCTGCAGAAGTATCTCGTTGAGTTCCAGTTATTAATGCTGATAAGGAAGGATGACCCAAATGTCTCTCGGACCTCCTCATCTTCCTTGCATACATAGGTCATAAAGTTCCTGTAAAACCTGTAATACTGGAATGGATGGTTTTTGGGGCCTCCACGAATCATTGGTTAGAAGAAATTTTGTTCTTTTTAAGAGTTTGATGGATCATACCATTGTTCAGATCGAACATTTAATTTTCTGCTATAATTGATAGTGATGTAAAAATTAGCCAATTCAACAGACATTGTAGTTACCAATATTCTGGTAATTAACTTAGATGTTCTTCCCATGGAATCAAGATAAACAATTGGTAGGAGTGATGACATCCAATATTTGCATTTTGTTAGTACTGATAGGATGTTCGGACAACGAAGTGCATTTCAAATGAATCAGCATGAGGGGATGAGAAGGAAAACGAAGTGAAGCAACTTAATTTGGCAAAAGATCGGATCTGTATAAATTTGTATCTCTGAGGTGTATACAAGCTGTACAACAAAAGTCTCTACATCTCAGGATTCATGACTTCTCCGACTAGTGGTTGAGAATATTGAGGAGGGACACTTGGGTTTTGATCAGGCGCCTGATCAGACGCTCCATCTCTTCTTCGATGTCCTGAATGTAGGACTCAAGTTCTTCCATGACTTGCTGTACATGTTCCATTCTAATGTTACTTGCTTTTCCATTCTTATGGCTCAGGAGGGCATCAACTGCAGCATCCACGATCTCTAATTCGCGGTTGGACGCTCTCTCATCGGCCGCCACTTGGTTGGAATGCATCCATTTGGAGAAGAAAGAGCAGCTCACCGACTTTCCACGTACTAATGTCAACAACGATACTATAGTCTTGAGAGCAACTCCCTCTGCTTCTCTTAACATGGAAACAATTGTCGCACCACTTTGATCAGAAGAAGAGATGGTCGATTTGATCTTCAAATTTTTCAAGCGGTTTTGAATTGTCTTCTTTGCTTTCTTCCTGGAGGCCAAGTATGCCCCGACCTCATTTCTCAGCGCCAGTTCATCGCCCCATCTCCTGCGCAGTGTCGATTGTAGCTTCTGCACAGTTTCCTTTGTCTGTGCTACGACATCTTTGCCAGTGCTACAAATGTCCAGGAGACTAAGGGATCTCTCAAGCACCTCATTGGGGCCCTCTTGAACGAAGGCCTGTTGGGTATGTGGCAAGAGAAGCAAGTCATCAACAGAGTCGTAAAAGTCCGCAAGACCGTGTATCATGACACTCAATGATGAAAAGGAACTGGTGGTGGCTGCTTCTGAACTTCTGATCCTCCTCAAGTAATCCTCTGCTTGAGATATGAGGGGGTTAGGCTTGGAAGGCAAGCTTACAGAGCGAGCATGAAAGTGGGATTTCGGATTTGCTGGTGAAGCCATTGTCTGATAGGTGATCTTGTTAACAATTTTTTTCAAAGGCAATTGAATTTTGGATCGCCTTCTCTTGGCCGTGGCAAGACCATGTATATATAGGAAGGAGAGAAGGGGAGGCAAAGAGAATCAAAATTCATAGACTCAGTGTGTCCTAACAAGATTTTGAATTGGATTTGATGCTTTGTTCACCGATGTCTGCACTGTGTCTCCCACCACCCTTCTCATTTTCCAATGAATTAAGAGCTAAATATGGATCAACTCATCTCATCATTAAAAAATAATTGCACGAAAGGTGCGAGGACACTGTCTTGCCTCTAGAGGAATGAAACAGTGGCACTTAACTTTGTTTAATCCTACAGAATAATGCATGATCCAGGAAGGCTCCTTAAACAATTATGCATTATTGTATAAATACAGAAAGGAGAATTTCTTTTGTCAAATGGTGATGAGCAAATGTTGAAGCTATGATACTCGAGAGCTGAAGGAATACTTTCTTTAAGGTGCCTTCTCTTGAAGCTGTGATAAGTAATAACCATGAAGGAAAGATGAATTAAACCAAAGTAAAAAAAAAAAAATCACTTCAATCTATTACGGCCGGGCTTGGGAAGGAGTTTGCCTGTGTACTGGTAATTGCTGATATCAAATTGATGCGTCATCAGATATCCAGCATAATTTTACTTGGTTGTAGCTTCAAATATCCAGTGTAGTTCCACGTGGTTCAGCTTCAACTCTGATTCTGACATGGTTCAGAGCAAATTTAGCATGAATTAGATGCAGTAAGAACAGTAGTAACACAAAATTGATATCAACACGAAGTATTTTCATTGCTTTAGCGAGTTTCTGCTCACTAACTGCCAGAAAAGTTTCTGTTATTACTCTGGCCCTAATACCAAATATATTGTTGTGTTGATTATACGCCATCACCAAGCCAAATTCTTTCCCTTTTATCCTTGTAATCTCATTCCTGGATAATTTATTAGTTTTTCTAGAGTTGTTAACATACTTAAGAAGTGTTTAATCAGATACACACATACATTAGTCATTGGAATGAGATGGAACTGATGTAATATCTTATGTGCAGGCAAGATTCTGCTGATTTATGATACCATATGAACAATTTACTTTGACTCAACGGTTGTTAAGACTCTTCTTGATTTTATCCTGGGTCTCATATACAAAGTAGAGCAAGTAGTCGTTTCAAGGGTTTTCCTGTTGCATCTTCTGACTTTGAAGCTGTTTTGACTGCCATATCTGGAATTCATCTGTTAAGCGCGTGCAAATAAATGATCAGGCATCAAAAAGTCAACAACTGGTGAAGCCATTGTCTGAGAGGTGGTCTTGTTAAGGAAATGTTTCAGAGGCAATTAAAGTAGAGCAAGTAGTCGTTTCAAGGGTTTTCCTGTTGCATCTTCTGACTTTGAAGCTGTTTTGACTGCCAAATCTGGAATTCATCTGTTAAGCACGTGAGGCATCAAAAAGTCAACAACTGGTGAAGCCATTGTCTGAGAGGTGGTCTTGTTAAGGAAATGTTTCAGAGGCAATTAAATCAGATCGTCTTCTCTTGGCTGTGGCAAGACTGTATACATATGTAAAGGAGAGAAGGGGAGGCAAAGGGAATCAAAGTTCCTAGAATTAATGAGTCCCTTACATGATCTTGAATTGGATTTAAATGCTTTGTTCACCGATGTTTGGGCATTGTCCCCCACCACCCTTCTCGTCCTCTAATGAACTAGAGACTAATTATGGATCGAAATTATCATAAGCTTAACAATGTATTGCACAGTGTGCTGTGTAGGAAAATATTGCATGAGCGGTTCTAGGACCCTGTCTCGCCTTTCAAGGGAAAAAAAATTTAAAAAAAAAAAAAAACTTAGGCCAACTTGTTGGATCCTACTTGATAATGCAATGATCCTCTCAAACTAATCAAATGCTCGTCAAATAGGCACAAAAGGAATACTGTACTCTTCATGCATCAAGCGGTGTTGGAATAAATTTCATTTGGTTAAAACAACATATGGAGATGTTCATCCGTTGTCTCCTTCCCACAAGATTCCAGCCCATCTTCAAGTCACCTGAACATAACGTAACAACAGAGGAACTCTTGGAAGTCATTGTTCGGCAAAATGTGCTGCAGAAAGATAAAATTAACTTTGTGCACGAGGGGCATTAATGATAAAGTCTACCACCATTTGAGAGATGTATAATCTCTGCACTTTCTTATTTTACATTTTTCTGCTTTATATCAGTAATTGCCGACAAATTATTGTGATTATATAAGTCGACAAACATTAGGATTTCTGGTTTCCTCCATCCAGCTTATCCTGCCATACTCGTATGTTAATGCAAGTGTCACGGGTCGATCAATTTCGGTCGATCAAACACCGCGCGGCCTTAGGATCAGTGATCCCAAGTCAGCCTTGCACACACACACGCTCGAACACAAGAACCGAATGGGCAAAGAGAGTGTATATTGCTTGTGAACGAACTGATTACAAAGTGGGAAAGGGATCCCTATTTATACAAGAGTGGGTCGCATCTCGACCGTGGATCGTCCCTCCCATCCAACGGTTCATTTTGAATCCGTATAATCATTACAAGCTATACAACAGGCTACTCGAAGGCTACTCGATGGTCTGCATCCGGCAGGCCCTTGGGAAGTCCATGGGTCGCGCACGTCAGGCCTTGGGCAGACCATGGGCGTGTGTCAGAAGCAAGATCGGGGTTGCAGGTCCGTCTGACACGCGACCAGCCGAACCGTCACGAGCTGTTCGAACATCGCTCAGGGGTCGCTCACGGGCTGCGCATGGGCCTTCCGCTTGTTCTGCTCATGGGTCGTTCGTGGGCTGCTTCCGAGCAGCCCCTTGTACGTGACACGGTCCCTCACGGACGATCTTGGATCATGCTTGTCCGTGGGCCGTGTCACAAGCATGTGAAACAATTCCATTGAACTAACATTTTCTCTGCATTGCAAATGCCTGCATCCATACTGACTATTTAGCAAATTAAATGAATGCTGTACCCTTTTTTCTTCGGTTTTTTTGTTTCTGCTAGTTGGCTTACTGCTTAACACTTAGCGGTCTCATGTTTCCGCTGGTGGTAAAAGTCAGCTCATCTGCATATTTTTGCTGCAGAAGTATCCGTTGATAAGTTTACGTTATTACTGCTGATAAGCTGGGATGACTCAAACGTCTCTTGGACCTCAGCATCTTCCTTGTGGGCATAGATCATGAAATTCCTGCAAAACCTGCAACTCTGGGTCTGATGGTGTTTAGCATCTTCACAAATCGTTGTCCAGAAGAGATTTTATACTTCTTTGGAGTTTGATGGATTCAGATTAGAACATTTAATTTTTCTGCTACAATCAATAGTGATGTGAAAACAAGCCCATTCAACTGACATTTTAGTCACCAATATACTGGTAATAATCTCAGATTTCGTTCTTCTCACTGAATTAAGATAACCACTTTGTAGGAATGATGACATCAAATATTTGCATTCTGTTAGTGCTGATAGGATATTTACACAACAGCAAGAGCGGAAGATAAGGAAAAAGATGTGAAGCAGCTTAATTTGGCAGAAGATCGGATCTGTATTGAGTTTGTACTCTTTGAGTTGTATACAAGTAGGACAAGAAAAATTTGTACTACACGTGCTAGACATTTCCATACATCCCAGGAGTCATGACTTCTTAGACTAGCGGTTGTGGATATTGAGGAGGGACACTCGGGTTTCAATCATGCGCCTGATCAGGCACTCCATCTCTTCTTCAAGGTCCTGAATGTGGGACTCAAGTTCTGCCAATACTTTCTGTACATATTCCATCTGGGTGTTACTTGCTTTTCCACTCTTGTGGCTTAGGAGGGTATCAACCGCAGTGTCCACTATCTCTAGTTCGCTGTTGGATGCTATCTCATGGGCCGCCACTCGGTTGGAATGCATCAACTTGGAGAAGAAAGAGCGGCTTGACTTTCCGTGTACCAATGTCATTAAAGATTCGATTGTCTTGAGAGCAATTCCCTCTGCCTTTCTTAACATGGAGACGATTGCCACACAGCTTTGATCTGCAGAAGAGATGGTCGATTTGATCTTCAAAACTTTCAAGCAGTTTTGAATTGTCTTCTTTGCTTTCTTCCTGGAGGCCAAGTATGCCCCAACCTCGTTTCTCAGTGCCATTTCATCACCCCATCTCCTGCGCAATGCCGATTGTAGCACCTGTAAAGTCCCCTTTCTCTGTGCTACATCTTTGCTGGTGCTGCAATGTCAAGGAGACCAAGGGATCTCTCGAGCAGCTTGTCGCGTCCTTTTGAACCAATGCCTGTTGGGTATGTGGCAAGAGAAGCAAGTCATCGATGAAGTCGTAAAAGTCCTTGAGACTGCTTATCATGCCACTCACCGATGAAATTGAACAAGTGGTAGCTGCTTTTGAACTCCTGATCCTCCTCAAGTGATCCTCTGCTTGAGGAATAAGGGGGCTAGGCTTGCAAGGCAAGCTCACGGAGCGAGCATGAAAGTGGGATTTCGGGATTGCTGGTGAAGCCATTGTCTGATAGTTGATCTTGTTACTGAATTTTTTTCAAAGGCAATTGAATTTGGATCGCCTTCACTTGGCTGTGGCAAGAACACAGATATATATATATATATATATATATATATAGAGAGAGAGAGAGAGAGAGAGAGAGAGAGAGAGAGAGAGAGAGAGAGAAGGGAGCAAAGGGAATCAAAATTCCTAAACTCAATGTGTCCCAACATGACTTTGAATTGGATCTGAATCCTTTGTTCACCTATGTTTGCGCAGTGTCTCCCACCACCCTGCTCATTGTCCAGTGAATTATGAGAGAGAGAAGGGAGCAAAGGGAATCAAAATTCCTACACTCAATGTGTCCCAACATGACTTTGAATTGGATCTGAATCCTTTGTTCACCTATGTTTGCGCAGTGTCTCCCACCACCCTGCGCATTGTCCAGTGAATTATGAGACTAAATGTGGATCAACTCATCTCATCATAATCTCAATAATGTATTGCAGCATAGAAAATTATTGCACGAGTGGTGCTAGGACACTGTCTCGCCCCTAGAGTAATAAAAGAATGGTGCTTAACTTGTTTAATATTACATAATAATGAATGACTCAGGATGGCTCATTAAACTAGTATGCATTATTGTATTATCCACAGAAAGGAGAACTTACTTTCGTCAAATGGTGATGAGCAAGTGTTGCCACATTTCCGGTCAAGCGGACACGAGCTGATGGAATACTTTCTCTAAGGTGCTTTCTGTCGAGGCTACAATGAGTAATAACTGCGTAGGAAAGAAGAATTAAACAAAAGAATAAAAAAATTCATTCATATCTGTTACGGCCAGTCTAGGGATGCAGGTTGCCTAGGTACTGGCGAATGCTGATCTCAAGTTATGCGTCATTGGGTATACAGGCGCAACTTTACATGGTGTTGGTTTTAGTTATCCAGTGTACTTTTACGCGGTTCAGCTTTTCAACTCTGATTCTGATGTAGATTGGCTCATGTGTTGAGGGAGCAAAGTTGACTTGAATTAGATGCAGTAAGAACAGTTTTGACAGAAGTGATAAAGTAATTGCATTGCTTTAGTTGGTTTATACTCACTAACTATCAGAATAATTTCTGCTATTACTCTGGTCATAACACCAAGTAAATTGTTTGTAATTGATTATAGGCCACCAAAGAGCCAAATTATTTTCCTTTTTATCCTCCTAATCTTGTTTCCTGCTTAATTTATCCATTTTTCTCGATTGATGATATACACAAGAAGTGTATAATCATGTACAAACGAAAATAAGTCAGAACTTAGAATGAGATGGAACTGATGTAATCTCTCATGTGGAAGCAAACTTCTGCTGATTTATGTTTCCATAAGTACAAGTTACTGTGACATAACTGTTGCTGAGACTCTTCTGATTTTTCCAGGGTCACCAAGTAGTCTTTTCAAAAGTTCTCCCTTTGCATCTTCTAACTTTGCAGGGGTTTTGACTGCCATATCTGTAAATCATCTGTTGAGCAAGTCGTTATGCATGGATAATAATGATAAGGCATCCAAAAGTCATGGATCTGAGGCTATCTGATTCCGTTTCTTCATTTATAGTCTGCAAAACGTACAAGTATTATATATGATACAGATGTCGATAAGACTGTCCTCTATCCACTAATCCTAGGGCGAGATTTCTCAACTAGTGAATCAACATATTGAGAAGGGATGCCTGGTTTTGCAGGCTCTCCAGATCTTCGACAAGATCCTGAATGCTTGACTTGATACCCTCAACATTTACTTTAGATCTTCCACTAGGTCACCTGACATTCCCAACTTGCTGCGAAGAAGGGTATTCACTGCAGCATCCACCGTCAAGACCTCATCACCCGTTTCTCTCCCCTCCGCTTCGACCCTTTTGGAATGCATCAACTTGGAAACTAAAGACCAGCCTCTTCTCTGGTCTGTGCGTCTGTCCCATATAACAAGTGCAACGAAGACTCAAATGTTGCTAAGAGCAATCTCCTCAGCTTCTCTCAACATGGAAAGCACCACCATGTTGTCCTGGTCCGAGGGAGAGAAGACGTGTGAGCTCCTCAAATTTTTCAAGCATCCTTTGATCATCTTCTTCGCCATCTTCCTCGAGGTCAAGTATCACACCACCTCGTTTCTGAGCCCGAAATCATCGTCACGCCTCCTGCGCAGAACCGATTGAAGTTCATGCATGCAGTTCCTTAGTCTGTTCAATCACATCCTCGTGCTACTGCACAAATCCAAGGGCCTGAGAGATCGGTCCAACAGCTCATCATGGTGTTCTCCACAGGCGAAGCTCTGCTTGGTACAAAGCAACAGAAGCAAGTCGTCCAGAGAGTCATAGAATTCTTCAAGACAGCTTATCCTGCTGCTAGCTAATGACAGCAAAGGAGATGCTGCAGCATCCAAGCATCTAATTCTATCCAATTTCCCATCTGCTTGCTGAATGAGTGGGTGATGTTTAGAAGACAAGCTGACGGAGCGAGCGTGGAAATGGAATTTGAGGTTAGATGCAGAAGCCATCATCCAAAAGACTATGCTGCTTGCTTCAAGTTCGTTCGCAAAGACAAGTTAAAGATTCAGTTTCATAGTCTCCTGCCACTGCCAAGAATTTAAATACCAGGAGAGGCGAGAGGCAAAAGGAAACCGATGATTCGACTCCTTATGCGGCCTAATATGATGTTTGATCCGGATCAGAAGCTTTCTTCACCGATGTCCACTCATTGTCTCCCACCACCTTGCCCAATGTGTGGTCTTGTTGAAAAATTATGGATCTAATAATTGCCAGAGAAGCTGGAATAACGAGGTGCAGTTTCACAAAAAAGAAAAAATATCGCGTGCGCAAGTGGCGGTGTGATGCTGGCCTGTCTCCGATGCCTGCAGAGCAGAATTAAAGACAGCTGCTTACCTGTTTCTGTCCATTATATAATGGTGCTTGATGCAGGAGAATTCACCAGATCAATCATTTCTCGTTTGCCAAACGAAAGGGGTTGATGAGATGAGAGAACATCGCTGCATTTGGTAGCAGACAGAACACCAGATCAGACAAAGCACCAACAGCTGCTCATTCAAGACATCATCACAGGCTCCTGAACTGCCTGTCCCTGTTGAATTCGCCTGCGCATGATGCAGAAACTTCAACTCATATACGTTCGGGGCAGCTATGACACATCACATTTGATATGTCCGCAACTTGCATGAATTTAGAACCATTCTTTTTCAACATTAAATTTGAAAATTTTATTTTCAATGCATCGTCAATAGAAAATTTAGATTTAAAGTTTGGAAGTGTCAATCATCGCAAAATTGTTTCTGCATATGTTACTATCCACTGAATTAATCTACATATTTATATTCGACAAATGCTAATCAGGTGACCCAAATTTCTAAACCTTATTTTTTTTTATAATTTTTTTGTAATTTCTAAACCTCAATTCAACAGCTACAAGGGATAAGAATTCGTTCATTTAGTTTTTGTTATAATAATTACTTATAGTATAATACATGACCCTTACTGATAGTGCTAAAGTTGTCGTTTAATAAACCCTCGATGCATCGTGGACTTTGTTCTCAATTTAGTGATATGTAATATGCCTTAAATTAAAAGAAAAGAGATTTGAGAAAATAGTATTTACCAGCCCTGGTTGTTTGATCAAACATCTATGTAGAATCTATATATACATAGATTAATGGTTTTATTTATCAGCAAAATATGAATAGCTTTATTGTTTCTGGTACATAGTTTAGAGATTTATCAGTAAAATATACATAAAGCCTAGAAACTGGCTAGGATTTAATTACCAAAATATGAAATAAACTAGAGATTTATCACCAAAATGTGCACAAAATATTAGAAATTTCTGACATTAGAGATTTTCTAAAGTAATCATGAAAATCAAATTGGTGAGTGAAATTCACGCATGAGTGTGCCACATGGCTCAACCTCATGTGAGCTTTACCCATTATATTTATTAAAAATCATTAATTAAAACTGGGGAAATTTTTAACAAATTCCCCATTTCTTTGTACACAAGTGATTTTGTAAATCCTTCGCGAATCAAGTCGGGTTTTATTACGCACTTAGCAACACCTTGCCAAACACCTTGCCAAAGCCCTTTGGCAAATTTTTTGGAGAATTTTAGGTGGGAGAGTTTTGGGCTAATGTAATTACATTTCCCAAAGCCTCGCCTCAGCCCAAGTAGGTCCAGAGATGCTTTAAATTTTAAGTATTTCCAAAATGTAAATAGGTTTTTTCTCTTTGAATTTTGTTCTCATTATACTTTCATAATTATGAAAATGTCTCTGAAAACGCTAACGTTGCTGGTTGAAGGCAACCAATAAGCCACCATCAAACAAGTTGCCTAAGATCATGCAACCTCAGGCAATGTTGGCCGTCACCT
The DNA here is from genome assembly GCF_016545825.1 of Eucalyptus grandis. Classification (NCBI taxonomy): domain Eukaryota; kingdom Viridiplantae; phylum Streptophyta; class Magnoliopsida; order Myrtales; family Myrtaceae; genus Eucalyptus; species Eucalyptus grandis. The sequence continues at coordinate 27,466,959 of NC_052620.1, forward strand.
AGATCTAGTCGTCCACCCCTCACTAGTGGTTGACTTTTAACAGAAAAGTCTGTAAATTTAAAAAAGAATAGCAAATATTATTTATAAAGTGTAATTCTTTCCAAACGGCATTTAAATCATAGTTACTTCCCAATGTAATTCTTTACAAAACATATATACATTTATTAAAACCCCTTTCACCTAAAATCCTTAATATTTCTCCATAGTTGAACAGTAAGCAACCTAAGAGGCCAACATCACCATTTCTCATTAGGGGTGAACCCGACTTTCAATTGACTCAACTCAACCAGTTTCAGTTCGATTCCCACTTCTCAGGGGAATTGGGTTGGTGTTGGTACTAAGACCTTTGAACTTTGCATTATGTGGATTGATTCTCGATTTGAGAGTTTAGGATTATTTCGGTTGGAGACCAACCATAAATTCTATTCTGAATTTTAACACTTCCTGCTTTGTTTTCTTCGCACTTCGCCTTTGTCACATAAATTAGAAATTAGAAAGAAACTTAACCCTAATTTGACAGAAAAAGGAACCCTCTTCACTCGCCACGGCCTCGCTCGCCTGCCTTCGCCTCGCTCACTACTCGCTCTCTTCCTCACCTCTTTTTAGTCGCCTAGCTACTCGCCTCTATTCTATCACCTCGCGTGCTCGTTTTTATGGTTTGTTAATTTTAGTAAGTGTAATTTTTTGTTGTTATCTCATCTATATTTATGTTTAATATGTATTGGTGTTCATAGTTTGATTTCTCAAATAAAAAATGTAATTTAAAATAGTATGTTTGTCTTTTAAGAAATACAAAAAATGAAATAAAAAAATAACTAGTTATAAAGTCAGTCTAATATAAAGTCAGTCTAATTCTCAGTCCTAAGCTCAGTAAAGTCAATCCTCGATCTAAACCAACCGATACTCTGCGGGTTGATCCTTAAATTATGTGTTGAAACAGCCTAATCCTTAAATTAGGTGTTGAACCAGCCTAACCCGAACCATAGTCGCCCCTATTTCTCACATCAAGTTCCTCATGTTATCAGTCCACAGATTAAAACAGAACATAAAAACAAGAACCAAATCGAATCAAAAAGTTGAGCGAGTCGACAAAACTAAATTGCTGCATGACTGGCTGGCTCTGCTATAATTCCGAGATCCCCCTCAACTCTTAATCTATCAATGTACAACAATAAATGAAATATTTTGTAGCAGCAAATACACCTTACATGGTTCCGGTTTAACATACAGGCACCTTCAGTGCATTTACTCTGAAAAAAGAAAAACGTCCTAACCCTCCAACTATACTTGATGCAAAACTGAGGGAAACGAAGCTGTACAAAATAGGCGGACATCGGACCGGTAACGTAGTTCTTTCCGGCCATGGCAAAGGGCGTGCGAGAACGGGAGACGTAGCTTCACCCCGCAAATGCAAAACCCTATCTCCAACAGGAGAACCTTCGTTATCTTAAACACGACGCGTTGCCCTAGTTTTCAGGTATCCTTGGCACTCACTGCCATTTCTCCGCATTAATTCCATCACCTTAGCTCTGGACCAATGTTTGCCACTGCCGTTGTTGCATGTCTCTCACTGTCGTCACTGTCGTCATTAATCATCCCAAGATCCACTCTACAGAAAAGACTGCAAGTCGAGATCTCCCATTGCTGGCCACGTCGTTCCTTAAATAAAAAGAGCTTTCAGGGGGCTCTTCCAGAAGGGGAGGCCCAGCAGGAGATTCAGACGTCCAGCAGGAGAAATGATAAAACTGTGAACCCTCGAATCAACACACAGGCGGCGATCCAATCCTCAGATTGCAGATCGATTAAGATTAACGCTTGTCACAAAACTCTCATGAAACACCCACACGCTCCTGAGCAATCCTGATTTCTTCCTCAATCCGTTGCATTAGTTCCTCGTATGCTCGCGCAGAGTCTGCAGTATACCTCTCCATTGCCTCGAAAATTCGTTGCAACTTTGCCTGCAAGTTATTACTGACATCCTTCTGGTAAACGAGCTGCCCTGTCACTGATGGGATATCACCATTCCCCGAGCCCCGATTGATTTTCTTTTCCAGTGCCTGAATTTCTTTCTGTATTTTCTGGTCCTCTCTGTCCAATGCCTGAATTTCTTTCTGCACCATCCCGTGTTGATTCTGCATCCTGTCCTGCTCTCTGAGCTGAAAAACACTGGATGTGAAGCCAAACATGGCAGTTACAACTTCCTTCTCAGATATTCTATCCATAGCTTGCGACCACTGATGACAAATTACGAATATTGGAGGTGCGCCTATCCTACCAGGTGAGAAGGGAACTACTCCATCAGGAGTTTCTTCAGGCTCATAAAAAATACATTTTCGAAGCCAATTGTCTAAAGCTTTGACGTAATTCTTCTGCGCAGTTACCCAAGTGGTGAATCCATTAGCCCAGTTGATAAGTTCACGCTGGAACTGCGGTATGGTTTCAGGAGATGCATCTCCAGGCTTTCTTGCAGATCCAATGGGACCAAATCTCTGAGCTTCCTTCATTGCTTGACACTGATTCCGGTGGCATTCAAGTAAACATTTCCACATTCTCATTAACCTGTAGTTAACAGATCATGAATTAGCTTCATCTAAATCACCAATCCATCATCAATCATTCTATAAAGATTATGGCTATCAAACTGCCGCATACACAAGATCAACTGCTCACATTGTGGTTGAGCCCTATGCCAACAACCAAATTTAATTTATGAAAAACAATTGCATGGGATTGACCCATGTCAACTTTTCCTTTAAATTTAGGCAGTAATTTAGCATCACATCAAACATCTGGAATTTTCTACATCTATAATCTATTTCGTCGAGAAAAAGCTGCAAAGGTATTTGCTACTTGTCAGCATACGGAAAGTCAAGGTGTTCTGTTAACTAAGGGAACACCACACTTTTCGACATGAATAAGTACTGAAGTACTAAGTTAACATCCTTAGATGTGCGTGTCTATATGAATCATACGTTTTAGACATTCATAAGTTCAATCAAGCCAATCTGAAGATCCATGGAGAGATGGAGGTACAAATACCTCAAGCAAATATAATAACTACGTCCTTGAATGGCCAACAAGCATCTCAGAGAAACTAATAAGTGATACAACTACTTCACGAGCTCTCGTGCACGCGTGCACACAAAAGTCAAATTATTCTGAAGGAAATCATGAAGACAGCAACTTAGTAGCAGCATCAGGAGTTGAGTCGGTTCCAGTGCAAACAAAGGTGGGGAGGAACAACTAAAGGTGTAGTAGCATTTTGATGTTAGTAAGTGGACATACCCTTCTATCAATTCATTTATCTGCGGCCATAGTTCTTCATCTCTTATCTTGTTGATTGTGATAGATATTTTGTCAACGATCTGAATTGCAATTTTTATCTTTGTCGATAGACTTCTGATCATGATCGTAGCTGACTCTTTCTTGAGATTCTCAGCACCGCTATCATGCAAATGTTTCAACCTCTGGACCTTCCTGTCATGAATGACACGCATCTTTTCCTCAGCCTACAAAAGGACAGCCCAACCAAAACGTGAGACAAAGGCAACAGAAGAATTGGCCAGAATAGAACAAGATTCGACTTAAATCGTGTGCCAAACTAAACACTACCCTAAAAAATTACTCCTGAGAAAATTACATTTAGCCTGTTACAGATCCCCATAGAAAGGCTTCAGTTTTCATTGTATCACACATGAGCAGCATAAATTGCACCTGCCTCTCCATCCACTTAAGCAAGACTGGAAATGTTGCACCACAGCACGACATATACAACATATGAGATGAAAGTGGAGAGGGGGGAAAATGCAGATGCTATACCTTAACCTCGTTATACAGCTTCTTTTCCCAGAGATGGAGCTTGCGCAAAGTGGAAGAAAGATTTCCCGTCCTCATTGCCATCTCTTCAACATAACCCAAGGAAACTGGCCCGACATTCTCAGTGGAAGCTGACGACTCAGCACCCTTGGAAGAAGGCGGCTGCGCCGATACTACCGAGAATGAAGGAGTACGGCCATGTGCCTTTCTCGAAGAAACTGCCAACAGAACACTAAGTATAAGTTCAACAGTCCAAAAGAGCAATTGATGAGGCTAACTCTAGAACGCAATGAAGTAAGTACAGTCATCATAATTAAGTCCACCGAGTGCAGGACAAAAACACAACCGACTGATCTTAATACCAGACGACCAGCAAATAATGCCTTTATCCCTGAATAAAAGAAAACATGCATATCGAGGCCACTCACTCAAAAAGAAGACAACTTGCGCAATCCAAAGAATCAGGAGATAGACTCACCTTGACTTTTACGCTTATAGGGCACCTTCCCCACTTCCAGCATCCTGGCAATCTCATGTCCCGACTCTGCTGCTCTCTCAAATTGAACCTCGATTTCCCTTACCAATTCCAAAACATTTCCAATACCCTTGAACCTGGAGGCATTGCCGCCTTCGTCCGACCTTCCTTCACCATCAACCACCTTCTTCTCCACCTCGTGGACCTCATACTCCGCACCATCATTAGCATTATCGATCGAAACACTAGGCCTGGTTTGATACATAGAGGTTGATGCACCACCGTCAACTTTCCCATCTTCTTCCTCATCATCATCATCATCATCATCATCATCATCAACCGCCACAGATTTCAAATGATGATGCCCTGCCTCAACAAACTTTGGTTTTCCATGAACTTCCTTCACCACCTCGTGCTCGTCCTCCAGATCAGGGATCCCTTCCTCTTCCCTCAAATCCTTTGAGTTCCTGCTCGGCACGTAAGACGAGTAATACTTATTATCATAACTGAAGGGATTCAGAAAGTCCCACGAGGAGCCCTCCGGAGGCGGGGGAGGCGGCGGCGGCGGCTTCTCCTCCGCATGCCGCTGGAGCGGGGACAAAGATCCGTAATTCGTCTGAGAACCATAGTACCCACCCACTGAACTACCATAGCCAGGATTACCATAACCTTGATAAGGATAAGCAGCTACGTTACCACTTGAGTTAGGATAAAAATTAGAAGACGACGATTCGCCCATGTAAACGGTCTCCGAAGTCAAGGGCTTTTGCTCGTACACCACCGAAGGCGTCGCTTTGCTCTTCATGTAATTCATGTGCAAATTAGAAGACGACGATTCGCCCATGTAAACGGTCTCCGAAGTCGCGGGCTTTTGCTCGTACACCACCGAAGGCGTCGCTTTGATCTTCATGTAATTCATGTGCGAATGACCACCCTGATACGAGTTACCAGGATAAGAGCTACCCAGATACGAGCTACCTGGATACGAGCTACCAGGATACGAGCTCATATCCATACCCATACCCATGCCCATACCCATACCCATACCCATACCCATACCCATGTCCATGTCCATGCCCATGCCCATACCTGGCTGCGGCTCCTGACCCGAATTCGGGTACCCAATGGGGTGGCGGCCATCGACGTCGTGCAGAGGCGAGGAGTGGCCCGAGTGAACGTCGGAGAGAGAGCCGTCGTCGGAGCCGGAGCCGAATTCGAGATGGTGTTGGGCGCCGGAATTGGAGCCCTTGGAGGGGGAACCCGCGAGGGCGGCGGCGCGGTCCCCCTTCTTCTGCGGGGGCAGGTTGAGGACGGGCGTCCCCGAGGCCGAGGCGGCGCCGGCGCCGCCGTAACGGAGGAACTCGCTGATGGAGTGGCCGACGCCGCGGAGCGACAGCATGTAGTTATGGTGGGCCTGGGCCAGTTCGTACCGGTGCCGGATCGCCAGGTCGAGGTAGGCGCACCGCTCGCGGCAGAGCGCGACGGCCGGGAGATCGTCCAGCTTGGAGCTGGCGCACCCCATTTCACACCCCCCAAAAAGAAAATAAAAATCAGAAATTTCTAAACTTGAACCCAGCCAATCAATCTGCGTAAACACAGAGAGAGAAAGATGGGTCAGTTGGTGGCTAGATCATGGAGGCCAAGGCGTGTGGACGGAGCAGGAGGAAGGCGAGTGAGAGAGAGAGAGAGAGAGAGAGAGAGAAAGTGGAGTGCTTGTTTCTCGAGAAAATTGATGGGAAAGAGAAAGGGAAAGAAAGTAGAGAGAGAAAGAGAAGAGAGAGAAGGGGGGAAGGGAATCTTATGACAGCACGGCGTTTTCTCGTCGGCATGTAGCAGAAGAAAGAAAGTGGTAGAACAGTGGGAGCATGGTGCGTCGGTGTTGCGCTGTTGTACTCTTGTAGAAAAAAAAAACAACAACCACCCGGTTCAGGACTGTACCTTTTTCACCTTAGACTGTATAAAATATAATCTGCACGAAAAAATATAGATAAAAAAAACATTAACCTTAGCTTTTGAAAAATTAACAAACATTAACGTAAATAGACAGTCACGCGGTCTCGCGGGGCCGAGCGAGAGGGATTCCACTTTTTGGGAACGTTTTTCCTACTTGATTAATCCTGAAATGAAATTAATATTACCTTGAAGGGTTGAGGGTCCTTCCTGCAGTGGACTTTACACTTATTATTTGTTGTCCATGGCCAGTTCTTACTTTCCCATATTTAGACCTGCTCAACTTCGAGTTTCCGGTCCATCGGATCTCCAAGATCTTTGGCTCAAGTGGGGAATTGTATAAGATGGAGAGACTAAAGAATCCGTGATCGGTTTATGTTCGTTCACCACGCACTACATTCATGCATCACGCGAGTCGAGCTAGAATACTAGTAAAAGAATTTAAAATGGTTTGATAGACCATTTGAAAGTCACATATCTCTCACATAAGATAATTTATTGTACTGATTAAAGTTGTCGATTCTATAATATTTAAAAAAAATGATTTTCGAAATCGATGTTCAATGATATACTTAAACACCGTATCGAAGAATTTGTTGAACCGCCGAAATATTTATAACAGCTATGGAAAGTATGGCTCACGGCTCCAAATAGAAAATATAGTAACCTTGCGATGTTGAATTAAGAAGAATTAATTATCGGATGGGAACGGTTGATGAGGTTAGGGCTTGTATGTATTTTTATTTTGGTTCATTTATACATAATCAATGCGAGAGTGATTGGGTAGATGGCGTGGGTGGTAGTTCATGCGAATTGGGTTTCCAAAATCTCTTTTAAATAATCGAATTAAGAAGAATAAAGTAATTGAATATTCAATTGGACCGGAGTTCAAATCAAAGGTCGCCCCTTAGAAAAGGAGAAAAGAGAAGTTGGACTGGAAATGGGAACGAGGAGGAAAAGCTGGTTTGGTTTGACGGCAAGCCCATGCTTTTTGACGCATGCTGCCGCCAATTGGAGTTGGTCCGGTGCCTAATTTCTCCATGATACCCCTCCTAATCCCACGCATTTATCGTTATGCCAACCTCCCTATTCCAATCTAAGATCCCTAAGCCTAACTCCTAAGCCTAACCCCTCTCTCTTTTTCTCTCCTCTTTTCACTTTTCCACCACCCATAACCCAATGTCCAAGCCCGTGTGTTCAACACGATCGATTACAAGGAACGCATAATCCGTCATGGACAATCTTACGAGACTCTTTACTCAAAAATTTGCCTAGACAATGATAAAGTCACCCCGAGTGGTAATAGGGCAATATAAGCACGAAATCTGTTATTTCAATCGCACATTTAATTGCTCGGTCATCTCAATTTGTATTCAAGTGAAATGATCCAATCCATCAAAATATCCTCTTTTTTTCTCTCTAAATTCAATGACAATGTCTAATCCCGACTTCAATGCCTTTGAATGGTCCGTATGTATGCATTAACGCCACGGATATCCCAATTAAATGACACAGGACCCTCTAATTAGTCCCGAGAATTTCCTCAACAGAGGACAAAGCTTTTGTTTCCGTTCGGCATCGGACGACGTTACTCCTGATGACACGATCCTCGTCCTCCTCCCGTTGTCCGCACGCGGGGACATAGCGACCGCCCAAATTCTTCAATTTAACGTCCATATCGCGCCCCCACAAAAATTTATCGTCATTCTTCTTTTACGTTGATTCGGCACTAGCGGATTAAAAGACAGAAGGAGAGGACAATTATTAGCTTCCGCGAAGTTCTGAAACGGACGAAGAACGACGTTAAAGACTCGCGCGCCGACAGGGACCCGCCCGGTTGGGTCTCCCCTCCCCGTCCCTTTTGGCAAAGAGACGCCGAGGCTGGCGCTCCTCGATTGGAAAAAGGGCGAAACTACCATTGACTGTCGAAAAAACTTTTGTTCCGGTCGAAATCCGAGATAAATCTCGGCCGTGTAGATTACGTAGATCGAGTCCATCTCGACCGGACCATGTAGCCGACGCCGTTCGTGGGTCCATGTGACGCGGACGCGAGGAGACTAGGGGTGTCAATTTCGCGAGGGTCAAAAAGATTGATCATCGACCGCCTTAGTCTCCTCGGCAATTTCATTGCGCACGCCTTTCGAGGAAGAGTCGTGGAGGGATTCTGGATACGAACGGGAGGAGACGTGTCCGACTTTTGTTTCTCGGTGCGGCGGCGGCGCGTTCATTAACGTCCGAAGCGGCGTCGCCTCGGTCCGGTCTCTCTCGACAGCTCAATGGGGCGAGAGGCACGTGCACGGCTCTGCTAGCCTTTTCTCATCCTGTTTTGATACGTTCACATTAGGTTTGCGCAGTGTCTTCCAAAGCGCAGACACCATTACTTAGGAAACTCCCAACCGGTGGCGGTCGTGCTCGTTCTTGCCTAAACAAGTCGTGGTCGGATTATAGTCCTGCGGTTGGTGGTATGCCTATCCTTTTTTTTCTTTCCTAGAGTCGTCAATGTTACATGTAAAAACGAACTAACACGCAATCACTTACGATATCAGTTGTCACAGAATGCACCAACCATAGAAGATGCACGTAATATTTCGTCACGAAAAGCGTTGTCCTCGATTCTCCCAACTATACTCGGATCTTCATTTTAATTTCGCTCGAACTTCATCCCCCTGATCATGAATGGATAGTCTAGGTTCAAGTCCATGAGTAATAATAATTGCCCTTAGGACGAAGTTGCCTTGGCGATCCATACAGCTTTGATTTAGCGAATTGTTCTGCTCAATTGCATTGATGCCAAGAACATTTTCATACGTAATCTATCTAGAGAAATTCAGGTTCGCCTTTCGAGTCTTTATCATATGAAGAATGTTTTTTGTTTAGCAAGAAACGACTAGAAACAAACCCCACCTACCTCATTTTATTTACTGAACCCTCTAGGGTTTTCTTTTCTTGACTTCGACAACCCTTTTCTACCCACGTATAACTTCAACACTGAACAAATATGAACTACTTAAACCAAGGGTTTTCCTCTTATTCCCATTTCACCTCAAAAATAGTCACGTAAAAATCGATTGAAAAGGGAGTTGCTTCATGCTCAAGGAAAGTACTCTTCTAGGGTTTTCTTGCTACAGTAATGAACCTCGTCGCTTTATCTTCCTCTTCTTCTTCTTTTTGCGCTTTTGTTAAGGCTGCTGCATTTATATTCCACATCAACCCCAACAACAATCTAAGAAATGTAAGAGCCAAGTCATCTTCCCCCTGGCCAAACCTACCCCGAAGAACATTCAACAGATCAGCAAAACCCCCACCAAAGAGAGCGACAGATTGCATCCTACTTTCTTTCTTTTTCCTCCCAGAAGGAGCTCGAGAGTTGTTTGGTTTCGGAATATTCAAACTGCGAGCGCACGTGGGGGGCCTGTGGAGAAAACCCTCAGTGCAATGCTTCGAGAGCAGGTTGCCAATTTGGGTAATGCTACGTGCTTATAAAAGCGGTCAGATACGCCTCAGGAAAAAGTGATCTTGACCCATGTTTTGTTTTTTTACCATAAGAGGTTTTGGCCGGTCGAGTCATTTATTGCTTATGGTTGAGAATTGCCGTCTCAGGCTGGCGTGGATTAACTTCGAGATCAATCCGATAGATTGATTGATCCCAGAGAAAGTAAAATTGGAAAGGAGGGACGAATTTGATTTTGTAAATGCGGTTCATTTCGGTCGGTGTTTTTATCATCGATATTTCATGGACGTACATGAATACAACTTTGAATTATGTATGTGTGTGTGTGTGTGTTTTTAGATGGGTCTAAGTTCACTTGCTAGCAAGCACTATGAAATGAAAGAAATTTTTGGAGTTATAAAATAACTCGATCCCATGATTTGATATTTGAGAGGACAGGGGAACAATCTCTCTATGATGGAAAACCAGATGAAGAAGACAACTCTCTCTCAAAGTTAATGAATTCCAACCATCCTAAAAAGTTAATGATGGTAATTTTGATAACGAAGGTCCGTTCCATACAAAATATACTTTGAAACATTGATGGAAAACCAGGAATACACCAGTCCACCCATCAAAATTCAAAGCTAGCTACTAGCTAGCTAGCTCTTTTTGCCAACTCTAGTGCCCTCAAAAGCTATCTTTCTATTAATCACGATAAGAGCAATATTAGAGCATAAATATATAAATTTCAAATATATTAGAATGTTCAGTTCAAAAATTCACGTGTTGTATTATCATATTTTAGTGGAAAGTATGATGAAATGCACACAATTCCAAAATGTCAAATCAATCTCTAGAGAAACAGATAAGTCCCCACCTCATGGCCCTCATCATCTAGTAATCTCATGACCCCCCCCCAATAAGTTTTTTTTTTTTTTTTTTTTGAGCAACCCCAATAAGTTCATCAATAGCATAGATAGGCTGGGTGGCTGCTTTATGTCGACATCAATCACGGTGTGGAAAATTTCTGTATGGCCCAAGCAAAGATCGATCGGCCAATTAGTGGGTGAATAATGACTGATCCCTTGACATAATTGCTGTGGAGAAAGGAATGACATTTACATTTCTACCAAAGGAACTCGTAGTGCCAACCAATCTCTTCCTCCTTCCACTAGCTGCTTGGTTATCACTGTACGGTAAAGCAGAGTCAGAGAGCATGTTCCTTTTCGTTCGTGGCCACGATTTGCAGAGGGGAAGAAAAGGAGGAGGAGGAGCATGGCATCACCTTTGAGCATGCTGGAGAGTTGCTGGTGGAAATCTGGGTGGTTCACCTGCTGAGTTCTGGTTATGGGGTCACGTCTTGATTTTCTTCGATATGAACTGTCTTCGTTCTCTCCCCACTTTGGAAAAAAGCTAATCCACTCGATCAAGCATGATTGCTGCAGAGAATCTCCACGTCATTCCATTTGTTTGAGATCGATAGTCAAGCTTGATTCATGGAAAAATAGTTGGCGGCTCTGAGACCCTTAAGATCACATGTTATATGAAAATCATTGCATTATTACAAGTTATTGCTTAAGGGTTGCCTCTAAATTCGAATCCTAAGAATTATATTTGTGTTACTGGCTTCTTTTTATTATTATTTAGTATTGAGATTATGAAAGAGATTTCCTGAAATAAGTGACTGCGAATGTGCCAAGCTTCCGAGAGAAAATACTCATTTGATTGGCTTTCTCTAGTTGGTTCTTCTCTCTAATAGTGAAAGTATTAGCGTAATTCAAGTTTATGTGTGAGGATAATGGCTATAAGAGATTACTGCGTATTTTCTATAGTATTTTTACTATATACATTTTTTTCATAAAAAAAAGTTCCACGACCGCACCCCGCCCAATGCTCTAATCCACTATTAGTGGAAAACAGTCACATTTTATGCTCCATTTGCTTCGTGAAAAAGTATGTAATTTTGAACATATTTCCTAAAATATAATCAGTTGATTCACTTGAGGTAGTTCGTCGATAGAAAAATATTTCATCATTAATAATAATTTACGCATAAATAATTTTTTGGACGATAAAGATATGCTTCATTTATTCATCATCATAAGTGAAGAATTTCGTCATTTTTAGCGTGAGATTTTCAAATTATTACGGAATAAACTTGATATTACAGTCTTGAAAGCTCCATTTATGGCATCAATCATTTCATTATCAGTACGAGAATGAGAGACAATGATGGCGACCAATGATGGCTGACGCGGAAACCCCAAGGATGCACGACGATCTTGATCTCGAAGTCCTTTTGACGTCTAGGCAAGAAACTCTTGAGTGTGGTAGTGGATTCCGTTCTCGTGACGATAACGTAATCCATGGCCGAAATCCAAGACTTCGTCGTCCTAGTGTCCGAAATTCATCGTGGTTGGTCGAGAAAAACATTGTCCAAGATTATCTATATACAACCATTTGGACATTTTCCGTCACTTCCTTATTATCGAGAAACTGTAACCTTTGATATAATCAAGATAAGAGTAGAATCTTGTGTTCTCTTATACGTGAAAGAATCCTAATGTAATTAGAAGCATGCTGATAATTTTCGTAATTTTGGGTCCCACATGAGATGACGAGATTGAATAAAGACTTTTGAGTCCATTATTGGTTTTCAACTATTTCGAGAGAATAACATTAAAGATGTGAAACCTCCCTCGATTTTGGTCTTCTTTCCATAGTCAAAGCTCCGAATACATATAAATCTAATTCGTCAATAAATATGAACTCCATGTCAAAACCCTCTTCCGATCATAAATGTACAAGCATATGATTGATTGTGCTCAATCTAATTTCAGTAAAATACTAATTTTTTTTTCTAGAGTAATATTTTCTCGTTTACGTTTTGTTTCTTTAACTCTCAAACTTCCAGTATTTAAATGTTTAAAATGATACCAACATATATTTCTCATCATTTCTTTAGAATCGGGAAACTATAAACTTTGTTTTGATGGAGATAGGAGCAGAATATGCATTCTCTTATTTGTGAAAGAATCCTACTTAGAATATTCGGGTCTGTAGCGAGAAACGTGCCCGTAGTTTTTGTAATTTTGGGTCCCATGTGAGATGATGTGATTGAATAGAGACTTTCCAAGTCGATTATTGGTGTATCGGCTATTTCGAGAGAATAACGTTAAAGGTGTGAAATCCCTATTGATTTAGGTTTTCTTTCCATAAGTCGACACAGTATAAAGTAAAATGAAAACGAGTCATTATTGGATGCATAAGCGCCAAACACATGTAAATCCAATTCATTGATAATTGTGAATTCCATGTCAAAACCCTCTCTTGAGCATAAATGTACAAGTATATGATTTGCTCAATGTACAAGCATATGATTGATCGTGCTCAATCTAATTTCAATAGAATCCTGATTTTTTTTTCCAAAGTGATATTTTATTGTTTGTGTCTTGCTTCTTTAACTTTCAAGCTTCAATATTAAATACATAACATAATGAATATTTCTTGTCATTTCTTTATAATCGGGAAACTATAAACTTTGGTTTGATCAAGATAGGAGTAGAATATGCATTCTCTTATTTGTGAAAGAATCCTACGTGGTATATTTTGGCTTGTAGCGAGACATGTGCCAGTAGTTTTTGTAATTTTGGGTCCTATATGAGGTGTAGTGATTGAATATAGACTTTCGGGTCGGATTTTGTTGTATCTTGAGGATAACATCAAAGACGCAATATCCCCTTCGATTAGGTCTTCTTCTTATTTTGGTGATGGACAATATAGAGTAAAACGAAAACAAGTGATTATTGGACACATAAGCTCCAAACACATGTAAATCCAATTCATCAATAATCGTGAACTCCATGTCAAAACCCTATTCTGAGCATAAATGTACAAGCATTTGATTGATCGTGCTCAATCTATTTCAATAAAATCCCTTTTTCTTAGAGAGTGATATTTTCTTGTTTTTGTTTTGCTTCTCTAACTCTCAAACTCAGAGTACAAAAATATCCAACATAATACTAACGAATATCTAACATCGTTTTACAGTCACGCTTGCATAACACGGGCTTATATAATATATTAATTTTGATCGAAAAACGAAGCAAATAAGAAACAAACCCACCTTCACAACTCTTGTTGAAAAACATTCAGATTTTATTTAGTACGGCCCTCCCGCAACGGCTATGGCTGTGGAGGGGGCCGCCGGCTCGACCAGATGCTCGACAAGCTTTTCCATAGCCACAATAGCCGCGACAATTTTCAAGCAAAACCATTTCGCCCATGTGCGAGGGGTCGTCGTAACTCCAGGATATGTTGTCAAAACAACAGGTGACGACATTTTCTCGGCGCGCAGTTACAATACACAGTTGCAGCTATCCCAGAAAGACAGCTGACTAACCGGCGAAGACATAATAATTAATCGAATAAATGCAGGGAATAAGAAAGAGGAGAAAAAGTACACTATTCAGAACCGAACAAAGCAAGTGAAGTGGGAGACGCGCTCCTCCTCTCCTAGCCTCTTCCATAGGGATAGGACCGGTAGGTGGCACGGCCTAATGGTAACGGACGCGAGAGAGGCACGTGCGCCCACAGTGATCCCACGTGACGGCCGTCCGCGTCAGCCGTAAAAAATGTCTCTTCCTTCGGAGAAAAAAACTTTTTCCACCCCCCCCCCCTCGAATTACGTTGGGAGCGTGTACGGATGTTTGTCTGGCCCGGGGAGGGGGAGTAATGATCGGGTGCAACCGCGACCCGTCGGAACCCCGCCACGTGGGTGGGGCCCGTTGGGGGACCGGGGTGGTCCCCGCCGAGGTGATTTTCAAATCGATCGAGTGGGTGGTGCGAGTGGGGGTGGTGGTGGGGCCCAGAGTCAATGATTGCACGAGCAACGGGGCCCAACCGAGATTGGGACGCGGAAGGGTCTGGTCTTCGCTTGCGCTCCTTATACTCTTGTCCTTTTCTGACCCCTGGCCCAGTTCTTTCCCTTCTTCCTTTTTTTGTATTTGAAAATGAGTGCGCCAGGATTTTTGATGGGAAATGATTATATGATAATTTTAAATTTATTTTTAAAATAATAATATATTTTAAATCACAAAAAAATTAACTAATAAATAATTATACTTTATTATGAAATTTACTCATTTAAAAATTTACGGCTCATAATTAATTATTATTCTCACAATAAGTCAAGGAATGTTATGTTAATAAAGTACATTTTTAATATATAAACTATATAAAATCAAGGGAAAATTCAAAATAAGATTTCGAAACAGACCAATTTTCTCAAATAAGGACCCGAAGTTAACTTTATGTTAGATAAAGATCTAAAGTGGACCAATTGTCTCAAATAAGGATTCGAAGTGATTGAATTAATCCCAAATAATAACTTGAGCTTACTAGTCAGCCAAATATTCACCACCTATCAAGCATGTGACATTTCTGACGACCGGAGTTCGGGCAATTTTGTCCAAAAAAAATATAAGAAAGATTAACGAATCCTTAAAAAAAAAAAAAACCTAGGTTATCTACGATCTCCCGTTCCTTGTACTCATCATCTGCAAAGTCAAAGACCAAAGATCTCCCCATTCCTTGTACCCATCATCTGCAAAGTCGAAGGCCCAAATTCTCTATCGGTTGAGGCACGAATTAAAGAACAAGAAGAAAACCATATGCTTCTTTCTTTGTTTGTGGATACCCAAATTCTCCACCGATTGAGCAAGGCGGGGAGCGACAAGAATCGAGTCACGACAATGATTGGGTAGCGATTTGGTTAAGGAACAACGAGGGAGAAGAATGAAGAAAACATAAACATCTAAATGAATAATCTAAACTTAATTAATTTTTCATTTTTCATTTTTTTCCAATCACAAATTTATGACAATTGCCCTTATTTTAATCGATGGAAAATATCTGCCGGCAAGCTAAGGTCTATAATAGAGATTAACTTGGTCACAAAGTTCACTTTGGATCTTTATTTGAGAAAATAGATTTACTTAGGGTTTTTATTTGAAATTTTCTCTAAAATCAAATAGCGAATAATTATAAATTTATAACTTGCAACAAATTGTTATTCTTACAATATGGAAAAATTCTGACCTGCACGAAAGGCCTAATGATCTGAGTACGGCCTCGGAGAGAAATTCAATGAAACAAACATATTTGTGAAAATGCGGATCTATTATGTTAATAAAGCCCTTCGTGTTTCAACTGTGCAGGAAGCGAGCGAAGGGGCTCCCACACTTTCACTTTACTGGGCTGCGAGCGCAACCGCGCAAGTACCGGGGCCTCCAATGGACGCCTCGATCAAGCGCGACTTCGCGATCCGGTCGTTCTCGGGACGTTCCGGCGTTCGCGTCTCGAGGCGCGAGGAATCGGGGAAAAACCGGGTCTGGTCTCGTTCGACTTCTCCGTCGAGGTGGAAAGGCTTTGGGACTGTTTTTGTAGGTTGTACCCTTTTCACCAAGTACACGAGCTTGAGGTTTTTCATAGCCGTTGCGGAACACTTCCCCTGCATTCTTGCAGACAGCAGTATAAGACAGGCGAGGTGACAGGTCCTGGGTTTCTTTTTCCCGACAGGAGGACGAGGACCCACGAACAGAAAACCCTAGTTCGTGCCCACTTTCGGCATGAGGAAACTCTGTTCCGCACGTATTTATAACTCGGAACAAGAAAAGGAGGCTGGGTTAAGTGAGGATGTACATGCGAGTGGGGGCTTAAGGCATTAAGTCGTGGCGTTATTATTAGCGCAGAGAGGAGAGAGACAGAGAGAGACAGAGAGAATGGACAATAATTCTGCAATCTTTCAAAAGCCGGAACATGCAGAGGTAACATTTCCAACCCTCTGATGGGCCACTCCCCATCACCGCAGATCACATGCCATGCAACTTTTGGATTTAGTTTTCACCATCATCATCGTTCATCATCGACTAAATTATTACGCAGGCCGACCGATCAGGAGAGAAAACAACTTTTTGGAGGATCTTCGAGATTAGACATTCATGACGGTTTGAGTAATCAGATCTGCAATGAACATGTGTTCTGCAGGGTGAGATGGTCAGCTGTTGAAGCCATCATTAGGCGAGTCTATCTTGGCGCTTAAGCTATAATCATAAGCATGATAAGCCAGTAATAAAGTATGTGTTCTACACTTGGAAAAAATGGCGTTTTGCACATGTCTTTATACATACGCGGTTAGATTGCTTGTTGACCTCGTCTTGTATTTTATGTTTGTCTCGAGCGTTGAAGAAACATTTTATGCATCTGTCATTATAATATATGGGTTGCCAATGATTATAAACTTTATGTAGGGATGCGTCACATAAGCTGTTAAGTAATGCAAAAATATTACTTGGGTATAGAAGTAAAGACACTCTAATTTAATATCCTAAGCTGCCGGATACAAGTGTGTCGTTTAGAGTGCGTTTACATAAGCAAGATAATTTTTTGTAAATTAGTTTACTAAACTTTTGTGTGTTTAATTTGTTGAAATGATCAATCAAGGGAAAACTATTCATAATATATATATATATATATATATATATATATATTCCTAACCTAAGAAGGATAAATATTTTCCAAAAATGTTAAAAATGATTTTAAAAATATTTTTCTTTATTATCGAATTTTCTCCGAAACCAACGTTACCTTAATCATATCAAACGTAAAGTGTGGATCATTCCGAGATAAATATAAATCGCCCATGTGAATATAAAGGATTCTTTGACAAGAACATAAAGGATTCTGATCTGAACCAAGATGGAATGCTCTTCCTTTTTTTTTTTTTTTTTTAAAGGCCTTTTCGGGAATAAAAATGTCACGTGACAAATTTTGTACGGTCACGTGAGAAACCGTGTGGTGGTCCACTGGTAACTGGACATGATGGCTCCTCTTTTACATTTTTTAGGCTAGAATCCATTTCTCGAAGAGAAGACGAAAACAAAGAAAAGAAAAGTGTAGGGAGGACATGATGTGACGACCTAACGTAACCAGTCACTTTCACTTTATTTTTATTTTTCATTTTTTTATTTACTTTACATAATTATTTTCTTGTTCAACTTTCACTTTCTTCGTACGTCTGATCTGTTGACAGCCCCCACCCCCACCACCACCACCACCACCACCAGAGACTGATCACAAATATACAGTGGGAGGAGGATATGCGAAGAATGTTATGGTCTTTCTCTCTGCGGCACTTTGCTGCTTTTGCTTTTATGAATCGATGGGAGCTGGAAATTATTGTCCTCTCCTCTTCATTCGTGCTCACCGGCTAGGCCGTGCGTCAAAAAGAGATGCAACTCCCCCCTCCTCTCGAGAATTCTAGATATTTCTAGATTACCTAATTATCCAGGCATTTCCTCGGAAGATAATAAATGACAAGCGAAGAAGTAACTATACATCGTCAATTGTTCTATTGGAAGAATATTCGATAGAATATCTGCCCACATGCGTCTTTTAAATTAGTACTAATGATGGGCATATTTAATTCAAGAGGCAGTTGAGATCAGTAGGACCACTACCGACTGTCCTAAAAATTTAAATTGTTAAATAACACTTTAGAGGAATGTTATCTAAATATTTATGAGGACACATTGTCCGAAAACATCTAGAATACTTCTAGGAAGATATTTTAGGAGGCATGACCATCTCCTTAGACCTCTAAAATACCCAAGCATCTTCATTTGTGGAGCTTGAGCTTGGCATTTTTTTGAAGAGTGCGTGAGTGGACTTAGCCTGTGTAATTGAGAGGATGAGAGTGTGCTGGACACGAAATGTATGTGCAAGAGTTCTCCCAACCAATATTATAAGAGAGTGTCTTCGTTAATAAGAGCGTGTTTCCTTGAAGTGAGCCTTATCTGTTTTGCTCAGTAATTAATATTTGAGTTACTATTTCACAATTCAACATTTGGTATCAGAGATGCAGGGGTACAACCCTCGAGTAGAGTTTAATAGGCAGGGTATTAACGAGAGAGACTTCACGATAGAAGTTTTGGAATAAGCAAACTTGACGCGCCCCCAGACATGTTGCTTCAGGCGGGATTTTATGAAACGATGCATAAATCCAGGCCAGAGGATCTAGAGTCCGGTAGCTCATTTGGCTGCACCAAGCTCAAGTGGCTCAAGGAGTGAAATGGGTAAACCCACCACAGCAAAGCAATTTCCTTTTGCATGATCTGTCAATTTTAATATGTTTCACAACATATGAATGATTTGAAAAATATATCTAAAGATCTGTTTCAATCATTTTAAAAAAAAAAAACTTTAGTCAACAAAACAAGTTCTAGTCATTGATAATCAATGTCTAAACACATTCGTTGTTGGCAAAAAATATTATTCATTTATTCATTTCTCAAAGCAATCATTTTCATTTTAGGACAATGCTTTCCAAATAGTTGATATTTTGAAAAACAAACGCACCCCATTTAACAAGACTTTAATTGTGGGCGACTTGGGTCGGGATTTTCAGCTAAGCCTGCTTATCGATTGAATTTAGTTTGGAAAGTCTCCCAACCTATTCATATTGGTTTTCGGGTTTATTCGATCTGGGCAACTTGTGAATTGTCAGGTCCGTAACTAGGGTCTAATGAGCAGCTGCTGCCACGCACCAATTCAAAACGGTTTTTTCCGATCATTTTGGTCCTAAAATTGCACAACAAGCGACCTCGTCGAGGCTTCTCCTTTGTCTTGGTGTTTTATTCATGGTACAAGAATGGTGGTGTCCTGCTTTGCTACGGGGCCTTGGCTGCATCACCATCCTCTAGCAAAAATGCTGGGTGACGTCATGAGGTAATCTGAGGAGCATCTTTGGTTGAATCTGTACGAGGATCCTCTTTTTCTTACCGCAGTACGCACTTTAGGATGTGTGGAGTTACTCATTTCGAGCCATTTCATCCCAAAGTCTTTTTCAACTTCTTTTTTTTTTTTTTTTTGGGTAAAGAAGTCTTTTTCAACTTTTTCGTCTTTCTTTCTTGCCAGAAATCCCTCTCCGTCTTTGGAATTTGAGAAAGTTGGCCGCAGCCCGCGGGGTGGAATTATTTTTACCCACTTTCTTCGGACGATTGCTTTGTGGGCCGCACATCAGTTCAAAAACTCCTTTTGTTTTGAACCACTGCCATTCAAAATCTCAAATCAATACCCAAAATGTACTTACTATAAATTAATTTCCACAAAAAAATTCAAATTTTTATTCAAACGAGACACTTATCCAAACGAATTTGCCTCCCAAAAAACTCAAAATGGTACCGCCTTTTCGTAGATACCTTTAACTAATATTCATAAAATAAATAAAAAACACAAATTGATACCTTAACCCAAATATGCTTTATTGACATTCCATACAATATTATGCTAGAATGTTAGAAAACTGCGAGACAGGACTGATGTGGAGAAAGAAAAATCTTACGCGGGAAATTTTTGCTCGTTAACATGCGTGTATTTTAACTAATGGCACGGGACACGGGAGTAATAGTTTATTGCGATCCAATTTTTCTTTTTGCCTTGATTGTAGGTCGTAACTTTTGACTTGAATAACACGTGCGATTTCTCAAAGTCAGGGCTCACGTACATAACGAATGAAAACGTCTGACAAAGTCGGTCAATATGGTCAACCCGAAATTATTCACATTCTCGATAATGCGTACAAGCTGTCTAGCCTGTCTTTATCTTGGGTTAGTGAGGTACGAGGGTGACCGCGGGTCATCTCCCTGACAGACTTTGCATAACACAGTCAAATTCTAATTTAACAAAAAGCGATTTCGAACCCGGCAAACTCTTGCGAACTCGGGCGACCCACTTGCACGCGCCGCCCGCCTTCGGCGATGCATCGAAGCTGGACTCAAGTCCATGTTTTCTTTGATCATCTTGATGATAAATCTTTTTTTGTTCACGCGTGAATGGATGTCGAGTCCTCAATTATCAAGAAAATGACCCGTGAGCTCTTTCCTCTATGAGAGGTTCCTTTTCTGCCATTATCCTCCCACTTCAAAATGTATATTTCAATGGGAAGTCCCATCCTCGAGGTCGGTCTTTTTTGTTTCTTTCGCGGATGCACCCACCGCACTTTCATGCGCGGACAACCCGCCTGCTTAAACTAGGTTTATCCCGTGCAACATGATGCATCGTGGATCGGGATATCGTAAAGAAACATACCAAGATATATAAGAAAAAGAAGCGGATTAAAAAAGAAAAGTGTTTCGAGGACCTTCTCGATCGTAACTTGATCTCTATCCGTTTTGCTTCGCGTTTGGCGAGGGAGTCGGTTCGATTGCTGAGGAGCGGAAACGTCTGGTGTAGGAATCCCATAATTTGACCAAGCCATTCGGGTTTTGACTCGCCCCTCATCCGAGTCATGGGTTGGATAAGATATGCTTTTGTGACTTTGAGATTTGCCTACCAAAACATGGGCTCTCTCGTTATGCAGAGGCCCTGGGGTGATGCAACAAAGCTTGAAGAGGGCTTTTGGTGGAGTTAGTTGAGGAGCTGGGCTCGGCTGAACTGGAGATGTACGTGGCCCAGAGACAAACATTTCGTCCAATTCACTTCGTGAAAGGAGCAGTGGGCAGCTCATAAAGTCCAACTCGACCATCCAAAAACCACCTAAGATGGCTCCCCCATTCTCTACTTTTTCTTTCGGGTTAGCGGGTAGGCAGCGCCTGGCATTCCCGTATTTATCGAGATGAATTAATCCCACTTGGGCGATGTCTCGCCTAACAAACATATGGTGGATATATTAGATACCCATGAAGAGAAATTGCTGTGGCATCGAAAGAGAACTAGACTATGCTGATCACTTCTCGAGTAGTATTACTGTTGTTTGTTGCATAGTTCTCACCGAGCGTTGACATTAAGTACATCACCACTTGCTCACCACAGAGTGGCTCTGAGGAGAGGTCCCAGAGACTGATGTTCGGCAAGTCCTATGATTCTTACAGCATAGTAAGGATTGACTCCCAATTGGGTGCATTAACATTTGAATTGTGGGTGGTCTTGTGCAAAGTCTTCTTGTGCTGGATTGCTCTTGTTGATTGTATAGCCTGAGTTCATAGTATCTCTTTCTTATTTATAGATTGTTCAGTGTTACTTTTCGGTGTATAAATGTACAAGTTAAGTTTATCTGAGAAATGGAACTGCCCTTTGACAATATGAGTTCGAGTTCAAATCTTTCAGTGAATCACAATGGGAATTTCAGTTTTGATAGTGCAAGTTAGCGCGATGCCGAGACTAAAACAAGGTATGAGGCAAGGTCTTTTCCCTGCTTATTCAGAGCATGAAGTTACTGATTTTTTAGGCATTTGCCGATTAAAACAGGAATTTCACTTCTATAAGCATCGATGTCTCTTTGGAGGGAATTTCTTTTTCCAGGAAAGAGAGGAATGAGTAAGGTGATCCTCTCTCGCCTTATTTGTCTGTCTTAGTTATGGAGGTGCTCCAGGCTATTAAACTCTGCAGCTAGAGATGGTAGAATCAAATTCAAATTCCATCCTCTTTGTGATTTGCCGCCGGAGATTCTGCATATTTCTTCATTTCTCCAGACGCATTTCTGGACTTCGACTTAGTCGTTCGCTCTACTTCTTCTGGTCTATTTAATTTGTGCTATTGCATGGGACCGGGCGGGAACTAGATTTTGCTCAAAATATCTAGGATGGCCATTCTTAATAGGCTTCCTACCATCGATAGAGACAGGCGAATGGCTTAACCCTCCACCTTGTCCGCTTCAGTTGCTTTATAAACAGGACAGAATGGAGGTCTCGCCCATTCCTTGGCTGTGGATTTTCGTCTCAAAGTATGGAAGCAGGCATTACTGTTATGTTGTGTCGACGGATCTCCTGGTGGTCAGGAGGCAGGCATTGCTGGCTGTTATAAGCCGGCTCGGAATGCTATCGATGACCGTCCTTCGCTTACAGACTCCTTCCGATGATCCAGTGATGAAGAGGATGATTATATAAACAAAACCTGCCAGCATCCTAAGAACAGCGCAAATCTAAAGGATTGCTTTCAGGCTTAGGAAACACTGTGCGAAGTAAACGCGCTGATCAGCGCGAATCTGAGATGATTCTACAGCGACAATCTTTTTCCGAACGATTTGTCCTAACTGCGTATGCCATTAGTCAATCCAACCATGGAAACCGAGTTGATAAGCGAAAGGAATTGGAGGTGTTTGTTCACCCACTCCGTCCGGCGCAGAAGCGCTCATGACCTCATTCACTCAAAATTAGGGTTTTGGCAAATGCTTATTACCGATTGAATGCCAAAACGCTGGAACAATTGGTTGGCCTACCATGTCGGCCGTCGACAGGTCATGTCAATTTAATGCAATGTTTTTCTCAAGTGATATTTAAATCATACCCGCTTCTTCGGAGAGTGGTCATTATATCGTTTGAGCGATAATATAAATAGGTGAGAACTTCATCACCATAAAAAAATGAGAATTTTATCATGAGTATATGTTCTATAACAATGTCGCATAGTCATGAATTATTATAATAAATAAGTTATAAACTTATTGTAAGGATGCCAATTTAACCTTAAACCTTTTAATTTGGTCAATTTGATCATAAATTTCTTAACAATTTGCTACTTGGCCACTTTAGTTATTTCAAATAATTTTTGCTAGAAATTATTAACATAGATGTTAGATATCTTGTGGTTACTATTGGAACTAACATGGATAAATTTCTTGATTTTTTTTCTTTTTGGATTTTTTATAATATTTTATAATATATTTTTTTCCCTTTTTCCTTCTTCCTCTACTGATTGTTGGAAGAAAAAAAGTAAAATAAAAAAATGAAATATAAAGGATTCAATTTTTTTTAAATCGTAAAAATTGTAAATATAGTCTGCTGTAACATGTAAGACAACTGATGTCCACATCATTTATTTTCGGTCAAAATTAATTATAAGGATCAAAATAATTAAATTATCAAAAGGTTTATGATTAAATTTGTCAAATTAAAAGGTTTACGAGCAGGGGCTTGTTTGGTAACCATTTTATTTTTTGAAACAATTTTTTTATCAAAAATGAATTTTATTTTATTTTATTTCCTAGATGAATTTTTAAGCATTTGAAGGTATTTGATAACTTTTCAAAATTTTTATTTTCGAAATAGAATTGTGTTTGGTATCACCCCGAAAAATACTAATCTAAACCATTTTCTTTTAATTTTTAAATAATTATATTACTTTTTCTTTTTTTCTTTTATTTCTCTTCTTCTTCAAGGTTTGGCCAGTGACCTCCTATAGCGTTACCAACCCCTAGCGAGGCCACGTCTTGTCAGTTGAGCCTCGTGTGGCCACTGAGAGGCCAATTTCCCATTGGCCAGGCGACGTTGACCTCGCAATGGCCGAGCAACATTGAGCCTTGCTAGTGGTTGGGTGAGTCTGGCCTCGCTAGATCTGGTGAGACTCATCAGTGGTTGGGTGAGCCTCCATTGGTGGCCAAGCGAGGCTAATGGCAAGGCTAAGCCTCGCCTATGGAGGGGTGAGCCCCTGGCGAGCTTGCTAGACCTTGCCAGACCTCACCCAATGTTTGTTGGCAGAAGGCGACGGCAGAAGAAGAAGAGAGAAGGAAGAAGAAAAAGAAGAAAAGAAGAAGAGAAAAAAGAAAAAAAGAAATTTGAGTTAACTTGATTATGGAATTATTCTCGAACAAATAAGTAATTTTTTATATTCCTTAATTTTGTTCCAAATCAATTATTAGGAGCATAAAATTTATCAAATGGATTTCTATTTTTTGTTTTGTTTTCGAAAATAAAAGAATATAATTTGATACTATTTGGCTGATTGTCAAATAGATCTTAAATTAACTTCTGTACGATAAATTCAGGATTTTTTTGTGGGTAATTTTCTAACAAGTAAAAGAAGTATCAAAGAAGGTACCGTTACAAGTATCATTATTGACCTTATCATGATCTATATACTTCGCATGTTGGGTATTCAAGAAATTCGACATTTTAATGCTGAGATTACGTCAACATGTATTTTCCTTCATAAAATTTCAAGACACGACAATTTATGTCATCATATTCTTTACCATTCTAAATATGCATCATGCAGATCTTTTCAACATAAGTCGAATTACTTTGACAAAAAAAAAAAAAAAAAACACATAAGTCGAATTACCTCAAGTAAAATATATTTAACAAATATCTTGATCACTCATTAATAATTTTTCTTTTTTTTTTTTGAAAAAATAAAAATCCATTTGCTAACATATTTATTCCCGAGAATAGATTAGAATAGAACTAAGAATAAAAAAAAATTATGAAAAATATCAAAATTTTTTTTTCTTATTCATTCTCAAGAATAATATCAAAATCAAGCACAAAAGTTGTTTTATCTCCTATTTTTCTTTTTCTTTTCTCTTTTTTCTTCTCCTACTGGTTGCCAGCCACTTACCACGGCAATGGCTGGCGACCGGCTAGATGAAGTCCGATGAGTTTAGAAAGTGGAGGATGAATTTGTATTTTTTTGTGCAATTGATTTATTCACTTGAAAATTATTTTGGGCCAAAAAGGCATTTGCGATTTTTATTAAATGAAATCCCAAAGGAGTAATAAAAAGTGGGAAATTCAGGGGGATCTAGAACAGCTCAATATCAATCGATCAATCGCCGTTCCCCGGGCCGACAGAAGAAGACTGCCTCGAAAGATTGCCTCGTCGCGCGCGCTTGCGTAACCGCGACCGCGACCGCGACCGCCAGCGACCTCTCTCGAACTCGAAGAGAAGGAGGAGGAGGAGGAGGAGAAGGCAAGCAAGCAAGCAAGCAAGCGAGGCGGCCCGGCCATGGCGAGCCCCAGGAAGCTGCCGACCTCGAGCTCCGAGCTGGACCTGGATCGCCTCAACATCGAGGATTACCTCCCTTCCGGATCCTCCATCCACGAGCCCCCCGGCCAGCTCCGCCTGTCCGTACCCCTCTCTCCATCTTTTATGCGGTTCGGAAAACCACGGACTGCGCGCGCGCTCGCGCTCGCGATCGACTCTTCTTTTTCCAGTCATTGCGCCGGGCCCCGACAGAGATTGATTTTTTTTTTCTTTTTCTGTTGGTGGCAGGCGCGATTTGCTTGATATCACGCCGACTCTGACCGAGGCCGCCGGTGCTATCGTCGATGTAAGTCGCGCCCGCTTCGGGCCTTTTTTTTTTTTTGTGTGCGATCCGTTGCGGCGGTCCCGGATATTGAGAGTTTGATTCGGGAGGTTGCGTGATGGTTTTGAGGCAGGACTCGTTCACGCGGTGCTTCAAGTCGAATTCGCAGGAACCGTGGAACTGGAACGTGTACCTCTTCCCGCTGTGGTGCTTCGGGGTGGTGGTTCGGTACTTGATCCTGTTCCCGGCAAGGTTAGTCGCTGCTCGAATTCCGTTGCATTCTATTCGGATGCGATGCGAAGCCATGCGCTGATAGATAGAAAGTCGCTCCACTGAATCCGGGTTGCTAATCCAGAAATCCATAACGGATCAAGAAAATGACAAACGGAACCACAGTTGTATAGATTTCTAACTTTTATGTTTTGTTTCAATATAAGTGGTGCATCAATTCATGAGTACGTCATCGAGGATGAAGAAGGGTTTTCAGGTTTAATTTATAAAGGGATTGTTTCTTCACGGTTGCTCGCACTGATGGTGCATGTCCCATAAAACGTTGCTTTAATTTATAAGTCTAACTTTGGCTTTTTTGATGTTTTTTTTCTAATTGCTTCTATTTTTTCTAATAATCACAATGTAGAAGCCTTAAAACAGGTCTAATGCATGAAAGCATCAGAAAAAAGTCCTTTTTTTTTTTAATATTAAGTACCTTACATTGCTTTTGAGATTTTTGAGTTAGAGATCACAGTTCCTTCCAAATTCATTCGGAAACTGTGTGATGCTGAGACAATTGATAGTCACTGTAGCTGTGGCAATTCTTGTCTATCATAATGTCTAGTCGATCTTCAATGCAGTGCTCCACAGTTCTGGGCCCTTCATTGTCTGAAACTGGATGGTCCTAGGTACATGGGAAAAAATGTTTGCTAGGACCAACTTGTATTTTGGTTGTTCTACTTGTTCTTACCACATCCTTCGACAAATGTGTATTGCCTATTGAGAGGGCCTTCCATGTTGTCCTGCAGCATTCTCGTTCATTTTGT
Organism: Eucalyptus grandis; assembly: GCF_016545825.1. Lineage (NCBI taxonomy): Eukaryota > Viridiplantae > Streptophyta > Magnoliopsida > Myrtales > Myrtaceae > Eucalyptus > Eucalyptus grandis. The sequence goes on from NC_052620.1 coordinate 27,493,751, forward strand.
TAGTTCGATACCTTTCTTATGCAATAAGGAAACTGAAATGACTAAATTGATATGACATTACATATGGATGACATATGGTGCTTTAAGGGACAGTCGGAAAATGGATGGATCTTCTTCTTCTTCTTCTTCTTCTTCTTCCTCTTCTTATGCCCTTTCTTATCTTAAGGGGGCATGGGAGGATCTGCATTTTGCTTTAAAGTTTTTAACGTTATCATTGTCATTATACTTTTGAAAGTCATTGTAGTGGCCTCTCTTGGTATGGGTTTTAATTTAGTGAACTTTTAACTGCAGGGTTTTAGTTTTGACAATTGGATGGATAATATTCCTCTCATCATTTGCCATTGTTCACTTTATGCTTAAAGCACATGATGCACTGAGAAGGAAGCTGGAGGTAATAGCACTTTTTCTTAACAATGTTGCTATTTTCCCTTACATCTGTGGGTGGTTTTGTCTGTTTATATTTATATAGCTGGTTGGGGGCTTTCTCCCTTTTGATTTCCTTACTAGGTCATATTGCATGCCATTATTTGCAAATTCAATTCCACTTTTTCCCCCTCTTGAACTTCTTGATCGTTTGCCTTATGAGGATTTGGGATTCATAAGCCATGTTTTCTTTATCTTGCTTAATTTTATGCTTAATTGTTGGCCATCCATATTTCATGTTTCTTTTGCTTTACAAGCTGACCATGCAGAAGTATGAGGTACTACTCTCATTCATGTGGACCTTCTTTTTTTCTCTGTTTTTTCTTTGGGGGTTTTTATGCACGCACACTGTGTGCCTTGTTTGGGGGGAGGGGTTTTGGAGGGACCTTGTATTTGACACTCATCTTATGTCCAATGTGATGGAAGGCTACTGGCCCAACTAATCTTCCCTAATGTTCTTCGAAATGATCGAGCTTTGTAACAAGTGTTCTCATTGCAGTTTGCCATTAGACGGTCGATTTAAAAAGTCATCTGATGCTTTGGTCCTTGCAGAGGTTGCTGGTGGAGTTAATTTGCAGCTTCTTTGTTGCTTCATGGACTGGTGTCGTCAAATACCATGGGCCACGGCCTAGCATTCGGCCTAAACAAGTAATACAACTAAAATGTTGACTTCTTTTTGTTTGGTATTGATGTGTTGACTTAGTATTTTCTTGTTTGGGAATTGGTGCTAAAGTGTTTACATTTTCCAACATCTTGTGAGGCTGAAATTTTTTATCTCCATGCTGACTTCTTGCATTTTAAATCCAACTTTGTGTGTCGAACAGGTTTTTGTCGCCAACCACACTTCCATGATTGATTTCATCATCTTAGAGCAAATGACTGCCTTCGCTGTTATTATGCAAAAGCATCCTGGATGGGTTGGTTAGTAGATTGTCAGTATATGCTCAATCTATTCTAGGATAACTATATCTCTTATGCAGCATTGTAATCTTTACCACTGAGTTTCTCTCTCTCTCTCTCTCTCTCTCTCTCTCTCTTTTGGTGAAAGAACCCCAACAGATTGCTTTGTATATTCTCCTTAAAGATGCACTGATTAATCCTTGTATTCTGCAATTGCTAGAGTGATCATGAACTCTCAGTATTGTTTCTTTCATAGGACTACTGCAAAGCACTATTTTGGAGAGTGTAGGATGCATCTGGTTTAATCGTTCTGAGGCCAAAGATCGTGAAATTGTGGCAAGAAAGTAAGAGTACAGGTGCAGCATAAGTTTTGGTCAATGGGATTCCAGTGAATTGCTGTATAAATGCCTGTTAAAATTTCCAGGTTGAGAGATCACGTACTGGGAACTGATAACAATCCTCTTCTCATATTTCCTGAAGGGACTTGTGTGAACAATCACTATACTGTCATGTTCAAAAAGGTACGTCAGATTATTGCTTCCTATGCAGAGAGTCATCATTAAGAATGGAACTATATGTCTTTGTAAATTGGCCATTACTCTGGGTCTTAATTTATGTATTTGTCAACATTTGATCGCTCATGGTAAATGTCTTTCTTATGAAGTAGCTTGTCGCTTCAGATTGTTTACTTCTTGGACTTTGATTACTTACTGCTCCAAATTTCGATAAAGAGCTACGTGCAATGACTCATTTTTTGAATAGGTTATTTGGTTGAAACTGATTCTTTCTTCATGATACCTAGGGTGCATTTGAGCTTGGGTGCACTGTTTGCCCTATCGCAATCAAGTACAATAAGATCTTCGTGGATGCCTTTTGGAACAGCAGGAAGTAAGGGACTGCCTACAAAAACTTATGTTGTACAGTTTGTACTTATTGGGCACAAATGAAATTCAGCTGCATGATAAATGATTCTGTCATGTTTAAATTACCGTTTTTACTCTACTTCTCTAAATAACTGGTTGTCTGTTTCTGCAAAGCAGTGAATAATTCCTACTAGACATTGCTTTTCCTTCTTGTTGATTTTAACTAGCTATTGTCGATCCTTATGTAATTTGGGTCACTTGTTCAGCGTTTCTAATAAGGAAAGTTCCAATTTTGAAAGCACTGATTACCCTAGTCACAAGTAAAACAGTACTCCGGAATTTGAAACTTTCCTTTTATTTAGATGCTCAACAAATGCCTTGAGGGTATTCTTCCACAAAATCCATGTAATTTTATGGACATAGAGTGAAGGATTAGCTGAGTTACCAGAACACTTGACTTTTTCAGTGGTAACCAACAAAATAGCATGAGTTCCTTGCCGAGTTTGAGGTTAATAATTATTTGAAGCATCCATGCCGGCAGAATAGCTCACCTGAATTAGTGAAATAACTTACTTCTATATCATATTGGGTTCATTAGCTTCTAACTCAACCGCTATTGGAGGCTAATGCCTGAGTTACTCTGTTTGCAGACAATCTTTCACAATGCATCTACTGCAACTTATGACATCTTGGGCTGTTGTTTGTGACGTCTGGTACTTGGAACCCCAAACCTTGAAACCTGGTGAAACGCCAATTGAATTTGCAGAGAGGTAATTGTTCACTTTCTATGCAAAATAAGCTGCAGGGGCATGTAGGGAGTTTACTTTAATTTCCTATATTTTCTGTATCCACACATGGGTGGCTTACTGGGCAACTTTGATGATGACAAACTTTCCTTCTCACTTCATGTTTCTCTTGTACAGGGTCCGTGACATCATATCTGTTCGAGCTGGTTTGAAGAAGGTTCCTTGGGATGGATATCTGAAGTACTCTCGCCCTAGCCCCAAGCATAGAGAAGGGAAGTAAGTCGATTCTAGCTCATTTTCTAAGATCCTGTTTGATTTGGGAATTTGCACCAGACAGTGATATTAGAGCATCCCATGAACTTCCTGTTTTTTGTGTAAGCTTTTGCATAGTTACGTAGGTGGCCATCTGTTAACTGGCTAATGTATTTGTTTTATTTTGACTTTTCTTTCCACAAACAGGCAACGAAGCTTTGCTGAGTGGGTGCTGCAGCGACTTGAGGAGAGGTGACAAGTTTTCCTGTTCATTTCAGATGGCAGTACTCCTGCTGCAAAGCATATGTTAAATGCCTTAGATCTCATTACCCGATCAAATACTCGCTTCAACGGTTTTGACTCAGTAGGCATAATTTTTCAATGTTGTTAGATCTTCACCTTCAGATCATCTCACCGGAGAATAAGTTTTTAGCAAAAACAGGTCCTCTTAGTTTTCTCTTGAAAGGTGTGACGAGTTACGACACAAGTCTGGATGAGAACTGACAACTGGGGCAGACCAAATCAGCAGACGAAGGGCATGCGGATCTATTTATCTTCATCTGAAGGCTATTGTCTACAATTTTGAGACTGTAGGTATGATTTGTCAAAGTCTTTGGGACATTGACCTGCTGTGGCAAGTGAGAACTAAGTGTGGATTACTGATTACTACTTCTTAACCACGCTTCTTTCTTCGTTCCCTTAATCATTTGCATGTATAGTTGTTCGAGCTTGTAATTCTTGGCTTTTGCCTGAGATGGTAAGAGGTTTTCCATTCGTGATGGTTGAGGTTTTCCATTAACAAAAAGAGTCCTCCCGACGATTTCTTCATTGAAATAGCAAGTAGATTAAGGGTGCGCTTGCCAACTGGCCAAATAGTGAAAATTTTTATTTTTTTGTTTTCAGGAGTAGATTTGGAACAAAAATCCATTTGGTAAAATTTTTGTTTTTAAGAATAAATTTCTATTTTTTTTTTTGTTTTCGCGAGTAGATTTGGAACATAATCGAGAAGTTAAAAAATAATTTTTTTGTTCTTGGGAACAATTTTAGAATCAAGCTAATTTTTTTTTTTTTGTCTTTTCTCTTCTTTCTTCTTCTTCTTCTTCCCTTTCTCTTCTTCTTTTTAGTTGCCGCTGCAATTCTATTCCGGAAATAAAAATTTTGAATAATTATCAAATGGTTTAAAATGCTTAAAAATTATTTTTGAAAATAGAATAAAAAAGAGTTATTATTTTTTATTAAAAATTGTTTCTGAAAATAAAATGATTATCAAACGCGCCCTAAGTAATTTTGTGTTAGGAGGAAAGCCAGTGCATGTGTGGGGGCAGCGATGTCCAGGAACTGCAAGATCTTGTTGCTAAGTGCGTAGGCAATATGGTGTCGCGAATTTTTGCTCGACCAAAATCTCACCGGAGAGTCACGCGGCATTCCTTAGGCGTAGGACTCCCGGCTCTTCCTGCCCAATGTCAAATCCGGAGCACGAACGAGCACCGAACGTGATCGAAGAATTTTATCATTTTCCAATGACGGTTTGTCAAGGGCATTGACGTTGACTCGTCTCCAGCGGATTGCCCTCGTCCGGTGCCAGTGGTCCAATATCATAAGCGAATGGAAACGTAATCATGGGAACCCTCGTTTGACTAATGAAGTCTTTCCTGACGATGTACATGTTCTAAACAAGAATGTCCTGGTGGTGGGCCAATTCCGGGTGGAAATGAGAATTCCTCCCGCGACGACTTGCGCGTCAACGCTGCTCGCTGGCAACTCTTTCCACCCAAAATCTCGCATCCGTGTCTTCCCCACTCTAGTCCCCACTTTAGAAAAGTAAGTCGCACGGTCATTCGGCGGCCGCAGCGTAGTTTTTTCTCCATTTTTGGTTGGTAAAAAGGGGTGCATGGAAACACCCCCCTGCCTATATGGTCACAATGCGAAATGGGCTTTCTGAATACGGTCGAATGGCACGGGAAAATAATAGTAGTGCGTGCCAAGAAAATGACCCCTTAGATTGCAGGTTGTGTCACACCCCGAAACCACCAGAAAAGGTGATGATATGGCTGTCTTTCCTCCCGAAGGACATGGCCTCAAGTATAACCAACTATCTGATATCAAAATAGATACCTCCAAACATACATAGATGTCACGTAAATCAACAGGCTAGTTATAATATTAGAATTTCTGTAGTCCACTTAAAAAATATGTACAATCAGAACTCAACCAACCAATAACTTACAACAATTCTATAAACAACTCCTTAAGTCATATCTCAAAATATAACTCTCAAAAGTTTCTTGGTAGTGCCCTCATTCTACTCATTATTAATCTTGGGACTTGAAAACGTGAAAGATGAGTGGAATGAGCAACTACAATTCATAAAGTAGTGTATACCATAAAAGCATATCAAACATCCACATTACGCACTCAAAGACATGGCTCATTATTGCCAAACCAAAATATAATAACTTGCATGAATAAAATGTGGCCATATCAAATAGCAGAATTTCTCATTCATTTATAATATCAAAACATGCATAACTGGTTTAGTTTAATAGTCAAACTCATCCTATCTCATATCCATGGTTCATTCCATGCTCAATATCTAACTCAAGACTCTAGAGATGAGTTTCACGAAATTACGTTATCATATAACACTTAGTCTTCGTGCTACATATAACAATACTATAAGGCCCTAGAGGTGGCTTCTACAAAATTTGATTATCGTGTAGTACTTAATCCTTACTCTACATATAGATGGCTCCCACGAAATTACATTATCGTGTAACATTTAACCATTTACTATGCATATCAATAGTGCAAGAACCCTAGAGGTAGGGGTGTCCAAAAACCTGACCTAACCTGATCCGAACACGACCCAAACACCAAACAAGTTCTTTTAGGTCATAATATCGTTCAAGTAATGACTATAAAACAAGTAAACAAACATGTTTCGGATCAAGTTAGGGTCATAACATTGTTCGGCCGTTAAACACATTATAAACTCTAAACACTTCAAGAAAAGTTTGTCAAATCATCCCACAATAATAACTCTTAGTATTAATCACTTTACCCATTGCTATACAACAAATAAGCCTTTTATAGACAAGTATTTGTTATGTTACTCTTACCTTAGTATATGAGTTTCACAAAACCAAAAAAGTCATTAGTACTATTTACCTAGGGACCACCAAAATCGAATAATGCACGTTATTTGAGTCGTCGATCTCATGATCCGAATATTATGCTATAGAGTCAAGTTGGCTTGATGAGGCCTTAGTGGCATATATGTGCCTAACCTGCTTTCCTTTCTTCCCCTTACTTTTCTTCTTCCCCTTTTTCTTTTTTTGGGTCGAGGAGCTCTCGGCTTCTTGACTTTTCCAACCCACGTTTCCCTTTTTTCAATTTTTGTTTTGCCATAAAAATGGGTCACACCACTACCGCTTCAACCTATTTCGGGTTACGTGAGGGTGATGTCCGCTCCATGTCACTCGAGATTACGATCTATTGAGATTTGAGGTGGATACGCCCATGGCGAACGCGCAAATTCCCCCGGGAGAAACGCGTTTCGTTCGTGAAAATCAAACTCGCGCCCCCGCAGCAGCGACCGTGGGAACTATCGAGTCTTCGAAACGAAGATTAAGAAAATTGCAGAGTTATATTGGACAGGAGTATGCTGAAAAAACTCGGAAGCAGAAGTCTCCAATCCGATTCGGACCCCGGCTGGGTTCTTCAACGATTTGACCAGCTGTTCCTGTTCTCCATACTCTCTCTCGATCGAGGAGTCGAGTGCGAAACCGGCGAATTTCCTTGTCCTTCCCTTCAATTTTTTTCGGTCGATCTCCCTTTAATTAATTCGTCGAGCGTTTTGCAGTCAAAGAAGTCAGTCTCGCAACCTCACATAAATTCTCAGGTCAACCCCAAAGTCTCCGGTCAACTCTTTGATCATCTTCATCCCCACCCCCTCCTCGTTCTCTTCTTAGCTGCTTCTTCCCCACCGTTGCATTGCAAGCGTCGCAAGAGGGAGAGATGGGACGTGCCGTGGTGCTCGCGTGCCTCTCCGTCGTCCTCAGCGCGCTCGCGCTCGCGCCGGCGACGGACGCCCTCGGCTTCACCTGCAACTCCCCGCCGGAGACCACCTGCCGGGCGCTGGTCGGCTACATATCCCCCAACACCACCACCTTCAGGTCCATCCAGACCCTCTTCGGCGTCAAGCACCTTCGCTCCCTCCTCGCCGCCAACGACCGCAGCCCCACCCTCTCTCCCAACACCACCGTCCGGGCCCAAGAGACCGTCTTCATCCCCTTCACTTGCAGGTAATCCAGTCGAGTCGACGCACTTCATTTAACAAGCCGCGTTCGCAGCGGCGGCCTCTGATTCTTCACGGCCTGCCGCCGGCATTGAAAGCTTGAAGTAAGAGATGCTTGACTTTCGTCGACGCGGATGATGAACCGCCTTTGCAGGTGCTCGAACGGGACGGGGACTTCGGACCGGAGCCCCGTGTACACGGTCCAGAAGGACGACGGGCTCTACTACATCGCGTCGTCCGTGTTCTCTTACCTGGTGGTGTACCAGGACATCCAGCTGGTGAACGGCATCGAGAACGCCAACCTCATCGAGGTCGGGCAGAAGCTGTGGATCCCGCTGCCGTGCAGCTGCGACGAGGTGGACGGGAACAAGGCGGTGCACTACGCCCACGTGGTGGCGGAAGGGAGCACCGTGGAGCAGATCGCCGAGGACTTCCGCGTGTCGGAGAAGACCCTGATGGACCTGAACGGGCTGGCCAGCGCCAAGGAACTCATGGCCGACAAGGCTTTGGACGTTCCTCTCAAAGGTGATCTCTCTCTCTCTCTCTCCCTCCTCTTTCGCGAAAATTCATGTAACGTCTGATGACCGTTGTTGGTTGGCGGGCTTTGCAAGATAAGTCCTTCCGATTTCCATGAAAGTTGTGCTGCTCGGCTATCTGCGATTCGTCGCGAGGACGAGCGATTCTGGTAACTCTGTTTTGATAATTGACTCGGATGTGTCGATCATCGTGCAGCTTGTGCGTCTAAAATCCATAACGATTCGCTGGACGCCGATTTGCTCGTGCCCAACGGCGCTTATGCCCTCACAGCCAACAACTGCGTGCGGTGCAGCTGTGGTTCCGCGAATAACTGGACGTCAGTATCTAGCAGTTCCAATTCGTTTCGGAATCTGTAAGTTACTAAGATACCATCGTGACTTTGCTTCGTTTCATTGCGGTTCAGATTGCTTTGCCAGCCCTCGGAGTTCGCCTCGTCGAGCGGTTCAACGTGCCCGTCGATGCAGTGCTCGGGCGCCCATGATCTGTACATCGGCAACACAACCGGGACATCTTGCAGCAGCACAACCTGTTCTTATGCCGGCTACACGAGCCAGAACACCATCCTCACGACCCTCGACAATGAATCGTCTTGTGCCGGTCCGTGCTCCTACTAGCATTTTTCAAGTGATGACTTTTAGTCCTCCGGTTTGTTTCTAGTACGAGATCAAACGCGTACACTGCATTTAATCTTCAGCCGATTTGATTCTGCTGAAGAGTGATGTAGACGGTACGTCCGTAAGATGGTGTCCCCTGCTGCTAATGATTGACCAACTTTGTTTGCTTCGATCGATTTTAGCTGATTTAGCGCCCGTCCTGATGAAGTCCGGGTAGTTTAATGGTCAGATTGGGTGCACACGCGCGCCTTCTATAGTGTCGAGCCGAACTGTGTCAAGCGTCTCCGATGTTGTTTGCTTTGCGCATTGCATTATCCTGTCTCTGTACCCGGAAAACTCACCAATGTGTATTTGTTGTTGGTCGTTGAACAGCTCTCCCGCCCAGTCCAGACGGCAGGGCAGCAGCCATGCAGCGAAGATAGATATGGGAGCATTCGGCCGGAACTTCCTCGTGACGGCGATGTCGATACTGCTCTCCGTGCAACGCATTTAGCAGACATTTTCCGTGCGTATACATGCATACCGATACAACCTTAGTAATTCTCAGGACATGATGGGAAACTACCACGTTAGGTCTGGAGGGAGACGGGACTGGTTCTATAATAATAGATAGGAGGAGCATTTTGCTCTCCCAATCGTGAGTAATAACGATCCTTTTCGAGTACATTCAACGCAACCGAATCCGAATGTTTTTCCCGCGAAGAGGCATCTCGCCCTTCTGGTGCAATTTTTATGACGCTGCAAAAGTGCTTCGTCCGGCTCGCTACGGACTCCGCGAATCTATTGCAGAACGAAAAGAATGACCTGCATCTCGATCCTCATGCAACAAAGACGCCTCGAGACGATACTTCTCGTCGAGGATTCGGCATCGATATACTGTATCCGGTTCGAAGAAATCATGTTGAAGAGCAGCATGAACAAAACTCAATTGACAAACCTGAAAGCTTTCTCAGTCTTGCAAGGTTTATAAAAGATGCAGCAGCTTCACTGTTTTTTACTGAACATGAGACATGAAAGCAATTCTCAAGTATGAACGGCGATAACAAAATTTAACAAGTCTCATTTTGGTTATGTATTTGAAATTTATCAACATTTTTACGAAATTACCAACGTGTATTGATTTTCCATTTCGCACTCCGAACGCGAGGTTCCTGCATAGATCTGCTGACCATGCAATATATCGTCCGCGTCACGTGACACATGGGAAATTTGACGTCGAATCAGCACAACTTTCATTTATTTCTCAATCAGCAAGCCAGGTTAAATATAGATTTCATCTTTCGAGTTTCTGTACATGTGCAATGTAGTCCGCTTTAGTTTTTCATTCTGTTCAGTCAAATTTTCCAACTCTTTTTTATTTATGCAATTTCATCTTCTCAGTTTTATGTTGTGCAATCATGTCCTGTTTTTTTAAGGGATAATGATATAAATAGTCCCTGAATTTTGATTTGATGTGTAATATAAATTCTGAACTTTTAATTTATTTAATGATGTAATTCATGAATTTTTAATTTATTCAATATAGTTCATGAACTTTTAATACATATTCAATTTGATCCATGAATTTTATAAAAATGTTTTATATTATCCACCTACTAATTCAAGTTTAAAGACTATATTAATAACCAAACCGACCATATATCGAAAGTTCATGAATCATATTAAATAAATTAAAAGTTTGAGATCACATTACATATTAGGGCGGGCATTTGTTTCATTTTTCATTTTTATTTATTTATTTGTAAACTTTTATGCAACCAAAAACGCTTGGATTACACGAATGGAAGGAAAGCCATTTCAGGTTCAGCTGGCAACATTCTTTTCTCCCTCTCCCTCTCCCTCTCTTCCCGATAAATAAAAGAAACAAACAATATTTCAAAAGCCATGGCGGTGCTCACGGTTACGGCACTCTCCACGCGCGCTTCCTCCGCCGTTTCGCCGCTCTAGGAGACTTCGCCGCCGTGAGTTATCTCTCTCTCTCCCTCCGTCCCCGTCCGGCCTCCTCACCGCCGCGATGCTCTCGCGAGATTGAGGCCGCCGCCGCCGCTTCTCCTTCTTCTCCTTCTTCTCCTTCGGTGTCGCCGGAGTCGTGCTCTGATTGTCTCGTTTAGCGGTGGCAGAGTTGTTCATGTCGCGCTCGGAGCGTTTTTCCTTTCCGGTTTTGGTTCCGTCCTGACGCGTTCGTTTTTTCTCATTTTGCCTTGCGGTCGCGTGGTGGAAATCGCCCTCCGTTCTTATTGACGATAGGGTGGTGCGGTGCGATGTCGGCGGCGCGGCTCGCCGGAGCCGCTGCGGCTCCTAATGGCATGACGAGCAGGCCGAGCGAATTGAGCGCGGCGGCGATGAGGCGGAGGAGGAGATTGCTCGCCCCTGTCCGCGCGAGCGGTGTTCGTAGTTTACCGGCTCTTGTCGATAGAGAGAGGTTCCGCAGTTCCGGATGCCGTCTGTCTGCGAATCGCGGGCGGTTCTCGCCGCTTTCGGTCCGTTGTCAGTCGAGTTCGGATTGCGACGTAGGCTCTACAGATGTTGATGAATACGCGGGTTCTTCGTCCTTGAGGGATGAGCTCTCTTCAAGAGATGATCCTTGTGCCGAGAAAACAGAGGAAGCCACGTAAAGTCCTCAACTCCTTGTACTTGATGTTGTGGTTTTGGCTAGAAATATGTGCTGCTGATATTGCCGGTTGCTGCTTGAAGTGATGAGCACTTGTGGTGTGCATCTTTTGCTCAATTTTTCATTGGTAGTGTCGAAATAATTCTAAACACACGGCAAAGCATAAGTTTATCGGCTTTGATGACTGACATACAAGTATTGACAGATGAGAATTCTACTAGGGTATTATTGTAGTTGACTCCAGAGCACGAGATGAACTCTAATTTGGTTTTCGCAAAATGGTATTCTTATTATTTGTCTTGGTTTACGCCAGTGAGTTGACAGCGATTCCTCAAGGCCAATCACGTATCACTGATGTGAAAAGAGAGATCATAGCACTCTCTCTGCCTGCAATGGCAGGACAAGCTATTGAGCCCTTAGCACAGCTGATGGAGACAGCTTATATCGGTAGATTGGGTATGTAACCTTCTCTTTTATGTGAAGTTTATTAACTACCTCGCATGGAAAAAATATGCATTAGTGAAGTCTTCTTGATTTATGTTCTCTGGAAATGCTTTGGAAAATGTTCTGTCATCAGAGAATGGCACATTTTCTTTGACTTTGAATTTTTTGTGTTCTTGTGATGGTTACAATTGGATATCAACAAAAATGTTTATCTTTTGTCTTATTATGGTTCTCGTCTATTCTCCAGTCAGGGATGTGGATTTTACTTCTTAGTTAACTAGAAAACTTTGCTTATTTTTCTGTGTCAGTATACAAAAATTGCAAGTTTTTGGAGCCGTGTTGTTTGTACAATTTGACCTCCCCAATATATTGCTTACTTTTACCAAAAAATAAAATAAAATTGCAGCCAGTTTAATTCTTTGTTTGAATATGGAAGCAGAGGGAAAGAAAGGGAAACAAGGATAGAAATATCTATACATGGATGAATAAGTCTGGACACTTCCCTCTTTGCTTCGTTTAGAACTTCCTAGCTATGAGTCTGTAAAGATGTCTTTTAACTCAATGCATCATGAGTTGGTCCTTAGAGCTTATCAAGCAAGAGATTTGGTTTTATACTTCTTATATATATATTGATAAAACCTTTTTTTTTTCTTGGTTACCCTAGATTTTCACCCATCACGATTTATTTTCCATTAAAGTTATACCTCTATGTCATATTCGAATGTCACTGTTGGTCTCAGCTGTTTTGAATTTTGCGCCTTTTGTTTATTGCAAAAGGCTTTTCCTCATCCAGGAACAATATACAGATGCAGTATATTGCATTTAAAATAAGAAGTGAGTACAGAATATCATGCAATTGTAGCCTAGTAAACTTCTTTAATTTGCTCTTCCCATGGTTTCTCTCCTATTCAAAAGTTCCAATAAGAAAAGAAAGGTCCTATACCACTTTTGATCCATGTGTTATTTCTCTCAAAGCTACATATTTGAACGAAAGTATTTGTTTTCGAGGGGAATGAAATACAAATGCAGTTCTCTGTTAACTCATAGTGGTAGTTTCTGAATGCCTAAATTTATCCATCTTGTGCAATTGTTTTCTCTTGATAAGTATCTGGAACATTAGGTGTCGGCTAATGAATATCAGGAAGCATGTCTGTCCTACTTGTGAGTATTACTCCTTGATTCTCTAGTCATCAATGTCATTAGCTTTCATTAAGGCGTCCACAATCTTATAAAAAGAGGTGTGAATTTTTTTAACTGTCCAGATATGGATGATTGTCCCTTTCTTTGTTTGATCAAGCTTATGCCATATCAATTTTCTGTGATCCTTATATATATATATAACCTTTTTGAGGCAATTTTTTTCTTCTTGTGGTCCCCTTCATCTTCTAGGTGCTGTGGAGTTGGGCTCAGCTGGTGTTTCCATATCAATATTTAACATCATATCAAAGCTTTTTAACATTCCTCTGCTTAGTGTTGCTACTTCCTTTGTGGCTGAGGACTTATCTAAAAGTGCAAGTAAAGATTCTGCCTCAGGTGAAGTGAAATTTTGACATATGCTGCTCCTGCGAGGTTGATGATTACTATGAAACTTGTAGTTTTTTGTTATCTAATGGGATCCATTTGGTGTACAGTGGAGGGAATTCTTAAAAGCAATGGTAATCACATGGGCAAAGCATTTATAGTAGCTGAGAGGAAGCAATTATCATCTGTGTCCACCGCTCTGCTATTGGCAGTTGGGATAGGCATTTTTGAGGCCATAGCTTTATACTTTGGATCTGGACAATTTTTAAACATGATGGGCGTATCATCAGTAAGTTTTATTTACAATATGTCATTTTATGATAAGCCATGTAACACTCTTTGCAATGGATAGTTATACGTCTTTGTTGCAACATCCTTTACACTTGCCTTACTGCTTTGCTACTGAAGAACCTATCACCTGATATATTTAAATTTTGAAGTAGTGCTTTTATCGATGTGTATGGCTTGTTAGAGGTTTAACATAGTTTCTTCAAATTGTTTACAGGCATCACCCATGCACGGTCCAGCACAATGTTTTCTTTCTCTAAGAGCACTTGGAGCCCCTGCAGTGGTAGTGTCCTTGGCACTTCAAGGAATTTTTCGTGGGTTTAAGGACACAAAAACTCCTGTTTTATGTCTAGGCAAGTACTTGTTAGGATTTGTGTAATTACTACTTGGATGCTTTTGGACTTACGTTTCTTTCTTGGTATATTGCACATAATTATGCTCAAAATTATCACAGTTACATGTTAGTTCCTAGAGCTCTGGACGTCTCTTCCTCCCCCCATCAAGGAAATTAACATTGTAATTTTCTGTAACTCTCCAAGTTATTGTTGGAGCGTGTGACTATAACAAACTCATCATTAGAAGTCCAAAAAATGATATTAAGCTTATCATCCTGTGTGATGCTTTTCTTCTCTAACCTAAATGTAGACCACGTTTTTCCGAGCTTTAGTCCTACTATTGCCATCAATTTAATGATGGCAAAGGGATGGTGCACTAATGCCAAAAGGAGGATAGTTGAGGAAGGCTGCACCACCTCATGAGTGATGCCCAGTTTTTTCCTAGCTTATTGTGATTAGGTGCAAAGAAAGCGGCTTCAAAACTAGTATTACCATAAATTACTTCTGGGGTCTTATTTGTTTATTTTTTAAATATAAGAGTATATGTGCATTTCCAGTAAAAGTGGACATCTGATAAATTCACTTCCATGTCTCTGTTGCTGAGGAAGGTAGAAGTTAAAGGTAGACCCCAGCATTTTCATATAGAACTTAATATAGTCATGGACTTGTGAAAAGAGTCAGAGTGATAAACTTTATCTCATGAATTTAATACCTCTATTGATTGATACAGTTCCTTACATGCAGGTATCGGTAATTTAGCAGCAATTTTCTTGTTTCCTGTACTTATGTATGGCTTTCGACTGGGTGTTGTTGGGGCAGTCCTTTCTACTGTTTCATCACAGTAAGTTTCTTTTGCTGTTTTGTAAACCTTTTGTTTACTGAAGTACGACACTATATGAAGATTCATGTATATGTATCAGGTACCTTGTCGCCTTACTAATGATTTGGTATCTTAATAAAAGAGTTATTTTATTGCCTCCAAAGATGGGAGCACTGCAGTTTGGGGGATATATAAAATCTGGCAAGTGTTTGATTTCCTTCAGCATTGTTCCTCTCTCCCCTCCCCCTCCCCCTCCCTCCCTCCCTCCCCCTTTCTGTTCACTTTTTCTGGGAAAAAGTTGTTCTGCACTAAGTTTTTACTGTCAGTGGAGAACTTTTCACTCCAGATTCTCAATAAGGGGTTCGAATCAACTTGAGAGTCCACTTGCTCTTTTTCCTTATAGTCTTATGCATCAAGACATAGGATATTATCCTAATTCCCTCAATTTTGGGATCCGACAGGTGGGTTTCTTCTTGGAAGAACTCTTGCCGTTCTTACAACCATGACTGTGGGAACATCTATGGCTGCTCGTCAAGGTCCATTAGCAATGGCTGCTCATCAGATATGCATGCAAGTTTGGTTGGCTGTCTCTCTTTTGACAGATGCACTGGCTGCATCTGCCCAGGTGAACATTATTTTCTTCCCTCATTAGATTTGCATTTTCATATTTCCTTTTTAAAGGTTTACTTAGCCTCTATTCTAAGAATTAACCAAAGCCCTTTATTTTTGGGGCCGAAAACTAAAGCTCTATAATTGTCATCTGTCTAATCAATCAGTTTGTGGGTTTTATAACCATGTCATATTTTCTTCAAAGAGTAGGATTGAGAAGGAGTGGACTAGCTATTCTTAAGGATA
This sequence comes from Eucalyptus grandis, assembly GCF_016545825.1. Classification (NCBI taxonomy): domain Eukaryota; kingdom Viridiplantae; phylum Streptophyta; class Magnoliopsida; order Myrtales; family Myrtaceae; genus Eucalyptus; species Eucalyptus grandis. The sequence continues at coordinate 27,509,257 of NC_052620.1, forward strand.
GAATTGATGACGAAAGGTATGGTGTAGCTCACTTAACTAATAATTTGCTTCTTGTCTTGGTTTTCACATAAATAATAGATACAAATATCTGTCAGTGGCATTTTGATTCCAAAACTGCCATGAGAGCACTTGTGAGGAAGAAAACTGAAGGAAAATTAGACAGAAGTAAAACAATTCAGTTCATGACTGTTCACATCAGAATAGCAACTTCATAAAAAATAGACCAAGAATGGGGTAGCTATACTGTTAAACCGAACTTACCTTAGGCATAAATATTGGCTAGTGGAGTGTTAAAGTTAAGCAACACAACAAGTACTTCGTAAAGACATATTATTTTCCCTGATAACGCACTTCTTTCCTAAGATTTCTAGTATCTGTATTTTCTATATATGATTCATCTCACCCAATTTGCAGTCAAACTAATTATCTTTTTATTCATGCACTTTATAGGCCCTGATTGCTGGTGCATTATCTAAATCTGACTACAGAACTGTAAGAGAGGTGACAGACTTCGTATTAAAGGTGAGATTTCATAGCTTGCAGCTTCCAGAATTACTTTTATTCATCTTCCAGAATTACTTTTATTTAGGTGGACTGTTTCAGAACTCTCTCATAGGGTCGAAGTTCACCAGATTGGCTATTGCTCTATTTTATTTCGCATAAAGACACTGACGCTCCTACATTTTCAGATAGGATTATTGATGGGAATCTCCCTAGCTGCAATTCTCCTAATATCTTTTGGCTCTTTAGCAAATTTGTTTACCAATGATGCTGAGGTGTTACTTATTGCTAAAACTGGCGTACTGGTATGTATGGTGGTTTATCAAGATTCTGTTGACATGAACATATTCAGGGCCTCATCTCATCTCATCTCTCTCCCCCCCCTCTTTCTTTCCTCCCCCCAACGACAAAAACACAGTTCGTGAGTGCTAGCCAACCATTGAGCGCTCTGGCTTACATTTTTGATGGCCTCCACTATGGTGTTTCTGACTTCCCATATGCAGCTCGTTCCATGGTGAGTTGAGAATGTGTAAGGAAAGAACCTTGCGAGGATGATTTTCAGAGGCCTGCTGGTTGCCTAACAATGGAATTTTCTCCTTTATAGATATTGGTGGGGACAATATCTTCGGCATTTTTGCTGTTTGCTCCTAGGATGATTGGTCTCCCTGGAGTTTGGTTGGGCTTGTCTCTCTTTATGGGCTTGCGTACAGCAGCAGGCTATTTCAGGTATACCGTCTCATACTTTTGCAAGTTTTTTAGGTTTGATAATATTTGGCATGTCTCTTCTTCTTCTTTTTTATAACTTAAAATAGCATCAGCATTATGACAATGGCAGTACTTTATGTTTGCCCTCTGTGGTCTTCACAATTTAAAAGGGTGTGATAGGCATTGCTATAATGATATGCCTTGGCATCATATATTTCTTGCATCCAGTTCTGTCTCTCTCATATGGACGGTGGATTATTTGTAAACTGGAAATGCTGATTGCATGATACTTGAACAAAAAATAATTTTGCAGCATTTCTCTCATATAGCAGTTATCTAAGGACACGATTTCCACCAATTTTCAGATTATCAGCAAAGACTGGTCCATGGTGGTTCATGCACAGAGAGATGCAGAAATTTGATGTGAGTAAAGTATACTCTGGTTTTTCACATGGGTTGCATTAGTTTATGATGTGATTACTGGTTTATAAGTGCTTTTTTATCTTAAGTTGTGTTAATATCTTTTCCCTAAAAAACAGCTTCCTACATGAGAAAGAATAATTCATTAAAAAGTACTCCCATGTTTGAGGCAATTTCAATGAGTTCTCTTAAAGAAGTTTCAGGGGCAGTGATCAGCCCAATAAGTCACAAAGGACCGCTAATGGTGGTGGTGATGTGTTGTCTTTGGTGACAACCAGCCTATGCGTTCCCCCAATTTACTTTCTAGTATTTTATTGCCATCTTTGTCCTTTTCTATCTCAACTTGTAACTTTTTTGCCATTTTCTTTGTTAACAAAATTTTTGATAATGATGAAATTAGATTTTTCCACTTTGTCAGAAAAGGATAACTAGTTCTGTTTTGTCAATGGAATTTTATTTCACTGGAAAAGGAATGGATATTCTCAAGCGATTGAAAAGGCTATGTTTGAAACTTGTAGGTGTAGCATAAACTTGCAAGCTATTAGGGCAATAGCCTAAATGGTACTTATTCTAGAGGAATATACAGCAGTTTCTGCTGCGCAAATATATAAAGCTAAGTTGTGTAGAAGTCTTGAGATGAGCTTTAGTGGTTGTACACAGCTGTACATCTTTCATATTAAAGCTGAATGAGTACTTGATGATGAGATTGAATGGTTTGTGTATTCAAATTACTCCAAAATAGGGAATGCAAATTTTCTTGAAGCTCTCTTCAGCCTCATAGTCATCCAGTTTTCTTACAGTTTTTATCGTTTCAGTCATATAGCCTTTTTGTTAACTGTTTATGATGAACATTATAGGGTATTTATAGATGATTACAATTCCAGTGTTTTCTTTGGAGGGAGTTTATTTGCGCAATTGCCCATGGAAATTAATTCTGTTATGTCTAATGTCTTTCTAAAGCAATATGTTCTAACACATGCTTGTTCTTCAGCTCGCTGGTTGAAATGGGGATATTCTTCAGTTACGAGGTGCTTTGTGCTATTGATATTCTGATCCAGGATTAGGCGTCGTGCTATTGATATTCCAACCCAGCATATGCATAGGACGCAGATAATTTTTGGTTATCCAGCACATTCTTTTTAGTGTCTTACAAAGTAGAGCTTTCCTATTTTGGCGTGAAGGCGTGCTCCCATGCCTGTGCCAACTTTTGAGTCTCTATTAGGAAAAAAAGATGAAATCGAGCAACTATTTCTTCATTACCTTGTTCTGTTTCTGTCATTTCTTGTATATTCAGAAACGTTTGCTCTAAATCTCTCACTCTCACTCTCTCTCTCTCTCTCTCTTTTTTTTTTTTTTTTTTTTTTTGGGGGGTGGGGGTTGTTAAATATTTGTTAATAGCATGATCATTAGTCAATCTAGCTGGAATTCATTTAAGCAAGGTTGCATCCCTAAAGCAGAAAGTGGGATTTGGGGGCTGATGCCTTAGATATTTGTAGACGATTTCTTATGGCTAAGGTCGAATTGGGCAAAGCCAAGGACTTTCTACAGATGGATCCTGCAACTTCAGAATATCACGAGGGATTGATCATTCCGGCACCTTCAGTTGTATAACTTGTGACGCAATCTGTGGATCAACTCCCTATTGATCTGTGACTAGACTGTGGATGGATTTGTTGAAATTGATACGACGTATGTATAAATGGAATAGTTGGTTTCTCGAATGGCATATCTGCTCTGATTTTATACCCCACCTTATCTATCGGAATGGACGCATTGCTTGTGCAATTTTCTGTCTCTTTTTCTCTTTTTCGGGATATTTTACTTTCTTGAGAAGAAATGATAGGGAATAAACGTCGTGTGTATTCTTGCTAATCGTTATTGAAGTGGGGGATGAGCTTGGCAAAGGAATCTCTCATTTTCCAGAATATTGCCTTGGTCAAGGCCGCCTCCTTTTCAGAAAAAAGATCGTCATAACTGGCGATCCCCATCATGGATGCGGGCGGCCTTTTTATTTAGTATCTGTCCATCCAATCTTCCTCCGTCTAACAGAGTTATTCCAATACAGACTTATTTTCACACGTGCGTCTGTACGCGTGTGTAAGTGTGTGCGTTATAGAGAGAGAGAGATCTAAGTTCTTTCGGAGACCTTAGTGTGCAAGCCCTCTCCAAAACCTGCAACCGGATTGTAAGCCACACGTCCTCTCACTTTGGTCCGCCTACGAAGAAAATCGAGAGCAACTGAGAATGAGGGATGAGATCATGTCATTCCTACCAAAGAAAAACCTAGACAAGAGCCATCGTCCCAGGAGAAAAGAGCGATCGATGCTAGTAACACCTGTATTTAGTCACCAGGACGTGTATAAACACTGCCAGGGCCGCCTTAACATACTGATCTCCATCGCGCATTGTCTCATCCCTCCCCTGAATGGCCTTAAGTTCTTTGAAATCGTGACCAAGTCGAGCTCCTGCATCTCGGGAAATTCATGAGACACTCTTGTCAAGGAGTCGTGTTTTTGGCTCGATGCATAACAACTCGGTTGCATCTTCCAGGGGAAAAAAAACAAGATGAAGATGAAAGAAAGGGAGTTAGCATCTGATATCGACTTGATGTGTAAATGTCATCTATCTGTATTCGTCCGAATCAAGGGTGCGCCTCGCGTTTTGTCCTCTCAAAGTATTGCCCCGTCTTCAGCTCGATATCCAAGTGAAAAGATCAGAACATTGCCATTCGCATTGCTCTTATTTATGTACTTAGAGCGGACAAGGAGAATAGTTTTGGCTACCTACATACCTGTAACTCTTCCAGGACTGAAAGATGGGCTGATAGAAAGTTGACAATCAAAGTGATTCCTGTCGATACCGTCTCGAAGCTGGCATAAAGAACTACGAGCATGATGTTGAACACTAATTCCTTGGTCAAGAACTGCTCGGTCTGCATATCAGCGATGGCATGATCAAGAAGGTCTCCTCGGCCATCAGAAGTTCCGGTTGAATTAAGCCTCTCCTTTATCATGTTCGCAAACAGGTCTTTGATTTTCTTCTGCTCCTGAGCATTGACATGAGTGTAAGACCATTATACATCCAAAGGATGTCTCAAATAGTAGGTCTTTGCTCTTTGTACCTTCAGGAAATTATGGTACGCAGTACCCGGTATGCTCAGGGGAAATGTGTATGCGTTCAGTTTAGCCTTGATTAATCTCTCGACAATTGTCTCTAGCGATTTGGCAAAACGGCTGCGAAACATGAACTGCATATTCAACTTGAAAGTCATCTGCAATATTCAAGTACTTCCGTTATCAACTGAGGTACATGTATTGTTACTTGGGAGGAGAGTTTGAAGCATTCTCCGAATATACCGATGCAGCAGAGTTCTGGACCTCTACGGACTTCCAGTTTTATCAAATGCTCAGTGTTCTGCCAACCATCTCTTCTATCCGAGTAAGCTGGCTCTGCTTTAGGCTCTCGTTACCGAAATGGCTCAGTGAAATGCTTCTCAGGTACCTGTAAACCACTCCCATAGCGTTTACCCTCGCCTCGCCTTCAAGCGCTGAGAGCTTGGAGAATGTGTTCATGTACCAAAGTTTGACCAATCTTCCTTCCTGATGAATGAGATAATTGTTGAATTGAGCATCAGAGGACACGACAACATGTTGCCTGGCCACGCTTGTCCAAAAAATGGGTCCATATCTGCAAAGACAAGGTCGGTTAGAAGCATTCTTCAATAGGTAAACACGCAGTACAGGTCATCCGGTTAGGAGTAAGTTACTTTTAAACTCTTCCTTTGATGAATCGATGAAGACTGTATGAGTAACTGGGCCGAATCAAGTGAAGGGTCTCCCCAATTAAGGGCAAGCCCTCGCAGCCTGGAGGTGGGGTACCCTGGCTCATGGTTGTTGCAGCAGTGCGATGGATCTTCTGATCAATCTTGGATAAAATATAATAACCAAAAAAGAAGAAGAAAAAAACAATGCACACAACATAATTCCACATCCTTACGGCTTTTACTTTTCCCCAGGGAAGGTGGCTCGGAAGTTGGCTAGAACAGGCAAAGAGTTGCAGATATTAACAGCTTATTAGCAGCCTTTTATAGAAGGTCGATACGGATCCAAATCCGGTCACAATGGTCTGGTATTTAGGTTAGGCAAATTTTCCCCCCTATCTGGCGGGGATTATGCCTAGTTGTTCAACACCAATTGGGAACGGACTAATCCCTAACAGAACTAGTCCGAGGAATGGATACAATGGGGAGGATCTGCACTCGAGGCCTCTCGTTTCTCGAGGCGGAAGACTCAAGATGCGGAAACCATTGCCTCGACACACTTGGCCTCTTAGGTTAGGCAAGTTACTTCTCAGGCACGGGACGAAAGGATTTCTGTGCGGGGTTAATAACGTAATAGCCATCGGAAATGGTCGTAAATGTGCTTATAAATTTTTTTATAATTCTGTCTTATCCAACTATTCCCCCCACAAAAGTACATGCACAGCAAGTGGATCATGAGCAAAGGCCTAAATCAATTCTGTTCGTAGTATGTGCTTATTGGATAGCTCATTCAGAAGCTGGAATTTACAAGTACAAATGTCATGATGAGAGGATGGTTTATTAGAAATACTCCTTAGAGACGAGGAAGTATGCTAACTTCCATCAAACAGATAACTTGCGACCATATAAACGGATTTTCCTCACAAAACTCTTCATCTACAGATAGTGATCACACTGTATATAAATTATGCAGTGTTGGCCCAAAAAAATTGACATTGGACCAATTTCAAGAACCAAAACATACAAGAATGGCACAAGGAGTATGGTCGGAAGTATAACTCAGCCATCACAAGGAGGTTCTAACAGTTAATCCAGATTAGCAATAACGGCATCCACAACCTCCTGGGTTGTGCTGTCTCCTCCGAGATCTTTTGTCCGGACTTTACCCTCTGAGATAACTCGCTTTACTGCAGTCTCAAGTCGATCGGCAAAGGATGGAAATTGCAAGTGCCGCAACATCATAGCAGATGAGAGAAGCAAGGCCACTGGATTTGCCTTCTTCTGCTCCATTATCTTTTCATTCCCAACGTTTCCTGCTGAAGCACCTTGTTCAAAAACAGCAGTGTCTGCCCCCACATTGCCTGGACCATTAAAAAGTCAACAATTGATGAGATATCCAAAGCAATTGCATTAGAAGGCAATTTTGGGGAACTCCCTTAAATCAACTTAATCCCATGAGTTTTCACCAAAAAAAAAAAAAAAAAACTTAATCCCATGAGAGTCTAATTCCACATATCACCCAGAGGAAAGGTAAATTTCCAAACAAATAAAGGGGAAAGTAATGATACCTCCAGGCATAACACCTGTTCCTCCGGCAATACCAGCTGCTGTATTGGCTACTAAATTGCCATAAAGATTTGGAGTCACCTATTTATTAAGAAAGAGGAAAACTCACATTATTTGGACAGAACATGAAAGAAATACAGTACAATATCAGAGCTACACTAGAAAAACTTGGTGATTAGAACTCTTAAACAGCTTCCTGAAGACTAAAGTACATAAACCCAAACAGGAAGAGAAGAGAAGAACAACTGAACATACCATCACGTCAAATTGCTCAGGCTTTGAAACAAGTTGCATGCAGCAATTATCAACTATAATCTCGTTGTACTTGATGCTTGGATATTTTGTTGCGACCTCCCGACAAGATTCTAAAAATAAGCCATCAGCAAGTTTCATGATGTTGGCTTTGTGGACAGCTGTCACCTTCTTTCTGTTGTTTAAGTATGCATATTCAAATGCATATTTTGCAATGCGTTCTGAGCAGAACTTTGTAATCACCTAGCAAATCATTCAATGAGCAACAGAGGCTACAAAATTCCTTAACTCAACAAACACACACAGACACACATGCACACGCACACACACACCCCGACGGCAGAGGAACAATCTGACTCAGAAACATATAGTATTTGATGGGAGCTCTGATAACAGATTGCATATCAAGTAATCGACACTTACAATCAAGAGAACTGTGCTTAGTGACACAAGACACAATGGCAACATATGTAGAAGCAGACCAATCAATAAAGCTTTGAAGTTCTATCTGTCTAGGAAAAATCCCATCATCAACGCTTTAACTGTCGGTGGTCTTCATCCTTCTCATCATTAAAGAACATCATTGAGGCAAGTCACGAGCAATCATCAGTTCAGCAAAGGCCTTATCCTAGTAAAATGATGCAAGTCTCATCCCTTTAAAAATAATCCCCGCATTCCAGCCAGCCAGACCTGACAGCTAACACTCCATGCCATCAGTCAACCAGCTTAGCCTGCTAGGCGGCACCTCTAACAGTACCCATTCATAACACACAGGGAGTACACAATTCGGAAATGTCAACTTACGAACCCACAATTTTGCAGCAGCAACCTAGTTGATTTCTCAGGAGCAGTATGCTTCTCAATTCTCAGCCAGCATTATTTTCACGAGCACCCGAGAATTTGGCAAAATTTTCCGCCATGTTTCACATGTGAATCCATCAACATATAAACATGTCTCCGTTCTAAGAGACTAAACTAGCCACAGAAAAATCGTCACTCAGTCGTCGTTTCTCACTAAAGCATATCAAAATGACTTTACACAACTAAACCCAACAAGAACACCAGCTGTTCAAACAAGCCGAAAACAAAGAACAGACTTTGCCCGTACCTTAAGGCTCTCCACGACTCCGGGAACCACCTCGTGCTCGAGGCCGGAGTACTCGCCCTCCGTGTTCTCCCTGATCACCACGATGTCCACCCCCTCGTGCCGCGTGGGCAGCCCGGGCAGGTTGAAGCAGTTCACGAGCGAGGCGTACAGATCGAGCTCCTTCCTCAGCTGCACGTTCAGCGAGCTGACCCCGCCCCCGACGGGAGTCCTCAGCCCGCCCTTGAGGCACACCTTGTTCTTCCGTATCGACTCGATCACCTCCTCCGGCACCCGCTTCATGTCGCCGTGGACCTCGTAGGCCTCGAAGTAGACGGGCGCGTGCATCGCCGACATGACCTGCTCGACGGCGGCGGTGACCAGGGGGCCGACCCCGTCGCCGGGGATCAGGGTCACGGCGCGCGGGGTGCCGTCGCCGGGGCGGGGCATGTAGGTGACGGTCCGGGCGGGCTGGGAGGGCGGGAGGAGGCGGCCGGTGCCGCACCGGAGAGGCGCTTGAGGATGGGGAAGGGTGAGGGCCCGGCGAGCCATGGCGGAGCGATCGGCGGTGATTGAGCGGAGGAGCGCTGGTTAGGTGTGGCTTTTGAGCAGACAGCAGGGAGAGGGCGGGTAGAAAACTCGCGCGCATGCGCGCGTGGGAAACAGAGAGAAAGCACGCTCGGCTTAATAATATATCTTCCGGAAATTTCTTATTCCTTTTTCTTTTCTCCTTTTTGCCCATCAAAACGAACAGGGTATTTTATGATAATTTGCCGTTAATAAAAATTTTAAATTTATTTTGGGAGGCGCTATTTTCACTTCTTATTTAACTATAAATCCACTTGGACCTGAGTATATTCTATGGAAAAGCAAGATGTAAGACACCCAAAAAGAAATTATGAAATACTAGATGTGTGGTACCAAGACATTAAAATAAAAAACGCAGCTAGATAAACAACTAATTGTCCCTGTAAATCAAGTGGATAGGCACTATCAACCATGTTTTTAGTGAAGTTCCAACTCAACTGAACATCAATGATCCAAAGATTGTCCAACTGGGACCGGTTAAGAGGATTTTGTTGCAAGGCATTTTATGATGATTCGTTTACTTAATAAAAATTCAAAAAATTCTTAGGCGGCGCTATTTTTACTTTTTTTGTATAACTAAATAGTAAATGGACCACGCACTAGAATTTTGGAGCATCATCATCGACATATGTCACCAAAACTTAGGTGGATTAAATTGCCCTTGCACTAGAATTTTGGAAAAAAACAAACATCAAATCACATCCATCAATAATACGGCATATAAATACCAATACATATTTAGCAAATTCAAGATGACACAATAATAGAAATTTCGTATCTCAAGTAACCGCTCATCGAGATATGGGATAAGATGGAAAGTTCTTGTAATCATCTTTCTTTAATATTCATAACATCATATGCAAAAGCGTTTTCCTACATTTGATCATGTAGAGTCCACTCAACCAAAAAATGAGTTTCATACCACTTGACTAACAAATCACCGTAAAGAATCATTGCAAAGACTTACTCTACTCTTCAAAAACTTCTACCATTTGACACAAATTGAAAAGCAAAGTGCAGCTAAAATTCATTAGTAAAATACAATTAAATCATAAAAAGTTCAAAATACTTAATATAAACCATGAATATATAACTTCACATTTTGTTAATTCACTTGAACTTTTAAACACCCGAAAACAAAACAAATGACACTTAATTAATACTCAACAAAAGTTTTAAATTAAAATTACTATTAGTACTATTTTTTTTTTTGGGTAAAGGGTAAACTATTAGTACTATTGATGAACATTTCAATATAATATAATATAATATAATATAATGTATATTTTACTTGTTTGAATATATAAGATAATTATATATAATATAATATAATATAATATAATATACAGGGGTTGGTTTAGGGTTCATCTAAAACTCTAGGATCGAAAACCAACCCGTTTCTTGATCGTGCGGACGATCAACAACCTAGACCGCTGCTCACCCCTAGTGCGGACGATCAACAAACGTGTCGTGTCGACAGTGGTCTGCCCCGCGATTCCGTCTGTTAAAATTGTGCTGGGGGACGAGGTGAGCTCTCCCGTGGAAATGGAGACGGCGGCGGCGGCGGCGGCGGCGGCGGCGGCGGGGTTGAGGAACAGGTACTGGGTCTTGCGGCACGGCAAGAGCATCCCCAACGAGAGGGGCCTCATCGTTTCCTCGCTGGTTCGTCTCTCCCTCGCTCCCTCTCTCTCGCTTTCTGATTCTGGGCAAATTACGTACGATACGTGGCGAAACCCAGTACTGGATTCTGGTTTCATGTGACGCGCGATCGTCTCTGCTCGCAATGGATTGGGAAAAAGATGCGATTTTGGCCTCTGGGTTCGCGTTTTTAGCTAACTTGCGACGTTGATTATGCTGCGCTTGTTGGCTCTCTGAATTTGATTTGGGCTCGTTGCTGATCCGGGATCTTGGGGGGTGATATCTTTCTAGGAAAATGGCACGCTTCCGGAGTATGCATTGGCCTCAGATGGTGTCGATCAGGCGCGAATGGCCGGCGAGCTCTTTCTCCAGGTTCGGGAGTTTCCTGAGAGAGCTATGCTTTCGTGGTTCTTTATCGTTCATTGTGCGTCGTGCTCGAGTTCATGAGATTCTAGCTAATGAATGGGGCTCCAATTTTAATTCAATGGATTTCCGCCTCGCGGATCAGGGTGTGAGTCTTTGATAAGGGAATCCAATTTGACACGGAGAGGTTTGTTATGGTAGTTTCAAGAAGTTGATTAACACACATGCTTATACTGTTTCATAGTCGGAGACTCTTCTGTTTCCATGCTGATGAAGAGGGGTGAAATTAACTTCTAACTTGAAAGAAGCTTTTTCCGAAGATGATAATATTGTCCACACTAGAGGATTGTTCAGGACATGATCGGCGACGAAGTATACTTCCTGATAATGACAGAGTAAACATTTAGATGAGAAACTTGGTGTCTTGCAATCTCCAGTGCAGGATCACGGTGCTTTAGTGAATTGACGGAGATGCTTGTGCAGGCACTGAAAGAAAATGATATTCCGCTAGAGAATGTCCGTATTTGTTACTCACCATTTGCGAGAACCAGCCACACTGCGAGAGTTGTTGCGTCGGTTCTGAATATTCCATTCGAGGGTCCACAATGCAAGGTAAGCTATTTTCCTTTCAAGAGCTCATTCAATGTAATCTTGGCATAGAGAAGTGTCACGCGTGATAGCCATTGATAAATGCAAGAGGACTAATTCAGAAAACTTCTCCAATCAAGCATAATTAGTGAACTTGTTGAGGACGTCCTAGTCCTACTTGATCTATTTGGCTGTATGAGATAATGTAATTCATATGAGATAATGTAATTCAAGGCATTCCGGACTTGGATAGTGTATGTTCTCCTTGCTCGTGAATTAACAAGTTAACATACTAGAGCTGCTGCTTCGTTTGGTAGGCGATAGTGGATCTTCGGGAACGTTATTTCGGTCCTTCATTTGAGCTCAAGTCACATGATAAAGTAAGCAAGTTTCAGCAACTTCATTCTCAGCGTACTGTCTCCGTGCTGTCTCGATTGGCTGATTAGTGTTTCTCCTTCCTGTTCTCAATCAGTACACTGAAATATGGGCACTTGATGAGAAAGATCCATTCCAGAAGCCAGAAGGCGGAGAATGTGTCGATGATGTTGCTTCCAGACTTGCAAAAGCTATGGTGGACATTGAGACAGACTTTCAAGGGTAATTGCATTTTATTATCGTTAAGACTGTTTAGAAAGGAAGAGGAAGAACTAACATGTGCCAACGGTATCTATACACACAAGCAAAACATCCGCTTTCTTTGCACCATCGTCTGCTAGGTCACAGCCGACACAATATCCTTTGCGTAAGTCGTTAACTGATCCTCTCTTTTGACAGATGTGCTGTATTGATCGTTAGCCATGGTGATCCACTGCAGATTTTGCAGACTATAGTTTCTGCAGCTAAAATAGGAAATTCAAACATTAACGAGTTTTCATCAAGCATACAAGCAACCAGAACCTTTGCAGTCTTGTCACAACACCGGAAGTTCGCCTTGCTTACCGGAGAACTCAGGGCACTCGCATAGTTCTTGGCCTTTTGCTTTGGTTTATCGGCCTTTTGAATTTGGCGGACTTACATGGCTGGACCAGATTCTGATAAATTCATTGACAGTGTTAAGAATAATTATGAATACATTTTTTGCAATATTAGTAGCTGCGTACTATAGAACTTGTTTCTCATCCACGAAGAGGTTAATAGAGCCTAGAGGTTTTGACGTAAAAGCATGGTTGAGAATAGACATAGCCATTTTACTCTGTCAACGCCATATCTGCCTCTTCAATATGTTTAACGTCCATGTTCTGAAGTTGTCTAAAAAGGGTGCAGCAAGCCTTGTCCCAGCTCTTCAGCTTCGAATTCATTCAGTCGTAGCGTCAGAGAAGATAATCTGCACCTATTTTTCCTCCAAATCATATTACATTCTCCAGAAAGTTTCTCACTAAAGAATGTCCCACATCGCCATGTCGGTCTGCTGCAAAGTTCAGACACCAATTTCACTCACAACTATGGCGATCTGCTTTAATCCACGGGACTCGCTTACACAATTGGCAATTCAGGTAATTAGAAAAGTATCTAAATCCAGCAGCAGAGAGGAACCTGTTTTACATAAACATGCCATTTATCTGTTTAACTTTTTTGGCCGGTAACACCGGAAGCATTCAAAAACAAAGAAAATGATTCACAAATGACACAGAGATCCCTCATCCCTGGCGCCGATAATGAGATGAGCCACAGGGACTTCAAAAAACCATCGCCTATGGCACTCAACCACAGTCAGCTACCATCATGCGGATTGCTTCCTCATTAGTATAAGCATCTGGGAAGAGAATATATAGATGTTGACCAAAACTTGTGAGGCTTTTCTCGGCGTGCAGAATGAAATGGCCGACCTAGATGACATTGACCCAAGATAAAAAGCCATTCGTGGAGGGAATTCAGGTTCAACCTATCAGAAGCAATCTCAGAAAAGAACTTCAAATTGATGCACTTGTTCCTCACCAACTAGTCCTTGGTAATCCACCGCCGGCCCCTGACCTGGTACCCACCATAACTTTGGTCGCTGCTGCTTTCACCTCCACTTTCTCCACTCGTATGTCCTGATTTCCGGCGGTGCTTCTTTGCTTTTGAAACACCACTGTCACTAAAGCTGCCATTCAACAGGGGGTCGTCTATTCCACGGATCACTCTCCGTGTGGATGATGATGAAGCAATGCAGCTGTCGTCCTTTGTTCTTCTCTTATCTTTGTCATGTCTCTTTATATTTTGAGAGATCTTGTGCAACTTCTCATTGAATCTTGTAATCCCTTTCTCCACAGGTTCTACTGCCTGGGTCATTGGTGAACTTCACATCATTCACAATCTGTTCAAGAGTGAAATAGCAAGTCATAAGAGGAGAGGCAATATGAAATATTTTCTCAGAATTATAACTGCAAGAGCTTAAAACTATAGGAGAGGCATTTTTCCATATCCCTCACTTCACACAAACAATAAAAAAATCAATAAGCTTTCCTCGTCCCCTGAAAGTCATATATCACTTTCTTCCGTCAAATAGGTCCTGCAAGTTGCATTGCATAAAAATACACTAACGTCACCCTGTTGTAAAAAAAAATTCCGATCATTCTTTGTCCTCCCAGTGAGAAGAGAAGGGTTCTAGCGTGTTTCCAGAAGTAACTCTGAAAGTGACAGCTTTTATCTTCAATTACGACAAACTCTTTTCCTGTGAAGATAAATGTGTCATGACCATAACAATCAAATTGCAGAGGCAGCCAGCAATTTATTAAGAAGTTTCTAAAGTAAATTCCTACTTCTAAGTATTCAACCCTATTTTACAATCACCCACTGAATCTCAGTAAGGAATGATCTGAAACACAGAAGTCTGATACTCTCCCTCCATCAACAGGACTGTATTTTGTAAAAAGAATGAGATACATGCACACACCACCTGGAAAAGGCCCGCTATCTAACCATACTAAAAAATTGTTACTTTGACTAAATGGAAGCATGCATCCAAAATGCAAAAGCAAAAATTATAGTTGTCATTACTATGAATATGGCAAGAGTGCATGGTCAATTGGCCACCAGCAACTTCCTCAAAGCAATAAAAACAGTCATTCCCGCACTTATTCTCCAAATGGTTGTAGAAAAATAAAGGTTAACTTTATGATCTAACATCTTTAAATTCATTAACAGATTAGATAGTCACATTTCAGAACAAAAGAAAGAAACTCAGTGAAACGCAAAAACATAGAGTCATTGAGCACTTCCAAAATACCGCCAGTAAGTTCTCCATGTTGCTTGTTATGCAGTGCTTAAAAACAGAACAATGAAAACAATTCGATCTTCCCACGAGGGTGGCTTTATTTTGTATATGTAGGAAACTCAAAGCTTCATCTTAAAGATAAAGGTAGGGCAGTAGATTAAAGATGAGCAAATAACTTACATGTCCACCACCACCTACAAAAACATCCCGCACACTTTCTGTGATAGTCATTCCACTCCTTATATCAGCATCAGGCTGGGGAAGGCGTAACTTTGTGGGGCGCTCACTGTCCCTAACCTCATCAGGATCCAGAGGGCAATCAACAGATGCATAGTCTCCAAGAACTGAGATGGTTCCAGTGAATCGGTCTCCCATAAGCTCATACGGTTTTGCTGGGAATACATAAAGATGTACAACAGAAGCGATTCCCATCTGCACTGGTGAATAAGCAAACCCGTTAAACCCTTCTTTTTTCCCTGGGAATCTTGGACAGTTTAAACCTTCACTTTGTTTTCATTAATTATCATTTACTTTTAACCAAGGAGAACAATCAAACTAAAAACTTGGAAAAGAAAATTTGTGAGGATCCTTCGTACAAAGTGCTAATATGGTCCAAAACTATATTGCAGATGCACAAAAGACGGCAATGTAGATAGGAGCAAATACATTAGGCTTTAATGAGTAAATCTGTGGCAAGCATTCCCATATATCACATTTAAACGGGAAGATAGACAATACCAGAGTAACTAAGATAATCATACATCATGTAAGGAAATCAGTCCATTAGATCATGACAGGAAACAATCTGAAATCAAACTTTCCGGCAATACAGAAGCAGAGTTTGTGCACCTATATGGACCGTATGCAATAGCCTCTATTAACCAAGCTTCACTCAACCTTAAAAAACATATGGCATAAATAAAATAGGCCCCACCAATATTCATATCATTACTAATGTGACAACCACCTTGGAAAGAAGACATGCATAAGAAATAAAAAAAAAAAAAAAAAATCTACCTCTATACAGATAATGAAGTCTTGCACACTTGACTTAAACTGCAAAGCTTGAGCTATAGGACTTTTAAACAAACCAAGGGCGTACAGAATAGCTATTGCAACGCCCTGCCACCAAGTCAAAAACACAATCGACTTAAATGTGAGAAACTTGGCCAATGGTTTTATATGTGCCAATTCGTCCTTGGTGACAGTGTAAAACTGAACTAAGCAGTACAGAGCCCAGGACTGGCTGAAATTTAGAACAACAGCAATGTAAGGGTATCTGCAAGAACAAGATAAGACAAACAAATTAGTAAAATCTACAAATAAGACTTCAAATAATGCCAGAGTCTTGTGAATCATAGGAATGCTGTTAAACCATTTCAGGGTCCATGTGTCAAAATTATAAAAGTACATGTTGCAGTTAAGGTGATTTGCACTAAATTAATTGCAAAATTTCTTGCTACAAGCTTAGTTTATATGGTAAAAACATCCGACTCAGATTTTTTCCTAGAATAGTAACATAATAACCTCATTTACAGGAGATCACAACAATATTAACACCCACTGATAATTTGAAAGACAATCTAGCATCTCTCCAGATGAAAGGGGCCCTTTAGTCTTAAGTGCTCAATAATATGCTCTGGCCATGCCATGAATATGAACCTTGATAGGTGTTGTCTGTGAGTTTCTTAGATGTCCAAACTCATTTTCACTTGAACAGCAAAATATTCCTCTTATTCCTAAAATCTAAGCAAACAATTAATGATACTATTAAGCTACTGACTAGAGATAGTACTATGAAAACTCGAGCCTCGATGAAGGGATGAAAAAGTTAATTCAAGTGCTAACTTTATAGAGGCCCAAGTTAGCTTGTTTCATTAATAAAAGGGAAAGGAGCTGGCGTGCTTCCAAGTGCAACTATTCAATGTCCCGGTTTAATCAGTTTATTAATGAGAAGTTCGAGAATCCACAGAAACATTAAGAAAGAGTATGTATTTAACTATAGTAGAAACTTGAAAACTGATAAACAGAAATCACCTCAGAGACTAAAGAGATAGTAACAGGCAGGTGCTCCCCAATATAAAATAGAGAAACTTAAGTTTTAACAATAATGAAGAAAGCATAGATAGATTTATCACCACTCACATAACTTCTGAAAAAAGTATTCATGATATACTCACCCACATCCCCACTCAAATTCTCCGTCACAGTATACATTGAAGGCTTGAAGAATTACAGCTAGGACAGCACTTAGAGCCTTTATTATCATCTGCCAGACAAAAGCACATTTTGCACTGTCTAAGACTGAGATAGCTAAGCCATGGAAGAAAAATAAAGAGCAGAGCTGCAGAGTAAAGCTTCACAAGTAATACATACATATTGAACAATTCCAATCTTGATAACTTGGTAGAACCATTGACCGAGTTTCCACGGTTTCAAGACATAATTCATTGGAAAAGGATGCTTCACAATGCCGTGTTCAGAATAATGTTCTAATAGAGGATCTTTAGTAGCAGTACGTCCTTGTCTTTCCATAAACTCGACAGTCCTCTCTTCGCCCCCTGAAAGAAAGGTCAACAAAAGAAAAGGCTATCAAACGAGGATTCATCCGATATCTGTCAGATAATTAAAGAGAAGCCAGGAAAGTAAATCAAAACTTAGAAAATGGGCATACCCAAGCATGCGACGAGGTATCTCCCGAAGCAATACATTGCAAAGGACTCATAGCCATCTCGCAGTATTTCACAATAAACACTAATTGATGGATTCACCAATGAGACAAACTGCTAGTAAACATCTGAATTAGGGATCAAAATATTACAACATATGATAGGTGCCAAAAGGTGGCACAATACTATCCCACACAAAGGCAGCATAATTGTGAAAGAATTCATGTAAGAATACATATGCAAGTATATCAGCATTTGCAATATAGTGCATGCGTACGTGTTAAAACCAGGTCATTTCCTGTGCAAAAAAAGAGTATCAATCATCCAAGAAAAGAAGGTACACTTGGTATCACCAGACAGGAACATAAAATGTTCTGCATCTCAGACTTTTACACACAATGAATCAAGTTTATCTCTGTACAACTTACTGACTCTACCGCATAACACGGAACCATAAGGATGACGCCAATGAGAAACTTTTGCTCCTGATTAGCAAGAGAAGAAAGGGAGGGGTCAAAGCGATATATAAAATAATGTGCAGTCACAACCTAAACATGGTGTCGACGAAGATCTTAGCATTCAAGAAAAAGAAATATACCTCGGGATTTTTGTAGGCTGCTAAGTGCTCAAATAAAAGGTAGATCGAGAGAGCGAGAGTCACGAGCACAAACGCACCAGCAACTACAGTTGCCCATGTAGGAGCTGTGTATGTCAAGAAAATGATGAGATCTCGATAAGTAAAAATCTTCATCAGCTATCTCTTCAAAGATAACCAGCATAATGGATTGAGAGACGCCCCAGGTATTGCACCCAGTTGTTAATCATAAACATCCCCATCGAGATATGCAGACCTGCTCATAAACATTACAGATGTTAAGAAAAGCAAGAGTTCCAATCTAAAAGAAACTCTTCTCACTAAAGAAATTACGTTTATGTCAAAGTAACAACCACTACAAGAACTCCACCTACCATTCATAAGGTATTATTATCACTTCAAAATGAAGATGGGTTCATCACGATACGATTAATCAGACGACTGAGGAGTGACGATATGAAACCAACGAAATGTACAACTACAAGAATGCACCCATGTCCCGCTACTTAAAACTAAAGGAGAGAAAAAAGCATGCTTTGCACTCAGACTGAACTAATTTCCCTCCGTCTTGGGTGCCCAGAAGTCAACAGAAACGCAGAGAACTACAGAGAACAACCGAACAGAAAAAAGAAACAAACAAGCTAACTGAGAAATGCGAAATCAGGTACAGTAGGTGAATAAATCCAAAGAAGTAGGGAGCGTAATCCCCACGATTTTCCATAAAGAAGCAAACTTCGGGACAAAGTTCGAGAGCATGCCTTTGGCCAAATCTAGTCTTAAGCCCAACATGCCAAAACACCCCATCCCAGACCCCTTTCTCATCAATACCAAATCGCCCATTAACCGCACGACCATCTTCTTCTCGCGCGGTACGAAATCGAAGGACGGGATCGACGCCGGACAACGACTCCCCGGATTCAGGCGAACCCACGAAGGAATCTCCGGCGTTCCCGTCGAATTACAGTTCAATTTACCTCGAGAAGCGTCGAGGAAAAGCCTGTCGCTCGCACGCCCAGCTCGACCACGTTGCCGGACATGGATTCCTCGTTTTCTGCGGAAATGGAATTCCTCCGCGAGCCCTAGAATTCCGTCTCAACGATTCAACGGAAGCTTTTCCATGGAGTTTCTAGCTGAGTCAGGCACCATTCGCTTGCAGAAAAAATGAATTTTATTGAAGTATATTTTGGAAGTCACTTTTTTTTCAAGGGAAATTTATTTTCTTATATTTTGATTATATTTCATCATTTCCCCTATTTACCACGACAATATTATGTAACACGTGTGGGAAATCGTAAACCTATTCCATTAAAAATCTTTTGGCAATTTGCTAATGCAGTATTTCCGACCAATTTTGGCAAAAAATTATTAACGTGAACATTGATCGTCCTAAAAAGCATAGTTGGTGTTGACGTGAATTTTCATAATATTTTAAAGGGTTAATATCACAAAATATATATGTAACAAATTAACTCCATTTTAATTTTTTGACCTCCAAAAATTCCAAATTTACTCCAAATTTATATACCAGTGACAAATATATTATAAATTAATTTTTTGACCATCGAAAATCCAAAACTGGTATATCCATAACAAATTTACTTTCTATTAACTTCCTTCAAATTTTATTGTTAAATTCTTGACATGAATGACATATGATGATGTGGTATGGTATTGATAAGGTAAATATTATAAAAAATTCCAAATTTATACATTTATGACCAATCTAATGGCACATTTGCGATAATTTTGGGATCTTTCATGATATTAATCATATTGATTTCCACGTGAACTTGTGATTTCACCATACCATGTTAACAAATTGAATGGTAAAATTTAACGGAAAATAATGGATGATAAATTTGTCCAAAGTGTACAAATTTGGAGTTTTCATGGTTAAAAAATTAGTGCGCAATAAATTTATCATGGTTTAACAATTTTTTTTTGTAGTTAAAAATTAGTTTTAAATAAATTCATCATCAATACACTAGTTTGAGGTTTGAGGTGGTCAAAAAATTAGTTTAGAGTAAATTTGTCACATATATACCAATTTATAATTTTTTGTAATGTTAACCTCATTTTAAATTTTTTGAATTTTCTTAAATTTTATTATTTTCTTATTTCTTTCTTGATTTTCCTTCTTGTTCTACCAAGTTTGGTGATGGTCGATGCATGACCCTCCCCGAACTTCGAAGAAAAAGAGGAAAAGAATAAAATAAAATAAAAATAAAAAAATTATAAGAAATTTAGAAAATTTTAAAAGGTAAATAAAATAGTTTATGTCCGCATCAACTGTGTACATTAAGGGCGCATTTGTTTAAATGTGTTTCTGTTCCTAGGAACACAAATTTTTGTTAAGGAACAAAAATGCGTTTGTTTGCGTTTTTGTTCCAAAATTATTTTTTTGTTCCCAAAAACACATCGGAACGGAAACAAAAACAAAAAGATTTTGTTTTTGCTTTGTTTTACAAAATTTATGAACACTTTTCTCTCTCTTTCATTTTCTTCTTCTTTTCCTCTTCTTTTTCTTTCTTTTTCTTTGGTTGGTCGCCGGTGACCGGTCGCAAAGGGTTGGCAACCTCGCCAGAGCGTCGCCGGCCACTGGCAAGGCAAGGCGAGGCCGACCTCGCGCGCCAGTTGGGCGAGGTCGAGCTCGCCCAACCAAGGCAAGGTCGAGCCTCACCCAACTACGGTGAGTCTCGCCATGGCCGGGCGAGGCCGCCGCCCTCGTCGGTCGGTCGTCGGCCATGGTCGAGGCCGCCCCTCGGCCCTCGTCGGCCATGGTCGAGGCCGCCGCCCATGGCCGGCTCGGCGTGGCGAGGTGGCGACCGGCCAAAAGAATAAAAAAAAAAAAGGAAAATAAATAAGAAAATTTAAAAAATAAAATTTAAAAATTTAAAAATTAAAAGAAATATAAAATTATACAAATTTACCAAATATGTTTCTATTCTTTTTATATTTCTGGAACAAATTTACTAAACGCATTTTTTGTTCAAAAATTGTTTCCCGAAACAAAAATATTTTTTTTCTATTTCTGTTCCTTAAACAATTTTTAAATAGAAATGTTACCAAACGCATCCTAAGTGACTAACGTCCACATTACAAATTTCCAACTAGTGACCTTAAAAATTTTAAGACTGTATTGGTAAAATTGATAATAGATTTATAACATTTTTTGTAATTATCTCGAGAAAAATTAGATCTTAAGTTATTTTGAGAGACTTGGACATGAGCATCGGTAACTTAGGCACAAGTATAGAGGACTTTGGCCATGCCTAAGGGGTCATGGGCCCAAGTGCCAGCGTCAAGTTCTTGAGCCCGACCGATGGGGCCCTAGCTTGGTCATCAAGGTCCACAACTTGGCCTAGGAGGATGTAGGCTCGAGTCTTGATATTTAAGGTCCAAGCACCCGGGTCAAGTTCTATTTTGAAAAATGAAATCTGATTTGTAAAAGAGAAAAATCGTATCTTTGAAATATATTTTTCCATTGATTATGAAATTATTTTCTAGTAACTCATTTCATAAGCTATTTTTTTTTTTTTTGGTAAAGATCATTTCATAAGCTATTCATACATCCAAAAGTGAGAAAATAGTCCATAAATTTTGGTTCAATGTGTAATATCATCCCTGAATTTTTTATGTGTAATGTGATCCTCTGAACTTTTGCCCAATGTATAATGTCGTATGAGATTTTGAATTTGTTGAATGTAATAATTGAATTATTTATAAATGTTCGATGTAGTCCTAAATTATATAAATATGTTTGAAAATCCATAGGTCACATTGAACATGGAACAAAAATTTAAGGATCATATTGAATATTGGACTAAAATTCATGAATCACATTAAACAAATTAAAAGTGTATGGATGATATTACACATTGAATCAAAATTCATGTCACTATTTGTGTCATTTTCTCAAATCTATTAAAAAACAAAATTCACGAAACTAACCAACTAAGGGTGTATTTCTTCTGTGGAAAACGGATG
This sequence comes from Eucalyptus grandis, assembly GCF_016545825.1. NCBI lineage: Eukaryota > Viridiplantae > Streptophyta > Magnoliopsida > Myrtales > Myrtaceae > Eucalyptus > Eucalyptus grandis. Next base: position 27,531,169 of record NC_052620.1, read on the forward strand.
ATTTGAAAAATATTTTTCCAAATAGAATCACCCGTATCCCTTACAAAAAGGAATAAACGGAAAATATTTGCATAGTCCATCAAAATTTAAATATATATTATCATCAATAAGGAAAATATTTTTCATTGATTAATTATTTTGAATTATTTCAAAAGATACAAATGATTATATTTTAGAAAATATTTTTAAAATTATTCATCTTCTGCGGCACCACCAATTGCCCAAGCTAAAGGGGATATGAAAAATTCACAAATCTCATGTCATGATTTGTTTTTGCCTTTTCTTTTCATAAACCAAGAAATTGAGGAGGGGCGACCAGTCCATTTGCTGGAGTCAACACCTAAAAGGAGATAAAGAAATGTCCTAATTGCACTTTCGCTTCTTAACTGCCTCTCTCCTTTCTCCGATTGTTTCACAAAAAATAACTTTCAGAAAACATTTTCCGAATTTTTCAACGTTCATTTCGCAAAAAATGAACTAATCAAGAAAAATGTTTTCCACTATTAAAAAAAACACCTTCAAAAGTAGAGAAATTTAATTTCACTTTTCCATAATTTCTTCCACCTCACTTTTTTTCATCAAACACGTTTTCATTTTATTTTTTAAAAAAATCAAGTTTTTATTTTCTTTCTTTCCTTTTATTCTTCTTCCTTGGCCTTGGTCGGTGGTCGTTGGTGACCAGCCACAATCCAGCTCGAGCCTCACCTAATTTGACAAAGTCAAGCTTGCCCGAGGCCAGCGAATTGGGCGAGTTTGGGCCTTGCCCAGGTCGCCAAAGGTTCGCTAGGCTCTAGCGAGCTCGGCTTTGCTAGATTAAGCGAGGCTCAAGCGAGGCTGGAGCTCGCCAATGGTCGATCGTCGGCTGTCATTGTAACCGGCAACTAGCCAAGGCCAAGGAAGAAGAAGAGAAAAAGAAAGAAAAGAAAAAAAATATTAAAAATTACAAAATTAATATAAAAAAAAATTATTGAAAATGAGTGTATGCAGAAAATGATTTTCCTTTCCAAACGGTGAAAAATATTTTTTAATTTATTTTTAAATTTTAAACGAATATCGGAAAACATGATTATTTTCTTGAAAAATAATTTTCTATGCGAAACCTCAACTCTTGTCCAGATTTCTCCTACAGGTCTTTTTGTCTTTTGTTGACTTCTTAGCAAGGAAGAAAGATGAGCCTACAAGCAGAGATAGTGGAGTCCTCAAGAAGCAGGGGGGCAGGGGCACACGTTGGTCAAAAAGAAAGAGAAGAAAAGTCCAAGATGCTGATTGGCCATCAGTTGATAGATTTGCTTAGGAAAGAAGAAAAGAAAAGCAAGGTCCAACGGGTACTAAGAATAAGTTGCGGCTGGAGTTTTTGACATTGTAGTTGGTTCATGGTTGGACTCCAAGAGGCGGTGGAACACCCATGGGTAAGTAGTGCTGGAAGCATTTGAAGTCAGGCGAATGACCTCAAGGCTTAAGGCTTAGAGAGCCTTGGTCCTAACAGCCTCAGGCAGAGAGAGCCTCAAGCCACCATAGCAAAGGTGAGCTTTAGGGAAAGCCACACGCATGTGAGGTTCAGGGAAAATTTCCAGCAATGAGAGCTTTGAAAGACGCAACGCAGCCTGACAGAGAGAGTAGCTCTATGTGAAAGAGTTGTTCCTCCATAAGCGAGAGAAAAGATAGAATAACTGAATGTGTGCTTGTATTAGCTAGTTTGAGTGCGAGGTTTTGAACGTGGTGAGATGAGTTACACTATGATAATTGTGCGATATAACCTTTTGAGTATTAAAATAACAAGTATGCTTTTAGTTATCTATTACAATTCTCTTGTATTACCACTACAATACTTTCACGTGCCCTACGAATGGTAATAGAGCAAAGGGTCGTAAACCCTCCAATTGGTATCAGACACCATTGTAAAGCTATTCACCAGAGGAAGATGCATGTGCTATTACCGCAAAATAAGGCCATTCAAAAAGGCCCGACACTACTCTATACAACCCAAACACAGAAAACATGATATTGTAGGGTAGGGTCTTAATATTGTTCAGGTAAACAATTATAAAACAAGAAGTACAGTTGTTCCACTTCGGTTAGGGTCTTAATATTGTTTGACCCAAAAGCACGTTACTTAATTTGCTGTCTCAGTGTCTCTGAGCTCAAACACAAATCTGAGCAGTCGACCCCCATTCGACGCTTGCTGTCTCTGCCTCAAGCCAGTCGATGCTTGCTGTATATGTCTCGAGCCCTCGCGGACTCTCCATCCCCCTTGTCGACTCCGACTAGCATACAGTTAGACCGTCGCTCCCCAGCCTATCTGCGAGATGAATTCGAGCGATTTGTAAGGGCGCGGTCGACTGCAAAAACGTTCGAAGTCGCGAACTCCTATATAAGGTTATTAGCACGAGTTACCGAGCCACCTCCATAGGCGGCGAATCCCATGTCAGGAGCTTAAAGATAAGGTAACTTTTGCATGTCGTATATCCTGAGAAGGACGAAGGTGGGACAATGTGCTGGACGGCCAATTCATCTCATATCCCTCCCGGTGATATCCTGATTTCGTTACAAACTCATTATGGGGTTTGACAGAAATATTTTCAAATCCTGCTCCTAGAATAATTTAGCATTTTTTATGAAAAATATTCTTCATAATTATGAAATTTTCAGTAAAGCAAATGTATCTAAAGCAAGGTGGGTAAAGCAAGTGCATTATGGCTGCATTTGAGAACTGCCGTGGGAAGGAGCTTTGGAGGGCTAGAGGCCTTTGGGCCAAATATCTAGTGTTTGGCAATGTTTTTTTACTTGCCTTTGCCAAAGGCAAGCCTTCCCATGGCTGAAAGCCCAAGGCAGGTTGGGGGCTCCTTTAGGCATTCGGCCTTCTCGGAAGGCTGAGGGAAGAGTAAGACAAAATTTAACACATTTTTATCTGAGTTTTATCAAGCAAGCAAATTTTAGAAAAAAAAAAAATAATATTTTCCGCATATGTTATGCGCAAGTAAATGAATTTTAAAAATTGAAACGTCGCTTATTGGTGCTAAAACCAAAAGTCGAACCACATAGCCAGAGTTATTGAAGAATCGAAGATGGAGAAACTATTTTTGCATTAGGGGTCAAGTAGACGGAGAATTGAACGTGCAAAACTGTCGTTCCAAGTTCAAACGCGCCTCTCTTTTCACGCACTCATCACGTTGTCGAGCCTGCACAACGAAGCACATGGCATGTCTCACCGAAGATTTTAAGGAAATGCGTGTCCCAAACTCAAAGCCCAACCCGTCATGTGCCGAGACTCCTGACGACAAATCGTTCTCACCGGTTCGGTCCCAACAGTCATGAGAAGACCCAAAAGAATTGAGTGAACCGAAGTCTTGGCAATAAGAGACTGACTCCACAATTTATAGAGAATCCACTTCTCCAAAGCGAAAGCCAGCATCGACATTCACCTCTTAAACATCATCAGGGGCAAGATATCCAAGAACCGCATAGAAATTCGGACACGAGAAGCAAACAGAGTATGTAACTGGGTCCAAGAAATGGAGCACCCGAAGAACCAGTCTAGAAAAACCACCCATGCTTCTTATGAATGGCGAGGTGCATCTATAGCTCAGCAATTGCAATGTATAAACAATCAGTTCATCCCAACAGCAGTGCGCAGAGAGAGAGAGAGAGAGAGAGAGTAATTCATTCAACTATTATGAACAGGCATCAGAATGTTTCTGTAGGAACTTTAAGACTATAAGACTCTGATCATCTACTTTAACCACCGTTCGATAAACTGACTAATGTATATCTCTAAACAAACGATAACGGCAACGTGAGAGATTGAGGTTGTCTGCACAACTCAATACACCCGATCTCTAATCTAAACTGTTCAAGACCTGCCTGATGAACTCACCTTCTCCAAGAGGTCCTTTATCTCGCCCTCTAGACCGGACTTCATCTTCTTCGACAACTTCCCGTGGGACTTATCCACCATTGATGTCATCTTCTCAAGCTTCAGCTTTATGTATTGAAGTTCAGATGCTTCTCCGGTTGATGATTGCGAAGCAGATTGCTTCTTAGGGGCCATGTTGCTGTGCTGCTTGGGAAGAGGAGAATCTTCAGCGCTTGCACCACCACCGTGTCCATGTGTCTTGGGAGTAGTGGAATCGCACTGAAGCTTGAAGCTGGCATTGGCAGATTGAAACGGATTCTCCTTTTGTGAACTTTTTAGGGCTTCTTCAGCATTAGAGTTCTTTTGAAAGACCACAAGAGCATATAAATTGTTGTAGCACATATCTGTTTCTGTTTCATTCAATACCCCAAATTTACTATATATTTTGATGAGATCGTCTTTCGTGGGTAAAGAAGCACCAGGACTGAACGTAACATGAAGCCGTCCTGGGACTTCTTTTTTCTTCCCACTTGATCTCTTAGAGGCTGGTTGACTTTTAGGAGTATCCATTGTGGATTCATCCTTCTTGATTCTTTTCCTCCCCGGTTTACTTGGAGTTGATTTGACAGAAGTTTCAGATCGGTTGGTCAGGGCTCCCTTCGATGACTCAGGCTCTGCCTCGTGAGACTTTCTCTTTCTCCCAGGTTGGCGTTTATTGAATGTCTTATAGTTGGACCCATCGCAGTACACGGAGCTTCTATACATAGGGAAAAACTCCTCAACAACATCAGATTTGCTCTCCCTTGCATGTACAGGATCAACAGCGACAGCCCGAACTTCAGATAGGACATCATTGGCAGAAGCCTTGACATTCATCAGCACATCAATCTTGTTGTCACCTTCTCCTTGAGTTTCAGGAATTTTCTCACTGAATGTCTTGTGTCCAGTTCCAGATTCCTCTGCATCCTTTTCCTGACCTTTACTGTGCTCAGACTTCAAACTTGAAGCTGAAACCTTTAGGTTATCGGCAGCCTTGGTCATCCTCTCTCCTATTCGAATTAAACTGGAAATTTTTAAGGATTCAGCTTCAATGTCGCCCTTTTTCTGACCCCTACTTATATTCATGTATGGTGGAGACAAGTACCTGCTCTTCTTCCTTTCCCTTGACAAAAAGCCCTTCTCAAGTTGTTCAGAGTCACCATCAGAAGCTTCTGCACTAGAACCTTCTTTCACCTTTCCCTCTGCTATTACAGAATGCTTAGATTGTTCTTTCTCCTGAGGCCCACTAATTTCAGAACCCGAGATTCTTTTCCTCTTCCTTCCGCTCTTCTTAGTTTCCTCCTTGTGGCTGCCACTGATGCCACCATCCATCTCGACATTTGAATCGGACCTTTTGAACTCCACCGATTCATTTTTTGAAGAACTCTTATCATCACTGCGAGCTTCGTCAACATTAACCTTTTTCTGTTTCACAGATGACCCTGCGCCTTCTTTGGTTTTATTCCCCTGCTTAACATCTGCCTGAGTATCCAGGTTGCCACCAATAATTTCAGCAATGCTCTTCTGCTTCGGTTTCTTGTACCCTCCGTTGGTGGATGCACCATGGCATTTCTGCAACACAGCCTTCTCAGTACGGGAAGAAATCCATTCTTCCAATACGGGCCCCTGAAATGGGACCCCCACTTTGCCATCAACCATTGCAACATCTTCTCTCAGGTCTTCAAGACCTGGTATCTCCACCGCTTCATGGTAACTAGGCAACTGATCGAACCCTTTCGCCCTATAAAAAGCTAAGAGCCAATTCTTCAACACTGCCAGCTCAAGTATACTGGATGCAGAAGCAAGATGCGTCAAAAACTTCAAATGAGAAAGCAACTTCCTGGGTTCAGTCCAAACAACCGAAAGCCTCCCAATCCCATCATCAGAAACAAAAACCTCTTCCTTAATTCCAGAATTCCCTACCAAGGGCCTAGTCAGACGCTTGTCCATGGGCACACAAGAGCAAGTCATCCTCGTATTCACAAATCTACCTATCTGGTCTAACGCAGCCTCTACAGCATTCAAAAAATTCTTCGAAGTACTCTGCTTCGTCATTACCTCAAAAGTCTCCTCGAAAGGCTTCAACTGAGCAGGGTGACACCAGGCAAATGTTCCATCACCAAAGTACGACACAAGGAGCTTACCCCTAGTCCTGAGCTTCGCAGCAAGGTCTGAGGCATCTGACGAATCATAAACCTGCCCCGGCCACCACGGATGGCTCTTCACTTTACCCCACACCAAGTCCCCTACAGAATACTGACATTCTACAACATCCTCCCCTTCTCCATCAGCAGGTTCGCTCATCGATTCACTGATTTTCCCAATCTCCTCTGCCGAATCAGCTAGAGTTACACCATTTCCATCGACCACAAGAATTTTTCTTCTGCCTTTGGATGCTCCACTAGCATCCCCACTGGCCAAAGCAGGCGTGCTCAATGTACTCTTACTGCCCTCCACATCCTCACCGACCCCAACCGAAGACACCAACGGCCCATCTTGATTATCGACCACTCTCCCGCTCCCCCTCATTTTCAACAAAGAGGACACCCCATTCATCTCGAAATCCTCCAGCCCGCCATCCCTCCCGCCCAAGAAATCCTCATTCCCGCCGCCGCGCGCCCCGTCCCCGGGAACCTCCCCACCCACCTCCACGCCGCCCTGTTTCGCCACTTCCCCAGCAGCCTTCTTGCCTCCCAAGCCTTCCTCCTCCTCCTCCTTCCCATTAATAGAAACCCTAACCCCCTCCTCCCCGCCCTCCCCTTCGCCGGACCCTGGGCCCGCGCGAGCCCCGCCTTCCTCGACGCTCCCATCGCCCAGCGCTCGGGCCGCCGCGGCCTTCTCGGCCAAAGACTCGACCTTGGCCCCGACCGTACCCATGTCAGCGAAAACCCTTTTATCCTACAAACAAGCACAACCCTCCAACGTATATATATCGGGGAAATGAAAATGTAACCGAAACCCACGAAGCTGCAGAGAGAAACGATTAAAAAAACAAAGAAAGAAAGAAAGAAGACCAGACGCGTAGCGCCTTAGGGTTTTCTCGTAGAGGACGATGTGCCACCACCACAACCAACAGAAAAAAACAAGAAGGAACGAGCCCAAGAAAGACAAAAGATAGCAGAGAGAGAGAGAGAGAGGACTAGAGGAACGTCGAATACCTGAGAAAGCCACGCAGATACTCTACGGGTTCTCTACATACGCACCCCCCAAAAAACACCACTTCCAGAGAAACAGAGAGAGAAACAGAGCGCGACGGCAAAGAGATCAATTTCAGAGAGAGAGAGAAGGAGAGGAGAGATTAGAAGGGGTCGGTGGAATTTACCGAAACAGGGGAGAGTTTATCTTTTTACTCTGGCCGACCCGACGATCTCGTGGACGTACGACGATATATGGAAAACTTTCGTATTTGCAGGCGACGATGATCTCGACAGCGAAAGGCTCTGTATGTAATGAGCATCTACTTATACTAGAATGGTCCCCCCTACCAGCCGCGCGTTTAGGCGGTGATCAGGTTCACCCCCGCCCGCGCGTCCACGCCGGCTGCGCCCCTCTTTTCTTTTATTCTCATTTCGCTATTTTCAGAGGCTTCGCGAAATATGAACGTATGGAGAGATGGGATTGGTAGCCTTACGTCTTTCTTCTCTCTCTTCAGTTGATTCTGAAACTTCGAATTTCCAATGCGTTTGAGCGTTTTGCATGGGGAGCCACAAAGAGTGGCTGACCAGTTACGACGTGATGATTGGCTCCTCGACGGATCGGATGAGTTTTTTCTGTGCGGTACGAGCCTTCTATTCGTGCTATTATGTCAATACGTGTCTCATTTAATAAGTTATGTCAATACCATGGATAATTTCCGTTCAAAAATCAATTCATGTATAGTTAATTGCATCATATCGTATCGAGTTTGAGGTGATCTCCCATGTCCTCGAACCGTGACAAAAACTACCTTCAAAGCTGCAGATGGGTTGTAAACGCGTCGTACAGACCAAATTCAAAGATATATCCAATCAGTTCATTCACACTAGATTAGGGCAAAAGGTAAAAACTTTCTCAAAAAGCTATTTAGTAATTGCCAAGTTCGAAACTTGATACGAAATTAGCAAACAACTAAGATGACTTTGATGTGACATCCATGCACCTCGACTTTATCGCAAAGATATTTTAAGTCAGGCAACATTTATTATGCTTTTGAGAGTTCCTTTTTTTAACAATGGCATCTTCGCACTTGATGACCTGGGGAATCATGTAGCTCCAAGCTTATGCTGTGAAATGTAAAAAGCGTGTGATTAGTGAACCTTATAGGAAATCACCAGGTGGAAGCCAGAAGATCGTTCGATAGATGAAAAGTGAGGAACGGTGGAAATATCAATAGAAATTTCTATCTGCATAACCGAAATTGGACACTAAATTTTCTGAACCAAAACAAGCTCTTGCTAGAAAACTATACATTGATGTACTCACATCGACGTCTCTATTGCATAGTCAAACCTTTCAATTACACATTGTTAAAAAGATGTACACAAGTTCATGAGAGTTGTGATATTTCGTGTGGCAATGTACAACATAGTGACATGAGAAGAAGTATGTTCATGAGAGACGCGTTGTTTTAAAAACTTTCAGAATAAACATGCGATTATTGTCCACGTTGTGGGCAATTAAATAAGTTCATTACACTATGTCAATCACACAGCCAACACATGAAACACTCTTGTAAAGCAACGCAGAAAGAGCAATCGCATTAGGTTCCATGAAACTATCTTGGTTTCGTGGTAAGCACACACCTTTTGTTTTGGAGGACTGAACCTGCGAAACAAAAGAATGTCTCTAGCAATTTCTAAATGCATTGACCGTTCCTTCATCCCACGCACACACAATTCCGATCTAAGAGTGACATCTCGTTCTTGAGCATATTATATCAACAAGATGCGTCCATAATAATATGCTTCAAACACGAAAGAATTAATAATAATATGCATCAATAAAGCATGAGGGATTTCCCCTTGGAAACAATCTAGATGCTGCATGAACGTGAAAGAATCTACAAATATAGTATGTTAATACAAAGAAAAAGAGGGGGTCTTCAAAGCACAAACATGCCTTTCTCCTCATTCACCAATGATGCCGTTGAGTCTGTATATACATGATTTCTCGTACAGCTTTTACAGTTGCAGTGACATCATGCGAGTTGATTTCATATCCGACAATTGGCAGCTGCACAGCAACATGAATATCATCAGGACATTTTCATTAGTTCGCTAGGCGACAAAATCCAAAACATCTGTTTCTCAAACAAAGCCCCTCTGAATTTTTATGGAGTCGTCTAACTTCTCCCTTTCTCAACATCATTGCTAGTCGAATCCAAAGGGACTAAATATAATTTAATTCCCTTCACCTATTTCTTTGTATTGGATAGGATGTTAGATGACATGTCAGCACACATTTGGACTGAAAAAAAACAGGTAAGCATGACAAATGCTAGAGTGAACACACAAAAATGTAAAGAACCATCATTCTATGCATAGAAATTGAATGAACTTGGAGAAGTCAAGCATCGATTCTACCCATTTAGAGTCAACATTATGAGATTTTCAGGACAAATGAAGAGGGAAAAAAGGGAAGACTGAAAGAATGTGTTTCTGAAATGGTTGTTTCAGACAAGATGAAGACAAGGTATTTGTCCAACAAAAGTACTTACTGCAATAGACAAATTGGTTGAAGTCAAGAGTGACCCTCCCCTGCTTAGCTGTATCAAAAGAACTAAAAAGATTCCTGCAACAGGAAAAATGGAGTGCGGCCATTTAACCAAGTACTGAGATGACGTAGATTGGGTATATCAGAAGAACCACATAACCGCAAAAACCACCCCTGCCAATACTGGTTCTGTTCGCACCATGTGAAGAACTTTTTCCAAATCACAATAATAAGCGTGCAAAGTTATAATAACATGACCAGTGAGACGTGTAAGCAAAGCACTAAAATTGCCACACATTGGAACTATTCCTTCTCATACCGTAGTATTTACATTCTTGAAAGAAGCAACATCATGTACTTTTTGACTGGAGGAGCACTTACCTTGCAGAGTGAACAAATATACAAAGAGACATGAAATCATCCAGCCGAAACCTTCCATTCTTCTTCTGATCGAAGCTCTTCATAATGAAGAGAAAGGAATTTTAATAATTAAATAGCAGCCAGCATTTGCAATCATTAATCTTAAGGCAATAATCAACAATCTCAACAACTGTTTGTTTGCCTTGAGCTAGACAAATGATCCCTCATTAAAAAGAAAAATGACATCCCTCAATTCTCTCAGTCTTCCCTGAGAGAATCAATATGTTATTTTGACAAAACCATACAAGGGAAACTAATAATTGGAATAATCACAGTTGCCCATCTACATAAGTAAAGTCTATCCCAGAACATGACTAGAACGAAAATAAGAAAATATTCACCATAGCCTAAAGTTTGAGAGATTGTTTTACAAGAGAAGCATGTAAAATCTGTGAACTATAAGGCTCTGTTTGTTTTCTTGTGCCTCGACTCTTTACAGGAGTATACCTCTCTTCACGGCAGACCGCGGATAAAATGTCCACAGAAACCTTGTGTTTCAGGTACCATTCACTATTAAATATCAATAAGGGTTCAGTTAAATATCCACTAGGTATAATCCTAGGAGGTAAAAGACAGCTTATACTTCACTGTCCCAGTCGAAAAAAGCAGATACATCCACCCCTCATCACTATGATCATGCAATAAATCTCATTAACCTAAAATCTTTTCAGATAATAGAAATTATATGTTACCTCACAGACACTGTAAAATGATGGAGAGTCAAGCGAGAACCCAATTTTCACCAGGGCCTGCAATAACACTAATGACTTGAGGTAGGGAGAGAATAAAAACTGTGAAGAACCATCACAAATGTCCTAAAATCAATGGAAAGGCCATCATATATGTCCTTTGTACATCTTTAAAGATTGGAAAAATGAACGTCCCAAAGCATGACTGATGATAGACGATCAGAGGACATCAATGAGTTTAACCAGTTCAGTTTCAAAAGTCAAGAGAAGACGAGAAACTGAGTGAAGTGAAATCTTGGTGACAGAGATGACGCCGTGATTTACAGAAAATCCACTACATTAAAGTGATAGGAAGCAGTGTCATTTACCTCGTACACATCATCAGGGACAATATATCCACGACCCCTGTGGCAATGGAAAAACAAGAAACAGTCGGTTAGTTACTGTCTGAACAAAGATGTACTTGAAGAACCAGTCCAAATAAATAGACATGAAAGGAGAGGGGCTAGAATCCTCATTAAAGAATTTCTTCAAGCTTTGGTTTACCCGTTCCGAATCAATGCCTCTTTTTATCAAAAATGCATATCATCTGCCTACTTTAAATATTGTACACTTTTTCCTCTTTCCAAAAAAAATTTATTTCTTAGATCTAACTGGTGAAGAAAGATTTTCATCAGAATGGGTGAAAGTGGGCTGCCCTGAGGTATGTGTTAAGTGTGATTACAAAAATCCCTCCCATTTTTGTCAAGGAGTGGCATTTTTAGGAAAGCTAATATAGGATCACAGAAGGACCAATTTTTCTTTCCCAAGTAGGTTTGAATTACATTGATTAGTAGCACATGATACATGTTGTCAAAGATGATGAATTATCACATCTGTGGGTCAACAACAAGCAACTTGTAGGAAACAATCACTTGCCTGAGAGATCAGCACAAGTATCACAACATCCAATGTGGAAAATCAAACTTCAAGAACAGAATTTGCAGTTCAATGTTAAGGCATGCTAGCCATCGTGGCATTGTTGAATGAAAAGATTAATTAGTGAAATACAATGTCAAACTTGCATCATGCACCAGCTAAATGTGGCAGTGATAGCAGATTTTGAGATTGTCAAACAAGAGCAAGCAATGTGACTGAAGGGCCTGACTGTACATCCAATTACTCATTTTTCCAAGCATTCTAGAACTTACAGGACAAGCTATATAAAACCCAACCTCGATATTTTGCATATGGACTTGTTTAAGTAGGAAAAAAGACACACCCAATAAAATAAGGGAAAAGAACAACTCTGTCAAGGAAAGCATGAAATTGTGTATGTGTCCACTAGAACCATGGATGGGACCAATCAACCGCTGCAATATAAACTGTTGACTCACCTCTCAAGGTCTGAGAAGGCATGTTGAACCTGCATGCATCAGAAGAAATTAGTTTCTAAAATCCTCAGAAGGCATATCTTTCAATACGCTTCTGTATACGATTTAATTCAGCGCAGTAATAGCATAAGGTTCCTTAAAGGCAAGGGCAAAGATTGTCGTAGGCTTCTTCAAGATCTTTTGCTAATAAAATATAGTTATGAAAGAGAAGAACCATTGGAAAAGGAAATACAGATGATAGCCACAATTGCTTCAGTTGCTTCAGAAAAAGTTGAAGGGAAATGGATTCATGGAAAACCGAAGTCAATTATATCTTCAAGACTCACATGCAAGGTGCTTCAGTGCTCTGGTACAAAATGGGGAGAATCTTGCATGGAGCAAACTATTCTAGATGTCATATGCTATGCAACATTTCTCCATGAATTGACACCTCAGTGTTGTTTCATCAACCACCAAAACAAAAACAAAAGAAAAAAAGGCATCAAATACCAGAATACTAACCTTGAGAAGGAACTTGTTGAGAGCAACAAACTCTGTGCAAATAAAAAAAGAACACAGAGAAATCAAATATCAAGCATATTCAGAAAATACTTTTTTTTAGAACAATATATATTGAGATAAATCAATTGAAACTAATCTGAATCTGCAAATAATTGTGTTCAAAGATAACTAACAGATGGACAGATGATTTTCACTTGATTGCAACCCCGAGACCTTATCCCAGCTTACATTGGAATCTTCTATTCCTAGACCCTGAGAATTTGTTCAATTGGTACCCCAGAGCAAGAACCATTCCCCCCAAATCAAAGGAAATCATAGCCTAGGTCCTTGTGAAAGTCGCGTATGTGTTTTGAATTTTTAACTACTGTAGCAACCCGGCTTTAGGCACACTCCCATCAACTTCAGCATAATCCTGGAAAGGACATAAAACTCCTGCTAAAATTCCCGCGAACACAAGTTGCGACATGGTGGAGAGAGCATATCAGCTCCAGATTAAACTACGACTGCCGAACACTTCAACTAAGGTTTGCAGGAGCACGCAACTTCCACGATCAAAATAGGCGAAAGCGGCCAACACAACCTGGACCTGGCTTTTCTCGGCATTCGCACCGCGCGCATTGTCAATTCACGCGCGTAATACCTCGACCACTCCTACATCAGACACCACGAAACGTACGGAAAACGTAAAGAGCAGTATCGACAATCGACAGGGGCAGCATCCACTTGCCTTCGAAGCTCATAGTCCCGTTCCTGTCGAAATCATACATCCTGCCAAACGAAAAAAAAAACCACCGCGGTCGCGCCCGATCACCTTCCAATCCAATCGACACCGACACGGACATGGACATGTACACAAGGAAAGAAGGCTAATCGGAAAGAGCGAAATTCGAGGACCTGATCATCTGCTCCACGACCGAGATGGACAGTTCCAAGTTCCCAACCGCGAGAGCCCGCTGATCGCACCAGAAAAGGAGCCAAAAAATCAGCCGCCGTCAGCGACGACGACTTCGATCATTTCCGGTCGACTGAGGGAGGTCGGAGGAGAGGGAAAGAGAGAGAGAGAGAGGACCTTGAGCTGGACGGCGGTGATGCTGCCGGTCTTCTCCGAGTCAACTCGCTCGAACCACTCCTTCAGGATCGCCTTGTTCTCCATCTTCCGAACTCGGAGCTCCCAACTCGCCGCGAATCGCCTCCTGATGATCGATCGACGCTCCTGGTCTGACAGGAATCTAATAATTAATAATTAAAATAAAATCGTCTCTCTCGGTATTAATAGGTTCCACCGTGGCCTGCTCCGTACGAGACGACGCGCTCGTCCCGAGTCAATTTGTCCAAATGATGATGCACGAGACACCCGAAATAATGAATTAGGTCTTTCTTTCGCTTCGTTCGTTATCTTAAAAATTATCGGATGAGAAATGTTTTTCCACACAAAAAATATAAGTAACAATATGTCAGACTATGCCGATTTCAAATTCAATTGGCCATTATTGCATTAAATTGTGATTTCGAAAGTGCTAAACGTTGTTTTGAGTAAATCGACTCTTCAATTATGAGTGTCGTTAAGCATAATATTGAAATATTATTGCGACGATTCATGACTCAATTAATTCCGTCTTCTTCGATGTAATTGGTCAATACTTAGTTGGAAACATAGGACATTTTGCATACAGTGTTTCTTTTGTTTCTTCCCTAGCCAAGGCCTAACAATCTCGGCTGACCCTCCCTTCACTTTCACCGGCCCTTCCCGGCGACGGTAGGGAGGCGGTAGCGGTAGCGAGGCTCAGCCCTCAGCCACCTTCTTCCTCCCTCCCCTTTTTAAAATTTATTTTTTATTTATTTTTAATTAATTTTTTATAATTAAATTAAACTAATTTTTATATTAAAATTCAAATCGGCGTCAAAACAACATTGTTTTTGTGTTTCTTTGCTGAATTAGCTCTTCGGCGAGCCACTTAGGCGAGAAAAATAATAAAAAATTACCATGTAGGATTTTGACAAGATTCGCCAAAGATGGCATTTAAGTGTTCAGCTTTTCAAAAAAAGTGATACGTGTCACTTTCTTAACTTTTGGCACTTAAATGTCCATTCATGCCAAGTTTTGGTACTCATGATGTACTTCTTCCCATAAATATGAGTTTACTTTCGGATTTGAGAAAATATGTCCTTTGAATTCGCCATATGGCCCATACCTTAGAGTTATGCAAGCATCTTCTGGAAATTCCCTTAGCAAAACCTTTTAAATGGTTTCCACGATGCTTTGCTGCTATTTAAATGGACATAACTTGCTATTAGGGAATGTTAGCCAACTCGCTGGAACTCTATTATAATCATTTTCTTTAGTGATGTGCATTTTTTCGGTGTGTTGGTGATAGACATCTTTTAGGTTTTTTTTATTGGTATTTTTGTTTTAGATAATTGCAATCACTTTGGTGTTGCAAAATGTTGTAAGATATATGGTTGCATCTCTTGCATTCCCATCAAATTGAGGAAACTGGAAAGCTACACATAAGTGATAAGCTATAAGGGTAGACCTTCAAATCGGATCTTTAAGAATGCCTAAAAGTGATTTAGCAAACTGCTTTTTAAAGTACCTTTTGAATTAAACACTTTAACATAGATTGAATTTCTTTTTTATGATATTGCTAGATGTGCAACTCAAATGTCAGGATGGGTTGTACCTATGGTAGTGAATAGTACATCCTAAGATAAAGTAATTGAAAAATATCATGCATAATTGCACCTTCTTTTATGAGCAACATGATATTTGTGAATGTCTATTTTTTTTTTTGTCGAAAGGTGGGATTTTTATTTATATCATAGGCGGAAACCGCGGAGGCCCGCTTCCGGGGCATCTATACATAATAAAGCCCAAAGGGCAGAGGGAGGCGAGGCCCGCCAGTTCAAAGGGAGGGAGTTCTTTTGGTGATGGGAGGCGGCCCAGTCGGCCACCGCATTTGCGGATCGTGGACAAGTGGGCCGGTTCCACGTGCGACATCTTCGAAGCGCGCGTTTACTTTCCTTCAAAGCCCCACGTGCTGTTGACTCCGCTTGTAGTTCAGAGTTTAAGTTGTCGACCACGAGCTTAGCGTCTGTTTCCACCACAGCTTCTACGCTTTCTTTTCCCTGTAGAAATTTTAGGGCTTCAAGGACGCCTAGGGTTTCAACCTGAAGAGTTGATTCCGCCCAGACCGTCTTGGTAAATCCATTTAAGAGGGCGTCGGAGGAGTCTCGGACGACGCAGACCACTGCTCCCTCCGGCAAGTCTTCCCCCAGCGACCTATCAACGTTCAGCTTAAGGCAACTGGTTTTCGGCGCACGCCAGGTAGGTGGAGTTATCTGTTTCGCTTCTGTTTCGGTTGGATCTTCACCAACACCCCATTTTCGATAGCTAATCTGCTGAGATCTTGCTAGATCTACAACTCTGCAGACCTCTGGGGTTGTTCCTTGGAAGATAAAGTTGTTGCGCTCCTTCCAAACCTGCCACAGGAGGTAGCCGATGGTTTCCAAAGAGGGTAGGGGTGATTTCTTGCTTGTAAATTTGAGCAACCATTCATCCAGCCTTGTAACTTCATGTTCATCAATTCGCAGGTTAGTGTCCTGACCCCTCCACACTTCAGCAACCCAGGGACAGAGGAGGAGGGTGTGCTCGGCCGTTTCTACCTTGGATTGACAAAGATTACATATTGGATCAGGTAGGATATTTCGTTTCCACAGATTTTCCTTGGTTGGTAGGGCATTTTGACAAGCCTGCCATAAAAATAACTTTACTTTGGGGTTGGTTTGCATGTGCCAAATTGCATTCCATAAGGCTGTGGGGGTTTGACGTGAAGAGGAAGGGAGTTCTTTTGCTCTGTTTTCTGTGATTGTGTCTCATAGCAAGTTGTATCCATTCTTGACTGTGAATGAGCCATGTTTTGTGCCCGTCCATAATAATTCATCACTGAAGAATGGGCCGTTGATTGGTATTGCAAGGATCTCCTGTGTTAGCTGCTCATCAAAAAGATTTCTTAGCAATGTTTCATTCCAGCTCTGAGTGCCCGGTAATATTAGCTCTGAAACTTTCTGAGGCTCATCCTGTCACGCCCCGAACCTCGAGCGCACCAACATCCCACCATGGTCATGCAAATGCGACATTCCCAGGTAGTGTCGCCGACCCATTCATTTATGATTGCGCAAGCAGAACGTATTATAAAACCCCTGACAATGAAATACAGGATAGAAAAGCAGGAAACAATTTCACAACCAATCACTTAGACAAACCAACGGAGTTACAGACGAAGGCCTACAGCCAAAAGTCTACAAAAGACCGGCTCTTAAAAATGAACTGTCCTACAACCTACAAGTCGGACACGCTCTCTAATCCTTATGACTTCACCTCTGCAACTCCTCAAGGCCAACCAAAGCTATCTCGGCCGCTCCATCCACCAGGGGACTCCGAAATTTTAATCCTACAACCGGGATGAGACAATGTCTCAAAGCAAGTTCAACCCCTAAACCCTATTAGAAAGAAAATACGTCCAAGGGTGGCCTAGCCACATCACACAGATAACTTACCTCGCCTCAATTCCTTCCTGCAGGTTAGCACAATTCAAATCACTCAATCATAGATAGTAAATAGGAACTTAAACAACCGAAACGCATTCACTTTCGTATAACCAACAACCACGGGGGTCCTGATTATAAGACTAAATCGTTATGACACGTCCCATTCCATGCCGCACAATTCCGTCCCATAATCCGACCCATCAACAACACTCAACATGCATTCCAATTGTCATTCACTGCCAAACAAGGGCATAGCTTACTCGCAGGTCGGCTATATACTAATATTACGGCATTTCTAGAAAAATAAAGGTCCAGTCGGTCCCGCCACTACTGTGACCAAGCCATGTCATTCTATCGACGGCATTTCTAGAAGAATAAATGTCCAGTTGGTCCCGCCACTACTGTGACCAAGCCACGTCATTCTATCGACAGCATTTCTAGAAGAATAAAGGTCCAGTCGGTCCCGCCACTACTGCGACCAAGCCACGTCATTCTATCGACAGCATTTCTAAAAGAATAAAGGTCCAGTCGGTCCCGCCACTACTGCGACCAAGCCACGTCATTCTATCGACGGCATTTCTAGAAGAATAAAGGTCCAGTCGGCTTAGCCACTACTGCGACCCGAGCCTTTCAACTAGCACACGACAATTCGATACCGATCCCTAGATACTTTACATTTCACTCACATAATCCAGTTACGATATTAACCATTAACAATCTAATTTCAATACCAAACTCGACACTTGGAATTTTCTAAATAAAATCCATACTTTTCACAATCCACACTTAATTTATAATATCCAATCATCAATTTCAAAATCGACTACACAAAGAAATGCCAAACCACGAAATTCTAAGAATTTAGGGTCCTAACAAAATTTTCGAATTTAATAATTAATTAAATTTATTCCGAAAATAATTAAATAATAATATTTTAATAATTTCGAATAATATAATATTATTAAATTATTAAACAATTTCGAAATATTTAAATAAATCAAAAGTAAATTCCTTTATGTCACATCACAGTTTATATTAATATAACCACTCACTTAACCTTAAATTAAACACAATTTAAGTTAATCAAACACCTTAATATAATCTACACTTAAATAAATTAAACTAACCACCTAATAACACTTAACATAAACTAAGCACCCATAAAGCATCATTAACCCTCTAATCAAGGTTTAGTGAGTTAAACTTACCGGATTAACGAGCCAAACGAGCCAAAACGACGAGGACGACGCGATGATCGACTTTCCTCAAGGCGGGCCGAGCATCCGGGCTCGGGAAGGCGGCAAAAACGGGCCAAACGTCCGCTGCCATACCCATTTTCGAACTCCCTGAACGTTGCTGGATGGGGCCGAATCCGAGGTTGATTCAAGCTGGACAAGGCCGGCGGAGGGCGAGGTGACTCCGGCGGGTCGAGGTGGCGGTGCACGGTGGCCGGAGGTGGCCAAACCGTGGCCGATGGCCAAAATGGAGCTGAACAGAGGCGGAACAGGGGCTGGACAGCAGCTCGAGCGGACAAGGGCAGATGGCACACGGCGGGCGAGCGTGAGGCGAACGGCGGCGAGGCGGCGTGCGGCGGCTCCCGGCGACGTCGGCTGTTGCTCCGAACCCAGGCAAGCTGCTTCCGTTTCTGTTCGAACCAGAGGGAGGAGAGGGAGGCCGCGACGGGAGAGGAAGGGGAAAGACGGAGGCGTGCGGCCAAGGCGGAACGGCGACGGCGGGTGCGGACGGCCGGCAACGAGCGGCTGAGCGGGCGGCGAAGGGCTGCTCCGGCTTCTCCTCTGCAAATTTTCTGGTCTTCACACAATGAAGATGGAGGAGAAACCAACGGAAAAGGGAGAGGAAGAAGAGAGAAGAAGGAGAGAGAGAGAGAAATGGGACCATTCCCTTTTCTTTTTCTTTTTCTTTTTATTTTTCCTTTTCTTTAATCCCACAAAATGGCCCACCGTGACATCATGGATGATGTCATCTTTCCACTCACTCAAAACTCCCACAACCTTATTCCAATGGTTCAATTTCATTTTCCTCCACGGTCGAATTCTTGTACGTTCATTTCTTCAATTCTCATCAATTCTCTTCCATTGAATCAAATTGAAGTCCATAAAATAAATTCAATGTCACCACACTTCAATTCACATCTTCACTTGTCCATAGAACCAACTTAAGTCCCAAAAGTGCGATCAAAGGTGGGCCTACTAATTTCTCGAGCCAAATTAGCCATTCTCTGATTTAATCGCTGAAAAATTCTGATTACATGAAAAATCTTCTAGAGATGAGTCAATGATCCTGAAATGATTTGTGACACACAGACTTCCATTTCTAAATTCAATCTCAATTCCACGGTTAATTTTACTTTGGCACGATCTAGCGCGCCCCTACCGGGTAGCCTTTAGAAATTTTCATGCATTTGACATGTGGTTGATCATCTCAAGCCATAATGTACATCTTTGAAACATTGGCGGCTTTCGGTTGTCGGGGTAATCTCAAGGTTTCAAATACGAACACAACGTACCCAATCGATAGAAAAGTTGGTCTAGTGCCGATCGACAAGAATTGTGCGATCTGGTAGAATCACCCACACCTAATCACATGCCTCTGTCGAGTCGACCTATCTCCGATCTCTAATTGATTTTTAATTGTGCCGTAATGACCCTTGCAGATTAGCTCGGTCGAAAGATCGCTTTCTGATCAAATTCTCGAGTCTGATGCATTACAAACTCTTAACGACTTCACCCGATAGACTAGTTTTCACATGAGTGGCCGACTCAAGGAAAAGAACTATATGTGTGCCAACGAAATGCCCATCTTAATTTATTGAAAATAGAATTGGAAAAATCGGGATGTCACAAATCCTGATTTGTTGGTCCTCCTATGTAGCCCGTTTCAACCATCTATCTATTCTTATTTTAAACAGATTCTCCAGTTCAATTGACCATCGATTGATTCCGCGATGGCTTCTCTTCCAATAAGTAAGCTTTTCCAACCCCATGAGGGATTACAACCGGATTCAGTGTGCCAAAGATTTGTTCGATTGAAATACAACCCTTTCAATAGTTTACTCCATAGAGCATTTGGATTTTTGACCATCCGCCAAGCTTGCTTTCCTAATAAAGCTTTATTCACAGTGATCAAATCTTTGAAACCCATTCCCCATCTATCTTTTCTCATCTTCATAATTTCCCAGTGTTTCCAATGCAAACCAGCCCTTGAGTCACTATTTTTCCACCAAAAATTTGCTATCTTTTTCTCTATATCTTTACATATTGAAACTGAAATTTTAAAAACTGACATAGCATATTGTGGTATCGCTTGCACTACTAATTTCAAGAGAGTTTCTTTGCCAGCTTTTGATATGAGTTGCTCCTTCCATCCCTCTAACTTTTTGTTGATCCGGTTCAAAATCCACCCAAAAACTTGCATCTTTGATGCCTCCCAATCGAGATGGGAGCCCCAAGTACCTTCCCCGATCTTTCTAGCTCTGGTACCCTAAGTTCACTCTTCATATTGTCTTTAATAAAGCTAGACAGTCTTTACTAAAGAAGATCCCTGATTTGTTTAAATTCACGACTTGTCCTGAAGCATAATAGTATTGGTTAATGATAGCTGCAACGTGCTGGCTTTCCTGAATAGATCCGTCTAAGAAAAAAACTGAGTCATTTGCAAAAAACAAATGAGTTAAAGTAGGACAGAATCTATTAAGTTTGATTCCCTTTATGTTTCCTTCTTGTAGCACATTCTTCATCAACATGGATAGACTGTTTGCTACCAAGATAAATAGATAGGGTGAGAGAGGATCTCCTTGTCGTATGCCTCTAGTTGGAGCAAAAGCCGGAAGTGTTTCCCCATTAAGCTTTATATTGAATGTGACTGTGGTAACACACTGCATGATCCAATGAACCCATTGAGCACAGAACCCCAACTTCAGCAGACAACCTTCTAGATAATCTCATTCAATCCTATCATAAGCTTTTCTCATGTCAAGTTTAAGTATCGCCTGAAAATGCTTCTTCCTTTTACGCTTCCTCAATTGATTCAATACTTCTTGTACAACGTAGATGTTGTCTTGGATCTGTCTTCCGCTAATGAAAGCGCTTTGCTCTTCTGAAATCAGTAAAGGAAGCCATCGTTTCAGTCTGTTTGCCAATATTTTTGCAATGATCTTGTAGGCAAAGTTACACAAACTGATTAGGCGAAATTGGTCGAGGGTCTCCGGATGGGGAACTTTTGGAACTAACGTGATATGCGTTATGTTCAGGGCTGGATCTAGAACCCCATGTTGAAAAAAATCTCGAACTTCCTTTAAGATATCGGGATTGATTATCTCCCAATTATGGTGATAGAAAAGTCCATTTAAACCGTCTGGTCCCGGGGCTTTCTGAGCTCCTAGTTGGAAAGCAGCATCATGAATTTCTTCCATAGTCACTTCCGCCACTAGACATTCATTCATATCATTTCCAACTAATGTAGGCTGTTGATCGAGTACTGGACTGAAGTTGCGTGGGCCTTCCAAAGTGTATAGCTCCTTGAAAAAAGATAGAATGAGGTGCTGAATTTGCTGTTTTCCCCTGATCCACTAATTTTCTGCATTTTTCAGCATATGGATTATGTTCTTTTGTCGCCTTTGGATCGTAGTTGTATGGAAGTGTTTTGTATTTTTGTCTCCCTAGCGAAGCCAATTGATCCGGGATTTCAGACCCCAAAACATTTCTTCTCTTCGCCATAAAGTTTCCATCTCATCTTTGATACGCTTAATTCTGCTTTTGTCTTGACAACTCCGATGGCTGTTTGTAATGCATTGGAGCTCCTTCTTTAAGGCTATAATGCGAGCATTATTATTGGGGAATTTCTGTTTGCTCCATGTATTTAAGGCTTTGTTGGTAATACGTAATTTATCTCCCAAACCTCCCTAGATACAAGATTGAGACTGCCATGCGTGTTTGACTATCTCCTTACATTCACTGTCTTCAGCCCAAAATGCTTCGAAGTTGAATGCTTTTTGTTTCTTTACAGGTTTGGCACTGCTAACCATAAGGAGTGGGCTATGATCAGAGCCCACAGCTGGAAAGGTAAAAGCTTCAGCCTCCGGGAGCATTACTCTCCAATCCATTGAGCAGAACACTCTATCTAATTTCTCCTGAACCAGATAATCCCCTTCTCTGTTATTGGACCAGGTGAATGCACACCATTTACAGTTAATTTTCATTAAAGAACAGTCATGGATGCAGTTTTGAAATGCCTGCATTCTAGAGTTATCTGCCATTCTTCTGCCCCTTTTCTCCCAGTAATAAAGAATTTCATTAAAATCTCTCATACACACCCATGGGAGTGTATTAGATGATGCAAGCTATCTCAACTTCTCCCATAGTTGTTGTCTCTCCCCATATATGTTTGGAACATGTATACAGCTAAGCCGCATCTTTATGTTGCTTTTATAATCAAAACATACCAGATTTATCATTTCTTGAGAGCTGAACTCCACTTCCACCTCCATTTCCGTATTCCAAAACACCGTCATTCCCCCCGCAATGCCTATCGGATCCTCTACATGACTGTTTTGAAAATTCAGTTTTCTTTTAATACGATCCACTACTAATTTTTTGTTTTTTGTTTCCATGAGCAGGATTAAGTTGGGCCTTTCCTGAGTCACCATGGCTCTCAAATTTTGAACTGTCAGTGGTGTGCCCAATCCTTGACAGTTCCAACATATAGCACTCATTTGTGAACCGGTGGCTTATTTGGGCTAGCCACCAAAGCCCTACCCCTGGTATCTTCAGAAAGACTTATAGGAGTATCCTGCAAAGTAGTTTCATCCAAGCATGCCTCAAAGAATCAAGAGTGATAAGGAGTATATCTCTTTAACTTTTTCTTGAAGAGTTTTTCACAATCCGACTTTCCTTCTTTAAAACCGTTTTTTTTTCCGGGGAAGAGGAGAATTCAACTTGCTGCACCTGCAAAGTCTTTGGTTCAGCAGCATACACAATGCCTTTTCCTTTCTCTTTTTGCTGTTCCAATTGGATGTCAAGTAAAATTACATCCATTTGTGCCCTGCTTTGAGATTGTGATAGTTCTGAGTTGTTTGCTTCAGTTTGCTCTCCTGTAAAGATAACAATTTGAGTATCATGAGAAGAGATGACACTGTCATCCTGTGGTTCCACCTCTTGGTCAGCCACTTTTTCATCATAAAATAACTCCCAAAAGGGGCTGTTTCCTTTTACCTCAGCTTTTAGCCAATTGCCTAACATGTTGTTCTTTCTATCTTCAATTTTGGCTACATCATACGGGATTTCTTTACAGTTGGTTGTAAAGTGCCCAACCCGTCCACATGAATAATAGAATCTAGGTAGCCTCTCGTACTTAAAGTCTAACCAGACCTTCTCCTCTCCCAGATTAAATAAGGTGCCTGGTTTTAAAGGTTTTTCCAGCTCCAGATCAACTCTAGCTTTACCCACCTTATGAAAAGCCACTCCTCTTTTCTCCACTTTTACTTCCTTAACCCCTCCTAGTTGTTGGGCAACAAGAGACACTATCTCTTCACTACACCATTCAATTGGGAGACCATGCACTTGAACCCAAAATTCACAGCTTGTGAACTTGTAGCATTGTGCTAGTTTGTTTGGCTCCCACGGTTTTAATATCAGTAAATTACTCGAAAAAGACCATGGGCTATTGGCTAATATTCTATTTTTATCCCTTTCAGATTCAAATGTGAAGGATAAGATATCCGATTCTCGTTGCGCAAAATTCAGGGAATCAACCTTCCAAGCCCGCGTCATAGTAGAGATAAAGCCCTGGTAATTTATATCTCCTCCCGAATATAACTTCCCGAATATCGTGCGCTTGCATTCATCAAGTATTTCTGTTGAAATGACACTTTCTCGAGGTGGAGCATCCACCTCGGTTTTCAGGTTCCCTAACCTCTTACACAGTAAGGCTGGGCGATAGTCTTTTTCCCCAAATTCGTCCATAACGAGTTCCCAAAAAGCACCAGTGAAGAAACGCCAAGAAAGCCAGAGATCAAATCCAGGTTTTACCCATTTGTTTTCTTCCTTCCAATTCAAAAATTACCTTCGAATAACCCTAATGAAACTTTGTTTTCTCATATAATGGATACTCCATATCAGTCCCAAAAGAAGACTTACATAGAAATGTGGTAGGACACATCATCATCTTTAGCTAATCCGAGAAACGAGCACAGCCTGCCGCCACATTTACTGAACCTCCGGAATCACCAGAGCTTCGTTGGCTCCCGCGACAGCAAGAGCAAAGCAAGATTAGGTCTGGGCGATTCCTTTCCACGATCTAGCGAGGAGACAAACCCCAGCGAACCTAGGAGAAGACGAGATGAATCTGACCAGCAAAAGCATGCATAGTTATTTGATTTAAGGATTTTCGGCCGTAGGGATTTTTAGGGTTTAGGGTTGGCTACCATAGTAGGTAGAGAGAGCTCTCATACGAGAGAGAAAACGGGTCAGTGTGAATGTCTATTAAAAGTTGCATTTGTTTGGCTTCTGGTCATTCTCTATAAGGTTCACAATTTTGAGAATTAGCATTGTAACGGAAGCCTCTGGAAACTGATATAGATTAATCCTGAGATATTTTCCTTTCCTTGTCCCAAATAGATTAACCAATGACTCGAAGCAATATTCTTTTCTTCTGAACATAATTGGAAGATCTTTATATGTACTAGCATAATAGCCCCCTGGGTAGTCATCTGCCTCTAGTATGGTTTGAAGGAAGCTTTTTGGTGCATATGTGGGATTTACTTACTGATAACCTGTTTGGATTGGGGTTTGTAGTCAAAATGCAAGAAGTATTAATGTAAATATTTGAAGAACGGTTTGAAGAGAGTTCTCTAATGCATGACTAGTGCTCGCTGATGACCATTTTGGCTAGAATTTTGTGATGGTAGAGTTGTGAGAATCAATTAATGGAGCTGCTGATATCTATTCCAATTGTTAGTTGCATAGCTACTTACCCAACAGCAGGGGATCTGGTTGTAAAAACATGTAACGAATCTTGGTTCACATACCTCAACAAAGAAGATATTTGACTTGTTAAATTTGGTCTCTTGGTGTCTTAGCGAAATAGATGAATTCACGTGATATAAGGGGAGTGTGACTATAGTTTTGAAGAGGGACCATGGATTCAAGTAGAAGATTTCAGTTACAATAGAATTTAAGACCCACACAAAGATATAAAATGAAAATGCAAGAAGCATTTTTTTTTTTTTTTGAGTAAAGAAAGAAACATTTGTAATGTAGAGATTTAAGATTTTATTTACCTCAGTGTACATTGGTGGTAGGATAGTCCGTGAATAGTTTTCTTCTCTTCAGATAGAGGGAATCTGATTTTTCTGATTTTTGTCCAGAACATTTTGAAATTCACATAACATACATCGAGATCTTAGTGAGTATAATTTTCAACTAGTTTTACCACTTTTGCATTTTTCCTTGTTATTGTTATCTTCGAACCATGTTAATAGCTGCAATTTTATGTGTCTCTAAGTTTTTCTAGTTTTTCTTCCATAGACAATACGTTTCATAGCGTGAATAGCGAGTTGAGAGAGTTGTCGCATGTTGAACTATCCACTCTTTTTCTAATACACAAGGTATTGCTCTCACCCACCCCCGCCCTCCCTCTCTCCTCCCTCCCTCTCTCTCATATTCTTATCTGCACTATTCCATCTTCCCGCGGCCAGTGGTGATTGAGGTGGAAACATGAGGAGTGGGCTTTATGAGGATTAGCTGGTCCCTTTGCGATTACTGCTTTTGAAATCAGATTGAGTTACGGGTTCCTCTCCATTTCGGTCATCCTGTGAAACAACCCTAGGGGGTGAATTTAAGCGCAAGATGGTGATGCTTTATTTTAGCTACGTAACACTTGTTTGATATAATGACTCTCTCTCTCTCTCTCTCTCTCGCACGAATGCACGCACGCACACATGCATGTAGGCACAACTCCCTTAAAGGCACAAATGAGCAATTCTTCTTAATTGTGATCACTGATGGTACTTATTAAGTTGCAATTAGTATCCCTTTGCGATTTCTGTATTTCTATACATTGTGGTAGTTTCACTCTTCAGTATTACTTGGAGGATGCCTATTTATTTATGTTAGGGCTAGAAAAGTTCTACCTTTTCTATTTCCATTTTGCAAAAAGTTACTAGTTTCAGGACTCTCCTCTTCCATTTACTTGTAATCTTATTGATTACTCGACTTATCTCTGTTGATTTCTGTTAACTTTGCCAGTCCAATGGACATCAATGTAGGTGTGGTCATGGTAGGCATTTTATTTTGAGTGTATCCAATATTTAGTTTACATAAATGAACTATTAAATTATAAAGTTTGTGCAATTTGTTCTTCCAATATCATGCACATACATATCATTGTGGGCCAATGTAGATAGCATTTGCGTTCAAGGTTTAAGCATAAGCTTGGACTAATTTTCATAACATTGCATGTTTTCAGTGCCTCCGGCAACTGTACAATGAGAGATGCATAATGCATGGGGTTGGCAGCTTGAAGCACTTTTCAATCATCCTTGCAGTTGTCATGAGAATGGGTCGTGATTGGAGAAGGGGGGGTCATGTGGAAGACCATCGCGGTGGCCAGCTTAGGGATCGCAACAAGTTTCAACACGTATGGAGACCGACATTTGCTACTTCCTTCCCTCACAATTTGTCAATTTCTCTCACTTTTTGTTCAGGCGTGAACACTTTGGAATTGCAATTCAATTCATTGATCTACTTGAAGGAAACTGTAGTCTCCCTTGAATGTGGATCTTAAGTTGCTTAAGCTTGTAATATAGGGTACAACTTCATAAATCGCTGAAGCACAATACTATAGTCACTGGTGAGGAAGTTCAAAATTGTGCTTTTGTTTTCCGCAGCTAAATTTGCAAGTATCCTTACCGACTTCGATCCTTGCTTGTATTGATTAGGCTAGAGATCTCGGGCCTTATTGCTATGAACTTGCCATGGGGTTCAAAACAATTCTTACATGAATTTAGTGCACATGGACCCAATGCATTTGGATCGTAAAGTACAGAGAAGTCAGTTGATTTTCACTAGGTCCATTGTCTTGGTTTCTAATTCTTAGTCCTTCACTTCTTTATATTACGAAGTCGCGTGATACGTCCACGAGCTTAAACACACATGCTGATATGTCCACAAGCTCAAAGTTCATCCAACGAGTCCAACGTTTAGAGTAACAAAGTCCAGCACAAACGTGAGGAAGAGGTCAGGTCAGAGCAGCTTCGAAGAGAGAAAGAGACAGAGGAGATGGAAAATTTTGAATATCTAGGAGAACTTGCGCCAACTGTCAGATCGCGGCCCCCCCACTACCGAACGCTCTCTTAAGTCGCCGTAAGGGAAAAATCTGTCGCGTCGGAGGGAATAGAGAAAATATTGAATAGTCCCGGAGCGCCAAGTCAGCATGCACATGGAATTTGAAAGGAGGCTTTGACAGCGACAACCGAAGGATTTCAAGGCCTCCTTTTCCAATCCCTCGGTTGCCGCTGCGAAAACCTCTTTTTTCTTCTATAAAGGTGAGTGTTCTGCTTCCTAATGGCTGATATAGCTAGCATTTGCTGCGATGTCGCCTCCCAAGACAAACGCCAGAGGTTCCTCTGGCCTTATCGCCCTCCACACAATTGTGGCCTTTCTTGTCACCGTATTGGTGAATCTCGTCCAGATAAATTTCCAAGGGAAACCCGAGTCCCCGTTCGAAACACGAACCCTCACCACCTCTCTCGCCGTTTCCTCTCTTCTGTTCTACTGCTTATTGGCGCTCGTTGGATACCTGTCTTTGGCTCCCGCTTGTTGTGCCCGAGCGTTCCCCATTTTGATGATGCTCGCCGCGACGCTCTCGGTCGCTTCCTTCACGTCGTTGTTGTTCCGGCGCCCCTTTCACTCTTTCCCGTATCTCTTGTCATTAGTGTTGCTTTCCATGCTCCTCTTGTCTATTTTCGTCCACGTGTTCCGTCCTAGCCAACCGGCAAACCAGCCGGCAGACCAGCCGCTTTTGCCCGTTGTGGCCCCTCCGTTTCGGAATCAGCAGTCGGTCCAGGTCGACAGGGCCCCGAATGTCCCACCGAGTGCCCACCACCAACACACCACTGGCAACGACTTCCAGATCTGCAACCGTGGCTCCACTGACAGCGGCTCATCCACGTTCGCGAGGGACGGTGATCCAACTGCAGATCTGCAACCCTCCGCGGCAAATCGATCGGTGGAGAGTCTGGAGACGGCAGAGCTAGACGGGGAGGTTGGGCTCGAGATAGCGGAAGATCGAGCAGAAAGCGAAGATGGGGTTAAAAACTGAGGGGGACAAATTTTATTTTTTTTAATTAAAATTTTATCTTTTGGTCAGTAATAAATGTGTTTATATGGAGAAAATATTGCAAGCGCCACGTCAAAAGCCACGACGTGGCCTGCGACGCTGCGTGGCCTGCGCTCATTTACTGATATCGAATTATATTTTGACACGTGGATATTGACATTAAAAGAGAAAAAAATGATTGGGATTCCACGTGTTAAATTACGAGTTCATTCAACGGAAGACACGTGTCTCCCAGGCCCCATGAATCAAGAGATCACCGTTACGACGTCTCTCTCTCTCTTCCTCTCTACTTCTCTCGTCTTTTTTTTTTTTTTTTTTTATCCTCTTCCGTCGGCCATGGCTCGAGCTCGAGTGCAAGCCTCATGCCCGCTTTAGGTCGAGGAGGGATGGCACGCCGTCGGACGCGATGATGAGGGGGTGATTCGACGCAAGGTCCCGAGGTCTTTTCTCTCCTCTTCCGTTTGCCATGGCTCGAGCTCAAGTCCGAGCCTCATGCCCGCTTCAGGACGAGGAAGGATGGCACGCCGTCGGACGCGACGATGAGGGGGCCGATTCGGCGCAAGGTCTCGAGATTTCGGAGCGTGGAGACTGGATCGAGCTTCGTTTGCGATGAGATGGCGATTTGAGGGGGATTCGTAGCTATTTCGCAGGAGATATCTAGCCGCGGTCGGCCACCTCGTGCGTTTGCTGTTGCGTTTGCTAAGCTCAATAGCATCCTGAATTCGCGCTCCACCATCCCCGCTCAATAGGGCTTCAGCAACAAATTCCTCCATTCCTCTCTCTTTCTCCCAATCTAGCAGCCATGAACGAGAGTTTAAAGCTCGGGCCACCATGGCCATGAGCTCGAAGCTCAAGCGGCCCATCGCCACGAGCTTGAGGCCGAGCTCGAAACTCGAGTGGCCAAAGTGGCCATGAGCCTTGAGCTCGAACTCGAGCCATGGCCGACGCAGGGGGGAAGAAAAGAGAAGTAGAGAGGAAGAGAGAGTCAGGGTCAGAATCGTCGCTCTGGGTATTAATAGGTTCCACCGTGGCCTGCTCCGTACGAGACGACGCGCTCGTCCCGAGTCATTTTGTCCAAATGATGATGCACGAGACACCCGAAATAATGAATTAGGTTGTCTTTCATTCGCTTCGTTCATCCATGTCATCTTAAAAATTATCGGATGAGAAATGTTTTTTTATGCAAAAAATATAAATAATGATATTTCAAACATGCCAATTTCAAATTCAGTTAGTCCTTGTTGCGTTAAATTATGATTTTGAAAGTGTTAAACGTTATTTTGAGTAGATCGACTCGTAAATGATGAGTGTCGTTTGACATAATGTTGAGATATTATTGTAATGATTCATGACTCATTTAAGCTCGTCTTGTTCGATTTGATTGGTCCGTAGGAAACATAATGATATTTGTAAATCGGTGGTTCCTGTTTGGAGAAGAATCAACATAATAGCTAATAGCATAAAAACATATCCAAGTAAAGTATAAAGGAAAAACTGATATGCTGCCTTGATCTTTCTTTGTCTCGAACCCCATACCCCTATAATAATGGTAGAGTAAGGGGTGGCCCCAAAGCGGAATTGACCGGTGGTGGTTGGTCGAAGCTCCAGTAGGTAGCCACTCCCTTCTCAGGGAACCGTACGACATTCCGCATACGGTGTTTCTTTTGTTTCTTCCCCTTATTTTCTCTCTCTCTCTCTCTTTTTCTTTTTCAAATGATGGACCACCTGCGGAGTGATTGACGGTAAAAGGTAACATTTAGGCTACGTTCGTTTCACGGAAAATGAGCCATCTCCGAAAAATATTTTCTCCGGAAGTCATTTTCCACGAAAATGGTATATTTTTCCGGTGTTCGGCGGAAACTTAAATTTTAGTGGAAAACATTTTCCACCGTTCGTTAACTAATTTCTTTCTTTTTCTTTTTATTTTTTATTTTTATTTTTTCGTTTTCTTTTCCTTCTCCTTCCTCCTTCCTCCTTCCTCCTCCTTCCTCCTTCCTCCACCGCCACACGCCTGACGATGGCGAGCCGACCAAGATCCGGTCACCGGATCCGAGGCCAGGCCAAGATCCGCCGACCAAGATCCGGCCGCGAGCTCGCGGATGCGCCCCAGGCGAGCCCGGCGAGGCTCACCCATCCACCTAAGCCTCGCACCGCAAGACGCAAGGCTGAGCTCCGCGCCCCAGCGGCGAGGCTCACCCATCCACCGGAAGCCTCGCACCGCACGACGAGCGGGGACTCTCCGCGAGCCTCCGGCGCGCGCGGTGCTCCCTCTTGAGCCGGATCCTCCCGGCGGCTTCGAGCCGCCGGGGAAGCGGAGCGCGGCGGCGGCGGCGCCCGGCCGGAGCGGGCGGGCGGGAGCGGGCCGGGGAGGCGGAGGGCCGAACCCGGAGGACGTCGTCGGCCGGCTTCGTAGCGGGGAGAGCAAGAGAGAGAGAGAGAAATGAGAATCGGAGGAAGAGAGCTCGTGCGAGAGGCGAGAGACATGGAAAATGTTTTCCTCTTTTCAAAAGAGGAAAACATTTTCCAAGATTTCAAGAAGGGATTTTCCGTTGACCGGAAAATGTTTTCCTTGACCGTGATTTTCCGCCCACCCGAACACCGGAAATTTCGGAAAATATTTTCCTGAAGTTATTTTCCGCAAAACGAACGGAGCCTTAGATTGCATCCTCGCCAAAAGAGAGGACCTCCTAGAATGATTATGTGAGATTGGACCGGGCCGGGCTGGCCCTTCTAATATCGGGCTTACTATTAATAGCTTTTGAGGCTTTGTCCAAATTTGAACTCTCTCTAAGTTTTGGGCCTCCACTGATTTCCTGAATGAGATTAATGGGTGGCAAGCATTGATGTTGTTATATTTGATTTGATGGACGGCCTTTGTGCTCTCTCTGTCTCTCAGTTACAGAATTATACACAAGTGCTCCACTAACAAAAAGGGGAAACGACACTATCGATTTTTTTAAATTTTGGGTCCATATGCAGTATTGTCTTTAGATTTTTAATTCGTACGACGTGATCATCAAATTATTCTTAAACAGTTAATATAGCGATTTTTGTTTAATCAAACAGAAAGAAAGGTACCACGAGTCCTAAATTATTGTGGAATATACAATTCAATCCCCAGCATTTTTAATTTTAATCAATCTAGTCCCTCGACTTTCCACAACAAAGTCAAATAGATTCACAAGTTTCCATATTTACATTGTTACTTAGTTTTCAAAATATGTTTTCATTTTACTCGATTTTATACATGAGAATGGTTTTCACACTTAGCACCATGTGTTAGACTGTGCAAAGTAGAGTAAAAATAAAGAAAAATATATTGTGTCCATCTAATTATAGTATGAATAATAATTATTCAAGGGGATCTCTTGATTAGGAAGCAAGCGTAATTAATATTCAACTTTTTTTTTTGGTAAAGAATTAATATTCAACTTCCCCACCAAGTAATCTCTTTTTTTATCCTTTTGCCTTTTTTGGGGCCAAGCATCATTAAGTTTAGAGCAATGATACCCCGCCCGACATGTCGCCATCTATATATATCTAAGTAAAATAGACTTCTTCGACATTGACTGCCCTAAAATTAATGGGATGGGCGTTTTCTTTTTCAACGAAAAAAAAAGCGTTCTGCCAAAGAAAATGGAAATTCTTTTTGAAATCTCAATTGTACTTATAAATACTTGATTGCATTATAACTTTTATATATATAGTGAAACTCACTGTGTACGATAACCACGAAATGTACGATAACCACGAAGTAGAGAGAATCATTTTAGAACCTCTAATTCCATTGCATACAAGTCATACGATGAAATCTATCGCCATATTCATAGAATTATGAAGCATAACGTATAATTCGATTTGCCAGCCAATATCAATCCACCAAGTTTCCCTACGTACCTCAATCATGAGCCTTGAGCCATGTATTCAAAAACCTTAAACAACTCGAGGGGCGGCGATGTTATTCCCTCGTTTGAAATTCGATGTGAAATCCAGTTCATTAAATTTAGCCTTATCTTCTCTCCACTTTATCCACTGAGATATTAGTTCTTTCCTTTTCCAACTGGAAGTGTGGAATTGGATAAGAAATTAACGACGACTTTGATGGCGATGCAAAGTGCACCAAATGGACTTTTTGGACCATTTGCAAGACCCAGACAAAAACGACCGATCCCCTAATCCCTTTTCATCGACGGTGAAGGGAGGATTAGGGACACGGTGGGGTCACGGTGCACCGACCCAAGACCCGAGGGACTTAAAAACCGAGCTAGCAAACAACATTAGCTGTCCGCCATTTGATCAAATCTCTCATCGAAGTTGCCATTTTTTCTTTCGGCTTTGGTGGTGGCCCCAAAAGGAGAGGTTGAAGCGAGGCGCGCTAGACCTTAGAGGAGAGTAAAAGACCATCGAACGGGCACCTTAGCCCATATCAAGGTCTAGATGGACTTTGAATATAGCATCCGTTCAAGTCAGCATGTCCAATCGCCTCTGCCCCGGACTTTACTTCGGTCGCCGACGACTCGATGGGAGTCAATTGGAGTGTGGACTACGTTTCAGATAATTTCTCTAGTTGATTTAGTCACCAAATATTTAGATTGCCCGATAGGTAATTTTGATAGGATCTCATTGGTTTGTTCTTGAAATTTTTTCAAAAAAAAAAAGAAAGAAATTTGCCCAAAAAAATGGGTGGCTTGAGGTCGGGTTGAAAATGGTTGGACCCAAATTGATACATTTAGGCCCCGTTCAATAACTGGCCAAACGGTGATAGTTTCCATTCATTTGTTTTCCGAAATAAAAAAATAAAAATTCGTTTAGTAACGTATTTATTTTCGAGAATAAATTTGAAATATAATCAAGAAGTAGAAAAAAGTTACTTTATTACTCCCAAAAACAACTTAAGAATCAAGTAATTTTCTTCTCTCTTTTTCTCTTTTCTTCTTCTTATTCCTCTAGTTGGTTGCTTGTGGCTAGGCGAGTTTTGGCTAG
The DNA here is from genome assembly GCF_016545825.1 of Eucalyptus grandis. Classification (NCBI taxonomy): domain Eukaryota; kingdom Viridiplantae; phylum Streptophyta; class Magnoliopsida; order Myrtales; family Myrtaceae; genus Eucalyptus; species Eucalyptus grandis. The sequence continues at coordinate 27,564,621 of NC_052620.1, forward strand.
GCGAGGCTCGACCTCTTCTAGATCTGCAAGGATGAGCCTTGCCTTGAGAGGTTGTGTGAGGTTGTTGACTCTCATCTAGCTCGTTATTGGTCATGGTCGAGGCCGATGATTGGGTAGAGGAAAAAGAAGAAGAAGAAGAAGAAAAGAAAAAAAAAAAAGAAGAAGAAGAAAATGCAATCAAATTAAAGTTAAAAAAAAATTAAGGATCGTACCAAACGCATTTTTATTTTAGAAATATAAATTTTGTATAATTATTAAATACTTTCGAATGCTCATAAACTTGTACACGGAACAAAATCCAAAAATAATTATTTTTTAGTAGAAATTGTTATTAGGAATTGAATGGTTACCAAACGCACCATTAACCCATTTTTAGCCTATTTCCATAATATGTGAATCTAGCAATCCATACTCAGCTCAACTCACACCCAATCCATGTTGCTAAAATGCACATATTGAACCCAACTTAGGAAAACTTGTACTCGAGTTGAGGTAAGAGGATAGGGTGAGCAAGTAAACGATTAAGCGCGGACGAGAAAGGGTGAAGAGAAACTTATAGAGGTGAAATTTGTCTAATGAGTTATTTCATTTATGACTTATTCATTGAATATAATTAACTCACCTAATAACTTAAATTTATCAAATGCACGTTAAAAAAGGAGTGTGTAACTCATTTTGATAGGTCTAATACATAAGGGTAATGATCCATTAATCAATCTATTGTCCCATCACGAAACAAAAGGCTCCACCCCCAAGATTTCCCGTGTCCCGCGGATCAAGGCTGGCACACCCAAAAATAGGCAACCGAAAATTAAAAAAAAAAAGAGAAGGAGAAGAGGGAAAACAAAAGACAAAGAGCACTATTCGGGACCCACCAATTGCCCGAAATCAGAAAGCTCGTGGTGGGGTCGGACGCTCTACAAACGATATGCACGACGCCACCGAGGAACCGTCGCGAAAGTCGGCATCTGTGGGAATGCGCGTCGCCCCCATCCCATGCCATGCCATGTCCGAAAAACCGCGTGAACCGCCCCCACGTAACACGACTGACTGACTTAACTGATTTTCGAAAGTCCTGTCCAAGTGTCCATCTCCTTCTCTTCCCTCTCTAGATTGCCCCGGAATCCGCGAAATTACACAGCGAGTCATTGTACCGAGCCGCCAATCATTTGACATTTCGGGACCGATTCGGAGAGCTCGGAAAGGGAAAGGGAGAGGAGAGGAGAGAAATTCACGCCCTTGCTAGAAGTCGGGACGCCTCGGAGTCAAGTCCTCGGACGTGCCCTTTACGTGAACGGGGCCCTTTTAACGGCGTCCCCGCCCCACCACCACCACCATCATCATCATCATTCGACTGCAGCGCAATCTCGCCAGTCGCTCTAGGGACAGAACTGTTCGTCTTCCCCGGAGAAGCGACCCCCCTCGAGGTACCCTTCTGGGGAGTAGTCCCGCCTGCGCCTGGTGGGTCATCATGGAGGGAGAAGCGGGAGAGAGCTCCTCCGTTTCTAGCTCGCCCTGCTCGTCGTGCGGCGGCGCGGACGGTAATGCAGGCGGTGGCGTTGTTGAGTACTTGATCGGAGTGATCGAGAAGGCTGGGTCCTACGGCGGCTACAGGAAGACGCAGAGGAAGGAGTGTCTGAATCTGGCGAGGAGGTTGAAGCTGCTGGTCCCGCTTTTGGAAGAGATCGGAGAGGCCCGCCGCGCCGGAGATTCCCCCGCCGGTGATGGTTTGGACGCTACCCTGGTTCGCCTGAGGCAAGCGGTGGTTGCGGCTAACAAGCTGTTGAAGCAATGTCACTGCGGGAGCAAGATTTATCTGGTTCGCTAACTGTTTACCCAGTCGTGTGCTCATCTGGGTTCCTCGTTTTCGATCTTCTGAACTGGGTTTCGATAAAAAAAAAAAATGCAGGTGTTGGAGAGCGAGGCGGTCATGAGTAGATTCCATGCTGTTTACGATAAGCTAAACGAGGCCTTGGATGATATGCCTTACGATGAGCTCGGGGTCTCGGTTGAAGTCCAGGAACAAGTAAGTTTGCAGCAGACTCTTTAGTTTAATGACATTGTTGTCTCCTTCAGAGCAAGTTCTCGGATTCGGTTTCGCAGAATCAAGAGGAATTCGACTGACTGAGCGAATTCATGAGCTCAAACTAGTAAATTTAGATGAATTTTGTGTATTGTTCCGTCGGTCAATCGTTCGCCGAAATACTGATGGGTCTCGTGTATATGAAGGTCGAGCTAATGCGGATGCAACTCAAGAGGGCTCAAAAGAGGAGAGACACGCAGGACATTGAGTTGGCGATGGATCTGATGGTGGTACTATCCGAGAAGGATGACCGGAATGTGGACAATGCCATCCTACAGCGCCTTGCGAACAGATTGGAACTACGGACCTTCTGCGATCTGAAAGCAGAAACAGTCGCCATCAGTAAACTCGTGAAGCAGTTCGGAAAAGATGCGCAGAACATCCGGCAAATAATGGGCTTATTTGGTAAGTTCAAACGGATCATCGGGTTCGAGGAGCCAAGCGCGCAGGATTGTTCTGTTTCCTCGAGGACTCTGGAAAAGTTGCCGTCTTTCTCCATTCCTCATGAATACTTATGCCCGATCACGCTCGAGATAATGACGGATCCTGTTATTGTCGCCACCGGACAGGTAATTCCACTAATCACCACCAGAACACATTGCATTCTTGCAGAAACTAAAACACAAGTAGTTTAACAGAGAAACTGTGAGTTTAAAGGACAGATTTCGAGTGAAGCATCACGCTTCATCTTCTAGTCTCAGCACGCATTGCGAGATAGTTGAAGCTCAATCCTCCGCAAATTTTTCTAGACATTGATGTTCATACAACAGTTGCAGTTCAGAGCATCGATATAAGTAGTGCATAAGATTGATTTGTAAGCTGAGATATCCTTTTCTGTCTTATATAAGACCTACGAAAGAGAGAGCATACAGAAGTGGCTGGATTCGAATCATCGGACGTGCCCGAAGACCGGACAAATCTTGCATCACTTGTTGGTGGTGCCCAATTATGCCCTCCGCAACCTTATTTTGCAATGGTGCGAGAAGAATGACTTTGAGCTTCCAAGAAAGGCCATTTCCGTTGGTTCCGATGGCTCTTCGAGCGAACTCGTGAAGCAGATATCTTGCCTTGTACAAGATCTGTCCTCTCCTCAGCTGAATGCGCGAAGGCACGCAATTCTGGAGCTCCGGACTCTCTCCAAGGATAACCCTGATAACAGAATCCTGATAGCCAGCATGGGAGGAGTCACGCCTCTAGTTCAGCTCTTGTCGTTTCCAGACTCTAAAATCCAAGAACACGCCGTGACTGCACTCCTAAACTTGTCCCTCAACGAGGCGAACAAGAGAGTAATTGCCCAGGAAGGCGCGATTCCAGCTATAATTGATATACTGCAGAACGGAACGGATGAGGCGCGGGAGAACTCTGCAGCAGCCTTGTTTAGCATATCGATGCTCGACGAGAACAAGGTGCTTGTGGGCTCCACGAATGGGATTCCTCCCTTAGTGGATCTTCTGAAAAACGGAACAGTTCGAGGTAAGAAGGACGCGGCTACCGCGCTTTTCAACTTGTCCTTGCACCAAGCGAACAAGTCCAGGGCCATCAAGGCGGGCTCCATACCGCCGTTGCTCAATTTGCTCGAGGACAAGAATTTGGGAATGATCGATGAGGCGCTCTCGATCTTGTTGCTTCTCGCCTCGCACCCCGAGGGGCGAGGCCAGTTGGGGCGGCTATCTTTCATCAAGACACTGGTGGAGATCATCAAGAACGGGACACCCAAGAACAAGGAGTGCGCGACATCGGTGCTGCTGGAGCTGGGGCTGCACAACTCGTCCTTCGTGCTGGCCTCGCTTCAGTATGGAGTATACGAACATCTGGTGGAGATGGCCCGAAACGGGACTAACAGAGGCCAGAGGAAAGCCAATTCTCTGCTGCAGCACATGAGTAAGTGCGAGCACATTGCCTGAGACGTCACGAAATGGGCGACTTTCTTTCGACTTCCGGCCACATTTTTGAGCTTTCGTCGGCGACTCGATGTCTGTGTGGTCCTATGGACTAGAGGTGAGTACCCAAATGGTGAATCCTCTGTTCTTGCTCTTGTAAAAACATGACGGCATGAGGTTTCAGCTCGAGTTGAATGCGCAGCGAGAGAGCTCTTTCTGTCAGCAGAGACTGCGAGCTTGATGCATCTAAAGATGCGCCATCTTCATATGTCTCTCGAGCAGATGAAGACGAGGCATGCGAGATTTCTAGTCAGCCTCCCGCAAAAGTTGCATGTGGAGTTGCTCAGAGAGGGAGCAACAAGATGCACTCTTACAAAGATAATCGAACTAGACACTTTTGTTGCTTCAGCCGAATTGATTTCATTACGCTTATATGAGTCATGCTGTAGTTTGCATAGCCAAATTAATCTTATTGGGCATATATGAATTATGGCATAAGTGGATGTTCTATAATATTTCTTCCTACCTCATAACTATTATAAATAGTCAACTTTATTGCTTAATAAAAGTAATAACAAAACTAAACCCTTTTTTTGTAAGTTGAGAAGATTTTCCTTCAAATTTCACTTCATTGGCAAAATTCATAATTTCTTATTATAAAATAAAGGGAAAAATTCAAATAGTAGCGCAAAGTACTTTTATTTTCTCATATAAGCACTTAAAGTGGCTAAATTATTTCAAATAAAGATTTTCGACCAGCTGGTGACTATTTCAGTCATCGAAAAAGGAGTCTTTTAGTAAAAAAAAAAAAATCTAAGTATATTTTTACAAGTTTTTGGTTTTTTCCTTTCCTTTCATTTTCTTTTCTTTTTTTATTTTTTATTTTTTCTCTTTCCTCCCTTGGCCATTGCTACACCTTGTCAATGGCCAGCGGAGGGAAGAGGAAAAATGGAAAAAGAAGAAAGAAAAAAAATATTTTAAAAAGTATAAGGCTATAATACCCTTCACTAGCAAGGTTAAGCTTCCTTTAAGATTGATATGGTTACTTTAGATTCTTATTTGAAACAAGTTTCACTTTAGGAACTTTAGTCTATTATTTGAAAAAAACGAGGAGATTTTATGTCCTTATTTGTAACAATATCTAATATATTTGAGAAAATTAGAGCATTTCATGCCTTTATTTGAATTTTCCATATAAGAAATGATTTGCTTCTTTAAATTAAGGGTATTTGATGTCCCTCGAGTCACTCTCCACTATACTATATTAGATTAGATTTCTTCGTAAAAATTCTCGATAGATGAAGAGTAATCCATTAGACTAACTCAAGGGTATGCAACTACGTCGGTTCTATATGGAGGTTGGATCAATTCCCTATTCTAAATTTTTGAAACTAATAAGAATTTGTCGAATGAAAACTCACCCGAGAACTAGAATGATCATACCAATTTATAGATTGGATTTGAAACTAGTTTCCTAGTTTCTCTATCGCTGATGGTCTCTTTTGGAGTCGAGTGCAACTTAATTGACACCATCCATTGCACTGATCAACAATGTCAATCAATACTTCATTTAGGAGACTTGGAAATATGGGGTAATGAAAATTAGAATGGAAAATTTTGAAATAATAATTTTTTGGCAAAGAAAAAAAAGGAGGAAGAATTTAAAATTGTGAGTATTTTTCTCCCTTTTTCTTCGGCTAGGGGCTCTCCCAAATTTAAATTTTGGGCATTTTCTACACATTTTCATTCCTCATCCCTTCGGCCAAAAAAATAAAATAAAAATTCCTCACCCATTCATTAAAACAACATAAATGTCCATCACAAATGTCATGCGTTTGGGAGAGGTTTGGGATCTTTAATTCATTTGTGCATTTATTCAAAGAAAATACTGTTTAATCAAGTAATTTTTTGGAATGTGGCTTTGAAATAAAATAAAAAAGAGAAAAAACAGAGGCCATGACCACTATTCATCATTTTTGTCATGGAAGCAAATCTGATGAACAAATCAATTGTTGTGAATTGTCGAAAGGGCTAGGTGAGGCAACATCGATATCATGTGACCCTTGGTAACCCACTCAATAATTCAGACTCATGTTTGTCGATGATCACCTAAAAGCCTTGCGCAATCCTGGGTGGAGTATTAAAAATTCAGTTTTAGTGAAGGAGATGATGAACAGTGATTGTGAGGGTAAAAATGTAATATAAAAATACTAATCAACGCAAAGTTAGAAAGAAAAAAATGATTTGCTAATTCTGAAAAGTGGCATTTTGGAAAATGCCAAAGGTTAATATCGGAGATTTATATGGAGTTAAGAAACTCTAAAGATGTTAATTTTGGTTTCAAAAGGCTTCTAAAATGCTAAACCAAATACCTCAATTTTGTTCCGATCGCCTTCTCGAGAGTGTATCGAATAAACAGCAAGGAAGATAAAAAAAAAAAAAAAAAAAAAAACTCACAATCTTCTCCTTGTTCTTTTTTTTTTTTTTTTTTTCCCTACAGAAGAAGGAACCATACAGAAAGGGAAAACACCCTCAAATTATCAATTTGCTCCACACGCTCTGACGGTCCTACGTGCCGGACTGTCGGGGGGCGCAATCGCATGGATCCGCCGGGGAAAACCTCGACGCCCCAGGGAGGGCATTCCGGGGAACGAGGCCCCCTTTCCAGCCACGTGGCGAGATTCCATTGGCGGTCCTCCCGGCTCGTACGATACCAAACCCCCGGCGTTGGTTGGAATATGCGAACCAAACTACAGAGAATCCCTCCCTCCCTCCCTTCCTTCCCCTTCGTCTCTCTCTCTCCCTGCAAAAAAAAGCTCTCGTTCACATTGGACGCACCCGACCCAAAATTCCACACTTCTCTCCTCCTTTTTGTCCCCTTCTCTCTCTCTCTCTCTCTCTCTCTCTCTCTCAAGCAATTCGATTCCGCCTGCGCGCAGAATCGTCATTCGAAAGCCCCTCGATCTTCTCTTTCTACGATTTCGTATTTGATTGGGGGCTGTCCTATCTTCCTCTTCCTTCTTCTTCTTCTTCTTCTTCTTCTTCTTCTCCTGGGGGGCTCTAGGGTTAGGGTTTTTGTCATCTCGATCGATCGATCGATCGATCGGTGGTGGTGCTGGTGGTGGTGCTGCGGCGGGCGGAGCGAGCGAGGGGAAAATGGGATCGGAGGGCGATTCGAGCGACGCCAGGGTCGGCGGCGGCGAGGAAGGGGTGGTCGTCAACATACGGTGCTCCAACGGCTCCAAGTTCACGGTCAAGACCGCCCTCGACGCCACCGTCGGGGCCTTCAAGGGGGTCCTCGCCCAGAGCTGCGACGTGCCGGCCGATCAGCAGCGGTTGATCTACAAAGGTCGCATTTTGAAGGACGATCAGACCCTCGAGAGTTATGGTAATGGCCCTCGCGGTCTCTTTTGTCTCTGATTTCTGGTGCCTTTGCTTGTGTGGGTTGGGGCGGGCGGGGCGGGCGGGGGGGGGGCGGGGTTTAGCTGAATTGCGAGTCGGCATCGATGGAGGGAGGGTGGGCCGACGTGGGTTTTGATTGGGGGAATCGGCTGCTTACTAGTTTTGATTCCTTGAGGCAGTTCACGGGAGGCTCGGATTTCAGCTGTTCCCTCTGGTATTAAGTATGTTTTGTTGTTATGCAACTGAACATGTTTTGTTGTTATGCAACTGAACTCTTATGCTTTGGCGGCTTAGATTGGGATTTCTGGATTTCATGCCTCGAGGTCCTTATCCTATTTTGGTATATTTTTATGGTTACGTTCTCGTGCGGCATTTCATTAAATGGTCCGTTAAACGGAGCTGATATGTGCTTTTAACGACAAGGGTAACGGTTTCCTAATTGTATATCATAGATATTTGATATCACAAGTTCCAAGAATCTGGAGAAAACGTGCGAATTAGCTTTTCGTTTTTCTCTATACGGAGTGGAAGCGTGGTAATTGGCACTTATTCGCGGTTAGTTCAGGGATTTTCACCTATTTTCGAGCTACTGAATTAGGCGATCCAAAAATAAATCGCTTTCTCACCTCCCCTTATATTGGAAAAGGCGGTGTTGGCTCGGACATGGTGGTAATGCAAGCTGTATGTATCAAGGTAGAAGAGACTTCGAGCTCCACTGCTTAGTTCCTCCGAGTCTTAATTGTAGTGGCAATTACTGACATAAAGCTTGTGTCCAAGGATGTATTTATCTTTTGATTGTTAGTGAAGGTTGGAAAATTAGGGTAGGAATGTTGGATGGTCATTCATCTGGTGTCAGAAGTATGATGAATGAGTGCACTATTGTCATAAACTGTATCGATATCTTGACTGATGCCAGATGCAGACTAGATTCAGATCTAAACCTTTTTCCATATGAGCAAGGACAGCTTGGTCTTAGGAAATCGAGTTATGGTCTGGTTATCAGACTTCTCCATTTTGCAAGTTGTAGATGGTAACGGAGTATGATCCCTCTCTTCTCCTGCTTCTTGTCAAGATCCAAGATTCATCTTGTTGGTTTGCCTCAACTCATCCGAGTAAAGTATTCTTAGAGTGAAGGAGATGGTTACCTCTGTTAATTGGAAATCCATTATTAGTTTGAAACCACAAATACAAGACCAATCACAAGAGGATGTGATATTTTATGTCTTCCCTCCCGAAGATATCAAGACATGTCTGATAAGTGACCTCAGAAGCACTTAGTACAGACAGTCTCTTTATAAGAGTTTTTCCCCCTCTTTTTTCATCTGTCATCTGTTTGATATAATAGCCTAATCACACTCCTCTGGGAATAATTTTTCTTTAGGGGTTGCTTTATTATTGTCTATCGAGTTCTCCAATGAGATTTGTGGCCTGAACTTGGTGATCATTTGCCTATTTACTAGGAGAGCTTCTTATCCTTTTTATGGAGGTATCTGTGATTGAAATAGTGGGTTTCATGGTGCTTTCAGCTACAATTCTGTCTTTGTATGCCGGTCCTACCGCCTTTTGTCTGTCAGATATTCATGTTGTGGAGACTTGTCTGTGATTTGTTCTTTGTTTCTGAGATCCCTTTTTCATTAGTTGTTTTTTCTTGTTTCCTTTTCATTTGTCAAGGTTTGCAAGCTGATCACACAGTTCATATGGTCCGCGGTTTGCCACCAGCAACACCTCCTCCCCCTGCTACTCCTGGTGGTGGAATTTCCGATGCTGCACCAGGTGTCACTCGAGGTGTTGGTTCCAATGAAGGTGGGGGAGCAGGTCTTGGGGCATCTTTGTTCCCTGGGCTTGGTCTAAATCCCTTGGGTGGCGGTGGGGCCTCTGGATTATTTGGAGCTGGGCTTCCAGAGTTGGAACAAGTACAGCAACAGCTTACTCAGAATCCCAACATCATGAGGGAAATAATGAATATGCCTGCCATTCAAAACCTGATGAACAATCCTGAGCTGATGCGCAGTTTGATGATGAGCAATCCTCAAATGCGTGAGATAATTGATAGAAACCCTGAGCTGGCACATATACTTAATGATCCTAGTATTCTGCGGCAGACATTAGAGGCTGCAAGGAATCCAGAGCTCATGCGTGAGATGATGCGAAATACGGACAGAGCTATGAGTAACATTGAAGCTTCTCCTGAGGGGTTTAACATGTTGCGGCGCATGTATGAAAATGTACAAGAACCTTTTCTCAATGCCACAACAATGGGAGGAAATAATGGAAATGATTTGGGTGCAAACCCATTTGCGGCTCTTTTAGGAGGCAGAGGTGGTGCACAGGGTAGGGATGGGACTAACAATCCTTCAAGCACCGGCTCCGAAACGGGGCAGGGGCCTACTGCCCCAAATACAAATCCACTACCTAATCCTTGGAGTAATGCTAGCGGTAAGTGCAAATTTCTTCTCTTGCTCTACTTAAGCAAATCTTCTTTATTGAGCTTTGGACTTCCGAGTATGAATATTTTTGCATTATGGCGAAAGCCAAATAGAAGTCTTGATAACTTGGTCGGGGATGTGCCTCGTTATAGATCAGCATCTTTCCCAGATATTCCGAGCTGTATAAATTACTTGAATTAGAGGCCTTTATATGGCTACTTCCATCCAAAGAACTGTCATTACTCATGGGAACATCATCTGTGGATACTGATTCTGCAATCAGCACATTTTAATTACTGACTTGGTGATGGTAGTCTGGCAGCTATAAAGTAGCTGGATTCCCCCCTCCCCCACAAAATATTTATTATGTACATCTGGCAGCTGTGACAGCTGGACTCCCCTAATAGTTGTAATGTACACCTCCTTTAGCATTCATCCTTAAATAAAATTGGTTTTTCTTTTAAAACATTCTATGGGATAATGATTCTAATATTGATTCTAATATATTGGGGGTTTCAGGGCCCACACAGACAAATACTACAGCGAGGTCAACCCCTGTTGGGGAAACAAGAGCACCTGGGGTTGCAGGTTTGGGAGGGCTTGGTATCACAGGGATGGATCAAATGTTCACCGGCATGATGCAAAATCCAGCTATATCCCAGATGATGCAGAACCTAATTTCGGATCCTCAGTACATAAATCAGGTAGCAGTTTGAACAATAATGGTGTTTTTTAATTCAGGTTGAGTTTGCATTCACTCACTATCTTAGAAATCTTCATCTTGATTTATAGATTATCAATGTCAACCCTCAGCTGCGAACTATGGTCGATGCAAATCCCCAAGTGAGAGAAATGATGCAAAATCCTGAACTTATGCGTCAGTTAACTTCCCCCGAGACATTGCAGGTACTAGAAGTCGGAGGTGTTGTTTAACGCTTATACTGATACATACTAACGTTGGCATTCACTATATGTTAAAGATATGGGTGGGTTCCATCTGTCTTCTTTGTGGATATGTGGACTTGGAGATGTTTGCCATCTGGATATGAAGTATTAAGTTGTTGTTAATTGTGAATGGATGGTCTTGTCTACATTCTCTCTATCTAGATGAAACGTTCTGTTGAATATTTGCTTTGGTTTCTTGAAATCTCTTTAAGAATTGTTTAGATGTCTATGCCAAAATCAATGAATTGCATGATATTCTCAGAAAGTGAGGAGCACAGAGCGAGCTCTAATGACATGCACACTCTATTCTTTAAATAGAAAAGGAGAATGAGAGAAGATTGGTGGTGTGCGTGTTTTTTTTTTTTTTTTTTTGGGGGGGATTACCTTGCAATTGATAGTGCTGTAGCATTAGGAGAATATTATGTTGCAAATTCCCGAGACTGACTCTCCTGCTTTCTCTACTTTGTTGCAGCAAATGCTAGCATTGCAGCAGTCACTTTTTGCTCAACTAAATCGGTCACAAACAACCCAGTAAGTTTTTGAAGCCAAAAAAATTGATGAAAGGGCGAACTTGTTTTTGAGATAAGCTGATCAATTAAATGCCACTTACTCTGTCTACATAGCATCCATTACATTGTTCTTTAGCTGAAGGAAAATAAAAGAAAAACTGAAAGCTTAATTTTCTGGATCTTGTCATTCCTCTCTCTCTCTCTCTCTGATATTCCTTTTTTGGGTTTCTTGTGGTTACTGACATATCTCTCGTGCAGGGAACCGGGTCAGACAGGGGGGACCGCAGGTAGCTTGATATTGTCAAGAGTCCTAACACATGGACATGCTTGATTTATTACATTTTAGCTTCATTTTCTCCTCTGTACTTTTGAACTTGGTCTCTTGACACTCTGAATATGCTTTCCATCTACCAGGAACAATGAATAACACAGGGCTGGAGTTATTGATGAATATGTTTGGTGGTCTTGGAGCTGGCGGGTTTACAGTACCAAACACACCAGATGGTTTGCACCTTTTTCCATCTTCTCCATCCTAACCATCTTTTTAGGAGTTTTTGCTTTTAATTGCAATACCATTCAGCTACTTAACCATTAAGCTTTTTGTCTATGATTTCTTTTCTGGCAGTGCCTCCGGAGGAACTTTATGCAACTCAGTTGTCACAACTTCAAGAAATGGGTTTCTACAACACGCAGGAGAACATCAGTGCGCTGCGTGCTACTTCTGGGAATGTTCATGCTGCTGTTGAGCGTCTTTTGGGGAATCCTGGTCAGTGAGGCATTTGAGGCTCCTTTTTTTTCCTTAAATCGGGGAGAATTCATGGTTGTGTAGGATTATTCGGTTTGGATTATACTGTACAATGGGACCATGCAGAAGAAGGAATACACCCCATTTTGGACCAGCGAATAAGAATTGTGGAAAAAATAGGTTCTTAATGTCGACTAGCCTGTCGCTCGTCCCTGCCGTGTCTCTCTTCCTCTTATTGGGTTATTTGTACATACGGCAATTACAGCACTCGTCTTGTTTATCTCTCTCTCTCTTTTCTTTTTTTTTTTCTTTTTTTTTTTAATTGGAAATTTTTTTCCCTAATTTGATGTGAACTAGGGCGTTTTGATTTTCGTGTTGAAGTTCCTCATTCTTAATTGTGGGTCGCATTTTCGATCCCGTGGTTTAGTGGCATGATTCTCGGGTCGACAGGCGAGCGCAGTTTCAAGTCATCCTACCGCTTCTCTGCTTCTTACTATCTTACTTCTCCTTGCCTTGTTTTGAGTATGTTGATTGTTCGATTCTCTCTCTGCGAGCAAGCGTAGCTCTACCCTCCTCCTGTTTATGTCTGTATAGTCTTGCTGTCCAACGACATAACGAGGCAAAGATTAGTTCCCCCTCGGCCAATGATCGAGTGCCTCGGTCGGTGCTGGGGTGACGATTCTTCTTTGACATCTGAGGGCGACGGACGTATGGTCGGGTGGTTTTCTTTGGACATTTGCTTTGCTAAATTGGATGGGTGAGACATTGAGAAGATTTTTAGAGCTTGGAAAGCTCTCGGCGAAATCTAAGATTTCCTTTTTAAACGCATGACTACTTATCGATCCGATAGCTTTCTCTCGATTTTTCGTGGACGGAAAATATATGTGGCACATTTCAAGTTCTTTTGTTCTTTTTTTTCCGCGCAAGTGGCGTGGATGCGGCACCTGCATTAGCAAATGTTGCGCCATATTAGGGGAAAGAAAATGCTACAAATAGAAAGACTAAAATACGAAGAAATAAAAACTAGACAGAGAGAGAGAGAGGCCCCTTCTACCATTGCCGCCGGCTGGGGTTGCGGACCCTTGTGGTTGATATGGCGGCCCTCATCACAGCTAAGCAAAGTGTGACGAGGGCCACCAGCAAGAGTAGGCAAGCAGGCCGTCGCCGTGACGAAAGGCTGGTGCCCTTTTATACTATTGTCTGTGTCCGTTTCTCTCTTTAAATTTTCAAGGAATCAGTATTTGTTTTTTCATTTTTTCATTTTTTGCACATTAGGTTAGAATAATAAGTTGAGCATTCAAATAAATGATTGCTCTAATTTTCATCGTATTCAGAGATCGTTTGTTTAGTTACCTATCTTTTGTAGGATTTATTTAAAATCATAATCAAACCCAAATAAAGAGTCATGCTTAACTAATAAAGAGTGACGGGAATAAGAGGAAAACGAGGGACCGAATCCTAAGTTGGAGTTCGCCGACCGGACTCCGGAGGGGCAGCATAGCAAATAAGAGGAATCCGAGGGACCGATTCCGAAGTTTCTTTTCTTGGGTGGGAGCCAAAGAAGAAGCGCCTCTCGTCTCCTCCTCCTTCCCTCCCTCCCTCCCTCCATCCCTCGCTCCCTCCTTTTCCTCGCATTCTCGCGGACTTTCTCCGAGCGGTTTTCAAAAATCCCCCCCCAACCAGCTACAGCAAACGGACAGGTACTGCTCCCCCAACTTCAATCTCTGATTTCGATGGCGGATTTCCATCTTTTCTCCCGATTCCTTCCTTTCCTCGATATTCTCTCGGCGCTGTTTTTGGGGGCGACCACGCCAATTGATTTCTTCGGGCATTCCGAGCTCCGTTTCCGTTCCCGGTTCCGTCCAATCGACTTATCCTCTCTTATGGCCGCGTGAACCCGAGCTCTTCGGTCGATTGTTTCTCTCCTCTTTCGCGGGGACGCTGTTTTTCTTTTTTCTTTTTTTTTAACGGTCATCCTTCAATTCTGCTCGGGGTTCAGCAGGAAAGTGGGGAAATTCGCTGACGATTTGATGTGAATGCCTAGCTTAGGGATTACCTACTGCTATATGTAGTGAACATTTGTCTCTGTGCATCAATTACTATCGTTTTCAGCTGTTAAATCTTTTGCTTTGGCTCTGCGTGTGGATCGATGCTTCTCCATTAAGTGTATTTCCTTAATGGACTTTGCTAAACTTGGAAGATATGTGCGTCGATATGGGAATGTAATCAATGAGGAGCTTAATCAAGATTCTTATGTGCTGGGGGCACGAGGTGCCGACCTCCCGGAACTGCTGATGATGGAGAATAAAAAGGACTTGGAAAGGAAGAGCATTAATAGATTCGAAGATGTTTACCTGTTTTCTCGACTGTCGATGCTCGTCTGTTCGTTAGTGGTAAAGTATATGCTCTTCTTGCCCGGTTACTGTAGTTTCACAAGAGGAAACGGAACGAGACGAAGATTTTCCTTTGGGGGGGAATCCCGTAATGGGAGAATAAGAGTTGAAGCGATAGTGAATAGCTGCAAATTAGGAATGCGACACGGCCTCCCCTTCCAAAAATGGACTTATGTTTTTTAAGCATGAGTGCCGGGCGGCTCATCCTCATAAGATACATTCCTATCCTAGAGTATGTTGTTACAATGAAGCTGATCAAAATTGAAGGTTCCCTGAGATGGATTTTAGCATATCGCTAGAGTACTTTTATAAAACTCATAAGAAAGCGCATGGTTATCTCTAATTTTGTCATTAATGGTTACTTTCTGAAGGTTGACTCCATTTTACAAGTCAAAGACGCTATTATGTTGGTTTTTTTGTTAATTGTATTGTGATCCTATTTCTTCTTTTCAGCTTTACACTTATTCAATGTCCTTTCTTATTCAATAATTATTCAATGGTGCACTTTCTTGGTGTTCATTGCTCAGAGCTCAAATTGCTCCGGATGGGTCAACAAGCATCTGACCAAAAATATTTCACTGAGCATGGGCACGGAAGAAGTGAATGTGATTTGGCCTCTGGCAATAAACCATCGCCATTTGTTGCAAAGAAGACAGCATTGAGGACATTGCAGAATGTGAATAGAATCCTGGTCCGTAACTCTGATGGAAGTACTTTGAAAAATAAAGTTCCAACAGTTGATACCGTCAAGGTTTCTGGTGCTAAGAGACCCTCTTCCGAGTTGCTAGCCAGTCTGCCTTGCAACCAGTCTTCGCCGAGTACTGCAGCAAACAACCATCTAGTCTATGTCCGGAGAAAATCAGATGCGGAAATAGGCAAGAGTGGCATTTGCGAAAGCACTTCCGGTGGTGCTGGTTGTCCAGAAATTATGCTAAATTGTCAGGAGGAATTGCCTGAACTGCAATCCCAGATAAAGGAGCAAAAGCCTTCTTGTTTTCCAGCTCTAGCGCATTTGCCTGTTGATTATTCACTGAGCTCATCGGGAAAACCTTCAGTTCCTCCCATTGGAATACCTTGTGTGAAATCAGCATCAACAGGACCTTATCATGACTCTGATTCTGTGGGTGGCTCTGCGGGTGGCTCTGCATTGAAGAGAACAAAATATTTGCATTGGGAAGAGAGATTTTATCAATTGCAGCAACTGTTGGGCAACTTGGAGCAATTGGATCCAAAGGATTACCTACAAAGTATTCCCTTTCTGTTGGATAAGTTTCTTAGATCAATTTATTTTTCTTTCAAATTTTTTGCAGTACTAATACTTTGCTATTGGTTTTGAATCTATTAGTGCTTAGATCACTCCCTTCAGAGGAACTTAGTCGGCATGCTGTTGAGTTGGAGAAAAGGTCCATTCAGTTGTCACTGGAGGAAGGTTAGATGAAACCAGCGATTTTTCATTCTTGCTGAATTCATATTTTTGTTATTTTTTCCCCTTTCTAATGTTCTCATATCAAACTGATTTTACTGAACCTACTTAGGCGCAGAAATTGAGAGAGAAAGTGCAAAAGCACCAGGGAATTCTTTGTGTGTGCATTCTTGATAAATGACTTGAGCTATTTAAGTACTTCAAACTGCTTAATTGACTTCCCTTCGAAAAATATTGGGTTTATATGTATGATTTATGCCTTGTAGATGTGTCACTGTACTGAAATTAGGATGTGATTCCGTGTAATCTGGCATTGTATTTCCTTATGAGATATCAATTGCTTTATACAGTGACCCACCAAAACCATGGTGGCATGTTTGCGTCAGTAGGGCCACCCTACAATGTGGCGGTGAGAAATACTTGCCTTTTAATTATTGATGGACATCACCATTTTGTTCCTGAATGGTTGATTTCTGATGTCTATTGTCAAAGTTATGGGCTATTCATTTCTCTTTTCATGCCCGAGTATTTTTCGTTCGCCTTAGTCTGCAGTAGGAAGCCAGTGGATGCTGCTTTCTCACTCTTTCTATTTTACTTGTTATTGCAGTGAAAGAGATGCAACGGGTTTCGACTCTAAATATTTTGGGAAAATCCAGCACCTGAAGTATTCATATTCTTGGCCAGAGAGGGGGTAATGCTACAAGCTCTCTATTCTTTCATCGGTTTTGTGCACCAGTTGGCTTCATGATAGAATTTTCTGTATCATTTGTAACATGTCCGTCACAGTTTCTGCCATATTCCTCTGGACCGTGAAATTATCCTAAAACACGAGTTTTCTCAATGGTATGCAGTCTGTATGGCTTCAAAGGTCGTGCGCTGTAGTATATATGAATATCGTTCTTGGTTATTATACTCAAGAAATTCACACCATCTTATGCTGTTTCGAGACTATGAAGTGTTTATCTGCAAGAACATCGTATATACAATAGGGTAAATCTGTGCCTAAGTAGTCTCTGCAGAAACTTGACATTGCTAAACTGTCTGGGGGCATTGATGTGATGGTGTCGCCCTTTTCTACATGAAGAACATTCAGGTTGGCGGGGGACAGGAAAGGAAAGCAGAAAACTTTTTGGGTTTGCAACTAACCAACCGTGGTTTTAGGTGTTCTCGGCGTACCTTCAGGAATAGAGAACCGGGGATCGACTATGCGAATGATCTTTCAAGCATACCATGTCCAAAAGGAGGCACTAGGCTCAGTTTTGGCAAACGAACACAAAACAAAGAAAGAGAAATTCAATCACTTCGAAACCTGCCAAGAAGTATCACAGATAATGAAACGTCCTCAAATTTGCCAAGAGCCACTGGAAATACGTAAAGATCAGAGAGAAAGGAGAAGAAAGCTGTATGTACTCATTGGAATACAGAGAGAGAGAGAGAGAGAGAGAGAGAGAGAGAGATCATGGGCTATTCAATCACGTTCAAATTTCGGAGCGAATGTTGAAGTTGATTTGCGATGCATGGGAGTGAGGTGATGCAGGAAGATTACATCTTTGTCCCCGCTCTTCCTCAAGCCATGGCCGACGCAGCAGGAGGGGCATTACTGTCCTTCGGCATCGTGGATAAACATTCCGTACTAACCGAAAATAACCGCCTGTCGACAGGGTCCTATCCGAAGTCCTAGGAAACCGTTCACTCGCACCTCCCCACTACATAAGCCACTCCAATGCCATCGGTTAAACTTTTTTGCCAACCCTTTCTCTCGCTAACTTCTGTAGTGAAAAACATGAACACCGACTCCGACTTCCATTTCGCTCTTCCTCCGACCCATGAAATCCTCACTTCCTTCGCCTCGATCCCCACCACCAACTCCTCCCTCGCGAGGTACGACCCGAACCCGCGCAAAAAGCGCACCCGGCCGATACAGTTCGATGCCAACTTGAGCGCACAGGGTTCCCCGGGGGTCTCCAGGCCCAAGTATGGGAAGAAACCCGACCCTGGATTGCCGAAGATCACCCGGCCGTGCAGCGAGTGCGGGAAGAAGTTCTGGTCGTGGAAGGCTCTGTTCGGACACATGAGGTGCCACCCCGAGCGCCAGTGGCGCGGGATGAACCCGCCGGCGAATGTCCGACCGGTTGCGGATTCTCCTGCAAAGTCGTTGAGCAGTACTGTCGTTGATCAAGGGCTGATGACAGAAGAGGATCATGAGGTCGCGATGTGCTTGCTCATGCTGGCTAACAACACCCCGGCGGATGTGGAATCACCTTGTGCTGCGACAACCAACGAAGGACTTCGGAATTCTGAGGCGTTTCCCATAGGAGACGCACGAATAGGGGTAGATCACAATGCCGACGGGGAAGGCCGGTCGGATTCGAACAGTCAGTTTGAGTGCTCGAGTTGCAAGAAGGTGTTCGGCTCCCACCAGGCCTTAGGGGGGCACAGGGCAAGCCATAAGAATGTCAAGGGCTGTTTCGCAATGGCGAGGAACGGTGACAGTGAGGTGAATTTCCACAACGTCAGTTACTTATTAGACTGTAATCAGGACTTCATTGCACCCTTTAAGGACCATAACGGGGAGGATAATATGACGCTTGATATAGGGCACCAATGCAGCATTTGCCTGAAGGTCTTCTCTAGTGGTCAAGCCCTTGGTGGGCACAAGAGGTGCCACTGGGAGAAGGGCGAGGAGCCATTCTCGGCTCAAGGTCTGGAACCCTTCGTGACGAAAGAGCCGCCTCCTTCTGCTTTGGACTTAAATTTTCCCGCCTCGGTTGGAGAGGACTCATCCTCGTCTTGCTTTTCCGATCTGACCCTGGATTTGAGGTTGGGAATTTGATTATGCGGGTTGGGTATTCTAATCTTACTGTGTGTCATTTGAAGTTGTGCTGTTTTATGTGTACCATTGATATTTGACATGGATAGGTTTGTTGGGCACCACAGCAGAAATGGCCCAAAAATATCTTTCATTCGTTTATGAAGTGGGTTATAGTGATTATATGTTTGTTATTGATGATGTCGCAGTAAAGTTCCTAAACAATATTTGTTGAATTCTTCAACTGTGCATACCTTTTTTCGGTCTTTTTGTTTCCTGATTAACGTCGATTGCGACATCTTGTGCTACTCAAAGGAAATCTGATAATTCACGCTTCGTTAAGGACCGACTAGCTTTATAAGTTGTGTTGCTCTTTGTTATGCCTCTTGATCTGATGATTTCCTAAAGCAAACTATTCGGCTACAGCATTGGTGAATGTCAACATAACAACTCGACAATCTGATATCAATTTTGTTGTACTGTGTAGAGGATCTCTGTCTACATCTACACGATCACTGTGCCGAATCTCCCCTTACTTGTACACTGCATTCTGGCTATCTGGATATCACCTATGTACGACTCTGAGGAACACTCTTTAAGCTGATGAAAGTTATTGGAATACATCGATTTCTTTCTCCAGTTTCTCTGCTATATTATTCTGTACTTCCATATCCAAGCAACTGAACTCCCCTGAACGTTGAAACAGTTCCAACTTCTTCAAGGCACATAATTCATCCACATCACAATAATCTGGTTACGATTATCAGTCATCAGATCATATGTAACGGCTACCTTGCTAATTTATTTGTGAAAATAGATTTCTGTCGACTGAAATGGAGGATCATTCTCACATTTATGAAGTTGGATTAGATATTTGATAATGTAAAGCCCGTCGATCAGGGTTGTTAACTTGAGAAGAGCAAGTAGTATGGAAATTTTGCAGCTTTGCAATTCATCTATGGAGAAGAAAAGCAACCTGATTTTAAAAGCCTTGGAGATCAACCAAGTAACTGCATTCATCATAATTGGAAGGCAGTGGCTAAAGGCGCCATTCACTGTGAAATTACATTATAACAACTTTGACAATACATTCATGCTTCTTTACTCGTGTGAGAGAAATGTGCTATTTTTTTATTCAGTAATGTTCTATATATACATAAAATAGACCCTAAAACTCCTAAAGACTATTTTACCCTTTTGTTCTAACACTCCCCTCAAACTAGAGCATATATATTAATTATGCCCAGCTTATTACAAATATAATATATCCTCCCATTACCCCCAGAGGTTTAGTAAAAAAATCTGCAAGTCATTCACTAGTTCGAACATGATTTAGAAGAATCAATCCATTCTGTAACTTCTCTAAAATAAAATGACAATCAACTTCACTGTGTTTTGTTCTCTCATAAAACACGGGATTGGAAGTTATATGCACGGTGGCTTTATTATCACACCATAGGGTCATAGGTTTTGAAGTTTTGAAACATAATTCAGTCAATAACTGTTGAATCCACAATAATTCACATATCACTTGTGCCATGGCTCTATATTCTGACTTGGCACTTTAGCGAGCAACAATACTCTGTTTTTTACTCTTCCATGATACCAGATTCCCTCCAACTAGGGTACAATAGCTTGTGATTGATTTCCTATCATTTGGAGATCTTGCACAATCAATATCAGAAAATCCTTCAACTTTACTATCACCATGGTTCTGATAAACAATCCCTTTCCCTGGAGTTTTCTTCAAGTACCGCAATATATGAATAACTGCATCCTAATGAGACGTTCGGGGGAAGACAGAAATTGGCTTATCACATTGATTGGAAAAAGCAATATCTGGACGAGTAACTGTAAAATAATTCAGCTTATCCACCGGTCTTCTATATCTCTTGGGATTGTCAAAGATCTCCCCATCCTCAGAGGTCAGTTTAACTCCTTGTTCCTCATGTGAATCAAGAGGCTTACCCGTCTCAGTAAGCAAATCCAAGACATATTTTCATTGTGACAAAACAATACCTTTTTTTTTATTGTGCAACTTCGATTTCTAGGAAATACTTCAATTCTTAGGAAATACTTCAATTTTCCTAAGCCTATAGTCTGAAACTGGTGTTGAAGATAGATCTTTAGCTTAGCTATACCAATCAAGTCATCTCCTATGATGATAATATTATCAACATATACAATTAAGAACAGTTTGCCTCACTCTGAATGTTTATAAAAGAAAGAGTGATCATTGTCACATCTCGACAATTAAAAGAAAGCATGGCCTTAGAAAATTTTTCAAACCATGTCCGTGAAGATTATTTCAAATCATATAATATGTATATTTTTAAATTTGCAAACCAATCCCCTAGACTCTCCCTGAGCCACAAATCCTGAAGGTTGCTCTATATAAACTTCCTCATTAAGAGTATTATGCAAGAAAACAGTTTAAACATCAAGCTGAAATAAGGGCCAGTTATTTGTGGCACTAAGAGAGATCAAAATTCGAATAGAAGTAACCACTCACCTGGGTGGTGCTGCTGGCGGTGAGCTTCTCCCCCTAACGCAAGGGGAGGAGTTCGATTCCCGGGTGTCACAGGGTGACTTACCCAGTGGCACGTGTGTGGTGGCTAGCATGTGTTGCTCCCAGGGTTTACCCCCTATTACCCCGGGTTTTTCGGGCTGTCCGTGTTGGTATGGTGCGCGAGTTCCCTGAATCACAAAAAAAAAAAAAAATCGAATAGAAGTAAGTTTGGCAACAAGAGAAAAAATATCCAAATAATCATCCTCATATATCTGGGCATACCCTTTGGCAACAAGTCTCGCTTTTAAACGAGCAAGAGAACCATTGGGATTGACCTTCACAACATACACCCATCAACAACCAATAGTAGTTTTGCCTAAAGGAAGAGGTACCAATCCCAAGTTTGACCATGTGAGAGAAAAATGCTATTTTTTATACAGTAATGTGCTATATATATATACTTAAAATAAACCCTAAAACTCCTAAAAATTATTTTACCCTTTTACTCTAACAACTCGAATTGAAATTAGTCCCGAGAAGGATCCGATCAACGCGGTCACAATCAAGTATTCGCACTCCTAGAAAGATTACGGCAGCTCGGCATGAGAGACGTGGGATGCAACGCAAAACCTCTCATTCTTTTTTACGGGAAAATATTATGGGAGCCGAATTGCTTATTGGGTGAGCGTGGTAGAGGTTATATGGTCAATCTGTTTTGCAGATTCAAGAAGCAACTCGACCTTCATATTTTGCACAAATTTTGAAAATAAGAAAATTTGACTGCACCAGTCTGTTCTGTTCGCTAGATGAATACTGAGGGTGAACTAAAAAATCCTCGTAAACGATATTGGGTCGATTTTCTCGAAACCCGAAGGAGTCTTCCTTGAACGAGGCTGTATTTTCTAACAATCAGATCTTACTTTCGCAGCTGGCCTCGGTTTTTATTTCCATATATTCATGTTGCAGGAAAAAAGAAATGGAGTTGTGATGTATTCGTTGCAATATCTCGGTCTAAACACTCATTATGCAGATTCGCACTGATGAATATTCATATCGTTGACAGGGAGACGTGCTCATAAAATCTGGACACTTGATCTTAATCAAATTAAGGTTCTTGTGTCAGAATATTACTTTTATTGGCAATAACCAATCTAGGGTTCATCATTGCTTATCCAGCTTGAATCCACATTGAGATACCATTTCAGATGCTTCATCTCCTTTCAGATTTCAGAAAACTTATGATACTCTATATTGCGGACTTTATATTATAGAAAAACAAATGGTAGAATCTTCCTGCTGAATATAAAAATAAGCTTTTCTGACATCAATAATGAATCCCTTTTAGTATCTTGCACCGATTCTATTGACCTGCGGTATCCACATCCCTAAACGTCGTTATCAGCATCGCAATAATGCACTAAACAAATGAACTTTGACTCTGTATGCTGATGCAAACTGCAAAAAAGCGTGCGCCGGATGCGCAACTCT
This sequence comes from Eucalyptus grandis, assembly GCF_016545825.1. Classification (NCBI taxonomy): domain Eukaryota; kingdom Viridiplantae; phylum Streptophyta; class Magnoliopsida; order Myrtales; family Myrtaceae; genus Eucalyptus; species Eucalyptus grandis. The sequence continues at coordinate 27,587,233 of NC_052620.1, forward strand.
GCTAAGATTGAAAAGAATACAACTCAAAACTTGGCATATATTGCTTATAATTAATCTATACTATTATAGTTAGCGGCACCGGCCAGTCTCTTGGCAACATTTTATTCAACGGCGTCTTTCAAGAACTTGGTATTGTGAAAGGCCGGGAGAAAAAAATAACAGAACTAAGGAATTGGTGAAAGTGGTTGAAGTTCCGATGATGATATTCGCAAAAATAGAAATGAAGATACCACGATGTTAATGCTCGTGCCAAACTGATGACGGTATCTGGAAGTTTAGCTCCACGCCTGCTGTCGTAGCGAAAGCAAATGGAAAATCTCTCTGTTTTGTAACCTGTTCTTCGGCGGCTGCAAAATAACACCCAGGTTTAGCTAAACAACCACGGACTCTTTCGTCAAGAACTAACAAGAGAGGCCAACGAATTTGTCAACCTTCTAGAGAACTCGACGCTCGAACAGCGACTATGCAACTTCATGGAAGATGGTCATCTTTCATCTCGAGAACTTGACACTTGAACAGCAACTGAGCGACCAAATGGAAAAAAGGGCCATCTTTCACACAAAAGACGAGGAAAACTGCTAATAAAAAGGTAAGATCATAACCCCACAAAGCTAAAGTCCAATTTGCATATCAAGTGGCGAAAAAGAATATCCGGGTCTGACAAAGCTCGTCACCGACGGCTGCGGCGAGGAAGATCATTGGTAATGATATGTCATACAAGTGGAGGGGTCATTATCTCAACCGATCCATCACTGAAGTCTTCAATAATTGTCCTCTTCAAGAGCTTTCTGTGTAAAAACCCAAGCACAAGAAATCCAATTGTTTAGTACATGAGTGCATCCACCAATCCCACCTTAAAATAAAAGTTATTGGAACAGTTCACACTTTACAACACCCATACAACTCCCACACACATCATGCAGGAGAGCAACAGAAAAGCATTTCTTACAAGCTCAATGCCTGTTCACTATGAGGTTGGAAGAAAAAACTCGCAATCGCGATTTGGGCGTTGATTAAGACCTTTCGTTTTTGATGACTCATCATCATTGGTTTTCCTAAAATTGGTATCAAAACGCTTGCAGATGTGGTGGCGACTCTCAAGTTGATTATCGCCCTCGATCGGCGATCGATCGTGCTAAATACACCCAGGTCAAAATTAACCAAAAAGAGTGGGGACCACAAGTTTGATTCTCCATGCTTGATATACTAATGGCCCTTGATTTTTAAGGCTTCCTTGGAAATGCATGAAGATCTTATATCTAGATATATATGCATATCTGATCTAATCTCTCTGTTTATGTGCTAATCAGTGAATTTGATATGGGGATTAGATTAATTTAACCCTTAATTGAGCATGACTTGGGGTGTTTCCTGGTGAGCAACAGTGGTGGGGCCTGCTGGTTATATAACAAGCTTGAAGCCTTATCTCACACAAAGTGGATAACATGTCATGACCAATGACCATGACCATGAGGATTCCATTATGCAGCATGAATATACTACAAAGCCAATCCATTGCTTAGTCTAAATCGATGGAAATGCTCAATAGATTTAATTGGAACTAGTGCTTGCTTAGCTCATATACAATGGTTGAGATGCGGCGACTCGAGGCTTGCCCCCAAAAGTCTTTTGAGGGTCACATGCAAATATGCATATGGGGAGGTTGCATGAGGAATTTGGTCCCCATCTGGCTCTCAATCCAAGTGGCCCTTGAAGAAAAAGATTTTTCTCGAGGGACGCCACTAAAGTGGTTAGGTTTTTAAATGGCGGGCTTTGATCGAGATGGCATAAATAATTAATTTACCATATTGTATAAGTTGATTTCGATTTCACGAAAATTATAGAATAACTTACTAAGTAGTTTTTTTAATGAGATGGCAAGACATGACATGTTCAGATAGGATAAAAAAAAGTTGTCATCATTTTTGTTTTGCGGGTAAATATTCGACTATAAAAAAAGAAAGTAGATCACCGGATATGGACAACGGGGGATTTCCATCATGCTCTTGAAAGTTATTCTCCATGTTTGCTCCTTGGAGAAATAGTCATCACTCGCTTCTCTTCTGTTCAGAACTACCAACCCAACAAGATTGGACATTCAATAATTTAGATGTTTATGTTTTCTAATTTTATAATGAACCATGCTTTTCTTGAGAAAATTTAGAATTTTTATTGGCTGAAATTGGCAGAAATCTTTTTCATCATGCCCTTCACAATTCAAAAAACCAAAAAAAAAAAAGAACAAAGAAAAAAGAAGAAAAGAGAAAGCCAACTAGGGAATCTCAAAGAAAAAATGCCAACTTTAGCTTCTCAGTGCCCTTAAGTTCCAAGAATCTTCTCCTCTTTTACACTCTATATTGTCTAATATTAAATCTATTGACTCAAGGGTGAGATCTTTAAGGTTCGTCATAATTTTTTTTTAATTTTTCTTCCAGACAGATTGATCTCACCGCACGTTCATAGATAGTGGAGTACATACAAGGATGCCTGACTGGGAAAATGATTATGACCAAGGGAAAGTGTCAAGAAAATTCCAAGTAGCAATTTTTTTTTATGTGGGTCCTACTGATTTTTTTTTTTTTCGGTAGAGTAGATTCTTCCCCTAGCATAACATGAGGCACTGATCTGCCCAGAGCAAGAAGACAACAACAGAGCGCAGAGTTTGGTAAAATTCAGGCAAAAAATTAGCTTTTTTTCCATGTGGACAGGGGGTTTTGGAAGAGAGAGAGAGAGAGAGAGGACTAGAAGTGATAGACCCTTTTATCAGCCAAATCTTTGTTGGTGATGTACCGCTCTTTGTTGCTCAGATATGGATTTGCCCGAGGCATATTAATCATACCCACCTCAAAAGGACCCAGTTCTAGTTGGAAAAGTGAGTGACTTTTATCTGTCTTTCTCAAAAATTTACAATTTTTGGTTGTTTTCTGGATCTCCTCTGTTTCTGTTGATTAGTACTGGGAAGACCCTGTGTTAGTTGGAACAGTCGAGGGACTATCCTTTTATCTGGATCTTAATTCTCCTTCTGTTTGTATTGATTAGTTTAGGTGAGCGGTGCGGTGTACAGCACATGCCTTGAAGCGGTAGAATTAATTGTTCCCATTTTCGAGGACCAAAGTGTTCATCTTCATCTTCTTTTTCCTTTTCTGATGATCAAAGACCCATTTGAATCTGATTTATGGGTTTTGAGTTCTTCACTGCAAAGGACAGGTGAAGTTGCTTATCTTGGAGTTTCGAAATGACGCTCTCTCCTGCCGTGGTTTCCATTAATTTAAGTGCGATATGTCAATCCTGACATCACTACCTAATATCAATTTGATTTCTAAATGGGCTTCCTTCTCTTTTAAAATTTATTATGAGCGTAACTTACGCTTAGAAATTGCCGTCCCCGGTTTTTGCAACCCAGCTGATGTTCGATTGCTATTAGACCATCGGCTTCCCTGAAGAATCGGGCAATATACTCCAAACTTTATGAATTCGATCCCAATCACCCTTTCAAACAGCTTTCCTGAAAAGAACTGTTAATTCCTTGATTTCCCCTCCTGAAATGCTTTTCTGATAGCAGTTCCTAATCAATTTTTGTTGATGATGTTTCGGCAACTCAGACAAATCAGAGCGTTGGACGAGGCCGACATAAATCCTTCCTGGAAGTTCCTATTTCTGTTTTTCATCTTCACCGGGCTTCTGTGTTTTGGGTCATAATGATGTTGCAACTAACAACTCAGTGATTACTGGTTATGGCATCTGCTTGATTATTTGAGGATAGAAAATAATGGAGGATGTTGCTTTCACCCCTAATTTCACAAGTGAGAGTCTCTTGGATTCTGCCATGGACTTGGACTTGATGGATCAACTCTTGTTAGAAGGATGCTGGTTAGAAACAACAGATGCCTCCAACTATCCATTTCGGGGCATCTTTCAAGAGGAAGCAGGAAAAGACTTCGCCGAAAGTCCACCCTCAACGTGTCCTAGAATAGAGGAAAGATTGGAGATGGAGCAGAAAAATATTAATCCTTTTGAAGCTACGGCATCTTCAAGTCAATCTGAAGGTTTTCAGATTGAAGGCACCGAAGTTGGGAGACGGTGCTGGATTGCCCCAACGGCAAACCCGGGTCCCTCTTCCTCCATGAAGCAGAGATTGATGATGGTTCTCGGGCGTCTGAAAGAATGCACTAAAGACAAAGATGTGCTTGTTCAAATATGGGTGCCGGTAAAGAAAGGGGGGAGGAACGTGCTTACCACAATTGACCAGCCATATGTCTATAATCCTAACAGCAAGAGCCTTGAGAGTTACAGAAATGTTTCAAAAACATATCAGTTCCTGGCCGATGAGGAGACTAAAGAGTCAGTTGGCTTGCCGGGTCGGGTTTTCTTGGGGAAGCTCCCAGAGTGGACTCCTGATGTTCGGTTCTTCAGTAGTGAAGAGTATCCACGTCGTGACTATGCTCAGCAGTATGATGTCCGTGGGTCCCTTGCGCTTCCTGTTTTTGAACGGGGCAGTGGGACTTGCTTGGGTGTTGTTGAGATCATAACAACTTCCCAGAAGATCAACTATCGTCCAGAACTTGAAACTGTCTGCAAAGCTCTCGAGGTCCCTTCTAATTCTTCTCCTTGATTCTATGATACCAGATGTTTTTGAGTCTGATTTGCTACAAGAAGAATTAGCAAAAAGCTGTCTGCTTGTCAATACAAAGAAAAGCATCACCATATGTGGTAATAAACTATTAAAAACTGTTGAAACATAAGATATAACAGATTAAGAGCTAGGTATAGTTTCTGAACAGAAATTTGCAGTCTGAATACGTCCTATACGGGCTCTTCGGTACTTCAGCTATATATTCTTGGGAGGCGAACATATCAAATAGCATTAGTGTCTTGCCTCTGTTTTCCTCAAGTCAGAGTTCACTGTTTAGTATTTTCCAGATCACAATCAGTGTGCTAACCTCATGTAATGTGTCGTTTGGTGTGCGAAGCATTTTTCCTATCTTGCCAAGCAGAGATGTTGGAGACATTCCCACACTCTATAGTCCATTTTCCCAGTTTCCTACTTTGATGGCCATATGGCTAATTCCATTTTTTTTTCTCTATGGATTATTTTCACTGGAGTCCCAATTTTCTTCATAACGAGGTTATTTGAAACTGTTTTGTCTGGGCATATGTTACATTTGTTTAAATTAAAAAAACCGTTTAGATTCACCAACAGTTCCCTCTCCAATTATTCATAATGTACCTCAGCAGACACCTACAAATATCAAGAAAATTTGTCTTCTCATGTTTAATTAGAGCTCTTTATTGCAGGCTGTTGATCTTAGAAGTTCCCAGACCTTCAGACCACCTAGTGCGAAGGTAAATGAATTTTCTACTCAAGTTTACCAGAAATCCATGATGGTACTTATGAAGTGTAAATGGGTTTATCACAGGCTTGCAATCAGTCACACCAAGCTGCACTACCGCAGATCTTAGAGGTTTTGACATCTGTATGCAGACAATACAGACTGCCACTAGCTTTGACTTGGGCTTCTTGTCTCCAGCAAGGTAAAGAAGGACCTCGGCATTCTAATGAGAACTATGAATTCTGTGTGTCAACCGTCGATTCTGCTTGTTTTGTGGCCGATCAACACTACTTGGGGTTTCAGGAAGCATGTTCAGAGCATCACCTGTTAAGAGGACAAGGAATCGTTGGGAGGGCATTTACAATAAACCAGCCATGTTTTGCTGCTGATATAACTGCATTCAGCAGGAAGGAATACCCTCTGGCTCACCATGCTAGGATGTTAGGGTTATGCTGTGCCACTGCAATTCCCTTAGCAAGCATCCACACCGGATCAGTTGACTTTGTCTTGGAGTTCTTTTTGCCAAGAGATTGCAGAGATGCTGAAGAACAAAAGCAGATGATTAACTCATTGTCCAGTTTTGTATGTCAGACACTCCAGAATTCCCAAAAGGAACAGAAGGAAACGCTCGTGTCATCCACAAGATATACTGGAGTTAACACTTCAGATAAAAGAATTCAGGCTGAAGAAACCGATAAGTTGCTACCTTCTCTTAACAAACGTCATCCGCAAGAAGTGTCGTGGATTGCAAATATGGTGGAGGCCCAAAAGAACAGCAAAGGGATCTCTGTTCCATTTGAGGTTCAGAAAGAACCCAAAGAAGAATTTACAGTGACGACCAAATGGGAAGAAACTGAAATAGGACTACAGCATGGACAGTTCCATCCAGAGTTCCACCGAGTTCAGCAGAACTTAGAAAACAAGCCTAATGTCGAGGGTGGGGATACTCTTGGTCAGTTTCCCTCCATAGGTGGTAGAAAATCAGGTCAGAGGACTCGTACAAAGACTGAGAAGACAATCAGCTTGGATGTCCTCCGGCAATACTTCGCAGGGAGCCTCAAAGATGCTGCTAGAAGTATTGGTGGTACGGAATTTTTGTTTGCTACTTACTGATTCGTTTGTACTTAGCTCTTTATTTTCCATTCAACGCTGGTTGGGTTTCACAAAGTGAGTGAGAATTAATGAAGTGGTTGGTAGTGAATAGCCAATGAAACTTCACAAAGCAGGCATAGAATAAGTTGCTATGTTAATTCTGTAGTTTCAATAACGCTGCTTCAATAAGTGCACATCCGATGTGGTCCAGAAATGCCCGTCTTTTTTTCTTTTATCGATGAACTAATATTGTTCATAACTCAGAAGACAACACTAATATATCACGATGATGACCTATTACAAGCAAATTGACAAAGTTCTTTAAATCCAAATTGCTGATTTTACATCTGCATCTGCTCAGAGAAGAACCTACTTTAGCCTTGTAGGGGTGTTGGATGTATGCTTTCAACTTTTTAATTGCCAGTGTGGGAGGTGGGTACACAATCTTATGAATTCAAATCTTTTTTGTTTGTTCCATTAGTTGCTGATACTTCCACCCATGTGCAGTATTCGGGAATATAAATCGAAACTAACCCCATAAGCTTTTTGCTTCTTGGATAAAGTCCCTCACCATGTCAACTGGAGCTTAAGCAGCATAAATCTCTTTTCAGTTTCTTATGTCATGTCACAGTGAGGCATCATGAGGCTTTAATTTGAATCTAATTTGTCTTCTTTTGCACTTCACAAACTCACCTTAATGTTTCTGATGGAGTGGGTTGCCAAATGCTTCATACTCCTTTTGACTAACAAGCTGCTGCTCTTGTGCTTACTAAATCTCCCGATCTTGGAGAATCTGTGCCCTACACTTAACCAAGTAGTATAGCCTTCCTGGCAAAAAATGCTTACTCAGATTATTCTATGTGCAGTTTGTCCTACAACCTTGAAAAGGATATGCAGACAACATGGCATCACTAGATGGCCTTCTCGAAAGATCAAGAAGGTAGGCCATTCTCTAAAGAAGCTTGAGAGCATTATAAATTCGGTCCAAGGTGCTGAGGGTACCATACGTATTCGCTCATTTTATGAGAGCTTCCCAGAATTGAACTCTCCAAGACACTCTGAGAAGGGAACTTTTTCATCAGCTAATCTGGGTAATCCTCTGGAGCAATTAAATCCTCAGACTGAGAATGGTTTGTTCAGCTCAGGAGCCACTACCTCGAATTCTCCATCTTCCTCATGCAGCCAGAGCTCTGGTTCTACTACCTCTTTCTCAACCGGGACAAAGCAGTGTTTTACTGCAATAACTGCTCTGAGCAGCGGTGATCCAGTCATGTCCAATAACCCCTCTGAAGTGCTAAAACGAACACACAGCGATGCAGAATTACATATTTCCACTCACGAAGAGCCGAAGCCTCTTATAAGATCCCAAAGCCACAAATCATTGGACGAGTGGGGAAGTCTCGAGAATGTAGCCACTTTACCGAAAACCAACAACCCCCGCATAACACGTGATTTGGGCATTTATAGAATTAAAGCAATTTTGGGGGAAGAAAAGATCAGGTTTAGCTTGAAACCCAGTTGGGGACTTAGAGATTTGCAACGTGAGGTGGCAAAACGTTTCAACATAGAAGATATTGGAACAATTGATCTCAAGTACTTGGATGATGATCAAGAATGGGTTCTTTTGACATGTGATGCTGATCTTGAGGAGTGCATTGATGTGTACAGAATGTCGCGAAACCATACAATCCGGATCTCCATTCACCAATCTTCACATCAAAATCTAAGAAGTCTTGGTGGTAGCAGTGGTGAGGCTCAGCACCGAGGCCATATCCATTTATAAGTTTCCAGTGTTCGGGATCTGAATATCCATCCGGCACCAAAATTTCTCCTTTGTAGACAGAGCAAGAAGGCAAACCATCCGTTGGAGGCAGGGACGTCAGACCAGGTTTGAACCCCGGCTATAGCTAAAAAAAAAAAAAAAAAATGGAGGAATAAAGAAAATTGATATCAGGTATTTCAGTTCATGGCTTTCTAGGTGTTGCTAGAGAATTTAGTCGGTGTAATTACATGGTAGATTTGCTTAATTCCCAGGTGCTAAGCATGTTTGCTTTGCTTAAAGCTGTTGCTTCCATTGGACATGTTGTGTCATAATTCAAGTTTCCTTCGGCAATCAAGATTATGGCCCAGTTGATTGAAGCTAGATGGCAGTGTACTTTCTCCTTCGTGACTTTTGAGAATCGACAACTTTCAAGGCGGTCTGATTTACCGAATTCTGGGAAAGGAAAATTAGAATTACACCCAAACAAGATTGATGAACACCAAGTAGTTGACATTCAGGGTCAATACATTTTGGTGACTTCAACAGGTATCTGTAAATTGGGGTGACTAAGGTACTAAGGTACAAGTAATGGAATGTTTACATCAGCTACTACATAGCCACAGATCTATTACCCTCCTAAGTCCTCCAAGAAGGTACTGTCAACTGAACTCATCATTTGGTGGAACATACATCAGATGCCAAGATCAAATTCCATGTAAACTCGAATGAGAGTTTGGAATTAACAATGCACGTCCAACATGAGAAAAAGGAGAAGATGCAGCTTGAAAAATCCATCTGAATCTTTGACAGCAGATCGTCTCGTAAATCTCAGATGGAGCAATCTCTCACGATATCCTGGAAGATGGAGTTAAGATTTTTTAAATTTGGAAACTATATAAATGTGACAATATTTGAACAATCAAAGATTAATGAAGATCAAATCCAAATCGCGCTGATGAAAATAGAATCCTACAAATAAATGAGCCTCCTGACAATTACCAAGCGAACATATGAGGAATCTCACTATTCTAACCTCTCGGGTCTATATATACCATTATACCTTACCAGACCCTTTTTATCTTACTGGATTTCCACCCCGTACCCCACAATTTTTGTCTTCGGAACTACGGGGGTATTACTGAAGTCGCAGAAAATGAAAATAATAAGCTCTGCTTTGGTCATACGATATCCCCATCAAGTTCACTGGGTCATTTCACACGTCCACAATAATACACAGGTTAAGCATGAGAGTGATTTTCACGCAACAGAAGCATCTGTAATTGGGGACAACCTTTGTGGTGCCGTCAAGTTGCTGCATTTTTATGTCTCATCATCCCTTCTGATTGGGATCAGATCATCTTTATCAGGTCAGCGCTGGCATGTACACCCCACCATTCAACTGCAAAAACACAATTAAAAAATGAAAAGATTACCAGATGAACCTTCGGCATTTGACATTCAGACAGTGCATGAACAGGAATTCAATAGTCAACTAGTTTACCTGATGCAATACATCAGGCTACGCATCAAGCATTCATTTTATCTTAGCTCCACAACGAAGCCCACTGGATGTCATGACACGAATATTCCGCTCCTGCAAGTTAACAATCATCAAATACTGCTAATAAACTCCCCCATATTGGATTTAAAAAAAAAAAAACTCCCCCATATTAAAGCTCCAGGGAAGAGACTGGATGTTTGATGATAATTTAAGTCCAAAGAGGTTTCACAAAGGTTCTCTAATAGTTAGTATAGTGAAAATAGTAAATCACTACCAATACAATGATAGCAAGATCCACATATCCAGACATTGAGAAAGGAGTAACCCAACAAAAGTCAGGGATCTTAATTAAACCATACACTCGCTCCTTTAGATATGACAATCAAACAACCAAGGAATATTAAGAAGACAAAGATAAGGAAAAAAATGAATTTTAAGATACCTGCATGCATCCAAAGGAGCCTAGACCCTTCCAATTCATCTGCTTCTGTAAAGTCTAAAAACTGAGAGAAGAGAACTCAGAAAGTTGTCGCAGGATGTTCATTAGAGAGTGAGCTACTGCGCTGCCAAGCATCTCGACAATCATTGTTTCTTCTCTCTTCAAAATCCTATATGGTGCTGAGGAACAATAAAACAAATTCCTAATCTGCACAAAGAAAGAGCTATTGAAGATACTGAAAATATAAACAGCACGAATTTCAACTTGAAGGCAGAGAGAAATTTCTTCAATTGATATACTTGTATAGTTAGATTTTTATGTCCAAATAACTGTATAAGCTACAGCAAGATTTGATTATGGAGAGCAACTGATGAAGTTGATGTTACCATCTCAAAAATCCAGGTAATCATTTTCTTTTGCTGCAGACTTGGTATACTGCCCTGACCCCAACCTTTCTGTATATCCTTGAGAGTTCTGGAGACAGTCCTGCTGCCATCATCTCTGTTCAAGAGCAAAGGTAAGCTATGGGAATGGCCATAAAAATTTAGAACTAAATACATCCCACATACACATTACTTTCATTCAATGAGGAAAATAGAGCATGTTGATAACATGACTTAGTGCCAATTTGCAGCCATATGGGTTGCAACTTGCAATTCAGTACTCGACATATAATTAATCCTATGAGATTTTGCAGGAGCATCACCAACTGTTCTAAAAGCTTAAGTTGTTAGATGAAGGCCTGATTTATTATTTAAATATTCTAATACTCTCCCTCACACATAGGTTGGACTTTGGCCTAAGTCAACATGGAAATATTTAATTGGGGAGGCAAATAGGGGCTTGGAAAGATTTAAACTCAGGACCTCCTACTCTAATACCATGTGAGATTTTATGATACCACTGCCAACTATTCCAAAAGCTTAAGCTGTTAGATGAAGTTCTAGTTTATTATTAATAAATCCAATAACTTCTCTAACACCATCCGTACTCCTAGTCTGCAAGCATATCATACTGCATACTGCATATATTTAGTGCAAGGAAGAGTGATATCCAACTATATTTCAGCACAAAACAGGGTGGCAATTATTGAAGAAGACGCTGAGCTGTTCCTATTGTTCACGGGCAATATAGTTAAATCAAGGACTGTAGATATAAGCAGTCGGGTGGCATATGACAACCAAAAAGGGAGAACAGAAAGAAAAAAGTTAGATATTGTGTATCACTTAATATACCTTTGCACTATGCTTTGCCAATTGTATTCATTATGGATATCTGGTCTTCTGTGGATGGTTCTCTCCTTACTTGCTGCTACCTTCTCATTTGACACTATATCCATCATCCTCTCTGCAAGTTGATCAGCCTCCTTTTTATTTCCTTTATGTCTTAATCCATCAATTACTGGCATAAATGATGCAGGGTCAATTCCATATCCACTATCAATCATCCTATTAAGAATGCCACTGGCATCATCTATCTTCCCTTCATTACAAAGGATGTTGATGAGATGATTAGAGAGAAAATCTTCCAGATCAAAATGTCTGTTAATTGCAGCTTTGAACAACTCTTCAGCTGCTTCAATTTCCTTTCCGGCAAGCAACTCGTTGAACAATAAGCTGTAGAGGGGTTCCTTATGGCCACATATATTAAGAGCTATTTCAAACATCTCCTGGGCCAGTCCAAAGTCACCAGCCTTGCAGAAAGCTCTGATGAGTATCTTAAAAGTAGTAATATTAGGAAATACTCCCTTCTCAATCATCTCATCTAGAATAGAAGGGGCATCATTAATCCTCCCACCTTCACACAGGCATCTGATGAAATTATTGAAAGTACAGACATTGGGAGGTATCCCTCTTTCTTTCATTTCATCAAGAAGTCCATATATCTCAAATATCTGATTCTTTCTTCCCAAGCCCAAAATCAATGAATTGTACGTTTGTAGCCTCCTGCTGCAACCTTTTTTCTCCATGTCCTTGAGAACTCGAAAAGCGGATGATAGTTTTCCCTCTTTACAGAGAGCGTACACAAAGGAATCGTAAATAACAGAATCAGGGCGTATTTTTCTACTCATCATCTCAGCAAACATCTTCTTTGCTTCTTCTACCCTACCGGCCTTGCATAAACCACTAATCACAGTTGAGTAAGAGATTAGATCTGGGGAACATTTGTTGCAATCATTGGCATTATCAACTAAGCCAATAAAAGAATTCCCCAAATTTCCAAGAGCAGCACTTCCGTGACTCCACATCCCACTCACTATCTCCATTGCCTTATCCAACTCACCTCTGAGACATAACCCATGTATTACAATATTACAGGTGACAGTATCCAAGCCATAACCTCTCTCATTCATCTTCTGCAGTAACTTTTCAGCCTCTGATGTCTTACCCTCTTTCCAGAGGCTATGTAGCAAGAAATTAGAAGTGTAATTGTTTGGGAAACAGCCACTCTTCATCATCTCCTGGAGAATATTCCTTGCTTCCCGCATCTTCCCTTTGCTGCAGTATCCCTGGGCTAAAGTGCTATAACTGATTGTATCTGGGGAGACACTGGAACTTTGCATTGAATGCATCACTGTCCTTGCATCAGACAACATCCCATTCTTGCACAGCCCATCAATCACAATATTGTATGTGTAAATACTGGGTTCAACACCACTTTCAATCATCTCATTTATTATTGACTGTGCCTCTAAGAGGTTCCCCTTCCTAATCAAACCTAACAACTGGATATTGTAGCTCTCCAATTTCATCAACTCACCCTTTCTCTTCATCGTATCGCCCAGAGTTTTGGCTTCCTCCCACATCCCTTCCTTGCAAAATCCTTGAAGCATTAGATTGTATGTTACAGTGTTCGGCTCAGGGAGGCCCAACTCTTGATCTGTTAACATATCTCTAAAAATTCTAGAAGCTTCTAATACTTTACCGGCAGCACAAAGAGCAGATATCCGGGAATTGAAGGTAACAATATCTGGAGACAAGCCATCTCCTCTCATCCTCTCTACCAATTTTTCAGCTTCATCAGTCATACCTTCCCTACAAAGGCTAGAAATCAAAGTATTGTACACTACATTATTCGGCGCAATCCCCGAGCTCTTCATCTCATTCAAAAGCTCCAACCCCTGGCCAGTGAGTCGAGCTCTACAATACCCACGAACCAAAATCCCGAAACTGTACTCATTAGGCATGCACCCTCTCTTAGGCATTTTCTCAAACAAGTTCCGGGCATCACTCAACCGGCCCGCCTCGCACAGCACGTCGATCAACAGATTAAACGTGTAGGTCTCGGGGCTCAACCCCGCAACAACCATATCCCTGTACAGCCACAACACGTCATCCACACGGTTTTCCCTCAGGCACGCCCGTATGAGCAAATTATACACGAGACCCGGAGGCGGGTCGTCAGGGAAACGAGAACGGAGCGACTTGAAATGCGAGACGGCGGCCGCGGGGAGCCCCGAACGGGCCAGCAGTTTCACGAGGGAAACGAGGGAAGAGGGGCGGGACTCGGCGGGGCAGGAGGAGAGGATGAGGGCGCGGAGGTGGTCGATCTCCGGGAGCATCCTGGCGCGAACCAGGATGCGGGAGACGATGGGGAGGGAGCGGGCGATGCATGGGGCGTGAGCGGGGGAGGGAGGCGAGGAGAGGATGCGCTTGAAGAGCTGCCATGCGAGCTTCGGATTGCCGGAGTTCTTGAAAAGTGCTTTGGCGAGCTTGGCGGTTGGGTCCATCCAACTGCCGAACGAAGTGTGTCTGTCCGCCGTCGACCGAGTTTTGGTGTTTTTTTTTGGGGTTTTTCCGTTGGTTCCCTCTTTCTCTCTCTCTCTCTCTCTCTAGAACTATGGTTAACATAAAATATTAGTGATTAGGGAAAGCAAATTTTTTATATTTGACGAGTAAGTATAAAAAAAAAACTGGTTGTTTTACGGAAAAGGTTTCCGTGGATTTACCATTTAATAACTTTCAAGATTGAAAATGAGTAATTTTTAATAAGTTTGTAGTTCATAATAATGAAAATTGCTGACACAATATGTTGTCTGTTCTTGAGATATGATTTGATTTGATGGTGGAAACCAATTTATTAAAATTGTACAATGCCTAATACTTATGGATTCGAACTCATTTTAATGGCTATAATGCACTGAAGTTATCCACTAAACAGGATTTTCTTTCCTGCTATTCCCCAAACAAATGATGACCACGTAGAATTAAGTTGGAATTGTGTCGGAAACAAGGTCTTTAATAATTCAACCCAACAATTTTGGAGATTTAATATACTTAGGTATAATAACAAAGAGTCGGCTACAATTAGAGGTGATCAATTCTACGGTGGATCAATCCCCACCTTAAAATAAGGAACCAAATCAAAAGGATTGATTGCTAATATGTTAAACCAAGAACTAGCCCAAGAACTAGCCGGCTAGTGGATCAAGGAAACGGTGTTGTTTTGCTCTTTTCTTCAACCTTTTGGCAATTAAAAAAATTTATATTGATATGATTCAAATTGTTTGATGCAAACCTAGAACTAAGAATCAAACCAACTATCGTCAATTCTAAATTTTAGAAATTGGATTCCTGCATTAATCATCCAGAGCCGGCTGATTTGGTCTGATTTTATGCTTGCTTGTAATCAAAATTGGTACGGAAGTGGTAGAGATGGAAGTAATCTTGGAAAATTGGAGTTACCAAATTAGTTTTTGCTCAAAAGTGTATGTCCTATTTACAGACTTTGGAAAAATAAAAACAACTAGACAAAATCACATGCAAGATGTAACCACATTTAATTATATCGGGTGCGTTTGGGAACTACTTTTGGGGAATGTCTTTAGGAAAATGCAAATACCTTTGACTTAAAGGTGTTTTCCAAAATGCAACCGTGTTTGGTAAATTGCACTTTGAAAGCTCTTTGTAAAGTATTTTGAGCAAAATAGCGTTTGGGAAATTACACTTGCAAAAGATCTTTGTGGTAAAAAAAAAATTATCAAAAGAAAAATTAAAAAAATTGACCAAAAGGGCGAGTGGCCGCGGCGACCTTCGGCGACCTCCCCCGACCTCCGGTGACGCGGATCTCGGGGCGCGAGGTCGCGCGACGCCGTCGCGACCTCCGGCGACCTCTGGTGACGCCGGATCTGGGGCGGCGGGTCGCGGGAGGACCTCACCGCCCGGATCCGGGTCGCGGCGGGGTCGCGCGGCCGCGCCGCCCTCGGGCTGGGGGCGGCGAGGTCGCGGGAGGTCGCGCGACGCCGCCGCGACCCGATCCAAGGGCCGCGAGGTCGCGCAACCCGGATCGGGGCGGCAAGGTCCTCCGCGACCTGCGCCCCCGGATCATCCGGGTCGCGGTGACCCGGACCTTGCCGTGGGTCGCGGCGGTCGCGCCACCGCCCGGCGGCGTCGCTCGTGGGCGACGGTCGCCGGCGACCGCTCGCGGAAGAAGAAGCTCGCGGAAGGAGAAGACCGTCTGCCGCCCCAGATCTGGGTTTGCGGTGACCCAGCCCTCGGTCGCGCCACCTCCGGCGTCGGTTGCGCCACCTCCGGCGTCGGTCGCGCCACCCCCGACGATCGCGGGGTCCCTCTAGCGATCGCCGGCCGCTCACGGTCGGCGGAACCGAATCCCCGGAGAAGATGAACGGTTGCGACACAAGGGCAAGAACCGGAAAAACAAAACATTCGTGAGGACAATTTCGGAAAAAAAAAGTTATGAATGTGCCCGTGTGGGCATGCCCAAAAACCGAAAGCCCAAGGCGGGTCCCCCGCCTTGGGCTTTCGGCTTCACACATCTTGGCATTCCCGAATGCGGGCTCAAATTTTTTTCCCAAACGGCCTAGCATTTGGCCAAGTACCTTTAGGCTTCAAAGGGGCTTTGGGAAGTGGTTCCCAAACGCACCCATCGTCGTCTATTGATAAAATGATATGACATTCACAATCCAAATTCGACACTGGTAATACCGAATCTCGGGCTAAATGGTCCAAATCAAACCGAATTGATTAAGTACAAGCTGAGAATAAACCGTCTAGGGCTATCAATCACTGGTAAAACAAGCTTACAAACAATCATAGTCAGGACTCTGAAGTCACTTTTCACTGTAACAAAGTAAGGATGAACAAACACGAAGATTTTGGATACTTTGTAGATTCTGAAGCTCAACAGGAGCCAAGGATTCCTAGATGCGCCTTAACACCTTGGCAAGAGTGAATTTACCAGAAAAGAACAGGTCACAACAATCTTTCTTGGTAGTTCTTAGATATCTTGTATTGCGTTAACCTTTGTATGTACATGTGTAATGATATCATGTGATGAACTTCTACCACGCAAGCTTCGCTTTTATCATTGGACATCAACTCTGCTGTGATGAAGCAGGCGTGTTATGCTGTTGTTTCTCGACAACCATATATCTTGGAGGTGGACCAAACAAACTCAGCAATACCTGCAAGTGAGATAACATAAGTAGTGAATGGCCTTGAATGCTATGCCTGCATGTCCAACTAGACAAGGGCAGTTGTTTTGCCCTTAATGCTATATCTGTATTCCAACTTGACAAGGGGATGGTTAGACTTGACAGACCAAGCCAGGTCTAGTGTTTGACTTTGACGAATCATAGCCTCCACCACCTTGGTGAACCCCATTTGTCACCAAGAACAATCAGTACAAATATGATCTCTATATGCGACTTCATAAAACTATATGGGACTATTTGTCTCATTAACTCTTTCTCTTCAATATGGAAAGAAATCAACAGCAACATTTTTCATCTAAACAATTAACAGCATATGACATTGGATTATAAGGATCAATGCATGGAGTTCTTTTAAGTTTTTAGAGGCCAACTTGCCGTGGGGACTAAAAACATTAAGACTGCATTTGTATAGGGTGACATTAATAGGGATGGTTGAAAATAGGAATCAGTATACGGGTCTGAGTAAATATGTTAAAAGCTGATCATGTAATGTTGTGGGGTCTTAACTTCCTTATCTGTAAGCTACATGTATCATAGAATATGAGTGTGAGACTCCAGTAATGGACAGGGTTTTCTCTGAATCTCTGATTTTCACAATTTCAGGGATAAAAGTCACCAGGAAGGAAAAGCTGAGATCTCTAAATGCCACATCTACTAGTATAGGGACAAAATGCTCGCTACTCTGATACTTCGAGGAGGTAATTGCAATTTACTCTCATTTGGTTTAACTTACAGGTAGAAGGACAAGCCCATGCAAAAAGCCAATAATAACCAATGCCAGGTACATTTGGAAGTAATAGACCTGCAAAAGACAAAGGGCTTCAATTCAATGTTCTCAAATAGCCATGTACAAAAGTGCAGACTGATAAGGAATAAGATAGAGACCACAAAGATTTCTGATCTGGCGAAGAAAAGTACAAGTACTCCACATAGCTTTGTCAGGGTAATACCGCTGCAATAAGCAAAAAAGCACAGAGCGTCAACAATTCACAAGGATCAGGTCAAATTTTCTCGTAGGCATATTGATTTCTTAAGTAGAAACTGCCACATCAAGAGGGAAGAGGAGAGTAATTTATTAACCTGAAGACAGAAGCACCCATGGTAGTGAGAGCCCCTTGCATTCTTTGGTTTCGATTGCCAGGGCACACCTGTATAACAGCGGCACAAAGCAAAAGGATCATCACATTTCATAAGCGCCTTTGAACAGGAACAGATCTTTAATCACAAGCGAGGACTTCTACAGAAAGATCACTGTCAACCCAAGATTTCAAGTATTCGTTTAGGGACAGGGGTTCAACAAGCAAGGCAAATGAATTAACACCAGGCAAGTGCTGAGATGCCATGTTCTTAGAAACCTCGGCTCATGCAATTCTAAGATGAGGAAATATGAGAAGAAAAAACACAATAAATAGAATCCATCAGCTCCCTCCATATGCAGCCATCAGCACATTGTCCAGTCAAGAACAAGCAAGCATTCTAACAAGAATAGGATGACACTGGTATCAGAGGCGGACTCACCAGAAAGGCCTGTATTATGTGCACACAAAATTCGACAGCAATCCCAATTGACATTACAAGGTTAACGACAGAAACTGCATTTAGTTGGATGTTAAGAAGTGCCATGACACCCTGTAGAAAGGAATGAAGATGTAAAGATTATTGTATCGTCATATTTTTCATTGTGAGTTGAAGTAACTCATGAATGAGTAAACATGATGAATCAGCAAATAGATTATTGTCAGTGCAGAGATATACCATAAGATCCACAACAATCATCGCTAGTACAACCAACATGATTATTGAACTCCATAAACTGCAGTTGAGATGCACCGGAAAAGAAATCAAAGTGCCTGTTACTTCAGAATTGATTGTAGATATATAATCAAATAGGCAACATGACAGAAAGAATGGGAGACAAGCGAGAGCACACACCTGGATGTGACAACCAAGAAAACAACAAAGATTGCACCTGTTGACAAAACCACAACTCAAGAGGTGAACAAGCTAATGATGATCCATAAATGCAACATCCACCACTTTTATGGGGTACACCTCAAGAATGTCTAGTAAAAGAAAATAAACAAATAGCAGATGCAGAAAATGAGAAACATTGGCTAATTTTCCTAGAAAAGGATTGTTATTTTTGTTAACCAGGGACCAATCATCGAAAGATCATGGCGGGTAGTCCAAGGTAAAACATTTATGTTTTACTCTGCACTTCTCAGAAATGCCTAAGAACTACATACAAATGCCAGAATCTTATAAGTAAGGGTAAGTAATTCAATCAAAAAAAGAAATCATACCTAGCTGAATTCAAAAGCATACAAGAGGGGAGGGAAAAAGGAAGGGAGGGAGGGAGGGGGAAGGGGGAAGATGATGGGAGATTATTGGAGACCATTCTTAACATATGAATTGAATGACTGCACTAACATATGAAGAGGAAATTTACAGATGCTAGACTTGCTGAGGAATGGCTGCAATGGTTCAAAATGGATTATCTAACGAATCCCCCTGAAAAGGCTCAGGCTTAACTATGTTTTCCCTCCCGAAGTTCAGATATCACAATACAGAGGAACAGGAAATTAGACCCGAAGTAATTTATCAGAGTACAATCATATGTTTTTCACTGTTTTTCAGTGACATACCAAGGGCTATGGCGATGTTCATCAAAGCCACCCTCCATATATCCAGGTATTGCTCAAAGAAGATATAGAAGACTGAATATGGAAAAATGTCCATCTGTATCAGAAAAGAAAAGATTGTCATATAAGTAAGTCAACATAAGAATATTGTCTCTCTCCGAATCATGCCAAAAGTAAGTACGAGAATTCTGGTGATGTATCTAATGAAAAGATGTGAGTTGAAATATATGCCAAACAATCAAAAAGGATTCAATAGTCAAAAGTAAAAGTGGGAGGTGCATAGAAATCCAGAAGCATTCAAACCATGGAGCCCAACCATCAGTCATATAGATCATTATAGATTAATGATGAGGTGATCATGGAAAACCTGTCATCACTGGAACCATGAGACTATTGCTAAGTTCCATGTCGAAAAAATACCAAACAGGTTGCAATTTTATTTAAAAGTTTGGCCAAACATATAATGCAATATTCCTTCATATTAACAAACAAGTCTAATATGGATGGCAAATTTGAGGTTCAAGTCACTTAAGCTCGGCCATCATCACCTCCGAATGGTTCTAGCTCTTAGAACAGCAAAACAATTACTAACATATGCATGCATGGTGCTAACAAACTTGGATGCTTCATGCTTTTCCTGTTAGCACAATGAATGAGCTATATAGACAAAGCATCATCAAAAATTTGTCACGGTTGGATTCCAACTTTTCTTGCCAACCTCTGTTTGCTAAGTTATTAGAGCTAATACATATAATGTTGAACAACTTTGGAACCTTGAGAGACGAAGAAACTCTTGAGCTAAACTCCCTTGCAGCACGCATGGAATTGACGTAGTCACCCTACAAAGCACAGACAGATCCAACCAAGTAAGCATGACTGACATAGTTCGTAGCTCTCCCTCCCTCCCTCCCTCTCTCTTTTTTGGGCTCCCCAAATTTCAGCCCAGATGGTCTCAATAGAGACCTTTTTTCTTTTCCCCTGCAATCCCCCAAGAAGAAGGGATGGACCCCTGCTTGCATGGTTGTCCCCTCAAACATTGGCCACTAGACCAACATAGGAGATCCAGACATAATTTGTAATGATACACCAACTAATAAACCAAATAAAAAAGAGGAAAGAAGATGCTGCTTCTGTACTCTTACCTGTTTATTAAGTGGTGTGTGGTATGTTCGGAACTCTGATGCATGTATAACACCACTCTCATAACCTGGTGAAAGTCACAAGGACAGGAAAAAAAAAAAATTCAGCAAGAACATTCCAAACCAAGTACTCAGCACTATTTATGCATGTGTGAAATTGGAACACAGATATTAACCCAAGAATGAAAGAGAAAGGTCAACGTCCATCATTTTAATTATAGATAATACACTAGACAATTACATAAAGCTCAGTTCAATAACGCTGGAGAAACACAGGAAAGAGGCAATCCACCTTGATGATATACATGTAGGGGTAGGCTTGGGCGTAACAAGTGTGAACACATGAATAAGACGAGATGCTGGATCTTATCATACTTAATTTAAAAAAGGAAAATTTCTCTATTTGGTATTTTATCTGTCTACTTTGGTATAAGGTGCCAAGAGCAGATGGAGGAGATCACAACTCGAAGAAGATAAGAAATTACTTTGCATGTAAAAGCATAATAAAAAAATCAGCTCCAAATTAACGAGTCATTGCAAGTTAATGTAATATCGGAGACTCACAGATGTCTTAACCATAAAGCAGGAGGCCATCTACTCCACCTAAAAAATAAGAAGAAGAGGAGGAGGAGGAGGAGGAGGAAGAAGAAGAAGAGAAGTAGAAACCAGAGTCCTCATTTTTTGGGGGAAGGAGAGGACGCCTGATTACCCAAACAGATCTATTGGTCTGATTGGGCAGACATGGGTCGATGCATATTTGAATTCGTGTGTGTGCTAAGTTCAGTTTCAAATATATCCAGATGACAGAATGATCTTACATACCATTAAGATTGACACTGCTTGTGTAAGCTCCATGACCACCCTTTGCACAATCAGCGGACGGCAGTGCTTTAAGAAACCAAGGGAGCTTCTCTCTGAATTGCCCAGTAGATGGACGACCATTTTTAAGATCTGACTGGAGGAAGCACTGGAATAATCCCAAACAGTCAGGTACTAGAAGTAGTTCATTTACAATGCAACCTTTTTGTTGCCCCCATTGACACGACAGACCACACAGTGATATTTGTTCCCTTCATCAGTCAATTATTGGCCCACTAAAACATTTCAAACTACACATACATCAGGGACATACCGTTGTACAGTCTTCACACACGCCACCTATGCCACAAGGGCCTTCATCTGGTGTACAGCAAGGAGGCTGAAGACAAGACAAATTATCAACTTCAGATATCAAAGCATAGTCAAGTTTACTGGAAGCAGTTAATGGTGAAAAATACAGCAATGCTAATAAGAAGATTGTGATGACAGAACAATTCTCCCAGTCGGCGTTTGAAAGTGGGTAGTTTTTCCATGCTGGTAAAACTCATCAACTGCTGGTAATTTGTAATCATTATTGGTAACTTTTCGTAACCGGAAAATTGTTTAATGGTTAACTTTTAGTAAGTTATTTACTATTATATCAAATTACTAACTTCTCTTATATTAAGTTATAAATTTATTTTAATAGCTTACCAATATTTAATGACATGCAAATTACCAACCTTTGTCACCATATTTTTCTTGGGTAGGTTACCAATGTTTATCAAATAATTTATTCATTTTATTTATCCATTGTTTTAAAGTTACCAACTCTTATATAAAGTGACCAACCACAATTTGAGTAACTTACCAACTATTCTCAAATCAAGTTATCAACAAATGTTAGTTACCAACTCTAATTTGAATAGCTTATCAATGTTTGCTTCCTCATATTCAAATTATTAACTTACATAATTGACTTTTGTTTGTGCAACTTACCAAATATCAATTGACCAACCACAAGTTGAGTGACTTACCTATATTTGTCCGATCAAATTATCAACAAATGTTATATGTTTAGTTGATTGTTTCCAAATTTTTTACTTTGGTACTAACTTACGGACTTTTATTTGGATGTCTTATCAATGTTTATTTGCATCCTAACATTATTTGGGTATCTTATCAACCTTCATTTGCATACCTAACCCACCTTTTCAAATTATAAAAGTGTTATACTAAATTACCATTTATTAATAAAAATTTCTATGATGACATTAGGGCTTACTATAAAATCAAATAGGTAACCAGAGACTAGTGATGCAGGTTTTGGAGTATAGTTGTTTTTGTGGGGTTGCAAAAAGGTTTTCGTGTGTGTTTGTGTGTGTGTGTGTGTGTGTGTGAGAGAGAGAGAGAGAGAGAGAGAGATGCTGCAAACCTGATCATCAGGCGGACAGTAAGTTCCATTTATAAACTTCCGACAGCAACCAAAAGCTTCTGGAGATAGCCATACTAGAAAATCATCCAACCATGATGCGGCTGGCTTAGCAATATAGCTTGATTCTGGTGTTAAAGATGCTCTTGATATCTGCAGGAGAAATTTCCCATTGTATTCTTTTTCCAGGATAAACCACTGAAGTTTTCATCTAGTATGTTGGGATAAAATGATCATAACAGATTCCAAGTTCATCTTAACAATTGAATGAGCATTCCACATAAACAACTTTCTCTTTTACAATTGCAGTCAAGACTGAATCTATTGTCATTGTTGTTGACACCATCCTCACACGCAATGGGCGGTAAACCAACAAATGACTTGGCTATCTTGAACTTTAAATGCCTCTACACTATTGTCTTGCTGAATTTGGAGTGTGCAAGGCATGCTTGGGATCCACCCTCATCCATATCATGTCACTCATCACTCCTACTCCAGATCGATCAATTGTTAAAATTACATTTGGGCTTTCTGCCAAAAACAGCATCATATGTTGAACTTTGGATATAATATGTTAATTGCAATAACAGAACTTTCATTTCTCAATCATAGGGCTTGGCTTCTCAACATGCCTTGAAGAATTCTAACACGTGAAGTACACTGATAACATCTTTGGTAGTGAGATTTCCATACCAAGGTAAATTTGAACTTATAACATTTGTTAGAAACAAAATACACATAGGAAAGGAATGATTGGCAAATGGACCTACTCTACTTTTTCAGCAAGATTCCCAGAGTACAGCATGTGTCACATGTATATCCATGACAGAGACGAGCAAAATTTAACTCAACTAGAAGTTCAAAATGAACAATGTGCACACTCTAGGAGCAAAATTGTGGTGCATGACTAAACTGCCAATGGAGTCGATATTCAACTCAAAACCTGTGCTATTTTAATACCTCATTCAGAAGAGAGTTCGCATCACAATGGCTGATGGAGCATAACTTATTTGTATGGCTTGATTCCGCACTGAAAACAGAGCCAAACAAACAAATAACTTGATAAAAGGAGCAATATTAGAAAAATAAGATAAAAGGTTAGATAGGAATATCCATGACACAACTGAGCTTTGAGAATTATTATTTCCCAGAATGCCAGTAACTGGATCATCTCACAAACAGGTGATTAAGCCCTAACACATAAAGGAACCTGACAAAAACTGCTGCATTTTCTTAAATGATTATTCTGCATACGTTTAGTGAGTGGTATTAAGGCGAGGTAGGATCACTCTCTTTCTTTCCACAAGTGAAGCAAGAACTCCTAACTTAAGCAAGTATGATTGTCTGCTTCCTATGTTAGGTCCAAGGACCATCGCTACATTTCGTTACTATGGACAGCTCTCTCCAAACCTCTAGAGTGAACTTCCTTTCAGTCTGATATACTTTCACATCCAAATGAGAACTTGGAAATAACTTGATCAAGGGATAAGGGAGGAAGAAAAAAGTCATACCTGTAGTTGTAGTCTTTAACAACAAAATACAATGGTGGTCCAACTCGAAGATACTCGGACACATTATTGAAATAACCCTGCCACAAAATGTGATAAGATAAGAACATGGAAACAAGTACCAAAAAGCCACAGTTAAAGTCGAAACCTGAAGATAGGAGTCCTGAGGAAGAACAATCTGCTGCTCCAGTCCTGCCTCAATCCTTGTACATAATGCCTGAACAGATGATTAATAGATGGCCAAAAAATCCAGGAGAAACCCTCAGCAGTTTACTATTTAGAGGAATCAAAATGCAAATTTTGGATAATTTCATCTCAAATCACTAAAAAAATTTAGCTAGAATAACTTACGATGCTTGCTAATGAAAAAGCTACAAACGCAGCAACTACAAATATTTTAACTGCCCAATGTCCAAGAATACGAGCATGAACATCCTGCAATGGCAGAGAAATTTACATGGTTTTCATATGCTGAATAAGAAATTTTTGGTGCTCCGATGAATGAATCATAAACAGGTTGGTGACATAAGATTTTCATAAGAGAATTTCTAGATACCTTCATGTAACGGACAAGCAATCCAGGATTTCTCTGATGAGATACTACATGACAAAAAAATCTCTCAGTTTGACAATGAAATTTATTCATAGAGATCATAAGTTATAAACCATCCTATTTGAAATCAATTCTACAACCATGTAGACTAGGGCAATATTGCCTGAATAGTGAAAGATTAAACGGTACCTTCATCAGAAACCCCGGGAGAATTTATCTTTATGCAAGGAAGACAATCAACCCTGTTATTCTCAGCTCTGGTGAAGTCGAAAACGATCAACGCAACAAATGCAGTGACTTGCAGAAGAAAGTCCAAAAGAATAGCCAAAGCTGTAGATAGAATCGTGAATATAACTCGTTACCACAATAAAGCTGAAACTGCAAAACATAGTAGGAGTAAAACCTCATTACCTGCAAACATTGAGAAGACACGACATGCTGGCATAGGAATGAAAGCTCCAACTGCAAACGCCAAAACCTCAGACAAACTCGCCAAAGTAATGGATGGACCAACTTCTACAAGTGCACTACTTATTCGTTCCTCCAAAGACATGTCTGATGGTTGCCTTTTCACAGCATGGACCAATATGCACATGTTATCCACTCCGACCTAGCGGATTTGCACAGCACCCATAAATTGAAGGAAAAAAAATTGTATAATGACAACTGCAGAAAAAGGATGTGGAATCTAATAAAAACAAGCCACGCAGGTTCCATGATTAAGCACTTGGTATAGGCCTGTGGTTGTGACATACCAAAGAAGAAGAATAAAGGCCTTAATATGGAATGGGTTGGAAGTAACACAATAGGACTTAGAGAAACCCAAGACTTTCTGATGAGCAAAGATATAGTAAGTGCTGGAAGAAAATGAACAAAAGAAAGTCTTTACATAGAAATTCACTGGGATTCCTGTAACCAATTTCCTCAGAGGAGGTCAATGTGATATTACCAATACAGAGGAAATCCTCTGTCTGATGATTATAAGCATAGAAACTGCTAAGTCCTCCCTCTGATGATTAGGAACAGAAACTTCTAAAGCAAAAGCAATAGCATAACAAGGTTGTGACATCCAATTGAACAAAAGAACAAAAGAAATTGATCAAAAGAACAACAAATTACCGCCAAGACCAGAAAAGGGATGACTTCCATTATAATCAATGTAGACTTGATTCCAATTGCGCTAAAAAATCCAACAGAACCAAGGACAGAGAGCATGACGATCAAAACTCCCGCAAGACCCAGCAATACCTGGCACCCAGAGTCTTATAAGTACTGCAGTTGTTTACAAGGAATCAAAAATAGTATATAAGCAACAGATAGAAAAGTATATAAGCGACAAGATAGACGTGTGGAACTTAAAAGCTTGATGTATCATTGCCTTTCTCAATGTAAGCAGCAAATCATTTACTTTTTCACTACTTCATTTACTAAAGATGCAGTCCTCATTGATTCTCTCTCCCTCTCTCCTGAAGATCCTAGAATATTTCCAGGTATATACATCGCTATAAGCATATGTTTCTATGCACATACACTGTTATATTCTTGTATGCCTCAGAAAAGGATAAACATGACAAACATAGCACAGGAATACTGTAGGTTAAAAGCCGCAATTAACTGACTATGCAGCTCATGGGGATACTGCTTACTTCGTGTGGGTAGTGCGCACATATGGATTTGTAATTACTGTTCATCCAGATAAAGTGATTCAACTTATTGGAATTTTTAAGTCAAACCTTTGAGGAGATGTAGAAAGTGGATGAACTGAGTGGATCTCCCAGTGTGAAGGAAATGTACGCAAACATCACAAGGTAGCTGACCTGGTGCAAAAAAAAAAGGTAGAATATTCAATATACAGGATTCAAAATAACATTTTCTTCACTGGTTAATGAAGTCCTTGTCACAAAAGCAAAAAACTAAACTCAAAATAAGGGCATACTACTATCGTGAGAACATCTGCAGTACTTTCTCTCTTTAGTTCTTCCTCAATTGAGCTTTCAGATGAAAAGGAAAGGGTCAAATTGTTAGACTCTGCAGATGGCAGCAGCTCCTCCTGTCAAATTAATAAGGAATGATAGAAGCTCAATTTCAAAAGATGTTTCTGTTCCAGTCTGCCACACAGCGATTAATCATGCTTCCATATATCTAGATAATTTTAGAGCGAGCAAAAGAGCATCAGTCAAGCAAATCGGTAGATTAAAAGGTACATCAAAATACAAAATAACACTCGCTGATCAAAACCCCGACAATCTTCACTAGGCCAAGCGTATAACAAGCAAATTTACCACTCAATGTTAAGCTATAAATCATAAACAGCATTTTCTGAGTATGAAAAACCTTAGCTAATTGAATAAAAGCCTTCTCCCATGCCAGAGCCATCCTATTCTCATCGGTTGCATCATCCATTGCATTATTAACTGGGTATGTGACAACAAATGCAGATGCCTGGACAAAAGAAAACCATCAAAGAATTAGCAGAAGGTCAATAGGAATTACAATGATGAATGTCTCACCTCAGAATAGTTATTTCCAGAAAATCCCCCTAGCGCAGTGCTTGGATCAAGTGGAGCCTCAAAAGCACTCATACAAGTGTCTGCAGAAGTATAATGCTGAAGAAACGAAAATGACAAGAAAAGGTCACATAAGTATTCAATAGTTTTGATTGAAGAATAAAAATGATATCAAAGGGGCAAAGAAGCTCTTCTTCAGTTGGAACCGGAGTTCATGTCAGCGACTCAGCAACCAGTTATTCAATTTGGCTGACATCTCCAATAGTTGCTTTTCACTGGGGAAATAAAAACTTCTCCACACTGTCCCTTTTCTAAATAATGTTCAACAGTAAAGAAGATTCTGAGAGGATCACCGATCATGAGTGCCTCAACTCGTGCCCCGCCCTATTATCTTTTCTCACAAAGTTGCATCCTTGTCCATCTTCTAATTAACATCAGCAAAAGGACGCACTCGCCAGGACAATTCTAGTCCAAACAATTTTGTTTTTAGTGTCTGCTCAACGCAGCAATAATCATGCCAGAATTGTTTTTTTTCTGGTAGAACTTTTTGGTAACCCATATGAGCAAGTCAAATAGGATCAACAATATGTATTTACTGTCGTATCATAGTCCACCTACAGTAGAAATATGATGATAGAACCAAGAATGAGTGTACCCCGAAACTGGTATGCTAATTTAGCAAGATCTAAGCTCACTTATTCTACTTATCTTTGATTATCAGGTTTGATATCGGCACTGTTCCAACTAACGATCATGTATCCTAATGACACATCCAGCTCAATAGGTCAACATTACACACCACAAGCTTGGTCAAGTGCCTTCTGAAGCAAGAAGTCTATAAGTAGCTTACTTAGCATAAATATATCAGGCACTATGCTTGGTCAACATGACACACTACCAGCTTGGTCAAGTGCTTCTGAAGCAAGGAGTCTATAAGTAGCTTACTTAGCATAAATATATTACGCACTATGCTTGGTCAACATGACACACCACCAGCTTGGTCAAGTGCTTCTGAAGCAAGGAGTCTATAAGTAGCTTACTTAGCATAAATATATTATCCACTATGCTTCATTTTCTCTCATTCGATGAATTCTCACAAGGCATATGATAGGCAGGTTTCTTCATGAGCTTCATGAAGGTTAAAAACCGATTTTACCCTTCTCAAGATCCATTAGGAAACCTCTGAATGCAGAGTCATGCATTAATGTCCTCTACAAACCTAGAAGAAAGACATTTAAGTACCTCACGCCATGGAGTAAGAAAGCTATTTCTTGCCGCTTGGTGGAAATAGAATTAGAATTCTACGCCAAGAAAGATATTTCTTTCATATATTGGTTGCTTGAATTTTAGGGTCAGCATCTTAATCCTTAGTAAGAAGGTCATCAATATGTTAACGCAACTCAGAAGTGAATGTCAAACAAATGACAAAGAAAGAAATGCAGTTGTCCATAGAATACAAATGTTACCTGAAAGCAATACTCAGCATGCGTAACCCCTCCATACATGTTGTAGCTATCCGGGTCCATTTTATAATACTGGAATACATACACAGACATACAGTTTAGATATCTGTAGATAATTAAAAAAACCAGCATTGTTATCCTCAAAACCAATTTTAAAACAACAAAAATCACACAAGTTAAACTATTGGTAATCTCCTACCAAAAAAAGAAAAAGAAAAAAACAAAAACCTATTGGTAATCACTTGACAACTTACTGCTGAATTATTAATACTCTAACCCACATAATAAAATGTTACATTCTCATCTCATGATGGATAATTTGGAAATTTGTATCACGATGGTGCAGCCAGACACCTTCATAACTGGAGGACGCAAAAAGAAGGAAGAGTAGAGCAAAACAGTGAAAAGCAAGACAGACTAAGATATTTCATGTACAGAGTGCTCGATAGAGGAACAAGCAACCCACAACAAAGCTTTTCTCCAGGAAGTGAGGAAGGCCGGATGGATTTCTCATGCCACTGATTTTTATTCAAGATGATTGCTCTCCAAGATCCGTATATGGAAGGTCCTTCCAATGCTAAAGAGCCGATAAAGAGCTCAAAAATTTGATTGGAGCAACATATGCAAATCACCACTTTAACTACTTGGTTCTCCCAAATGAGTGGAGTACCATATTTTAGCTGCACTAAACCAAGTTGACAGAGCAGGGGCAGAAGATCCTATCTCCAGGTCTGAACAGTGAGGAAGGAAGAGAAGGGAAGGAGGCTCGTTTCTCTATTGACTTAGCTGGAAGGTAGGCCATTGATTAGCAAATACTATAATCATCTATGTCTTGATTGTTGATAAAATTTATAGCAACACATGTTGATTCTAGAACTTCCGCAAAGAGAATCATTCCTCACTCTTGAACTTATGCATGGCACTTTTTTCTGTCTCCTCTTTTCATTCCTTCTACAAAGGACGGTAGCATGTAGGTACACTCCTCGACATAGGTCACTTTTTTCTGTCTCCTCTTTTCATTCCTTCTACAAAGGACGGTATCATGTAGGTACACTCCTTGACATAGGTCACTTACAGATAATATCAGAAGGAGAAATTCAGCAAGACTACTGCACTTAACATCTGGCAATGAAATGACAAACTAACTCAAGTTGGGTAGCAAGCGTTTGAAAATGCTCCCCGACAGACTTAGGAAGACTTTGAAAGAATGAAACAGACACATAATTGTTGGCATTACCAAAGTTCAACCGTATTCGATCGTTCAACTGTAAATGTTAGATGGTATGATACCAAAATATCAGAGGTTGAAGACATGAAATGATAAAATAAACCTGCAGAATACTTTGAGTTGCACAATCATTGCCCAGTGGCTTCAAGCAAATGTCAGCTAGAGACACCATTTTGCCTGAAATGTTGACACGGATTCCATCCACCTGTCAACTCGAATGAAAGATAAAAAACACATTAGAAGTCATGAGAATGGAAAATTATATGACAGTTAACTGAAAGATTTATAAATTCTGATCAATAACTATCAACCTCAAAGGCATTTGCCAAAGAAAAGAGGTAATCCCACCACAATACCTTTTGCTGTAAGTCAAAAAGCAGCCGGATATTCCTATCTGTTACAATACTTGGTTGCCGGCCACCCTCCACATCAGGCACAGTTGCCAAAATGAGCTGAAGATACATCATATCATGTAAAAGGTAAATTACAATGGACACAATAGAGAACAACTGCAAAGGATATTCAGAAAACAATGTTACCCAAAAATTAATTCCAGTTGACAAAAGGAAGATCGTGAATTAAATCCACCAAAGTTCACATGCAGATATATAGAGGAGAGAAATATATCATACGTCAACATCAACTGATTCAATGGCCCAAGGATCAAAAGACAACTGGTTCCCAATTTTGTGTACTTAGGAAAAGATGGATTTATCTATTAATCAATCAAAAGAATTCACAAAACATATCAGCATGAAAGCAAAGAGATACATGAGAGCTCTATTAAAAGTATTTCATCTAAGAAAAAGCAAAGACCATTTTCAAAGCTGACTAGTAGATCCAATGGTCAAAACTACTGCGCTCTCGGATTAACAGATCCTAGTTACTGGTTACTAATAAAGTTGCAAGCAGGGCAGGTGAGGACAGTGGAAGGAAGAAAGGTTAACTTTTGCTATACATCGATGGAGGATACTATGAAAAGCTTTATTGAATATTAAAGAGCAACATTGAACTGCAAAAAGAACTGAGCAGTGCACAACCCATGCACTTTGATGTCAATACAAGCACATGCTTATTGCTACTTGACATACTTAGATGAGATAATCAATATGTACATACACCGAAGAACTTTTAGTTGGGTTATAGAACACCTCATAATTCTTAGAACTTATGCAAAGGTCAAGGAAATTAAACAAATACACATGAGCTTTCAGGATTTATAGAATTTTTCATAAAGCAAAGACCTTCTAAAGAAATACCAATATAAAAATTGCATGAAAAATAAGATCACAGCATTTACAAACCTGCTCAATTCTATAGAACGGTGCAAGATGACTGTCAAAGAATTGTTTCTCTTCTGCTGCTTTACTTCCAGGGCCAACCCACAACTGCAGTAGAGTTATTTTAAAACTGGTTCTTTAACACGGCATAACCATAAAGAAGAAATACTGTTCTCAAAATATTAGCAGAGGTCAGACAATCACCAGAGGTAGTATTTTCTACAGTAGGATCTCTTCAAAAAACACACTGAAAGTTTTCAAAAGAAGGAAGAAATACTGCACCAAACAGAGTAGGTATATTTTCCCATATTGAAGTGGAAACCTACCTAGACAAGCAAGACTATGGCTATGCAGAATAGCTAAAGCTCGTAGTTGTCAAAGTGAGATGAGAACTGTGACTGGAAACCCTAAACTTATGAGGCATGAATCATGTAAGCAATCGACTCCTAATTTTTTCTTTTGAAAGATCAAATACAGTTCAAAATCTGGTAATGCCAACAATACCTTCTCTGGACGGGTCTCCACCTCAAAACGGAGAAGGCCTAGGCAAAGTAGAAGAACAATTGCCAGGGATGAACAAAGCACCAAAGTTGCATTTCTTGCAATCCACAGACCATAACTCCTGAAGAAACAAATAGAGCCATTTAGCATGTGTCATTAACAGAAAAAGACAAATCATTGAAGTTGACCTGTAAAAGCTTGAAATATATCCTTGGACAGAAGAAAATTGGACCATGTTACTTTCTGCTGAAGCCATTTCTTCCATCTGAACAAAGAAGGAACCAATCATAAAACATCCAGAAAATATAGGGTTTAAACACTAAAACGTTGACAAGTAAGCAAAAGGAGATGACTTCTACATAAGTTCCAAGCAAACAGGTATCATGCTTGCAAGTGCTGCTACCAACTACCAACACAGCCCATCCATGTAATTATTTTCAGTCTGATCAGTTAGTGTTAACATCATCTCCAACTCAGTCAGGACAAAATCATTAGAAGGATTCTTTTTCTTTTACACTTGGCAAGGACTCCAAAAATATTAATAAGAAGCAGGAACTTAGCAAAAGCCAGATGCTGCAAGAGCTGTGCTTTTGAAATATGCATTTTGTTAAGAAGGCAAAAAGGAAACAATTTCGAGACTAATTCTAAAATTTGGAACATAAAATAAACATATCATTTAAAACATGTCTCTCTGCCCATTTTCACACTTTTCTTCAATAAATTTCAAAAGTTACAGCTTTTCAAATGACAATTTTTAGAAGTGAAAAAAGCACAAGGCCAAAAAACCAGAAGCCACCCACACTGTCTTGGAAGAGAATATAGTTGTTTCTATCAACAACTTTAGAAAGCGTCTATGATAATGTTGGAAAGGAACGCATCGTAATTTGCAAAAATGGGATCTACAGAACTATGCCAAAAGAATTTTGGTTGAGCAATGTTAAGAGGATTTCTAAATCAGCTCTAAACCATTTCAAGGTCTCAGTTACAGATGTCCACTTCGTTGGCAAAAGGAAGAGAAATGAAAACATGAGAACAAACAAGAACCCATTGTGCATACTCAGGAATCTACTATAACATGTAAAAGAGCCATGTACCAAGTAACCTGTCAGAGGTCCTTCCAAAGATGATGACATGCTTGGACTATACCTTACATAGCTTAAGATATAATGAATGATGAAAACCACAATTTCTACCACTGACAGACAACACAATGATGAATACAGCAATCACAAATGAAACCAAAAGGCAGCTGAAACATAGATCAGTCAGCATGATGTGATATTCCTTAAAGTCTGGGAGATGAACTGTCATGAGTAAGCACGCCAAAGTCACACAGCTGTAAACTTAGTCGAAAGAGGAAAAAGGCCATGAACCCTGAGGTTGTTATGAGAACCACCCATACTGGCCAGATGAAGACTATAAAATAGCAATTACTACATTTAAGATATTTACAGAATTGAAGCACACCTTCACAGGACGTTCCTTGTCCTTCTGGAGAACAGAACTACTTTCACCATCATTTATAGGATCCAGCAGTGGTTTTCTTATTGGTGCAGGTCTCCTGTTTTCTCTTCTTCCATAACATGAACTCCATCCGAAAAATGCAGAGATAAAAACAATATATAGGATACCTAAGGAAAGCTCAAGACACGCAACCTGCCATGATCAGCCAAAGGTGCAGTTAATTCCAAAGGTACAAATCATGAGCGCACTAAAACCAAGGATTTAAGCAATTATTCTAAAAATATTCATGAACTAAAGGGATTAAACATTAACTACAGAAGAGAAATAAAATCAGCTTTGCACAAACTCCAACCTCTAGAGATCCAATGCTGATAGAACATGAATCCCTTTTATGAGGAGAAGGAGGTTCTGCATCAGAGCAAAAAGGAGATGCAGGGCAATCTCCACAAGAGCAGCCCAGAGAAGTGTCACCGCAGGAGTATGAAGAGACATTCATGAGCTCCATCCCAGATGATTCAGGGACATTTGACTTGAAACTTATGGAATAAGGTGAACCAGGAAACCCAAGATCTGCTTTCTGACCAATAAATGAAAACCATTCTGGCAGAACAAATTGAAGTCAATGAAATTGACACGTGAAGGGTGCAAAACATGAGAAAACATCAAAACGCAAAAAGACTATGATAGGCATCAAGCAAAGAAAAACAGATGCTTAAGCTGTGTCAAAGTATCTACAATCAAAGGAACTGATTCTGAACTATTGCTTGTTCAAACAAAAAGGTCCTTCCAACATGACACGCAGTTGAGACTGATTAAAGAAGAAATAAATACAGAATTTTTGCGGGTCCTTTTTTGATAGTTTCTCAGAGCTTGATTAGTGCTAACAACCGAAGTAATCTACCTACAAATTTAGAGCTTCAAATTAATGTTATTTAGAACATCATGCACTGAGGGAGCTACAGCTATATGTGAGAAGTGGCAAATTTCATAGAAACAACCAAGCAACTTCCATGAAAGACAAACACAAACAACAGAAAATCAGCAGGCCATCAAAACTCATCAATCAAGTAAGTAATAACTAGAAGATACCTCTATAACTCTTAGCACCAGCACCAATAAAATCTATGGCCCGTGTATTCATAGTCCCAAACTTTACTTCCTTGCAGGAATCATATAACATCTCTCCAAAAGTATCGGTGACAAAAAAGTCGATTGCATCAACTGCCATATTGCCATCAATCTGAAAAAGTATCGGAGTGATGTAGTAGGAGACACAGAGCATAGAATCAGAAAGCTGATAAAGATTCCCCATTTATATTATTTCTCTTGAATTTTTTAATTGCAAATGACTCTTTCATGTTTAGAGGAGCCATTTCAACATCAACATAACGATGGTGTTTCAAAGATATCTTCAATGTCCACAACTTAAAAAGAAGTATAAGTCTTGAACCAAATTATTTGTCGTTATATTAATAATTGAACCCCAAATAGTACACAGTATTTGCAACTTACCTCAGTCACAGAAGTCACATTTATGAAAAGGCTTTGATTCGGCGAGCAAGACAACTCGCAGAAAAGGTTCAAAAAGTTCCTTAAGCATGCTGGACAGCCCACTAGGAATGGTATTGCCTAAAAAATGTACAGAGTATAATGGTGTCACTTGATAGTGTATGAACATAAAACAAGTACCTTGGGAAAAGACACAAAGATCTTATTTACTTAATCAAAGCTAAGTCTATCAATCTACTAAATTTAAGCAGAAAGTATATCTCCTTTTGTCCCTTTTTCTTTTCAGGGGAGGGGCAGGGGGCGCTTGCTTTGTGGTATGGGGGTTATCAAAGAGGATTAACTGACCATGAAAGTAAACTAGAGCAAAGAATCCGACTCAATGTAAGCAAGAACACATTTGTTAAAGCATTAGCTAACTTCAGGGGGTGCCAAAATCAGAAGGAAAAGGCTATTATGAAAAGTGCCATTAGTAACAATCAAAAGCAATCGCTCACGCATTTTGCAAAAATTATGCAAAGCCATGCATGTGAGGGAATCTATAGACACCAGAATTCAAGTATAACCAAGACGTTGCAGGACAATAATTACCAATAGTATATTACTATATTCCTTTAGCAATCTGACTCGAGAGCAGACTAATGATTATCCACTCTCCCAACATTGGTCCTACAGGGTTGACAAAGGTCATCTTCAACCAGCAAATGGATCATTATAACACAATGCAAGAAGCACCATAGAGCAAGATAACAGGCCCCAAGAACTCAAAGATCTTTGATGGCAGATGTTGTAAATAAATATAGTGAGTTTTTACTATCTCACTATCCAAAAAGAAAAAGAGCTTTATGACAATAAATCTAGCAAGAATTTCTTCGACAGTTTTATTTTTGAAAGAGGACCGGTGGATGGAATGAGTATGCTAATTCATTCATCTAGACAGGATAAAGAGATTCCCAATCATGAAAGCGCAAACATACTTAATGATAAATACGATCAGCCTTCTCAAGAATTGCCTTCAAGAATAAAGAAAGAGCTGTCCAGGAGTACACATTTGGGGCCATGTAAAGTAAAACATTGCATCCTTGAGGCATTAGAATACAAAGGTTTTAATGGAAGAAAAACCCTCAAGGTGCACAAGCACCTCCACTGTGTACAATTAAGTCTGAGTGTCAAACCAAAAGGCTTAAAAGCTTACTTGTTGAACTTGAGCACGTAATGTCTCAAACTGAGTCTCTGTACAGCAAACATTTCCACTTATAGTTGGACATAAGCTTTGAATTTTGGCAGAAAAAAGTTCATCAGGCTGCAAAAAACAGGTGTTAACTCATCTAAGGCATTGTTATACCCATACTAGGAATGGGCAGAAAAATAAGAAAAGAGCTTTAATGCTTCATTTTCTTACTTAATACCCACAACATACCTTCACAGAAGAAGAACCATATGGACAGTTTAGAACTTTGCCATCACTGCGTTCTCCACATATATCATACATTGCACAGTAATCTTCTGAATGCCTTTCTCTGATCATTATATCATATTTTTCAAAGGGCAATGAATGAAGAGGATAAAAATTTCAGTAAATCCAAGACAAATAAAGTAGTAGAAACATCACTATTCAGGTCCACTACATTGAAAAGACTAGCACAACTTGCACTGCAGAAACTACAACCCCACGTTGCCTAAACTCTACATTCAAGAGCTAGGAGTATCAACCAGCTTATTAAAGACCAGATGGGTCTCAATTAAATGACTAACAAATAAGAGAGAAAAGCACACGAGACTGAATCGCAGAAAAATTCTCACGGGGCAGATAATTTAAAGAAACAGAGGCATAGTCGCAAGTCACGGACACAAGACTACTGATAAAAGCAGGCTTACAGAGACATGGCACCGGAACTCGAAAGCATCTCCATCTCAATCCCCTGACAGCTGAGCAAGGAGGCATAACCGATCACCTACAAAAACCAAGATTCACCCGTCGAGTGAAGACCAACCCAAGAAAAGTCATCCCGGTCAAAATAGCTTCACAGTGCAAACGCGATTCAGCCATCGAGCGACGACCCACTTCAACAAACAGATTTAGACGCCGACCCAGAAGGCCATTTAGCACCGAGCTCATGCTCCGAGCAAAACCACTATAAAGAAAAGTACAGAATCCGTGCCTGAAAGAGAGCAAGAAATGCCCGAAAAGAGCGAGCCGAGAGATCGCGCTTGGAGATGGCCATCCCGGCGCTCGTCTTCGTGCTGGTGCGCGAGGACCCAGAGGAGGAGCAAAAGCGGGAGCGGTGGAAGCAGGACGAGACCAGCGCAGCCAGGCAGAGCAGCACCGCTACGGCACGACTCTTGTGGGGGAAGTCATCGTGTTCCGGGATTTGGGAGGAGAGAAGAGAGACGATGGGGGACGAAGTGATGAGAGTAAGACAGGAAGCAATGATGCGGGCAGAATCAAAAGGCGGACGACTATCGCGTTCGGGAGCAGGTGCGACTGTGCGGGAGCGTCAAGGCTTTTCTTGGCTTTTACTTTATTTGCTCGTTTCGTAGCGTTCTAGGACTTGTATGGAATATCTTGGGATTGTCATCGCGTAAGGAATAGGATATATATATAAAAGGGAATTGAGATTTTTATAATAAAGAAATTTAATTGAAAATGCATATAAATATTAATATACAAGATAATTCCCTTTTTTATCAGAGATTTTTATATGCTTTCATAATTTATCTAATAAAATTAGATAAATGATTCTATCAGCTACATTATTTATATTATTCTTTTTTTCATATCTCTCGTGTGATGAATTATGCAAAGGTCAATTTTCAAGCATTCACGAAACTCTCGTCACCTCTAATTTGGTTTCTCATCTTGTCATTTAATCGAAATGAGCCATCAAAGATCAGAACTCTACATGTTTAGATCGATTTCTCATCTTGTCATGTCATTGAAATGAGCCATCAAAGCAGATGTACAGATCTGAGCTCTACATGTTTAGATCTTTGAGCAATAGTAAGAACTCGGCAACAAATTTCATATGGGTACTTATATTTTTATTGGGATGAATGTCATTATTTCTACGAGGATCGTTATCGTAGACTTTTTTTTCATTTTTATGACAGGAAATTCGAACTTAGGTCAGTAAAATCCAGATTCACAAAAGTTGCATTTAATCTCATAAAGAAAGTGAAGTTGGATTTTTTTTTTTGGTCGAAAAGTGAAGTTGGATTTAGTGAGGCTTAAACCGGCATCTGCCAGGGAGAGAGAAACTACAAGCATTAAACAGAGCCTTTTAAGTAATACATCATGATCTGGGCTGCCCTTCATTGGATGAACAGGTTAACAAAAATCTGATGGATTAGCATTCGACCATCAAATCGCCGCTCCTGCCGATCCTCATGCAGCGATGCAACTGCTTCACCGTGGATTGTATCTCACGGCCTTGTGGATGTGACTCGTCCCCGGCAATGAACCTACATGATCTGTCGTTAACATTAACAGCGCTGTACCCAGCCACCACGCTGATCCCTCTCTCTTTTGCCAGCCTCCTCATCCTTGCAGCATCGCTCCACAAACCACCTGCAGCATACATGCTCGACGCAAGCATGTAGTTTCCTGAATTCGACGGTTCCAACTCAAGAATCCGAGGAACGACATCCTTGCCCATGTCTTTGTTTCCAAAGCTTTTAGAAGCACTCAACAGCGCCCCCCAAGCACTGGCCTTAGCCTCCAATCCTTCGGGCATCTCTCTCATCAAGTCTATGGCTTTATCGAACTTTCCTGCTCTGCTTAACATGTCTACCACGCATGAATAATGTTCTAACCCTCGGTGGAGATCATACTCGTCGACCATTGATTGGAAGAAGGAAATCCCCTCCTCGACCAAGCCCCCGTGACTACAAGCCGATAGAACGGAGAGGGCAGTCACTTCATTGGGCTTAATGTTGTGCAGCTTCATCTCGGCAAGCATAGTTAGGGCTTCATGCGCAAGGCCATTCATGCCGTACCCAGCTACCATGGCACTCCATGAGAGGACATTTTTGCCGGACATTCGGTCGAAAACTTTTCTTGACGATTCTATTGCGCCGCATTTTGAGTACATATCGACAATGGCAGTTCCAACAGCTACTTCTATTGCCAGACATGTCCGGATTGCTATTCCATGGGCGGATTTTGACCTTTTCAGTTCGGCCGAAACTGAGCAAGCCTCAAGCAAATTGATGATGGTAACGGCATTCGGCCTCCCTTGAGCATGTATCATCTTGTTGAACGCTACGATGGCCTCGTCAGGCTCCCCATTGTAGGTAAGCCCAGAAATCATTGTGCTCCATGAAACTGTGTCTTTTTCCTCCATGCCATTGAAAAGGTCCCAGGCAATCTCTATTCTACCACATTTTATATATGCATCAGTCAGAGAGTTATAAAGAAAATCATTCGATTCATATCCCTTCCTCAAAGCTAGACAGTGTACTGACTTGCACCAGGAAAGGTCCACGTAATGCTTGCATGTCTGAAGGACATTCACAAGAGTCACTTCATCTGCCTCAATCCCTTCCTTTCCCATTGAATGAAACATCGACAGGGCTTCCAAGTACTTCTCATTAAGAACATATCCAGAGACTATCGAGTTCCACGAGACAAGGTTCCTCCCCGTCATATCTCTGAAAACGCTAACTGCAGAATCGACATCTCTGCACTTGCAATACACATCGATCAAAGAATTCTCAATGAACGAATCAGCATCCAAACCCTTCCCGAGCACAAAGGCATGGGCCATCTTTCCCACAATCAAAGACTGGATATTAGCGCAAGCTTTCAGGACACTCACTAGAGTCACCTCATCAGGGTCAATCTTGGCCTCCGAAACCATCTTCACAAACATCCGCAACCCAAGATCAGCTTCCTCATTATGAAGATACCCAGCTATCATCACACTCCATGATATGACATCCCTCTCAAGCATTTCATCAAACATGTCCTCTGCACGCTCCATATCGATGTCTGCATACGCGCCTAACAAAGAGTTCTGCACCGAGACAGATCCCCAGAACCCAATCTTTATCATATAACCATGTAGCTCAAATAACTCGTTCAGCAACCAGATGCTGCGACACCCCTGGATAGCCAGCACCAAAGTGGAGACACTGGGTTCGAATCCATCGACCCTGGCTCGCTGAAACCACGACAACCCTCGTCCCAAATCTCCGCGATGAAGAAACCCATGAATGAGCACGTTCCACGACACGGAGTCCCTGCTTTCCATGGACCGGAAGACGCCCAAGGCAGATTCCGAGTCCCTGCACTTCATGTAGGAGTCCATGATGGAGTTGCTGACGGAGGAGAACGCGTCGAGACCCTGCTTGAGCAACCAAGCGTGGATGGGCTTCCCATGTTGTTCGTTCGATAGCTTTGAAGACGCTTTGACGACGGAATTAATCACAGAAGGCTCGGTGATCTCAACTCCCGCTCGCTTCGCCTCGTTGAAGTGGACCAACACTTCATGCCAACTCCCGTTGCAGGACAGTTCTTTGAACCGCGAGATTGTGCTGGTGATCCTCGGGAACGACGGGCTCAAATGCGATCGCATTGCAAAGGATCCAAGACCATATTTTTTCAAATGCCGGAGTAGAAACAGATTGTAAAGTTCCTTCCTTTCGATCGGTTCATCGTTCATATAGAGCTGAATCTTTCACCTTCGAGGACCCAATTTGCATCATGGACAGAATGGTTGCACGCATTTGGTAGATTTTTTTTCTAATGCATTCTCGTAGATGTGAAGCAATACGATCGATGAAGGCCTCATCGTTTTGGCCAAAGGCATTGGGAAGTTCAATCCATGTTGTGCACACAGCAAATAACGTCGAATTGACAGTTAAATAATGCACGGCTGAAACTGAAAGATCGACAGTACGATGAAACTTCTCTTCTTTGTTACGACTGCAAAACTGCATTTGGCGAAGTTTATACAAGAAAAAAATTCCGATGTTCAATGCCATCTCTTGTCGAAGTAGAAAGAATATCTCAGCCTTCACCGAGCAGAACGTTGCTTCTGCTAGAGAAAGGAATCAAATGAGAGAGAGAGAGAGAGAGAGAGAGAGAGAGAGAGAGATTATTCGCTTATGTTACACCGACGAAGATATGGGTTGTCAAACATAACGTGTTTCGACCAATAAGGTTTGTACTTGGAGACCGCCAAATCCAACCATGGCTTATAGTTTCCATTGTAATGAATGACGGCTGCATTATCTATTTCTGTCAGGTTGAGTGCCGGATCATAGCCAAGTCCCAGCACGTGCCACCTCCGATCGAGTGGGTAAGTAAGGTTGTAGAAGGTGATCAATCCGGGGGGTAACGTGCCGAGTTTCCACAATGTCCTATCCTCGTTCTGCATTAAATTTACAAGGAGTCAGTTCAATCATGGCAAAGACAGCATCCACATGTAAGCCCAAGAGCCATATATTCAGTCATTGGATGTTGCGCTTCAAATATAATCATATTCGCAAGCAAATCAGCACTTTTGTTCATAAAGCAGAACAAGGGGTTCAGCGAAGACACAGGAAAAGATAGATCAGACATCACGGACCCACGGAGCTGCAACTCCAAACATGGCAAAATCTACGTCAAAGAGGGAAAAAGAAAATTTGAGATATGAAAACAATTGAAGCAACTATGTATAATCATAAGTTATCACTTCTCTGTTTCCAAGATGAGCTATGTTTACTCAATACACCTAGTAGTTTTTTTTTTTTTTTTTTGGGTAAGGTCAGCAATAAAATCAATACACCTCGTAGTTGTTGAAAAGAGGGAAGCAAAAAGGACAAGAGGCATTGGAATTACCATATCCTGCCAGCGGTGATATATTCCCGTGATGTTTCGCTTCTTCCACTCCTTGAGGTCAAACATATTCATACCATATGCCCAACCACAAGCACCAGGATCAAAGTTCTCAGAGATGAGTGGATTAGAGAAGTTGAGATACTTATCGAACCTATGGAAACTCTCCTTGCAAGTCTCAACGGCACCATTTACCATCCCATGCAGATCAACAGACCAAAGAGGCGTCAAGTCCTTCTGAACCACTATGTCATCATCCAAGAATAGTATCTTGTTCAACTTTGGGTAAACTTCAGGAAGGTAAAATCGAAGATGATTCAGCATGGACAAATAC
The DNA here is from genome assembly GCF_016545825.1 of Eucalyptus grandis. Lineage (NCBI taxonomy): Eukaryota > Viridiplantae > Streptophyta > Magnoliopsida > Myrtales > Myrtaceae > Eucalyptus > Eucalyptus grandis. The sequence continues at coordinate 27,628,989 of NC_052620.1, forward strand.
TTTGGATTTCTGTACTTGAGATTTTCAGTCCCAGCAGATAGGGAGGAAGGGTGATTTGCCTTGAAATAAAATTCTTTTATCCTGGCAGACTCAAGTTGACGTAGAACAGAACAATATGAAGAATTGAGCCATTTAAAATCATCAATATTTTCAACCTGAACAGTTGCTTTGGCAGGAGGATTGACAAGAAACCACATTTTCATTGCTGCAAAATTTAGCTTATCTGTCACAATATGGAACACGTGCTTCTCAGGCTCCTGCGCATGCTGCATTGTGGAATTCACAACCACAGAAGTTGCTAGCACATTATCGGAAAAGATCGCATAGTGATACAGTGAAGGATCTTCAATCTTCTCTTTGTCCAGGTCTCCTTTGCTAGCATAATGCAGAAAATAATAGTTAGCAGTAAGCTGCAGATGAAGGCAATGCAATGGAGGAGGAACTGTTTTAGCGGCTAGCTGAATGAGAAATGCACTCTTTTTCTTAAGAGCATTCACGTTTTCTTCAGTTGACTGAAGCATCCCTCTTAGTTTCCTTGCAACTGTAAGGCAATCATATAATTGGTCCTTCGCTAAAGAGAGGATGTGGCCCATTGCTTTTGCCTGATCAAGTGCACTAGAGAGAAAGGGAATGAGGAGGTAACCAATAATAAAAAACTGAACCTTACCAAAAAAAAAAATAATAAAAAACTGAAAGCATGTTCAAATTCGAGAAAGCAAAGGTCATTGGACTAACAGGTACCTGGAATGAAGCTCAGCATCCGAACTTGCTTCTCCAATGACTTGATGACTTTCTCTAGAGTGCTTCATGAGAGCACTATAAAGGCTAGTATTATTTTTTGATTTAGCAATGGTAGCATATGCTTTGGCCATTATGATCTGGTCACGCATAAGTTTCAATGTAGAATCAGAATTAGGATTCTCATAATCTCTTCTCCATATGCTGTACTTTCCCTTCATGGTGGTATCAAGATTTTTGGACCTTTCTATTGCTGCATCAACCATCTGATCATCCTTCTCTTTACCTCGTTGGATAAGCTCTGCAGTTCGGAGAACCCTCCTTTCCTGCCGCATCATCTGAAAGGAAAGGCAGGCAGTTACTACAGATTTGATCGTCCATGAAACCCAGACAGCATGCTTGAAAAGTTCAACTGGTGGATAAGGCAATTTACCCGACGCTTGAGCTTCACAGGGCTTGATGGGGGCACAGGCTGATATTGAGATCCACTTCCACCATCAAATCTCATCTCCGAATGATTGCTCATTGTCTTCTCTACCTAAATTTGTGTTTCTTTGTCAGTTGCTTGATATAACAACAACCAACAACAATAACATGTACAAAAATAAAGAATGAACATCATCATTCCTCTAATTTACTCCATGTACTGTACTGATTTCCCGGCCCCAAAATGACCATCAGCAATTGTTTCAGAACCTGTGGTCTAATTCCTTATGAGCAAAAGATAAACAAAAGGTGTCGGAATAACAAATTTACCAGGGGACCATTCATGCGTCCATGGTTGCCATCAACTGGATTTTCCCACACCCATGAATTAGAGAGGTCCTTCATTCTTACAATACCCATCCGAACTTCTCCGGAGGAATGGCTGTATGTGGCAATGATCTTAATATCCTATATGCCATAGGTAACAATAACATGAGCAGGTTTGTCTTCTGTAATAAGTACATTCGGCTATTTACAAGATTCTCCGGAAAGTCCAGCAAAAAATTGACACAAACTCGCTTCCAGTTCTTACCTCTTCATCTGCAAAACTACCTTCTTTAGCATGAAAGATTCCCTGCTCCTGTTCAGCCACATGACAAGAAATCAGAAATTTTAGACAGCAGCAAATGTCTGGTGAAATAAAAGATGCATATTTGACACAACAGGTGTGGTCAATTTGGTGTAAAAGGTCAGATTTAACTCCTTACATCAAGAAGCTACAGCTGAATCCAGAAGACAAAAGTCAGATATAAAACCCAAAAGCCATGGTGTAAAGCCTCAGCCACCCCCAAACACCCCCTAAGGTTATAGGACATGGATAATACTTGTAATCAGTTATCGTGCCATTGTCTGCCATTTTTCATGGAGATATCTAGTTTCACCTCTCAGTTAGTTCTTATGAACGACAGGCTGACTCAATATCCATGTTTCTTTCAACTGCATATTTTTGTTGAACTCCTCATTTAGCATCATTTCGACACTTAAGTTGCTCATATATACCCGCTTGATCATATGGCCCCCCATTCTAGTGGCAAGAACCATGAGTAACAATCAATCCTCCGGTATAAATGCAGACATGCCAGAGGCCAGACGTCAAGGAAAAGAAAATACACAAGTAACAATCTAGACTCAGCGCTCTGTGATCCAATTTCTATCTTTCCTGGAAAAGTCTGCAAGATTGCCAAAAAAGCTAATCCCACGCCTCGTGAAACCAAAAACTCAGATGCAGGATTTTGAAGCTACAAATAAGGACGCTAGAAGTAAAATGAGTTATGATAGGTCAACCGCATGAAAGTAATTTCCGCTAAAGGATGTCACGACGACTGCACGACAAACCTAAGACCAAGACGCCGAACCAATAAAAAAGACCGCGATCCGGCAAAACAAGACTCACCAAGTCCCTGCCGTCGACATTGCAGGCCAAGCACAAGAGCATGAGAACGAAGCAGCCCGACACCACAGAACCCATCTTCCAACATCCGGTTCAGCTCCGCGCCCCCACCGAATCTCCCAAAATCCAAGCCATCAGCTGCCCAAAACAAATTGAAAAAACGATGCCCGACGATCAGGAACTAGACCCGGTGCGTTCTTTCATCTCAAAAAAAGATTTTGGTCAGCACCCATCCAGCCCGAGCCCAAATGCTCGCGACCGATGGTGTCGGGTAAGCGCCGACGACCAGTGCTCAATGAGGTCCCCACACAAGATGACCAAGAACAAGAACACTGCATGAGCAGTCGACGCGCGCATCGCCCGCTCCAATTCGTCTCGCCCTGAACTAAATGCGTCATTTCGAAACCGGGCAAAGGCATTAAAGCGCGGACTCACCAATTATTCCTGATCGGCGGCGCCGCCCCTGCTCCGATCGACCACTGCAGCAACAATCCAGAGAGAGAGAGAGAGACAGAAAAGCTTTGGTTTTTTGACAGTGGCGAGGGAGAGAGAGAGATCTGTGCGGTCTTCGAAAACGGCATGGGACGCGCGACGCACGACGAGCCGGTTGAGACGCGTCGTTTTTGCGGTCCGGACTACGCGTATGAACTCCTACTTTTAGAAAATAAAAAGTCGCACTCTTTTGTACCGATGATTTCGATTAAATATATAAGTTAAAAAAATGTTATCAGGCCGGTTAATAAATTTATGTTTACTTCACTGAATGATTTTAAACATATTTTCCTAAAAAATAATGATAGCTTGTATTGTTTACAAAGATGAATAAACAAAAAATACTTTTATCGTTTAACAAAACATTTACATATAAATATTTTTCAATGACTAATCATTTCAAATGATACAAAAGACAATTTAAAAAATATACATTTTGTTACGATCCAAACTCCAAGCGCATGCACATCCTCAATGGTCGATACAAATTTGCAACATCCCATGAACCGTTGTCGACCCATTCATTTTATCGAATACGCGGAAGCGTAATCATAAACTCCAAGCAACATAGCAATGGGATAGAAAACATAAGATTATATTTTCATCAAATATACATAATATACAACGGTGATTATATATAGAAGAGTCTAACATAACATGGTCTATTTCAAAAAGAAGAGCTCCTAAGTTATTTACGCTTCGAGCTCCTCGTCCATGGGATCTAGTCCCTCCTTACGACCCTGCCAGACTCTTTAATTCCTGGGTGAGTAGTCACCCATAGTCCAAATCAGACGGCAGACCCGTCAATATTTGGAAAAAGCTACCGAGACACCCATACTTCACTTCCTGTAACTCTATGCTCCTTGCCTAACAACCTCCCATCTAAGGAGTTGAAAAATTTAGTCCATAATGGGGTGAGATCACATCTCAGCTAGTCCATCCCCTAAATTCCGATTAAGAGAAAAGTATACCCTACATGCAATCTAATCACCTTTCCTACAACTCTCTTAATACCAGCATTTTCCTGCATGTTAGTGTCAATCAAATCGTACATAATAGTATCGAGATCACATATCATATGAATATTTTAACATGTATATATGTGAGGGCATAAATATCAACACAATCACACGAGCCCCTAATTACCAGACTAAATTGTTATGGCACATCCCATACCTCCGCACCACACAATTCTATCTTCTAATTAGGTCCCTCACTTTCAATCATTCATGCGTCTTAATTTATTTCAATTCACTAGCCCCAGCCAACGCAACAAATAACGGTCTTCCGACATAACCGGGCATCATCTCGCACCATCAAGCACGGCAACGTCTACATCTAAACGGCATTTCAATTAGGAGTATCGGTCCAGCCCCCACTGCGACCGGCATCCGTTGACTTGGGGCAATTCCCAAATGAGTATCGTCCAACCCTAAAGGCTTGTGACAGGTTCTCATGTCATGTATGCATTCACCCAATGTTACAATTCAATAATCAATGACATATTTCATTCACAACATCAAACAAACGAATTTCCAGCAAGTAATATCTTAAGAACAATTCCAATTTATTACCAACCGGAACCGGTAGAAACTATCCATTTGCACACTTTCCAGTTTAACATCAGAAATCAAATCAAACGAGTTCAAAAAATTCTCAAACTTGAATATGTTGTAACGGACACCTAAATGAACATTTTTCATGAAGACACCGAGACTCAAATCCTTCTAGATTCGGCCAGTAAATCACTCAATTTAGCACCAAAACTAGGTCTGTTTCTAGAAAGTCTGTTCTCCAAAATTAGCTTGGTTTGGGGTCTAAAACAGGTCCGTTTGATCTGAAATTGAGTGTGTTAAATTAGAAAATTTAACAAATAACTTTTGTGAAGAAACCATTTGGAAATTCGAACTCTAAAAGTCAGTAAAAACCCCTGGAATCCCTAAATGTCACAATTTCCAATATAGTCCGAATTTCTGTTTAAAGTTAACGGAGCTAAAATCCTGAGAAAAATATATGTGATGGATGAAGATGTCTAAAAAATTTCTTAAGAAGGAAGTATCATCAAAATCACAATACATTTTGTTCTACAAAAATGACAAACAACAAATGTCTAGGAATCAGTTATGTAGAACAACCTCTATTTTCGACTAATCCATCCCCTAGGATACTAATCTCATTAATTAAACTAATACTAACCCATTTTAAGGCTAATCTAACATTCCTAAACTATCATTAAGCTATACTTAATCTAATCTAAACCATTCTTAATTTATTTAAACTCCTAAACAAGTGCAGTTAGCCCTTAATCAAGATTTAGGAAAATAACTTACCTAACCAAGGAAATCCAAAGCTACCGTTGTTGATTGAGCGGTAGCAGCTACACCGTGACCTCCAAGGACGCTAAAGTAGCTTCAGTTATATTGGAACAGAGCTGAGAAGCCCTCAGCTCGCGGCTGAAAGGGCTTGCCCTCCGCCGGTGGAAGTTGAGCAATAAAGGAGTTCAACCACAAGGGCATGGCTGCGACACGGCGACGTTGGCTTGCTTACGAGCGGGTTGGTTCAAATCCGCTTGTGTTCCGATAGCTGAACGGCGACACAGGTGGAAGTTTTGGGCTCTTCGGTGACGAGGATGAACTGAAATGGAGGAGGGTTGAGCCGAGGTATTACGACAACACTAGTGAAGGGAGCTACATAATTTTCAGCACAAGGAAGCTAATGTAGCGCCTATCCTGGTGAGTTGCCGGCTTGCTGGTGAGGGGGGTTTGATTCGCAAACAAGTGCCAAGACAGAGAGAAGTGGAACATGAAAGGCAATTTAAGTTGTGACTGGTTGTTGCACCTAGTTTGGCGGCATCGAATTAGGAAACTCCTTTGTTTTTTTTGCTGTTGTTTTAAGCTGATCGGCCAAGAGGAAGCCGAAATAAACAGGGGACTGCAGCTTGATGAGGAAGAAGACAATGGCTCTACAACTGAGAAAGGAAAGGGAAAAAGAAAAGGAAAATAAAGGAAATGGAAAAGGAAGTGTTGCACGCTGCAAGGGGGGAAAGGAATGCATGGAGGGGGGTGAGAAAGAAGAGGAGAAAAAAAAAAGACTATGGAGAACCACTTCCCCAAATTCCACAAGGTATGGGTCCTTTTTCCATGGAAAACTTGCTCCTTCCACTTCCCCAAATTTCACAAGGCATGGGTCATTTTTCCATGAAAAACGTGCTCCTTTCATTATCAAGTAACCCACCACATCCAAACAAGCTTATCTCCTTCAAATGAGACTCAAATGGTGATGAAATTCCCCTTGGTTTACATAGCTCCGAATTTACATGATTTCTAGAAGCTTTCTCTTTTTCCATTTACCATTTCACAACCTTAGTTAATAAGGACAAATCCTCATTTATATCCTTATAATTCCTCCCTCCCAAGGTTCCATAATAAAGGTCAAAAATCTCTTTAAAATATGGCCTCTCTTCCATTCCTTTAATTTGCTGCATTTAAATTATTTTTTCATCAACAATTCCCGTCATCAATGAACCTTGGAAAGATGTAAAAATATTCCTAAAATTAATTGTGATGCTTTAGAGTTCTCAATTTTCTGAAATCGGAATAAATTTCACAGTTAAATTAAGTCAGTCGTGGTTTTGGCGTAACCTAAACTATGTGGTAGTTTTTGGGGAATTTTCGGTGCAATTGACCCATCGTCAATTACTTTTGAGCCACAATGTACATATTTGACTCATTGGTGACTCTCGATTGTCGTGAAAATCTTAAAGTTTCATATACGAGCACAGGGTACCAAAACGATAGAAAAATCGGTTTAATGCCGATCGATGAGAATTTTGTAATTAAGTGGAACCACTCATACTTAATTACATACCTCAGTCGAATCGACCTATTTCCAGTCTCTGATAGATTTGCGATTGTGCCGCAATGACCTTTGTAGACTAACACAGTCGAACAGTCGCTTCTTGATCGAATTCTCAAATCTATTGCACCAAAATCCTTTAATGACTTCCCCAACTAGTCTAGTTATTTCATGAGTGATTGGCTCAGAGAATAGTACTATAGGCACGTCAATGAAAAACCCAATTTATTCAATTGAAGATAGAAGTAGAAAATTAGACTGTCACACATTTTAAATCATCTATTTTTCACGAAATATATATGCCATAATTGAAAATTTTGTTAAGCATGCCCAATTTTTACCATGCCTCATCTTATCAAGTTACTAACCACATAAGAAGATCATCAATTGTTTCTATGCTCGGTAGATTTCAAATTTTATTTTACCTCCATTTTTCATTCACTTTTTTAATGATACTACTTCATTCTCTTTTCTAAATCTTATAATTCCATTCATTTTACTCAATTTACGCTTGATTGCACAAATTGTGTAACTTGGAGGACTCGATTGCACAAATTACAAATTCGAGAGCTTAGTTGCACAAAACACGCAAGTTATCAGTCTTCTACGTCACTCCTACTATATACAAAACAAACCCAAACATAATTTTTAATCCCAATGTTCACATAAATAATTTCACGCGTGCCCTTGCAGGTTTTTAAGATCCACTTTTATTCCTTAATTACTGCACAAATAGATAATGTCGTTTTTTGAATTAAAGGATATAATTGCAATGTGATTCCTCAAATCTCTCCAGCTTAACTATTTTCAGTTTGACAATTATTTAAATTAACTGGGGAAATAAATAAAAAAAATTCCAAGGAACCAATTGCTTCGATACCCAAGAAACCAAGGCGGGCACGTCGTAGTTCTCACTCAAATTTGCCATTTATTAAGTGCATGAATTAACTCTAATTCTTAACTTTTTGCTTTTATAACATTTGAGATTTGACATTTTCAACGGCGATCATGTCATACTGCTCCATAAATTCTAGGCAGGGAAGTTCCCGTTTAGTCCCTCAACTTGTGCAATTTTTCATAATTGACCCCTCAAGTTTTTTGTTTCGTGCAGTGGGATCAACTTATTTATTTTTTTCCAATCAAGTCCTTTTTTGGCGCTAGCACACTCAATTCTAATTGTCTGCTATTGTTGATACTAAAAATTTAAAATAAATAAACATAACAGCAAGAACTATTTTCAATCCAATATCAGTTTAAGCACAAGAATAAGGAAGAACTCCACCAAAAAAAAAAAATAAAGAAAAAAAGGAAAATAAAAAAGGCAGGAAGGAGAGAGAGCGCCCTTACCGAGCCCTCCATCTCCGCGGCCATCGCCATCATCTTCCACCTCCATTGTCGTTGCCGTTGCCGTTGCCATTGCCAAATGCCAAATGCCATAAGCAGCTCGTTGGATACGGTGGAAAATATGATTTTTTTTGCTTGAAAAAAAGTTGAAACAAATAAAATATCAGTCTTGGTACAATTACAATTCTTCATTTTCACCCTGAAATATACATGATCTGAAAATTTATAAATAATAAAAAAGAAAAGAAAAAATCTCTGATCGCAACTCTTTTCGGCTTGTACACAAGTAGCAATAGGACGTGCCATAGTCTCTCCTGTCTAACCAAACTGATATTTGCTTGGATTCAAAACCCCTTTCCTAAACGCAGATTATCAAACCAAATTATGGCAAAAGACTAATCCCTATAATCCAATGAACTACATCTTCATTGCTGAACATCACCCCTTGATTTCCGCTACTGCCTAAGTTGAGGTGACTGTTGGTAAGCCGAGAAGCCGTTATGCCTCGGGTGAAGCGGAGTCCGGGGCTGCATCGGCGATGGCGGTGGCAGCGGCAGTGGCAGCTGGTGTTGGTGCTGGTGCTGGTGCTGGTGCTGGACGTGCCTGTGCACCGCAAGATGCGAGCCGGAGCGGTTCCTCGACTTGGCCGCCCTCTCGGGGGCCGCCTCGAGCGTCTCCAAATTCTTCACGACCTCTTCCATCGATGGCCTGGCCTTGGGCTCCCCCGCCAGGCAGGTCAGCGCGAGCTGGGCGATCTCGTACACGACTTTCGAGGGATACTTCCCCTGAAGCCCCGCATCCATGATGGTCTTCAGCTTTCGCCTGTCGGACAAGTACGGTTTCACCCACTCGACCAGATTCTCCTTCCCGGTGCGGCCGGTGTCGACCGCCCGGAGGCCTGTCAATATCTCGACCAGGACTACACCGAACCCAAACACGTCGCTCTTAACATAAAGGTGTCCTGCGAATGCGCGAGAAAATTGCTCATCACTCGACAAATGAAAGATCGATCCACAGAACATGTTAACGAGGTCGGAGTTCCAAGGAGGAAGAGGACTGCTGACCAGTCGCGATGTACTCCGGAGCTGCATAACCTTGCGTTCCCATGACCCGGGTTGAGACATGAGACTGGCTCGGTGAAGGACCAATCTTGGCCAGGCCAAAATCTGAGATCTTGGCATTGTAAAACTGAGGAAGCAGCATAAGTTAGAATTGTTCCATTTGACCGTCTATACAAAAGTAAGGGCGAGTGATTCCAAAAAATCATAAATCTATACGAAAACTAAAACTTACTCGTTGAAATAGGTTCCTCATTTTCTAGAACCCGAATTTTACCTTGCATACCTAAAATCTATCATATCACAAGTTCCAAAGTCGGTTTGATTTTGCCTTATAATTAATTAAACGATTCTGGTAAATTATCACATTTAGTAATTACAATTTGCTGTTACAATTTACTAATTATAATATTTCTTTTGGGTGCTAGAGGAACCGAACACTGCGGCCGACAACCGCGTAAACCCCTGGGTGACACTTAGCGGGAGAACCCACCACCCCCGAGTCACACTTAATACACCTAGCGCCTCCCCTAGGTTTTTTGAACCCTTCACCTTTGGACTGAGGATCAGCAAGGCCTTATTCAGCGGAGCCACCGCGGTCGGTGGTATTTACTAATTATAATTTATATTTAGATACATGAAAAAAATGAAACATTAACAAAGTAAAAAATATAAATCATAAAATGAAAGTTCGAACTAATGGTTTCTGATTATATATTTATCATCAAATGCTATAGAATACTGCAGGTACGTGAGAAGGCATTGATCAAGAAAAACACAAAAGCTAATTCCAGATTCTAGATTTCGGTTCCACCAACTTAAAACTTAGAACCTACTTATCGATACAGGTTTTCCAATTTTTGGAACTTGAACATGCATACCTTGAAACTTAGAACCTGACAAGTTAACACTGGTCTAGTTCTCAGAATCCAAGTTCTACTTTGAAACCATGCCCATCTCTATACAAAAGTACTGACTTTTCTTCTTGTTTTATCTGATAATTTTATCAGGACAATGGCCCAGCGAAGAATTCATGACAGGGGCAAAGAAGTACATAAACAATATGCCCTTGCGAAAAATATGAACTGTGGTTGTATCTCACTTACTCCGTCCAGCAGGATGTTCGATGCCTTGAAGTCTCGATAAATGACTTGCTTTTCGGAAGTATGCAGGAACGCCAGGCCACGGGCTGCTCCTACTGCGATTTTAAGCCTCAAGCTCCACTGAAGCGGCTGAACCACCGCGCCTCCTGCCAGGTAAGCAAATTGTTCTCAGCGAAAGGCCAAATACTTTGATAGGGAACTGGAAAGAATCGGCAAGATTTTGCTAAACGCGTTTGCTAAGTGATTTCGACAGGTCGTGCATTACTTCCGAATAAGTGGTTCTCCAGGCTTCCCTTCTGCATGAATTCATACACCAGGAGAAGTTCTGTCTCCTCCAGGCAATACCCAATAAGCTTCACAAGGTTTGGATGAGAAAGCCGTCCTAGGAAATCTATCTCGGCCTGCAAAAAGCGACGCGTGAAACACCATTTGTTGAATAGTGCTAGGACTAATTCTGGATAGAAAAGCTTGAGGTACAATTCAATTCAAGATGCATTGATTCCAGTTATATTCACTCGAAGAGAAGCACCTGCCACTCCCGGAAACCCTGCGCGCTCTCAGATTTCAGTCTCTTGACGGCGATTACCAACCCACTGCCGTTCTTCGCTGAAGGCTTTTCTTCAAGCCAGCCCTTGAAAACTTTTCCAAAGCCGCCCTCTCCAAGAAGCGAGTCGGACTTAAAGTTTTTAGTCGCAACTTTCAGCTCTGCAAACGTGAAGATCCTTAAATTCGGGTGTGGTAAGATCTGGCCGTGAGGTGAAGTCTCGTCCCCGCTTGAAGCAGAGAACCGGCTGATCGGGGATATGCTGCTGCCAGCCGAAGTTGTCGTCATTGTCATGGTGCTTGTTGACTGTGATGATGTGCCTGCTAGGATTTACAATATTTAAGCAAGAGAAAACGAGGAGGAGATATAGTTCAAACGCTCTATCCACTGCGCACCAAACACATGCTCATGGAAGTAAATCGACATAAAAGTCCATTTCCATGCAGATTGAAGACAATGAAGTTTGGCACGAGAAGAAACTGCAAGCAGGTAGGAATCTTTTGGCTCTGGTTAAGAACTGAGCACGAGTTTCAATCTAGAACCAACAATATTGGGCATCGAGAGCTAGGAACTTTGACAAAGACAACAACATAGGACAGGATATAAATTCTGCGAGAGCCATAAAAGCATCTTATCTGCCGAACATCTTTGTACAGACAAAACAAACAGAATCTTGGTTTTACCTGTGGTACTGAGGCGGGTGTCAGCACTTGAGCTTGGATTTTCAGCAGAAGAACCCCAGCAATTCCCCATATGTTAAACTGAATCTTGCCTTTAGAACCTACCCACGTTGAGAAGAAGCTGAAAAACCCAGGCTTCCTTGTTCTTCTTTAATTTGCAAATCCTGGTTTGATCAAAAGGCGAATCACTGAAGTATGAAAAGCGCCTTACTATGACCACCACAAAGCTTGCCTCATATAGATTTCACTGTTATCAATTGCCTTGTAATTCCACACCCTTGACCAGAGCCTTCTCTTTTTTAAATGCCCGTGTAGTTTCCCAGTTGAAGCGCACAGAGAGGGGGAGAGAGCGAGTTCCAAGTCAACTGCCGTGTGGGAAAAATTTGTTCCAGTCAAAGACAGGGACGGGAAATGAGATTTCTAAAGGAAGAGTACGCGACATTTGCGTACACTGGAATGTCCGTCCGGCCTTGGTTGCTTCCTTCACTACGGGACAAAGCAATGTGAACTGCCAATTGACCATAGCACATCCAATACTCCATCATGATCATTGACAATAAAAGACTCAGAAATGGTTAGAGCAATTCTTACTGTATGTCACGTAGGTAAAAAAAAGAAAAAAAAAAAAAAGATGAAGAAAACTTACTCTCGTGCTGCATATAATCTTCTTTTTTCTCGCTTAGTTGAGACAAAGAAAAGATTATTCTAGGAATTAGCATAGTACTTCACATGCGGATAAACCTACCTAAACTACTTCATGTCACAGATAAAAAGCCTGTCTATTTACGCATCGTGAAATACCGTTCTTGATTTTTGAAGCAAATGATCAAACCGTAGCGCTGGTGTATCCTTTTTTCTTTACAGTCATGAATTTTGTTCCCATATTGCATCAGTAGCATGACGCACCGGTCGGGTTTCATGAGATCAATTTCAAGTGAAGGGGCAGCTACGTTGATTGGAACTGAGAAGCCAGAAAGACCATCGCTTATGTTACTAGAGCCGTCCACTATAAATTGTCGATGGCTTGCTAGTTGCCTGTTCTTGTCAAATTGAAATTGAAATTGTCACGAAATGTTGACTTCTTCCATTCGATCATTGAATGAGCTGGCAAGAGGACAATCACTTATCTCTTTTGGACTAAACTGGTTGCGGAACTGGAGGCCTCCAAGTGGCCCATCAGTTTCCACGTTCCGCAACGAACCCGTCTTCCACTCCAAGCCAGAGTCTGATAAAGTCTAACATAGAAAGTCTCCCCTTTGTGAATCTCCAATTGAAATGTCTGGCATGACATTTTGGGGAAAGTGCTTTGTGTGTGCGGATCTGAAGAGAAGCACCTGTAGGGCCAAAGAAAGAAAACAAATAGTATGTGAACATCGACCAAAATCCCATGAAAGCTTCAAACTTTAAAGTGACCAATGTCGTTGAGCTTTGAAAATCCTTTCTCGAATATCCACGAGGACCGTGCTCACACAGCTCATAGTTCAATTCTTGTGGTCTCTCTTTTTTTTTTCGTTTCTTCTTTGCTTGGGTTAACCAAAAGTAAAAAGGTTAATTCCAAGAGTTTCAAACTTGAATTTCTATTTAAAATAATAAAGCATGCGTGCTTTCGGCTAGTAATTCTAGAAATGGTCAGCAAAGTAAATTGGGTTCCGTGTGCAAACAAAACATTGAAAGGAAGTCGCTCATTGAAAAGTCAAGCAGTTCATATTCTACACATTTCGAGTCTCGTGTACTCTGGTTCTCACCAGAAATGTCGTAGCTTTAATTTTAAATAATGTTTCTTCGGTAGGAAACATTTATTTTCTCAATGACCTGACCCCGTATGCTTGCACTGACATCTAAAAGTTGTCTCGTCTCAACTTATATATGTTTCATCACATGTTAAAGGTTTCTGTTGCCGGAATGCTTTAACTGGACAAATATAGTCGAGAAAAGGCAACGAAATGGCTTGCTTCCAAATTACTGAAGTACGGTCGTACAAGTTGAACATCACCGGGTCAGAAGGGCCGTGCATTGGAAAACATTAAAAATCTCCGTCTTTGCCAGTACAATTTTCACATAATTTGCAGGAACTGAACAAGCAATGTCGAAGAGCCCCGAGCAATGGTCATCGGGTGATCGTTGCTCGTTGTCCTAGAAATGAATGAGAGAACCCACGAGTCACAAACTGCCAACATGACCAGACCAAAGCTAACAGCTGTAGTGCATTGGGAAGGAAATTTCTATTGGGTCGTGCCTTCAATAATGATTACAAATGCAAATAAGCATATTCTACACGGCTACAGAGTCTCCAAGAAACTATAATCCTCAGGGTAAATTATGGCTTCTAGTGTTACAAATTCAGACCCCTGCTTTACTAGTCGCCCTAAAGGATCAGGGCTCATGAATCTCTCTATCTATACAAGAATAAGACCTACTCTTTTACAACATCAGGTCAAGATCAGACTGTAGCCCTGGCCTGGATTCACATACAGGACCCTTAATTGGCCCTGTGGGGTCATGTGAATCCCCACTTCATCTTCCTAAGGTTAATTAATCAAAGAGAAAAAGAAGAAGAAACAAATTCACTAACCCTATATTCTCAGAGCTGCAAAGCTAAATCTGGTTTTTCCTTCTCGGGCTTACCGGAAGTAGGGGAGCTAGATGACTGGAACCCAAAGTTTAAATCAGGTGGCAGAGAGCCTGGTCTCTGTTGTTGCGACAATTCTGAGTTGGGTTTTTGTTGTGATGATTCATTTGAAGGAGGACCGCGATGAAGCCCCACGGTCTCTCCTGGGGTTCTAGGATCTTCCACATTTAAGTTCTGGGCAGATCCTGGAGCAACAGAATTCGTACCCGTCCTGGAACTTGGGTCCAGCAAACGAGGGGATCGGAAGTTGAATCCATCGGCCCTAGTCACTCCAATTAATTTCCCCATATGAGCTGCAAGATTAATCTTTGACACACCATTAATCCCATTAATGCCTAGCCCTGTGGAGCTCTGAGTAGTCTGAAAGGGAGGCCTCAGTACATTTAAGCTACTCCCGCTTTTTGAGGCATTTGGCTCAGAAGCAGAGCTCAACCCCTCAGTATTTTCCACCTTGTCTAACTGAACTTCTGCAGATTCCTCAGAATGGGGAAGCGAGGGTACAGCAGTCTCGGGTAAACTCGCTCTTTGCTGATTCTCCAGTATATTATCTTTCAATTCAGCGCCACACTGAACAGCTCTAGGAGACAAACTGGCAGGGGCAGGGAAAGGACCAAGTACCCGTCTCAGTGGTAAGATGTCATTCTCACCAACCCACCCAGGGCCAAACTTTACACCAGCGGGCAAGGACCTTTCTATCTTCTTTGAAGCAACTTTCCAGGCAACTGGTCCCAGATTAGCTGCAAAACGAGCTAGGCTTCTAGCATAACTGTGATCTGGGTGTAGCCCCACCTGCTCCCAGAGAATCCAACAGTTAGGGCCGGGTGAAGCACTTAGCAGAAGAAAATAAATCCCCAAATGTAAAATTCATGGCGAAAGCCGTTGCCTCATGTCTCAGAAATTCAACGCATCACAAGGAAAATGGAGCTGAAAGATTTTTAAATTATCCTAAACTTTTGATATATGCTAACTAAGCTTATTGCAGCAATAGGCTTTTGCCCCCCAAAACAAAAGGAAAGGAATAGGACACGTACAGCCATTAGCTGCTTCCTCTCCCTGCTGAATGTAGTCAGGACGGAAGGCTCACGTCCACATGCAGATGGATGGAACTGGCTATATGTATTACGCCTGTTCTCAATGGATATAGCTTGCTTCTTGTCATGTTTTGCTGAATAGCCCTTATATAGGAAACCTGGAAAGGAAAAAATCAAAGTTACCATGAAGACCGGATCTGTGCACTTATGGCTAAACATATAAAATAAGTAAGAATAAGCCAGCTCTTTATCAGATGTACAGACCTGCATATTCATCATTCCTATCATGTCTCTTCTCCAAAAATGGACTTGCATAAATATCATTATTGCGAGAGCCATAATGAAGTCGTCCTGACGAATTGATTGGACCATATTTGCCGGCATAAGATGGTCCCTTTCTGAGATCATATGTTGATGATGTTGTGTTATCTCCTCCAGTTGCAAGAGTTGCATCAGAAGAAAATTCTGGACCAGCACGGTCCAAGGGTGGCCTTCCCACTGGCCTCTTCAAATTTTTGGTTGGTGGTCTGCCTCTTCTCACTACCTTTTGCTCAGGTTCGTTGTCATCGCTATCTTGCCTCAGATTCTCAAAATTCTTTTTCGCCAGCTCTTGTATAGCACGAGCCTGTAAGCAGAAGATTTCATCTAATAAAGGACTATGGTGATTTTGGCGAGATATGCATATAAAAAAAGAACTGTACCTGTCGAAAATAGATCGTGTCGGGGGCATTATACTGCATTGCATTCGAACAAATCAAGAAAACATCTTTCTGCAAGAATAGATGTGTAGGACATTAGTACTTCAGTTATTGACCACCGTAATTTCAAAATATCAGATAGAAATGTCAAAAGGAAATGTGAATATAGAAGTCAAACATAGCATCTTCTTGAATACTGCAAGCCCAATGGTATTGTGCATGTAGTAAGTACAATAGTAAGTATGCAATATCACGATCACAGTGGAAGCAAGAACAGAGAACAGCTTGCTTGCTGATATGGAAGCATCATGTGGCGGCAGATAAGAAATGAGAATAAACACCAAGCGTCCTAGCTGCGCTTAATGTGATGGGCCAACCAGGAAAGGTCCTAAGAATTCATGGCTAATGCAAAAGCAGCACTAACATGATGGAAATCAAGACAATACCATACTGTCAATGAAAGGACAACCAACATGCAGAAAGCAGAGTGGGCAGAAGCAAGGAAGCAACATGCACATGACCAGCAGCTGTTCTACATTTCTCTGGCACAACTTGCGACTCCATATGACAGTAGCAGGCCTCAAACCACCTTAGAGGACAAAGCAAATGAAGACAGAGTCCTGTCCACAGTCCAACTAGCAATATGACCATAAAAACAAAGTAAAGGAGGAGCGGTACATGGGCAAAGAGAAATCTACTCAAATCACACATTTTTCTGGGTGTTATCATGATACTGGTTAAATTAATTGGAATCGTGGAAGCTTAAAGGTCCTTCCATCCTCCTTTTCCCACATGGGGAGATGGGACAAGAAACAGCGAAGACAAGAGCCAACTGCATCAATCCCATAAATTGCAATACATATGCTGGACTTGACTTCAATTGGTCGAGAATCCTAGATTCACAACCTCTCTACTGCAACCACCTACGACAAACTAGAAGACAAAATAAATGGATTTCCCACAAACTGAGGTCTTTAAGAAGCAATTTATAATATTTCTGTCTAGAAACATGGGTTGAATGCTACGATGACTTATACACCGAGAAAAATAAATGATGCACGAAAAGAATAATGTCAGTTCATTGAAAAAAAACTAACTTACCAAAATGGCAATGAAATGACAGACCCCCCCCAATAGGGAAAAAGAAGATGACAAAAATTAATACAGCTGATTGCAAAAATTTGACAAATGATGTGATGATTGGATGCAACAAGCAACACAACTGACCACAGTATCATGACCAAAGTCCAATCAATTCCCTGACAACAGCTAGCATGTAACGCCAGTAACGTTAATCGAAAACTTTATGCACTGTTAGCAAACAAACATAACAAATGCAACGGCTAGGTTATATACTATGACCAGAAGCGAAGTTGCATGACATGCATGGAAAAACAATCGACACAATAGAACAAAATTATAAAATACGAACCGACAGTGAAACTTAAATGTATCCACAGGTAATGGTTTGATATGAAAAATGAGACAGCCCAAGCAGAATAACCGGAGATATTCCTCTCCACCACATAATCACAAGCATCAATAATGAAAGTATAATGGAAATCAACAGGGAAGATGATTATGGATAACCTCAAATTGTTCCAAGTTGGCATACGCTCCCCCAGTAAGTTTCTTCCGCACAGTTCCGAAATCCATTGGATGCTCTATGACTTCATGGTAATCAGGGAGCTGAGCAGCCACGAAAAAAATATGCGACAAATTAGGAAAACTGCTTTTTCACCAAAAAAAGCCATGGAATTTAATGCATCATCACTTCCACAACTTACTTCCTTGGGGTCCACCGGGTCAGAAAACACAGCATAAGTGTCCTTCCTGAAATTTAATCGATACACCAACTCAGCATATTGACTATCAAAAGCCACATAAAGCAACCAACACAAAGCCTGAAGAGCTTAGAAACACACTTTTGAAGCCTGTCGAGTACAAAGAGAAGAAGCTTTTTATCAGGCAAAGGCGTTGAAGGTCCCGAATCCATCTGAGACCCTGCACAGGATGCATGAGACCGAAATTCAGCAAAGCCGTAGCGGATCACTGCATCAAGAGCTCGAAAATTATGAGATTTGATACGCACCTTGCTGGTTAGCCATGGATTTCGACCCGGAAAGAGGTTTCTCTCCCTGCACAGAGACTTACCAATTACCAAAAACGAAGATGGGCAAATGCATTTTTCCATGATGAGTGCAGAGCCATCAGAAGTGGCCGTGGAAAGGCAACGTGGGATGGAGTTCAAAAGGGCCCAAAAGGGGAAAACACAGTCCCGAAGACTGTGAATAATAATTGAAGAAAGGACAAATCAAAACTTTTTGCCATCACACATGTCTCCCAAATCATCAGAACCTTCGAATATCAATGATGATTCGATAGCAAGAACAATCAAAATAAATTCTTTAAGACAAATTAAAAGGGCAATTATCACACGTTATTCAATTCAACCGGAAGAAGTCTCATAAGGAGAAGGAGCAGGATGAGGGGGGGAAAAAGTCAGCTCTCGTTTACTAAAAACTGCCTATAAAGAACGCAGCAACAAAGCAGTACACACAGTTCAAAGGCCCGACTTTCAAGGACAGAAATTTCAAATCAGGTCAACTTATATTCCTCCATTGGAACCCAAAAGACGACAAATTCGCTCCCTCAGGAAAAACAGGACAAAGTTAAAAATAGCGCTTTTAAATTCATGCGCCCTCGATTCAAAACCCGCGAGACCAAAACCCCCAAAAATTCAGTCCACTCGCCGGCAGCAAAGGAGGAGAAATTCGCTAACCTTTTCGCCGTCGGCGGCCCCGGACACGTCCCCGATCTCTCTGATCTTGCGCTTCCTCTTACTACCCCCGAACCGGCCCCCACCTCCTCCTCCTCCGCGCTCGACCCCACGGGCCCCGCCGCGCCCTGCGCCGGCGCCGGCGCCGGCGACCCCTCCTGCTGGCCCGCGGCGGGCAGCTTGAGGACGAGCTTGAGCTTCTTCTCGCGGCGCTTCCCGGGGAATTCCCCGTCCTCGTCTTCCTCCTCCTCGTCCTCGGCGGCGGCCCCGCCGGGGAGGAGCCGTCGGGGATAGGGTTCCGGCGGGTAGATCGGCGGGGGCGGCGGCGGCGGGGGGTCGTGGCCACGGGGGCAGGACCGGGGCCGAATTCTCCCGCTTGTGCTTCTGGGTCTGCTGCTGCTGCTGCTGCTCCTGCTCCTCCTGCTGCTGCCTGAGGTTGCGCTTCTGGAGATCCAGCAGCGAAGGCCGCCCCTTCTTCTTCCTCTTCTTCTCCACCATCTTCCCCATTCCTCTCTCTCTCTCTCTCTCTCTGTACTTTCTCTCTCCTCTTTCTCTCTCTATGTGGGGTTCGTCGTCGGACAAGCGGGGGCGTTAACCTTTTTTTTCTTTTTTTCTTATTTTTTCCCCCTATTTTAATATATATATATCCGCATTTCGTTTCGCAGAGGAGATATATATATTCTTTTTGTTTTTTTGTTTTTTTTTTTATAATGTAAATTAGGTTTGTTTTGTTCGGTTACGGTTTTCTTTTTGGTGACTTTGAGGTGGGGAGCATGCCCGGCACGTGCCACGTGGAGCCCCGGGTTATTGGAGTCGGGCTAAAGCAAACCAAACCGGGCCAAAAGCCGAACGGGCTTTTTTTTTTGTTCTTTTCTCGCTTTTTGATGCTTCCGGCCGGCAAGTGGCTTCGAGGACGTTTCGTATCGCTAAAGTGACTTATCCCCCCTCCATGTGTCCCCTCCCCCAAAAAAGGCAAAGAAAATAGAGAGATAATTACACGAAAAGTCCCCCAACTTTAACCCCGGCCATACGTATAGTTCTGTCCTCAAATGCGATCCTTAAATTTTGGCCAAACGCGTGATGTCGTATTTAAATTTTTAATTTATCCAATGCGATTCCTGAACTTTAACTCAATGTGTGATGTCGTCTCTAATTAATCGTAACTTTTTTTTTTTTTTACATTTCTAATCTTCCTCACTAATGATAATTTAGCATGATTACACAAATAGTTCTCAAACTTAGATTAGATTTGCAACGCCATCCCGAAATTTTTAACTTGTGAAATGTGGTCTTTGAACTTTAGCCCGATAAGCAATACTGTTCATAAGTTTTTAATTTGTTCAATATGGTCCATTAATTTTTAGCAAATGTTCAATATAATATCTAAACTATATGAAAATATCCAACATAGTTCTTGCATTGATTTGCGTTTAGTCCATGGACTGAAATTTTCAACATGTGTCGAATGTTAGAATATTCAAATAATAAACCACGCATTTATTTAACAGTTCAAATTTTTAGAACAGTTGACAGTGATCATATAAAATTTTACATAATATTAGAGTTTGAGGTCTTAAGTTCAAATCTTTCTAAGCCCTATTTGTCTCCCCAATTAAATTTCCACACTTAGTACTAGTAAAAAAAACCAAACTAAGTATGATGAGGAGTGTTACAATATTAAAATAGTAAATTGCGTATTCATCTAACAGTTTAAATTTTTTCAATAATTGGTTAGTCCAAAGTTCAAATACTGTATTAAACAAATTAAAAATTTAAGGATTATGTTAAATATTTTCATATACTACAAGGATTAAATTAAACATTTAAAAAAAAAATTCATGGACCACATTAAATAAATAAAAAGAAACGCATGGACGACATTACGAATTCGAATCAAAATTTAGCCATGGTTTGTATCGTCCACCCGAATGATTACCCACTACGTGTAATTCCACAAATTTCTGTATGCTTAAAGAAAAATTAAGATTTGACCAAAGCGAAGGAAGGGTTAGGTAGGCCCTTCGACTTTTATCTTGTTTTTTTATCCCCCAGAAGTACCCCAGCACTTCTTCTGGCCCGAAAAGGACACACCGATGGCTGTTGTTTTATGTATTTTTACTTTGAAGATAAGGTGATGATTAGAAGGGTCAGAAATCCGAAGAACCGCGTCAGGGCCCGAGCTTTGGCACGAGCTCATTGGTCCATTTTGCATCCGACGATGGTGGTTTGGTAGGTGGGGGGATCGACGCACGGGGTTCAGCAATGCGAAGCGAAGCACCTTCCGGCCAGCTCGAGGTACGCGTGTCCGCGTTCGCGCGAGAGGCAGCGTTGACCATCGTGATCGGACGGGAAGAGCCGCCCCCAAAAGGCTAATAATGATCATTGCACTTTACCTTCCTTCACGTCACATCACGAGGAGCTCCTCCTCTTTCTCTTTCTCTTTCTCTTTCTCTTTCTTTCCCCCACGTTTAATCATTGGTGTCCCAAAAATACAAATAACTATTCATTTTTAATAACACATATTTTTACTAATAATACAAATATTTTTCGTTCAATTAGTTTTTTGAATGATATAAATACCCATACGTGGATTATTGTTTTTTATGAGGATATTATCTATCTTTTCTTTTTCCTTTTCTTTTAGGGAGGATTTGTGAAAATTTCCCGACATGCTTTTGGTTGTAACATTGTGGCAAGCATTATTATGCGAGTCAACCCTTACGTGAAAAAAGAAAGTTCTTTGTGCTTGAACTGCGGTGGAGTTGCGCTTATGGGCTCGCCTATTTTGAATTCTCAAGTAGGAAAACCCCTATAAGTCGAGACTTTTGCTTAGCAATTATGACTTATAGTAGGCTGTTGAGAGGGATTAGAAAGGAAGGGAGAGGGTTCTAAAAATAGAATAGTGATTAAATGGAGGGAAAAGGTACCGAGAGACTCATGAGAAAATGGTCCGGTTAATCATATACCAATACTAATCTTACAATTCCGACATTCTCAACTATCTGGTATGGGGGCAAGAGCATTAAGGGTAAGTTCAAATTGATATAACACAAAACCTATTAGGTTCATGACATTGATGTGAGAGGTAAAGATTGTTATATTTATAAAAGCAAACTATAGGCGTATTGCTAAATAGAATAGTATTTAAAGTAATCCGTATATTAAAAATATCTTTTTATTCTTCCTTTAAATTATATCTTTTCTTCTTCTTTTTTATATATACAAATGTCACGTTACATTTTCTTTTGGGAAAATGTCACAAATGGTCCTCATACTATTACTTAATGTGCAATTTGGTCTCTAAACTTTTGATCGGCTCAATTTGGTCTTTGAATTATTGATAAATACCCGATTTGGTCCATAAACTTTCAATCGGCTCAATTGGGTCATTAAACTATTGATAAATATCCGATTTAGTCATTTGTTACTATTTTTCCTTTTCTTTTTTTCTTTTTTTCTCTTTACTATTGAAATTTTCTTTTTTTTCCTTTTTGTTACTATTTTTTCTTTTTTTTTTCGTTACTATTTTTTTTTTCTTTTTTTGTTATTATTATTTTACTTTTTTTCGTTACTATTTTATTTATTTATTTTTCGTTACTATTTTATTTTATTTTTTTCGTTACTTTTTTCTTTTTTCTTTTTTTCGTTATTTTTTAATTTTTTTAATTTTGTTACTATAAGCAAAAAAAAAAAGAGGAAAAATAGTAACGAATGACTAAATCAGACATTTATCAATAGTTTAGGGACCAAATTGAGCCAATCGAAAATTTAGGGGGACCAAATCCGGCATTTATTAATAGTTCATGGACCAAATTGAGCCAATCGAAAGTTTAAGGACCAAATTGCACATTAAGTAATAGTATAGGAATCATTTGTGACATTTTCCCTTTTCTTTTTCGTGCCAAGCTAACATCAAAACTCAATCTTTCCGCATCTATATATTTTTTTTCACTCGTGATTATCTCCTTCTTCCTTCGTTGATGTTCGCTCTGTCCATTCAAATTTAGTGTAAAGTTGATCCTGAAAAGGAGGGATGCCTTTGGAACTAATGATTATGCCGAAGCGAAAGGAGGATAGCTAAGGCTACGACGGCTTTTTCTCGTGAAGGCCAGCGGCGGTGCTTGGAAAGTTAGAAGAATTCCTTCTTGAATACATATGATCGCGTAAGGCCTCAGCACCCATCAGATACAGAAACGAAATCCAACAGCGCAATCTCAGTCAGCGGAATCGAAAGCGACGGCCCAAGTTTTGTGAAGTTCAACCCCGCGACTTGTCGACGCCCGGAAGAGCGACGTCAAACACCATGTGCATCGCCCTGTTCCTATGGCAGGCTCACCCTCTTTACCCATTCTTCCTCCTGCACAACCGAGACGAATACCACAGTCGGTAAGTCCTGCATCGGTCGCGAGAGTCATTTTCTCGTTCTGGGTTCGGTAGGATTTCGCGAATCACGAGGAAATTTCGTGTCTTTTTGGTTTCCTAAAGACCGACGGAGCCAGTGGCGTGGTGGGACAATGGCGAAATCCTCGGAGGGAGAGATGGTCTGGCCGGTGGGGCGTGGCTGGCTTGTTCGAGGGACGGCAAGATTGCTTTCGTCACCAACGTCAGAGAAGTCGCCAAAGGCCCTCGCCTCAAGAGCAGAGGAGACTTGCCTGTTCGTTTCTTGGAGGTGAGGGGTTTCTGGCTCTCTTTGATTCTTCTCGTTCAATTTCGTGATGGGTCGATGTGAAAATCAGAGCTTGTGTAGTAAATCGATAAGAGAGCTGCTTAGATTTCAGCTGATTCTACTAGATTTTGTGCTCCTGTTGTGATGGGATTGATCGTCGGTGCCCTTTGCGATGCTCCTAATTGTGCGGTTGCGAGGTATGAGACTTGGCATCTTTAGTCCATGAACGAGTCCAGAGTGGTGACTTGAACTTGAATAAGCCTCATTTCCAATTTGCTAATTCCAGTTGGATATGTCTCGTAAATACATAGATTAGGAACAACATGCAGGACTTTTTATTGCAAGAAGAGACTAGTTAAAGTCCTGTTTCTATTGTCACCATTCTGCGGTATTTTTGCAAGGGTGGCATAAGATGAGTTTTTTGTTACGATCGAATGATGTGCTTATACTTTTGTACTTAATATTATTCTTTATTTAGTTGGTTGGTTCAGAGTAGTTTCTTCTCTGAAGATTCTGCATTGGAAACGATGTTTTTGAACTGGCGAACTATATTTATGCTTGCTTCTGCCTTGAACAAGAGCCTATCTTGTGGTAGTCATGGTATCATCCATTTGTTTTGTGATCACATGATCTTTGTTACTGGTGGTATCTATTTTCTCTGTGTTGTTGATCTCAAGTTGCATCGTTTCCATAAGATTAAATGTTATGTTGGACGAAATCTTCAATATCATATCACTCCACCCATTCTAAGTGAATTGGCTTATCTAGCGTTACCCTTCTTATTTCACCTTACCTTTTTCAGAGCAAGATGAATCCCACTGAGTTTGCAGAAGAGATTGTGAGGGAGGCACATCAGTATAGCGGATTTAACCTGATACTAGTGGATCTATCTTCCAAATCCATGATCTATGTGACCAATAGACCAAAAGATGACAAGGTTCTCATTTCAGAGGTTCCTCCTGGGATCCACATGCTATCAAATGCAAGTCTAGACACACCTTGGCCTAAGGTAAGAAGGTGTCTTGCTCTGGTTGATTTCATGTTGTCCTTGGTTTGTCTTTTCTTTGTTGAAGTGGATTACAAGTTCAAGTTGGAAATTCAAAGCGGATAAAACAATTACAAAAATAGCCAGTTGAATTGTTTGTCATGCATATTTGATTACAATCTCTACCGCGAGCATCTAGACCTCAATTAGTTGAAAGACTGCCTAATTAGCATTCCTCAACTACAAATTTTTTCAGCCCTTTACAAAAATCTTCGTATTCTGGGAATGCATGCCTTCAGATCTATGACCCATGGCAAATGAACTTTAAATATGGCATCAGTTGAGTGTATCCGTTCACAGATATACTTAAAGACTAACCACCCATATTTCTCCTGATTGGGATACTTTATTTGGATCATCATATGAGCTGTGACTCTGCCTCTTTGAGTTCTGTACTTTTTTGGAGGCTTTGGTAATGAACTTATTCAATTGTCATTGTTTCTCTTTGCAGTTTAGCAGCTTAGTAATATATTCTGAACAGGTCTTTTGTTGCTCAGGCTGTTCTATTGAGGAGCAATTTTGAAAAGTTTGTGGAAAAATACGGCACTGGTGAACTACCAGCGGAAGATTTGGCCAATAAACTGATGACAGACACAACTAAGGCCGATAAAGCAACGCTTCCCGGCATTTATTCCGTAGAATTTGAGTATTCACTCAGTTCAATTTTTGTTGAGACAAAAACCAAGGAGGTAAGATTTTACATTCCTCCTAATTGTTTTTTTTGCGGTACGAAGCACATTATATGGCGTTTTGACAGAGTTTATTTACAAAGTGGCATGCCCCATCTAAATGAAAGATCAGAATAATTATCCTTGTATCTGGACGATGAAAGGTCCAGTGAGTGAACTTTTTTGTGACATCAAAATGTCTTTCATGCTTAGGGATGTTATGGCACAAGGAGCATATCTGCTGTATCAGTGAAGACAAGCGGGGAGGTTGCCTTTTACGAAAAATACCTTGAGGGGGAAAGTTGGAAGGAGCACACGGTGAGTTATATGATGGAGCGGATGGGTACCATCTGAATGATTTCTTCCCTTCGCTGTGCTGTGTCTGCAATCTTCGTAAGTCATTTTCTTGTCAATACTCATGATGAAGCCTGATACAGAGAAGTTAGATTTAGCAACGATGCACAAGAAGATGTAAGCCCCACATAAGCCCCACAACAAGGGCAATGTTGTTCTAGGCAACTCGAACGAATGAATTGAAGTAAAAGAAAAGAATCTGATCTAGCTTTTCAATCTTTAAAAGCAGCGAAAGTGTTCTTGGATATGGTCCAAGAATTGGTGATCTCAGATCTAAACGTCGCACAATCATCCTGCATCAAAAGCAGGATGAAAGTTCCTGCAGAGAATGTGTCATGGCGATGTCCATTCATACTTGTGAGATCTCTGCTGGCATGGCTGGTTGCTTACATTGTTGGAGGGATATTTTGTGTATCCAAACCTAAAACTATTGTAACGTAGCGTTCCGGATGAAATCAATAATAAGGCGAAAAACCTTTTCTTGTGGGGACTTCTGGGGGTACGCTTCAGAATTCAGAGCTTGACTATGGCATTGAAAGGTTGAGCTCTCTGTGGATCGCGTCGAGACGGAGGAAGTCAGTGGCATTAGGCCACCATGATCTGAAAATCTCAGTCGCGGATCTTTCACATTCTTTTCCCAGCTGGGACAGAACAGGAAGCTTGGATGATCTTGGACCAAACCAATGATTACCCATGTTGGTTACCACGCCGAAGGTTTGCTAAATCGGAAAAGGAAGTCAAAAACCAGCTTTCAGGTTCTAATGCTAAGGCTAAGGCGACGAGGTTAGTACAACTTTTAAGTTGATTTGGTATCCTAGCATATGCGGAGTCGAGAGGTAAGTTTCTGAACAGACTTTGTGTAACAAAGAAACGAGAATGGTAAAATGGGGACTAAAGGCATCAGAAGTAGAGCTCGCACTCAAATCTGAACATAGCTTCAGTTAAAAATGTGATGGCCTTGTTACAGCAATTTGATCATTGATCATCGCCCAGTCCTTACGAGGAAGCTTCTACTATGCCTAACATTCTTCACGCTGCTTTGTCAATCAGATGCCGCCATTCACGGGGCAGTAGAAATTTGAATATGTTCGTGTCTAAAATCTAGAATTCGAAATAATACCAATACGAAAGCACTCGGTCGGGGCTCTCTCCAGAAGCATGACCGTCTGATATCAAGCAAAATATGCAGGTTGTGCTTAAACACCACTGCTGCAAAAGCGCTCAACACAGTTATGACAGTGCCAAACAGACCATGAAAGATCTGTCATCCATGATGCTCGATTCCTCACCAGAAAACCTTCAAACAGCGGCGATCTTAGATCATTACTGATTAGTCGACGTGCGGACCCCTTAAGTACCTTAACTTTGCCCAAAGGGACACTTAAGTGCCATAACTTACGAAAGGTACACTTAAGTGCCAAAATCGGAGTAAAATGGATCACTTGAGTACCAATCCGCCAAAATCCGGCCAAAACGCCAACGTGGCTTTTTCCGCGAAGCGCGCCAAAACAGCGTCGTTTTGGCTGACGTGGAACAAAATAAATAAATAAATAATTAAATTAAATTAAAAATTAAATTTAGTTAAAATATTTTAAAAAATAATATTTAAAAATTTAAAAAATTTTTAAAAAAGGGAATGGGGGAGGCGGGTGAGGATCGGCCCTCGGCCGCCGCCGCCGGAAGAGCCGGCGACGGCGGGGAGGGTCGGCCGGGCCACCTCGGCTAGGGCCGGAGACCCCCGCCGACCGGCGGCAAGGCTCGCGAGCCCTCACCGCCGGATCCGGCGAGGGCTCGCGGCCGGCCGGCCGCGAGGGCCGCGAGCCCTCGCCGCTAGATCTGGGGCGCGCGCCCTCACCCATCCGGCGAGGGTCGCGGCCCTCGCCCGGCCGAGCCAAGGCCGCCGCCCGCCGGGGCGACCCCGGCGGGCGGCGGCTTGGCCCGGCCGGGGCTGTGGCCGCCGACCCTCGCCGGATCTAGGCGAGGGCTGCGACCCTGCGAGCCCTCGCCGCCGGCCGGCCGAGGTCGCCGGCCACGGCCGGGCCGACGACCCCGCCGACCCTCCCGCCGTCGCCGCCCTTCCCGGCGGCGGGCGGGCGGCGGGAGGGCCGATCCCTCAACCGCCTCCCCCATTCCCTTTTTTTTTTTTTTAAAAATATTTTTAAATGTTTTTAAAGTTTTTAAAATTATTATTTTTTAAAATATTTTAAATAAATTTAATTTTAAAATTATTATTTTTAAATATTTTAAATAAATTTAATTTTAAAATTATTATTTTTAAATATTTTAACTAAATTTAATTTTAAAATTAATTTAATTAATTTTTTAATTTTCTTTTTGCCACGTCGCCCAAAAACGACGCCGTTTGGTCACGTCGCGTGCAAACGGCGTCGTTTTGGACGCGCGCCGAAAAACGCCACGTTGGCGTTTTGACCGGAGTGGCACTCAAGTGATCCGTTTTTTTCGAATTTGGCACTTAAGCCGTACCTTCGTAGTTATGGCACTTAAGTGTCCCTTTGGCCAAAGCTATGGTACTTGAAGCGTTCTTTTTTTCCGATTAGTCATTGATCAAAACTAATTTGATTAGACAGAGACTTAACTTTTTCTCGAAGTCCTTGTGTTCCTAAGGATTAGGAATGAAACGTCACAAAGTTTCTTTGCTCGTACGGTCACTCTGTTTGCCCTTTACTAATTTTGACCATCTTGTGTTTGTTGAATGTGGGATAGATTCGCATCCTCCTTTTTACTTCATGGTATTGGCCTTCTCGACCAAAGCAAAGGGTTCGGTAGGGCCTTTGACTGAGATATTTCTTGTTGTCGCATATTCTTTTACCCCAAAAAACGCCATTTTATTTTGCTTGATACATGACAAAATGATGATTAGAATCGTTAGATACCATGACTGTTGAGGGCTGAGATTGTCCTGACCTCATCAGTTCATATGCATATAATAATAGTATGTGCAATGTGTCAAAACTAATTGAAAATCTATTTATTGATCCATATGAGGTGGATTGGGTCATGTATGGGTTAGCTTAATTTTGTCAAAAGGGTTGATAACTTGACGTAGGTTTGAATAATTAAGTTCAATAAAATGTGGGTTTTTAATGGACGTAAGGCCCAACCCACTTACTGTTCATCTTTACTTGTCTTCATATTCAAATTGGGATTTTTTTAGTAGGGCAACTTATTTTTTAATTTTATCTTTTAATTGAAAGATAGTAAAAGATTTGTCATATTCAAGCTTTAGAAAATTGTGAAAAGTGATATATTTATTTTACGTGTTGATATTTATTAACTTATTAATTCTAAGAGATGTCAAATACTTTATTATGAAACTCGAAAAGTTTGCAATAAAGAAAAAGTTGCAAACAAGTTAAAATGCTAATCTAGAACCTTATAAAATTACTATAAATTTATCGTTTACACAATACAAGCATAGCACAAAATAAATATATATGTATTTTAATAATGTAGGTTAGGTCAAGTGTGAATTGAGATGAGTATGAGTAACTAAATTTGCATTGCATATAAATTGATCAAAATGAGTTAAATGAGTCTATTTAAATTGAATCATTTTCAATCCAACTCACCCATACGATAGTCTTAGCACGAGGTGAAGTTATTCGTATTTATGAAAGTGCAACCATTGATAATATAAAGGCTTTTTGGCCCGAGTGGACAAGAAGAGCCATCCATAGGCTAATAAATCAAATGTTCACTGGCCAACTAGGGAGTTGAGGCCCTTATTTTAAACTAATTTGATCATTTCATACCATTATTTGGAATAATGTCTATTTTGTACTTTCTTTTGAGAAAATGACCAAACCCTTTACCCTTTTTTAAAATTTCCCCTCCTTGTGTTATAATACAAAAGGCTCATTTTTTTCCCACCTTCGCACGTTACACGTATTAAGATGTCGTATCAAAGATCAACATCTCGAAAATTATTATATAAATATGTCAAATCAATCACTTAATAAAAATAAAAATAGACCATGCAAAAGGCCAAATACCTACCTAACAACTTTTCTTGCTTTCTCGCCACGGTGTCAAAAACCAACTTTTTTTGGAAGGGCGGGCCAACTAAGTAGGTTTTTTATTGAGGTTGGAACACCTGAGTGTCGTAACTTGACGGGAGACTATGAAGTGTCATAACTTTAAAAAATGGTACACTTAAGTGCCAATATCGGAGTAAAATAGGACACTTAAGTGCCACTCCGGCGAAAATCCGGCCAAATGGTTGACGTGGCAATTTTCCGAGTTTGGTCCAAAACGGTGTCGTTTTTGCACGCCGACGTGGCGGAGAAAATGTAAAAACGACGTTGTTTCGTGTCTAACGTCTAAATAATAATATAAAAATTAATTAAATTAGATTTAAAATTTATTTTATTTAGAATATTCAAAAATTTAAAAATTAAGAAAATTTTAAAAATTAAAAATTTAAAGGGGGGAAGGTCGAACGGGCGGGTGAGGGTTGAGCCCTCGTTGCCGCCGCCTCCCGCCGTCGCCGGGAAGGGCCGGCGATGGAGGGAGGGTCGGCCGGGCCCCGCCCCGATCGACGGCAGGGCCCTCGCGCCTTGGCCGGGACCCCGGACCCCAGCCGACCCTCCCCACTCCGTCGCCGGCCCTTCCCGGCGGCGGCGACGAGGCGCGAGCCCGCCGCCGGGAAGGGTCGGCGACGGAGTGGGGAGGGTCGGCCGGGGTCGCCGGCCCTAGCCAGAGCCGGCGAGGGCCCGCGAGCCCTTGCCCATATCTCGCCGTCGGTCGGCCGGGGCCGCGACCCCGCCGACCCTCCCCCTCGTCGCCGCGCCCTTCCCGGCCGTTGGATCTCCCCCTTTTCTTTTTAAATTTTTTTAAATTTTTTTAAATTTTCTTAATTTTTTGAATATTTTAAATAAAATTAAGTTTAAATTTTATTTAATTAATTTTTATATTATTATTTACACGTCAGACGCGAAACGGCGTCGTTTTTGCATTTTCTCCGCCACATTAGCGTGCAAAACGACGCCGTTTTGGATCAAACTCGCCGGAAAATTGCAACGTCAGCCATTTGGCCGGATTTTCGCCGGAGTGACACTTAAGTGTCCCATTTAACTTCGAAACTGGCACTCAAGTGTACCATTTTGAAGCTTATGGCACTTAAGTGTCCCCCTCAGCTTATGGCACTTCGGGCCAGACTTCCTTTTGCCGTCTTTTATTGCATGGTAGGCTTTGCCAATCCATCCTCATTAAAAAAGAGAGCTTTTCGGCACGTGAACCACGATATGCCATGGTGGGTTTGTCCATTCTAAACTATCAATAATGAGAAACCCTCTATGTCAAGATTATGGGTCGAGGGTAATGACTCGCGCTATATCTATTATTAGAAAGGAAAGAGAAAATAGTACTAAAATCGTGATTAGATGTAAGAATAGAAATTGAGAGAATATAAGAGATTGGTTTAATCAATTTCATATACATCTTTCTTAAGTTCCATTTGGACATCTCTAAATATAACGAGATTCGAAAGGACTTACATTTTAATCGTAAATTTGCCCTTCATTTTCATTGTACTCTTTTCTTTACACCGTATTCAAATTTAGAACGATGTTTATGGGTGCGTTTGGGAACTACTTTTGGGGAATGTCTTTAGGAAAATACAAATACCTTTGATTTAAAGGTGTTTTCCAAAATGCAACCGCGTTGCATTTGGTAAATTGCACTTTGAAAGCTCTTTGTAAAGTATTTTGAGCAAAATAGCGTTTGGGAAATTAGACTTGCAAAAGATCTTTGTGGTAAAAAAAAAAATTATCAAAAGAAAATTAAAAAATTGACCAAAAGGGCCGTGTGGCCGGCGACCTCCGGCGACTCCGGCGACGCCAAAAAGGTCGCGGAGGACCTCGCCGCCCGATCCGGGTCGCGGCGGGGTCGCGCGATCGCGCCGCCTCGGGCTGGGGCGGCGAGGTCGCGGAGGTCACGCGACGCCGCCGCGACCCGATCCGAGGGCCGCGAGGTCGCGCGACCCGTTCCTCCCGCGACCCCCGCCGCCCCGATCCGGGTCGCAGCGGACCCGACCTTGCCGTGGGTCGCGGCGGCCGCGCCACCGCCCGGGCGTCGCTCGTCGGGCGACGGTCGCCGGCCGCGTCGCGGAAGAAGAAGCTCGCGGAAGGAGAAGACCGTCTCCGTCGCGCCCCGATCTCAACCCGGCCTGGCCGCGCCACCTCCGGCTCGGTTGCGCCACCTCCGTCTTGGTCGCGCCACCTCCCGACGATCGCCGGCGTCCCTCTAGCTAATGTCATGAACAGTTGCGACACAAGGGCAAGAACCGGAACTGAAAAACAAAACATTCGTGAGGACAATTTCGAAAAAAAAAGTTATGAACGGTCCCGTGTGTGGGCGCATCTGCAAAAAGCCCGAAAGCCCAAGGCGAGGTCCCCTGCCTGGCTTTCGGCTTCACACATGCTGGCATTCCCTGAATGCGGGCAAAAATTTTTCCCAAACGGCCTAGATTTTGGCCAAGTACCTTTAGGCTTCAAAGGGGCTTTGGGAAGTGGTTCCCAAACGCACCCTATGTCAAAATATATTAGTTTCTATTCAGAGGAAGAGCATTTTCACCAGAGGTGATCCTTACAAGAATCCCTGCTAACGCAAAATCGTCGGTTCTCAGAAGAACCTACAGCTAGAGGGCCAAGCTATGGTGTTCAACTTCACGACTTCTTAACGCTCGGAAGAGGAGACGTCAAAAGCCATGTGCATCGCCGTGTTCCTCTGGCAGGCTCACCCCCTCTACCCATTCTTCCTCCTGCACAACCGAGACGAACACCGCAGTCGGTGAGTCTTGTGTCAGTCGAGAGTCATTTTCTCGTTCTGGGTTCGGTAGAATTTCGCGAATCACGAGGAAAGTTGGTGTTTTTTTTGGTTTCTGAAAGACCGACGGAGCCAGTGGCGTGGTGGGACAATGGCGAAATACTCGGGGGTAGAGATGGTCTTGCCGGTGGGACGTGGCTGGCTTGTTCGAGGAACGGCAAGATCGCGTTCGTCACCAACGTCAGAGAAGTCGGCAACGTCGCCGAGCCCAAGAGCAGAGGGGAGTTGCCGGTTCGTTTCTTGGAGGTGAGGGGTTTCCGACTCACTTTGCTTCTTTTTGTTTAATTTCGTGATGGGTCGACGTGAAAATCGGAGCTTGTCTAGTATATCGGTACGAGAATTGCTTCGAATTCAGCTGATTCTAGTAGATTTTGTGCTCCTGTTGTGATGGGATTGATCACCGGTGCCCTTTGTAATCCTCCCATTTGCGCGGTTGGGAGGTATGAGACTTGGTGTATCTTTAGTCCATGAACCAGTCCAGGGTGGTGACTGAAATTGAATAGGCCTCATTACTAATTTACTAATTCAGATTTGGTATGTATTGCGGGTACTTAGATTAGGAGCAGCGTGCAAAACTTTTTATGTCAAGAAGAAACTACAGAAAGTCCCGTTTGTATTTTCACCATTTTGCGGCCGTTGGGATGGATGTAGGTTGTGGATGGTGGTGTAAGATGTGCTCTTTTATGATCGAACGATGTTCTTATACTTCTGTAATTCATATTATTCTTCTTTTAGTGGATTGTTTACAGAGTAATTACATCTTCGTAGATTCTGCAACTATGTTTATGATTACTTCTACTTTGAAGTTGAGCCTGTCTTGTGGTTGACACAGTATCCTCCATTTTGTATGTGATCACGTAATCTCTTTGTAAGAGGTGGTATCTAGTTTCTCTGTGTCATTGCTCTTGAGTTGCAGAGTGTCCATTCAGATCAAATGTTATATTGGATGATATCTTCAATGTCATTTCACTCCACCCTTTCTTAAGTGAATCTTCTTATCTGTCAAAGATCACGGCGCCATCCTGATTTCACCTTACCATTTTCAGAGCAAGAAGAATCCCGCTGACTTCGCAAAAGAGGTTGTGATGGAGGCACATCGATATAATGGATTTAACCTGATCCTAGTGGATCTATCTTCCAAATCCATGATCTATGTGACCAATAGATCAAAAGATGGTGATGTTCTTGTCTCAGAGGTTCCTCCCGGGATCCATGTGCTATCAACTGCAAGTCTAGACACACCTTGGCCTAAGGTAAGAAAAAATCTAGCCCTGGTTGTTTTTGCATTGTCCTTGGTTTGTGTTTTCCATGTTGAAGTGGATTACAAGTTCAAGTTGGAGGGTCAAAGAAGATAAAACTGTTGCAAAAATGGCCAGTTGAATAGACTCATCAAACCTGTTAGATTACGAGCTCTGCCGTGAGCATTCTAGGCTCGATTGGTTGAGGGGCTGTCTAATTAGCATTCCTCATATGAG
This sequence comes from Eucalyptus grandis, assembly GCF_016545825.1. NCBI lineage: Eukaryota > Viridiplantae > Streptophyta > Magnoliopsida > Myrtales > Myrtaceae > Eucalyptus > Eucalyptus grandis. The sequence continues at coordinate 27,662,870 of NC_052620.1, forward strand.
TCGTGACTCTGCAGGGTCGTGTTCTGTACTTTATTGGTGGCTTTGATACTGAATTTTATTCAATTGTCATTGCTACTCTTTGCAGTTTAGCAGCCTAGTAATATATTCTGATCAGGTCTTTTGTTACTCAGGCTGTTCGATTGAGGAGTAATTTCGAAAAGTTTTTGGAGAAACATGGTGGTAGTGAACTTCCAGCTGAAGAGATGGCGAACAAACTGATGACGGACACGACAAAGGCCGATAAAACAAAGCTTTCCGGCATTTTTCTGTAGATTTTGAGCATTCACTCAGTTCAATCTTTGTTGAGGCAAACACCGAGCAGGTAAGATTATACATTCCTCCTAAAAAGACTTTATTTTTCATGGTATGCGAGCACAGTGCACCACATTTTGACAGAGCTTGTTACAAAACGACCTTTCCTTGTTGTGACGCTGCCTATTCTGTTTTCATTGTTAGGGACGTTATGGCACAAGAAGCATATCTGCAATATCTGTGCAGATAAGCGGGGAAGTTGCCTTTTACGAGAAGTACCTCAAGGAGGAGAGTTGGATAGAGCACACGGCAAGTTACATGGTGGAGCAGACGGGTACCGGCTGAGTGATTTCTTGCCTTCGCTTTTCTCATGTGTACTATCTCCGTGAGTCGTTCTCCTCCTCAGCACTCGTGATGAAGCCGATACAAAGGAGATGGATTTCACGACAATGTACGATAGGATGTAAACCCCCCACAGCAAGGGCAATGTCGTTGTGGCCTGACTCAGCGGGATGAAACTGAAAGTAGAAGAAAAGACTCTGCTTAAGCTTTTCCATCTTGAAGAGCTACGATTGATAATATATAGACTTTTTGGCTTGAGTGGACGAGAAGAGCCATTCAAATTTCGAGTAGGGCAACTTATTTTCTAATTTTATCTTTTCCGTGTCAATATTTATTAACCTATTGATTCTAAGAGATGTCAACAACTTTATTAAGAAACTCAAAAAATTTGCAATAAAGAAAAATTCGCAAACAAGTAGAAATGCTTATCTAGAACCTTGCAAAACTACTATAAATTTATCGTTTACACAATACATGCATAGCATAAAAGTTCTTATTTTTAAATGATTCTGAAAATCGTGATCAGATGGAGAAATAGAAATTAAGAGATCGTCAATCCTAAATTATTGATCATGAGAATCCCTCTATTTGAAGACTATTATGATTTGAAGGTCATGACTCACGCTTTAACCATTATTAGGAAGGAAGAGAATGATTTTGAAAGTCATGATTAGATGGAGGAATAGAAATGGAGAGATTGTCTATTCTAAACTATCGATCACGAGAATCCCTCTATGTGAAGACTATGACTCGAGGATCATGAGTCGTATATATCTATTATTAGGAAGGAAGAGAAAATGGTTCTGAAAATCGTGATTAGATGGAGGAATAGAAATGGAGAGTTTGTCCATTCTAAACATCATGAGAATCCCCCTATGTGAAAGCTATGACTCGAAGGTCACGACTCGTACTATATTTATTATAAGGAAAGAAGAGAAAATGGTTAGGAATAGAAATGGAGAGATTGTCAATCATGAGAATCCCTCTATGTCAAGACTGCGATGCAAAGGTCATGACTCGCACTATACTTATTATCAAGAAGGAAGAGAAAATGGTTCTGAAAATCATGATTAGATGGAGGAATACAAATAGGGATATTATAAGGAATTGGTCTAATCAATTTTATATACATCTTACCTAAGTCTTACCATACTTCTCTAAATATAATGAGATTCGAAGGGACTTACATTTTAATTGTAAATTCACACTTCATTTTCATTATATTTTTCATTACACTGACATATTAATACTTAAAAAGATGTTTATGTCAATATACATTAGCTTCTATTCAGAGTAAGAACATTTTGACCAGAGGTGATTCTTTCAAGAGTGCCTGCTAATACATAATCGCCAATTCTCTGCAGAATCTACAGCGAGAGGGCCAAGTTGGGGAGTTCAACTCCACGACTTCTTGGCGCTTGGAACAGAGACGTCGAAGGCCATGTGCATCGCCGTGTTCCTCTGGCGGGCTCACCCCCTCTACCCATTCTTCCTCCTGCACAACCGAGACGAATACCGCAGTCGGTAAGTCTTGCATCGGTGGAGACTCATTTCTCGTTGTGGGTTCGGTAGGATTTAGCGATTCACGAGGAAAGTTCGTGTCTTCTTTTGTTTCCGAAAGACCGACGGAGCCAGTGGCGTGGTGGGACAATGGCGAAATCCTCGGGGGTAGAGATGGTCTGGCCGGTGGGACGTGGCTGGCTTGTTCGAGGAGCGGCAAGATCGCGTTCGTCACCAACGTCACAGAAGTCGGCAACGTCCCCGAGCCCAAGAGCAGAGGAGAGTTGCCGATTCGTTTCTTGGAGGTGAGGGGTTTCTGACTGACTGCTTCTTTTTGTCTAATTTCGTGGTGGGTCGACATGAAAATCAGAGCTTGTATGGTAGGTCGGGACGAGAGTTGCTTAGGATCTGTTTGTTAACAGGGTAAATAGTAATTGATTCTACTATTTTCTTCTCGGAATTAGATTTAAAATAAAAATCCGTTTGGTAAATTTTTTATTTTTAGAAACAAAAAATCCAAAAAGCTACTTATTTATTCCTAAATACAATTTCAGAGTTAAAGTTCAAACTTGTTTTTCTTTCTTTTCTTCTTTTCTCCGTCTATTTTCTTCTCTCTTCTTCTTCCACCCAACAAGTCATTGACTACTGTTGGTCGCTACCGGTGCCGATAGCCGGACCGGCAAGGTGAGGTTCGGTGAGCTCGTCGGAGGTTTGCCTGGCCACCGTGAGTCTCGACCTTGCGGATCTAGGTAAGGCCGATCCTCGTCTATGGCTAGCCGAGTCTCGCCCAGCCAAATGAGGCTCGACCTCACCCTAGCCTTATGAGGTCCAATCTCGCATCGACTAGTAAGGTCGAGCCTCCCTAGTGGCTAGGTGAAGCTCACCTCCAACAAGCGCAACGGACCTCTCCCCAAAGAACCGGCCACAAATAAGGAGGGAGAAGAAGAGAAAATGAAAACGAGAGAAAAAAAAAAAGAAAAGAAAAGAAAAATATAATAAAAGTATTAAAAATTAAAAGAAACAAAAAAAATTAAGAGTTTTATCAAAACATTTCTATTCTGAGAGTAAAAATTTTGAGCAGTTAGCAAACACTTTCAAATGATCAGAAATAATTCCCGGGAACAGAATAAAAAAGAATAATTTATGAGCATAAATTATTTCCTAGAATATAATGGTTACCAAATGCACTTTTAGCATTCAACAGATTCTACTAGATTTTGTGCTCATGTTGTGATGGGATTGATCATCGGTGCCCTTTGTGATGCTCCTAATTGCACAATTGCGAGGTATAAGACTCGGCTTCTTTGGTCCATGAACCAGTCTAGACTGGTGACTTAAATTGAATAGACCTCATTTCCAATTTACTAATTCTGATTTGATATGTCTTGCTAGTATTTAGATTAGGAACAGCACGCAAAAACTTTATACGTCAAGAAGAGACTGCAGAAAGTCCTGTTTGTATCGTTACCATTTCGTCGTCGTCCGGATGGATGTAGGTTGCAGATGGTGGTGTGAGATGTGCTTTTTAATGATCGACAACGTACTTCTGTACCTAATATTATTCTTCGTTTAGGCAATTGTTTACAGAGGAATAACATCTTCGTGGATTCTGCATAGGAAGCGATGATATTGTACTGGCGGACTATGTTTATGTTTACTTCTACCTTGAAGTTGAGACTGTCTTGTGGTTGACACGGTATCGTCCATTTGGTATGTGATCACGCGGTCTCTGTAGCAGGTGGTATCTAGTTTCTTTGTGTCGTTGCTCTTGAGTCGCATAGTTTCCATCAGACCAAATGTCATGTTGGATGATTTATTTTGTCATATCACTCCGCCCATTCTGAACTGAATCGTGTTAGCTACGGAAGATCACGTCGTGATCCTGATTTCACCTTACCATCTTTAGAGCAAGAAGAATCGCATGGAGTTCGCAGAAGAGGTTGTGATGGAGGCACATCAATATAATGGATTTAACCTGATATTAGTGGATCTATCTTGCAAATCCATGATCTATGTGACCAATAGACCAAAAGATGACCAGGCTCTTGTCTCAGAGGTTCCTCCCGGGATCCATGTGCTAGCAACTGCAAGTCTAGACACACCTTGGCCTAAGGTAAGAAAATATCTTGCTCTGGTTGATTTTGCATCGTCCTCGGTTTGTGTTTTCCATGTCGAAGTGGATTATAAGTTCAAGTTGGAAAGTCGAAGCGGATAAAACTGTCGCAAAAATGGCCAGTTGAATTGATTTGTTGTGCCTGTTAGATTACGAACTCTACCGTGAGCATTCTAAACTTGATTGGTTGAGGGGCTGTCTAATTAGCATTCCTCATAGGATTCGTGACTCTGCCGGTTCGTGTCGTGCTTTTTTGGAGACTTTGATACTGAATATTATTCAATTTTCACTGCTTCTCTCTGCAATTTAGCAGACTAGGAATATGTTCTAATCAGGTCTTTTGTTACTCAGGCCGTTCGATTGAGGACTAATTTCGAAAAGTTTCTGGAGAAACATGGGGGTGGCGAACTTCCGGCGAAAGAAATGGCCGACACACTAATGACAGACGCGACTAAGGCCGATAAAACAACGCTTCCCGGGATTTATTCTATAGAATTTGAGTATCCGCTCAGTTCAATCTTTGTTGAGGTAAACACCGAGCAGGTAAGAATAAACATTCCTCCTAAGGGACCTTTTTTCTGTTGCATGCAAAGCACGTTGCACCACATTTTGACAGAGCTGGTTTACCAAACGACCTTTTCTTGTTGTGACGCCGCCTATTCTACATTAATGGTTAGGGACCTTATAGCACGAGAAGCATGTCCGCAGTATCGGCGAAGACGAGCGGGGAAGTCGCCTTTTACGAGAAGTACCTCGAGGAGGAGAGTTGGATAGAGCACACGGAGAGTTACATGGTGGAGCACACGGGTAACGGCTGAGTGATTTCTTGCCTCCGCTTTTCTCGCGTGCACTATCTTTGTGAGTCGTTTTCCTCCTCAGCACTCGTGATGGAGCCAATACAAAGGAGATAGATTTCGCAACAATGTATGATTAATGCAAATCCCCCACAACAAGGGCAATGTCGTTGTGGCCTGACTCGAGGGATGAAACTGAAAGTAGAAGAAAAGACTACTCGAGCTTTTCCATCTTGAAGAGCAGCAGACAGTGATCTTACTAAGAGGTACACTTGTCCATGTTTGTGAAAGAGCTACGCTAGATAATATAAAGGCTTTCTGGCTTGCGGACGAAAAAAAGTGATTCCATTTCTACCTTTATTATGATATTACATACTCTAATCCAATTGGGTACCAGAAACAGCCATTCAAAGACTAATAAATCAAGTGCTTGCCGGCTGCCTGACTAAAGACTCAGACTCTTACTTTTACTCAAGCGTGACACATATATAAAGATGTCATGGTTAACGATTGCCATCTCAAAATTGATTACATATATTGTCCGCTTTGAATATTAATAGATACTAAGTTCTCATGGTTGATTTTGTTCTTATCAGGACAACCCATACTATCCTAACAAAATGTATATATATAGTTAGAGAAACTGCAATTTCATAAGCCAGCCCAAGACTAACCCTAAGGAATGTGGAACAAGAGACATGGTGCATGCTAAAGGGATCTTAACTGTCCCATTTCGTTTGCATGCTAAATGGATCTTAACTATCCCATATCGTTTAGGAGAAGTTGTCTGACTTGCTTGATAATCATTACGGCTTTCCTCACCTCACAAGACATCTTTTGAGGTTAAGTCCCCCTCTCTTGTACTATACAAGACCCAGAGCATATCCCTAAAATATATACAAGACCTCACTCAGAGCATATCCTAAAAAATGTAGTAGGATACCTAGAGCATATCCCTAGGATACTATCCCTAAAAATGTCTATTTACAATTAGAGAATCCATAACCTTATAAAAAAAACACATGTTTAGCGTCGCTCGTGTACTATATCCCTCTAAGCGATCTGGGACAAAAGACATGTGTGTAGTGTCTCGCCTGTGTACTGTACAAGACCTCTTTTGAGACTGAGTCCCCCCAAGCACATCCCTAAAAAATGTAGCAGGATACCCATAGCATATCCCTAAAAAATGTTGCAGGATACCATCCCTAAAAAAGTACAAGACCTCTTTTGAGATTGAGCCCCCCCATAGCAGCCCATACTATCTCTAAAAAATGTCTATCTACTGTTAGAGAATTCAGAAATTTATAAGTCAGTCCAGAACTTCCCTCTAAGCAATGTAAATGACTCTACTTTAAGCGATGTGGGACTGGAAACATGCATTTAGTGTCGCCCGTGTACTATCGAGACGCAACCTCTCCTATCATTCCTCCATACTGCCCTGGGTCTAGGTCATCACAGATTATATAAATATATCAAATCAGTTGGTTAACAAAAATGAATAAATAGACCTTGTGTAATAGAAATGAATAAATAGACCATACATAAGGAACTTTGCAAAAGAGGGATGCCTTTGTAACTAAGGATCAAAGGAGGAGTGCGGGTCTCGGACGGCTTTTCCTCGTATTGCAATAAAAGTCAGCAGCAGAAGCGCAAAGCTCGAACTCACAGGATAAGAGCATTTTGACCAGAGGTGATTCCTATTATGAATCCTTGCTAATACTGAATCGCGGGTGTCATCGGCATAATCCGAAGCGAGAGGACCCAGTTGTGGAGTTCCACTTCCCGACTTCTTCACGCTTGGCAGAGAGAGACGTCAAGGGGCCATGTGCATCGCCGTGTTCCTCTGGCAAGCTCACCCCCTCTACCCATTCTTCCTCCTGCACAACCGAGACGAATACCACAGCCGGTAAGTCGTCTGGTATCAGTCGAGAGTCATTTTCTCGTTCTGGGTTCGGCAGAAATTCGCGAATCACGAGGAAAGTTCGTGTCTTTTTTGCTTCTGAAAGACCGACGGAGCCAGTGGCGTGGTGGGACAACGGCGAAATCCTCGGGGGTAGAGATGGTCTGGCCGATGGGACATGGCAGGCTTGTTCGAGGGACGGCAAGATCGCGTTCGTCACTAACGTCATGGAAGTCGGCCGCGTCCCCGAGCCCAAGAGCAGGGGAAGCTTGCCTGTTCGTTTCTTGGAGGTGAGGGGTTCTGACTCACTTTGCTTCTTGTTTAATTTCGTGATGGGTCGACGGGAAAACCGGCGCTTGTATAGTAAATCGGGACGGGAGTTGTTTAGAATTCGGCTGATTCTACTGGATTTTGTGCTCCTGTTGAGATGGGATTGATCATTGGGGCCCTTTGTAATGCTCCTAATTGCGTGGCTGCGAGGTATGAAACTTGGCATCTTTAGTACATGAACCAGTCCAGAGTGGTGACTTAAATTAAATAGGCCTCATTACCAATTTACTAACTCCGATTTGATGTCTTACCAGTATTTAGATTAGGAACAGCATGCAAAACTTTATATGTCAAGAGGAGACTGCAGAAAGTCCTGTTTGTATCGTCACCATTTTGTCCTCGTTGGGATGGATGTAGGTTGCGCATGGTGATGTGAGGTGTGCTTTTTAATGATTGACAATGTACTTCTGTACTTAATATTATTATTCCTTTAGTCAGTCGTTTACTGAGGAATTCCATCTTCGTACATTCTGCATAGGAAGCGATGATATTGTACTGGCGAACTATTTTTATGCTTACTTTTACCTTGAAGTTGAGACTGTCTTGGGGTTGACACGGTATCATCTATTTGGTATGTGATCACGTGATCTCTGTAACAGGTGGTATCTAGTTTCTTTGTGTCGTTGCTCTTGAGTTGCATAGTTTCCATCAGATCAAATGTCATGTTGGATGATTTATTTTATGTCATATGACTCCACCCATTCTTCACCGAGTCGTCTTAGCTACGGAAGATCACGTCATGATCCTGATTTCACCTTACCATCTTTAGAGCAAGAAGAATCCCATGGAGTTTGCAGAAGAGGTTGTCATGGAGGCACATCAATATAACGGATTTAACCTGATATTGGTGGATCTATCTTGCAAATCCATGATCTATGTGACCAATAGACCAAAAGATGGTGATGTTCTTGTCTCAGAGGTTCCTCCCGGGATCCATGTGCTAGCAACTGCAAGTCTAGACACACCTTTGCCTAAGGTAAGAAAATATCTGGCTCTCGTTGATTTTGCATTGTCCTTGGTTTGTGTTTTCCATGTTGAAGTGGATTACAAGCTCAAGTTGGAAAGTCTGAAGTAGATAAAACTGTTGCAAAAGTGGCCAGTTGAATTGATTTGTCAAGCCTGTTAGATTACGATCTCTACCGTGAGCATTCTAGACTTGATGGGTCGAGGGACTACTTAATAGCATTCCTTAACTAATTCTTGATCCCTTTACCTAATTAATCATTGATATATACAAGCAGCTTAGCAATCTTAGTACTCAGGAAATGCATGCCTTCAGATCCATGACATCCCATGGCAAATGAACTTGACATGTATGTAAAGAGGGATCACCCATATTTCTCCAGATCGGGATGCTTTATTCGGATCTTCATATAAGTTGTGACTCTGCCGGTTCGTGTTCTGTTCTGCACTTCTTTGGAGACCTTGATACTGAATATTACTCAATTTTCATTGCTTCTCTTTGCAGTTTAGCAGCCTAGGAATATATTCTAATCAGGCCTTTTGTTACTCAGGCTGTTCGATTGAGGACTAATTTCAAAAAGTTTTTGGAGAAACATGGGGGTGGTGAACTTCCAGCGGAAGAAATGGCCAACAAACTGATGACGGACACGACAAAGGCCGATAAAACAATGCTTCCCGGCATTTATTCCGTAGAATTTGAGTATTCGCTCAGTTCAATCTTTGTTGAGGCCAACACCGAGCGGGTAAGATTATACGTTTCTCCTAAAGAGACCTTTTTTTCATGGTATGCAAAGCACACTGCACCACATTCCGACAGAGCTGATTTACAAAACGACCTTTGTTTTTTGTGACGCCGCCTATTCTATTTTCATGCTTAGGGACGTTATGGCACGAGAAGCACATCTGCAGTATCGGTGAAGACGAGCGGGGAAGTCGTCTTTTACGAGAAGTACCTCAGGGAGGAAAGTTGGACGGAGCACACAGCGAGTTACAAGATGGAGCAGAGGGGTACCGGCTGAGCGATTTCTTGCCTTCGCTTTGATCGATGTGCACTATTTTCTCAAGTCGTTCTCGTCCTCAATACTCGTGATGAAGCCGATACAAAGGAGTTAGATTTCGCAACAATGTGCAATAAGATGTAAACCCCCACACTCTAAATTATGATATCAAAGTATCAAAGTCAAAGAGTTCATATCTTTGTACACCATTATTTGTATCTCTAATAAAATATTTCCACATGATATCAAAGTATCAAAGTCAGAGTTCATATCTTTGTAGACCATTATTTGTATCTCTAATAAAATATTTTCCACGTGATATCAAAGTATCAAAGTCAGAGATCATATCTTTGTAGACCATTATTTGTATCTCTAATAAAATATTTCCACAAGCTTGAGGGTAAAATATTTCCACAAGCTCGAGGGAGAGTTTTGCGGTAATTAAATACTAAATCATGCTTTTATCTAAAAATTTTATATTATGACAAAATTAGAAAAATTTATATTATGACAAAATTAGAGTTAAAATCTTTCAACATCATTATTTGTCTCTCTAATAAAATATTTCCACAAGCGTAAAGGAAAATTTTAGAGTAATTAATTATTAAATCACGTTTAATTAATTATTAAAACATTTCTTGTGAGGCTCCCGAGGGATATGTTTCAGAATTTCAGAGCTTGCCTATGCCGGTGAAAGCTTGAGCTCCCCGTGGAATTTTGATGGAGTCGAGACGGAGGATGTCTAAACCGCAGGCACTGGGCCGCTAAGGACCGAACCGACGGAAAGCCCGACCCGTGTTGATTAGCACGCCGGTGGCTGGCTTGCTAGATCCAGAAGGCAAGACATCCAACAGCTGTCGGTTTTCAATTTCGAGCCGAACAGAGGATAGTACGACTTCAATTTGATTACCATAAGATTAGGAAGTTGCTAAGTATAGCCTCGGTGGTTGATTTGCTAGCCTAGCTAGTAGCTACAGCAATTTGATCATTGATCGTCCTTTTAGTCATTATTAGGAAGCTTCCGCTACGCCTAACATTTTCGGCGCTGCTTTATCAACTCGGTCCCCGCCACTTGCCTTTTCATCAACGACAGATTTTTGTAGCACAGCGACCTTTTGATTCTTGCAGAGGCTGCAGATGAGCCGAGTTCGCACGCAAACTTAGACGCATCCGTCATCGGTCCCTCATCTTCTTTATCAAAAAGATGTAGCACCAACTACCACTGCTTTCATTACCATGTTACAAGGCGAAACCCGTAAAAAGAAAAGAGGAGACAACATCGAGAGATCCACGCTACTGCACCACACTGTCCATGGCCCGACGCAACCGGGAGCGTCATCGCCGCCTTCCTGTCGTTCAAGTGGCGCAGGTGACGCACGTGCAGCCGGGTCCGCACCGGCAGTTGGCCCGCCCCGTCCCGACGGTGGCCGCCGACCCGCAGCTGCAGGGGTTGCACCCGCAGTGGTCCCCGCACGAGCACTTCTTGTGGTCCATTCCTCCTCCGGCTTCCGCGCCCGTGGTGGCGCACCTGCGCGAAATTCGTTAACCGGTCAGCACGGATCCCGAATAGCGGATGCGAGCACGTCCGCATATTCCTCTAACGCTGTCACCTCACGTGTTATTCACGTGATCTGACCAGTGAAGGTCTCCGATGGTACTTTCGACCTAACTTAAACTAGGTGGACCTCGTGAAAGATCCATTTGGACACAAAGGATGCGTTGAATCGGGTTTACGTGTACCAGCGAGCACTTTCAGAAATGATACCGCAGCCACAAAGATGAACAAGTCACCTGCATGAGGTGCCGCCGGGGCAAGGGAAAGGGCAGCCGCACCTGTCGTTACAGGCGCCGGCGCCGGCCCGAGTTCCGGTCAGGTCGGACATGGCGGGTTTCTTCTTACGGCCGAAGAACTACTTCGTTTCCCGAGTTCAAAATACACCGAGGGCTTTGCAGAAGTGCGTGGGGCACGAAGAAGGAAGGATCCGAGGTCCCTTTATAAGCAAGGGAGAGAGAGAGAGCTGAGAAGACGAGGTAGGTGTTGCATGCATGGAGGAGGATGATGACGAGTGGATGGAACCGGCACCGCCGCATGGCGTGCGTACGTGTTGGCTCGCCGAGGAGGGTACGCGGCACGTCCCTTCCATGCATCTGCTCCCGCGCCCGACATGCGGCCTCTGCAATTGCAATCGGAGCAGCCCGAGTTTCGGAGATATCCGGGGAAGTCGACCGATCACCGACCGATTCGACTTTCTCCATGCGGCTTGACTTTCTGGTCTCGTGTCCATCTGTCTTCCACGGGTCATAAATGCAAGGGCTAATAAAGAAAAAAACTTCCAATTAATATATCTATCGACTAATTTACCTTAAATTAATTTTTTTTTGTCGCAAAAACTCTTAGTTTTCATTAAAGTAGATTTATATTTCAGAAAATCACAAATTGATCCGTGACGGTAAAATTTAACGAAAATTAGAGGAGAGTAAATTTGTTATAAATATACCAATTTGAGAGTTTTTGTGGTGAGGAAATTATTTTTAAATAAATTCATGAGATTTTATGTGATTTTTAACCCTTAATGTAATGCAAAGCCATGTTGCGAGGCAAATCCCTTTGCCCATGCTGCTCTCTTGAGGGCTATTAGTTCTTGTGGAGAGGATTATACTGACTAACATGTGATCAATGAAGCTAATCTATAGGCATTGATCGAACGTGAGGTTTCCCGATAATTCATCGGATTAATTTGTTAGACAAGGACGTGGTGTAAATGTCTCGATGGGTAAAGTTAGAAATGCAAAAAGCTCAAACGGAAGTGAATGGTTCGGAGATGGATGTTTAAGAGCGACCCTATTTCATTAGCCAAGAACGTGGACATTTGTGATTTTGAATGTGCGTTGAGGTTGTGAAAATTGATGAGATCTATTGTAAAGTCAACGGATGCTAGTGCCTGGCAAATTTTTTTTTTTAATCTATTGTAGCAATCATCATAATTTTATGATTGGACCACTGAGTGGTACTTCCCTGAGGATAAAAATTTTCAAAAATCAATTTTCCTTGCTTCTGGTTGACTTTTATAAGGTGCAAATGGCTTTCATGTCTTTTTTCCTTCCCAATTTTCAATTCGTGACCATGTTCATCTTCAATGCCGAACCGACTTGTTAAAGTTATAATTGAATTATTTTTGACCGAGCAGTTCATTTTCCTTGGCTAATTTCGTTTCCACAAGAAGCTAAACAAGCAAGCTTTGATATGCAATGACAAACTGTATGATTTTCTAATCTCAGAATTGCAAATTGATATGTCTATGTGCTTAGACTCAATATGATTTTCCTTTTCTTTGTGAAATTAGGAAACGAATAATTAGAATATTTATTTAACTCGATATATCAATGTTTACATAATTGAAAAATTTTGGATGGACGGCATTAAATAAAAATAAGCGATCAATCTCTAGAAGGAAGAAGAAGCAAAAAAAGCTGAATAGAGAACATAACTTAGGGCTTGTTGTGTTTATTCGAGTGAAATTGTTTTCCGGAAATGAGTTTTTCAAATTTTCATCTGTTTGGTTCGTCGAATATGTCTGATCAACCAAAAACACTTTCCGCAAAATATTCATGTATAGATTTAAAATATAAATTCTTAAATTTAAAAATGTGAAAGCATTTTCTAGAATCATTCCATTCAAAATTCTTAAATATTTTATTATTTTATTTCCTTTTTATTTTTCCTTCTCCCTCTATTGGCTACTGGACCTCAACAACGGTTGAGCACAGGTGCATGCCAGTGAGGTGAAGTCTCGTAGATCTGATGAAGTTGAGCTCACTTGAGACCAATGAGCTCAAGCCCTTGCTTGTTTGTGATCTTATTCTCGCCAACAAAGAAAGAAAGAAAAAGAACAAAATAAAGTAGAATAAAAGATTGTTTAAACTTTAAATATTTTTTGCCTAACATAGAGTGACGGTGAGATTTTCCAGATGAGATCAAAACACAGTAAAACGGTCCATTTTCTTAAAAAATAATTTTTCAAAACAATTTTATTTGGTTAATTTTATTTTTTCCCAAACAAACGCGCCGTGGACGAGCGTAAAACTTACCTCAGCATCTCCATGGGAGCCGACTAGATTCGACACAAGCTGTAAGAACCTATCATTTTCCCAGTCCAAATCTCTCTCAGTTGTTACGCATTTGCAATCTGATAAATCTCCCTCTCCTCTCCCTCTCTCTCTCCTCTCTCCTCTCGCCCCTCTCTCTGCAAAAAGTCAAATCTAGGGTAGATAGCAACGACCCATCTCTGAATCGCATTTCTTTAACCCATCAGCAAAAGACCCCCACCAGCAAGATCGCATCTTTTCCTTCCTGGTTCTTGCCCCGCTGCCTGCGCTGGTAACGTGATGAGCTCTTGATTATTAAACCCCCCCGAGTAATCTTCCCTCTCGACACGTGAAGAAGCTTTCAGCGAGTCGTTCGCCGGAGCAAGACGACCCCCTTTTGTTCCGGGTTTGACTTGTGGCTGTTCTTGATGCTCTCGCCCCGCGTCCCGGCGGCGCGATTCGGCAATGGCGGCTCGATTCCTCATCTGGGTCGCGCTTTGATCCGTCGATAAGCTTCGAAAGTGATGATCTTGGTCGCCGGTTCGGAGATTCATGGCCATTTAGGTACTTTGGATTTTGCCCTTTACGTGTCGCTCATTCTTGTTGCAGGGTTTGGTGTAATGGGTCGGGGTTCGTTTTCCCTATGGCAATGCTGCGGAGATTGGATTGTTTGGTCTTGTTCATTCGCGGAAAGTTTATTCATTTACTTGCTTAATAGGATTGCTTCCGATTTAGCTTTCCGCAAGATTATACTTTTAATCGAAATGCCTCTTTCGCCTCACTCTGTTCTGATCTGTCGCGTTAGATACTTAGTAATCAGCTCAGGATTTTGGTGCATTTACTTCCGAGAATGGCTGCGGTTCGGCTCACTGCTTTTGATTTTCTTCTATCTGCGAGTTGTCAATTTGGCTTAAATGATCTTCGTTAGGACAATGTGGCCCTTATGGGACTACATTTGGGATATGAAATCCAGTAGATAAGTTGGACGAAGTTATATATGCTTGCGATGGCATGCCTGTGTCAATTGCACTCGTTGAATGTTTATCTCATGATTGCATTGTCGCTTTCAACTGCATTGTAGCTGTCATTTGCATTTTCAGATGAATAAATTTGTGCTTATTGCCTATCCAGCGAATAAATAATTGAGAATATTTCTTGAGGATTGGATTTTCTGTTTGAAGATTATAATTGCATCTGTTAAAAAGTGGTGGTTTTCCAAGTCCATCATACTCTGTATATATGTCTATCCTGCCAAGATGTAGATGGCAGTCAGGCTGTGAATATGGAAAGTCTTTTCAAGCAAGTTTTTAGTGTTTGGACAATAATGTTAATGCATTATCTTGTTACCTGTGTTTTCATCAGTGACTGACGTATTCATTCGTTGTTGTGCCCGTCATATGCACTACAGCAAAATCTTTTAGAAAGAAATCGCTGCCGCTGTTATTTTTCAAGCCACCAGATGGCAGGAAAGGAACCGATCAGAAGCTAGCTGGCAAGAAGGAATCAGGTCGATCAGGGACATGAGAGGGTGATAATGCAACTCGCAATTGTTTAAGAAAGTATGAAGAGGATAAAATTTCCCAAGCGATACTTGATCGTCTTTTTGACATTTATATCTACATGCGTCTGCTATATAGAACGTGTAGGATTCTCAATTGCCTATACCGTTGCAGCCGATGCAGCTGGAGTAAACCAATCTAGTAAAGGCACAATACTTTCTACCTTTTATTATGGTTATGCCTGTTCACAGGTGCCCGGAGGATGGGCTGCTCAGAAAATAGGGGGAAGACGCATTCTCCTCCTCTCCTTTGTGTTATGGTCACTAACTTGTGCATTTGTTCCACTGGACCCGAACAGAGTGGTAACATTAGTTGTTGCCCGCTTGCTTGTTGGTGTGGCACAAGGTTTCATCTTCCCCTCTATCCATACTGTCCTAGCTGAGTGGGTCCCCCCTCACGAAAGGTCTAGATCTGTTTCTCTTACAACTTCGGGGATGTATCTTGGTGCGGCTGCAGGAATGCTTCTTCTTCCAAGCTTGGTGAAATTCAGGGGTCCACAGTCAGTGTTTGTCGCTGAAGCAGCGTTAGGTGCCATGTGGTCTCTACTTTGGATAAAATATGCCAGCGATCCCCCCAGGCCTGAACATCCAAAAGCCACAGCTGCTAGTTTTGGGGAGTCTTTGTTGCCAATGAAAAGAAGCCAAAAGGTAAAAGTGGAGAATGGAGGAAGTTCTGTCAAAACTGCCGGTATCCCATGGAAGAGTATCATATTTTGCTTACCGGTTTGGGCCATTGTGGCAAACAACTTCACATTCCACTATGCTTTGTATGTATTGATGAATTGGTTGCCAACATACTTCGAACAAGGTCTCCAACTTAGCCTCCATGACATGGGTTCATCGAAGATGTTGCCCTATCTCAACATGTTCATATTCTCGAATATTGGTGGGGTCATGGCTGACCACCTGATTACCCGCAAAATTCTGTCTGTGACTGCAACCAGGAAATTCCTGAACACCATAGGGTTCTTAGTTGCTTCTTTCGCATTAGTGGCACTTCCCTTATTCAGAACTGCTGGTGGAGCTGTCTTTTGTTCATCTGTGGCTCTTGGGTTCTTGGCCCTTGGCAGAGCAGGGTTCGCAGTGAACCACATGGATATTGCTCCCAAATATGCAGGAATTGTTATGGGAGTTTCCAATACTGCTGGTACATTAGCAGGCATAATTGGGGTCGATCTTACCGGCCAGCTTCTTGAAGCCGCTAAAACCAATTATTCTGATCTTTCAACCCCTGAAAGTTGGAAACAAGTTTTCTTGATACCTGGTCTTCTTTGTACTTTCAGTTCAATAGTGTTTTTGCTATTCTCAACTGGGGAGAAGATTTTTGACTGAGGTTAATCTGGCTATATCTCTTAAAGAGCTAATCATTCGTGAATTGTTGCTTTATGTGAGCTGGGTGAAGCTTTTTACTGCATGTCATCTTGCTATAGATTCTATTTATGAAAGCCCACATGAATCTGCAGCGGGAACATAGTGAGAGTTTCTAGTGTTTCTTGATTTCCTTTTAATGTTTCAATTTGTAGATCCGTGTAGCTGGGTCCATGTGCTTATTCCTTTCTAGTAGCTTTTCTCAATAATTCAAACGATGTCACCTGGCAATTTAGCCAGAGTTTTTCCATGTTTCGGTACTTGGCCTATCTCGTGCAACTGGTTATGCATGGAGGCGACAGCTCTCGTGATATCTGCAAAGCATATGATGATCTGTTCAAACTACATGTGACTGTGAAGGTCTCATTGGCTTGCATTGCTAGCGAAGTCCTTGATGGCAAGTTTAGGATTATCACATGAATCATGCGTTACCTCGTGTGTATAGATATATGGTACTTTGGTCTGTCGGTCCAGGCGTGAAGCGCTGGGGATTGATGTTCCAGGTGCAAAATCTTCGGCTTTTCATACTTCAACTCTTTCCATTTGTTTACTGGAGTATAAACACAATTTTTTCGTGGATTTACCACCCAACATTAGGGTGAGCTATTTCAGGTTTTGTCCAAGTCCTACTTGGAATTTGGAACCTACTAATTAGAACAGGCTTCCTAATTTTTGAAATTTGGAACCTACTATGTAATAGGTTCCAAGGTGGTTTCAGAGTTTATTCAAATTTCATTCATATAGTGAATTATCACATCTAATGGTCATCATTTGCTACAATCCACTGATTCCAATTCATAGTTAAATATGCGGAGCTTATGAAATATTAACAAAGTGAGAGTCTTAATCTTGGATAGCACTATCTATTGTTTTTAAATTACACACACATTGGACGTAATGAAATGCTGCAAGATCATGGGAAGATATAAAACCAAAACCAAAAAAAGATCTGTTCCAGGTTTTTCGGCTCCAGTTGGAGCATATTCATTAGAACAAATACTCCAATTTTTAGAACTTAAAATCTACTTTGCATATCCAAGAATTTTAAATCAAACTGGCCCATTGATCAAATTTTTAATTTTTTTTTTTTAAATTCTATCCATAAATTATGCTCATCCCTACCTGAACATGCTCTCGGTACCTGTTAGGCGTGTTTCGATGATGGCGGTCGTTCCACTGGTTCACGCATGCTTTGCTGCCAAAAGAAATCTGAGCTGCTCCCCGATCATCTGCAGGTGTCTTTCGTGGTTTGTCTTGTCATTTGTGCGGTTGTGGGAGCCCCGCTGCTGGACCACGGATATGGCTTTGGACGATGCTCCAATGCGGAGTTGGTACTCTCTCTCTCTCTCTCTCTTAATTGATAAGTGGGAATCGAGCACGCATCGTTTGATGTCATATCTGCACTCAATCGTAACTACCTGATGCATCATGCATGCCCCAGTTCGTTCATCCAAATTTGGTTCGAATCACATGTCGCGTCGCGTCGATGATAACTTTAGCAAACAAGCTAACGCGTCTCTTGGTCTTTTGCACATTTTGGCCATGGATGCCGTCGAATCTCTAATTTGGCATCTGTTGAGTCCGTGTATACTTTGATGATAAATAAATTAATGTAACAAAATTGCCCATGATAGAGAAGAAAAAGAACAAATTTCTAGGTTTGGTTTGTTTTGCAGAAAATGAATAATTTGGATAACATTTTCATAAAAAATTATCGCTTCTATTGTTGGAGATAATTAGTAAAAAAAATGTTTAATTATCGATAATTATTAATGTCTAAATATCTTTGTGAATGACGATATTTTTCTCATTGGTTATTTTTCGTGAGCAATACAAACGATTAATTTTATGAAATTTTTTTTTTTAATAATTCATTTTCCTTGTAATAGACACATTTTCAAAGTGTTCTATAATTACTTTAAATCAACAATTTAAAAAGGTTGTAGAAGAAAAATGTATATTCAAATTTTGTTTCACCAATAAAGATAAGATAAATAAATATTTGATTGGCATCTCATGTGACATCCAGAAAATTCCTACATTTAGTGATAAGTAGGAATTTGACTGCAATCGATGTTCCACGTTAGGAATTTTATGCGAGTGATTAATGTGACTATTATGTTTGAGCAATAGGTTAGAATTTTCCTAAGTTAATTATTTACTTATGTTTGAAAAGTTTTACCAAATGTTTTGACGAGTTCAAAAGTTAATTATTAACTTATGTTCGAAAAGTTTTGCTAAACATTTTGACAAGTTCAAAATATTTGTTGGATTTATCAATATTTAGAACGGACATTAGTTTTCATGTTTATATACTGATTCCTTTGATTCCTTAGCATTTCAACCAAAGATGTTAGTATGGAAAGTTGTTCTTTTGACTCTCTCTTCCATTGGCAAGTGAAACCTTGAACTTATGTTTCTATCTTTTTCCCATCAGCAAGTTGAGACTTTGAATTTAGCCTTGTTGGTATCATGCTTACTTCATAGATGTTAACTTTTAGTTCATTAATGCAAGGCATGACTCAACTCTTTACTTGGCAAAAGGAGATGAATCCTCCTAAATATCTCTTCTCTTAGCTTATGAGATTGTGCCACATACCTAAACTATTCACTTAGGGCCACACGAACTCTTTTGATTTGAACAACAAGTCTCTCTACTCTTAGACCTCATGATTTTACCCTTGGCTAATTGAGCAACTTCATCAATCCACTCTTAAATGCTCAACTTTACAAGCGTGAGAGAATTCCCAAGAGAAGGCCCTACTTCATTACTTCATTACTCACCCTCCATTTTCCTTTCAAACTTGTTTTCAATTTCAAGAGTAAAACCAAAAAGATCCCACATGTGAACTCTTGAATTCATTTCCAAGTTTGAACGAGGTAAACTCATTAATTTTCATATACTCTGCATAAATGAGTTTGTTGTTTTCAAGACAAATATCATTAATTTCAATTTTTCTTACTTTGAAGGAAAATTAAAACTTTGATCTTTCACAAGCTATTTTCAAGGTAAGTAAAAACTCTAGGCATTAAGTTAGGTTGTTCTAATGAGTATTTGACCTGGTTGCTTGATGGGTGTTTTCTTTAAGTGGATTTTATGAACATGTGTGAATATGTTCAGTGATAGCATGCTAAGTTCTTCACTTGTGTGAATCTTGATAATAATATGTTGAGTTTTGCATTGATGATTTTATTTCTTCTAAAAAGAAGCATGAGTCAATTTTTTGGTATTGGTGGTGTTTTGGTGAAGAGAGTGTATAAAATAAAATAAAATAAAATAAAAACATTGTCGAATATGGCAATACCAATTACTGGTTATGGCAGGTTATCGATCATGACAGTATCAATTACCAATTGTGGTAGGTACCAACTATGGTAGTATTGAAAACTGATTAATTTAGTAATACCAATTATGGCAGTTATCGAATATGAAAATTGATAATAGAAAAAAACAATATTTAAAAAGTAAAAATAAATATATTTCGTGTTTTTTTAGTAACATTATTTAATAAATGTATATCCTTTATATTTGAAGAAAATATGCATTGAATGTTAATAATGAATATGTTCATTTAATGTTAGTTATGTAAAATGATGCTATACATAAATGTTGATGCATAATATGTTTAATGGTTAAATGAAATGATGTGGTGCATTGAGTGTTGATGTTAATCATCTTAATATGCATTAATGTTGCATTATAATGATGAATATTGAAAAAGAAAGGGGTTGTCGTTCACGCAAGGGTGGTGACATTGTCCTATGTGTTGGGAGTGTCCCACGATGCCTTGGGAGTTGAGATGTCCCGAATTTAAAGTTATGTATGAGTATGGCGTGATGTCCTGGAAGTGTTCAGGAGGTAGAGTAAATAAGATGATGCACGCTCATGAATATATATATATATATATATATATATATATGTATGTATGTATGTATGTATGTATGTATGTATGTATGTATGTATGTATCTGTGTGTGTGTGTGTGTTGATAAGACACCAAATGATACTGATGCATCAAGAAATTATATGCCATACATGTGCGTTGCATAAATAATGTACCATGCATTCGTGTGAGGCACTTGCAAAAAAGTAAGCCATGTGCTCATGCTCTGATTATGTTGCTCTGTATGTTTGTGATTGTTAAGCCATGGTGATTGCAAAGGTGAACTCTTATTTTAGATTTAGAGATTTCACTTGCTGAAATTCGGCTCATCCCTTTATTTTTTAGACATATAGGATGATTTTTCCATCGCTACTGGTTTATGGAGCCCTAGCTCGTATAGAGCATGATTATGAAGAGGACGTGTTGTCTCATGTTAAGTGGGTTCCCCATCGGTACGTAACCTGGTACAAAATCCTCAACAATGACTAGCTGGAATCACTTAGAGGCTTTGACGTTCCTTCTGGTTACGTTGCCGAGAAGCAAGCATTGGAGGAGGTTATCAATCCTTGGATGTTGAATAGATGTTGTACATGTAGACTTTTGAGAGTGGGGGTATGGTTGCGGAGATAGAAGTTACCGAACATTCCCAAGTGTTTTGTATTGTGATGTGGTGATATAAGTGATACCTATGTACCTTATTAAGAATATGAAATAATTATGTGATGTATTTAATTAAATTTTTGTGGTTCTACTTACAAAAAAAAATAATAAGAAAGAAAGAAAGAAATATGACCCGTGTAAAGGGTGACATACCTAGGACGTTACATCTTATTAACTTTAGTTATACTTCATTTTTTTTATTTTTTTTATTATTGTATGCTTTGCTTCCCTAAGAAATATCATATTATTCAATACACACTTCAGCATACTAATAATTTTATCGATCGTTATCGGAATCTAGCAATTTCTTTGTACTTTTCTTTTTAACGTCAAAAGGTTATTAATAAAATAAATAAAAGTTGGCAAAGCTTGAGGGCCAATCGAAACCCTAATTTTAATAATAGGGTCACTTTAATCGATTCTCATGATTAGTTTAATACCAACATTCCAAAACATATTCCCCCAAAAGCTACGAATTTAAAGTACAGTCTAGTCGACACTTTAACTTATGCTGTATTCTCGCCGGTCTTGCCGCAGTCTTTCGCATGAGCTTCTCCTTTTCGCATGAACTTTCCTCTCTCTCTCCACACCGAATCCAAGCCTTTTTCCTGTTCTCTCTCTTCGCTCGCTCCCGGTCACTTTCATCGAGGCGGCAGGAAAGATCGCAACTTTTAGCAGATTGCAGACATCCGGCCGTGACCCAGTCGCTGTCTCTCTCTCCCCATCCGCCGCGCAGCGCCACCCTCGTCAAACCCGCCGCCGCCGAACGGGCGGGGGGGACGAGGCCTTAAGGGGGTGCCGGATCTGGCTCCTCTTCCGCCGGCCGCCCTGTCGAAGGTGGTGCTGCGGTGGCGGTAAGAGACGGGCAGGACTGGTCGTTGGCGACGGAGCGCGGAGGGAAGAGAAGAGAGGGGAAATTAGTGGGTCCCGGTTGTGCTTGGGTGGAGGCGGTTGACTTGGAGGCTGGCAAGAACGCACGGCACGTGTCCGGCGGGGGCTGGACATTAGCGAACGCTTCGCCTCCGCCAGGATTGGCGTTCCGTGCTTTTGAAA
The DNA here is from genome assembly GCF_016545825.1 of Eucalyptus grandis. Classification (NCBI taxonomy): domain Eukaryota; kingdom Viridiplantae; phylum Streptophyta; class Magnoliopsida; order Myrtales; family Myrtaceae; genus Eucalyptus; species Eucalyptus grandis. Next base: position 27,684,670 of record NC_052620.1, read on the forward strand.
ACGGAACGAACATGTGAGAATCTAGGCTCGAAAAGACAAGCGTTATGTGGTTCGAGTCGTGGATGCTGATGCAGATGACAGAGGGGGACCAGGATCAAACGGGTGGGCCATGGTTAAGATTGTTGTGCACACTTAGACAGCCACGACTGAGGGAACATTCGATCGATTTCGTGGCGAATCCTGTGCGTTGTTATTTTACTCGTCCCACTCCACTTCATGCTCGGAGCACTAGCCCCACTTGCTGCACCAGAGACTCTAGCAAAAAAGTAACATAAAACGAGTCAAGTTGGATTTGCATTGCCCCAGGTGAGGAAGCACTCATGCAATAAACTGACAGGAAAACGCGTTTTTTTAATCAAAAGCAGAACTTTGAAGGGAATTTGCTGTCTATTTCGACCTGCAAGAGCGAGTCCCCACCGGGAAGAGGGTGAGTGCAGACATTCCCACGATACATACAGACAAATTGCATTAAACCAGGTTGACAACACCATCAATGGTTCTGGTTATTGACCACTGTCTTCATTTTTCTTTATCACCATGATATCAGCATCGTCTTCTTCCTGTCCTTCTTCTGTATCCTTTTCCTTTTCTTTTTCCCCGTTTGCTGGGCAATGAAAATCAAAATAGTGGTCTGAGGACCCCCTCCATCTGCAAAGGATTCAACCCTGTAATTCTTGCGGGGGAAGAAAAAAAAAAAAAAGAAGCGACCTTGGGCGTGCTCTTCTCTGTTATCACGTGTTCCCGTGAGCCCAAGTCACAAAGTGGCTGTCTTTCTCCTGCTTCAAGTATTCCCTTCATAATTATAAAGAAACACAAAGTATCCAGCGCAGAGCCAGGTGAGTACTCTTTCTTGTGATGAACAAGCTTTCTTTCTTTATTTTCTGCTCTCTCGTGAGCGTTACTTTTCGTTTGGTATAGTTGCTTTGAGATAGTGTTTGATTTCTCCTTTTCGGACTTGGAAGTCAGGGCTCCTTGAGACTTACGGCTTCTTTCTTGCTTTTCTGGAAAATGGAAGGCTGTCGTTTCTCCCCGCAGTCTCTCAGATTTCAGTGAAGTCGGCTCTCATTTAGAGTGAGTACAGCGTGTTTTGTGTGAAACTTTTGGAGCCACCCAAAAGTGCCGCTTTTCTTCTTCGTCTTCTTCTTCTTCTTTTTTTTTAGTGAAGCCTTGATGGGTATATATAACTTTTTCACTTTGTACATAATTGATAGATTGGAAGAAGTTAAGGACATACTGACCCCTCTTTCGCTATGCCTGCTGCAAAAGTCTAAAAACAGTATGCTTAATGTTCGCCTTGTCTGACAAAGGTTCTGTCTATCCTAGAATCTGTTGGTTCTTTCAGTCAAGTCTAAGACATGGAACTTTCTTTTAGGAATCGAGTTAGCGACTTGCTTTGATCAAGATTATATTCCTTCCCACTTTGGGTAGATTTCCTAAATTATCAAAAGCTGTTGATTCATCTTTCCATTCAAGTATCCTCACATAAGGTTACTCTTATACTCCATAACCACTCTTATTGATGGGAAGCTTGTCTTAGATTGTTGATCTCGCATCAGGATGGATCTGGTTTGGCTTCTCTGCATTTTCGTCCTTTTTTCCGGAGAATTGTCACTAGGACGGTCCACACCCGATGCTGATGCAGTGACTATTGGAGCTATTTTCACGTTTTCAACTCTCAATGGAAAAGTCGCTCAAATCGCCATGAAGGCTGCAGAGAATGATGTCAATGCAGATCCAACTTTTCTTGGTGGACGCAAACTGTCTATAATCATGTACGATTCCAATTTCAGTGGATTTCTAGGCATCATCGGCGGTATACATTCTCCTTGAAACTCTTACTCATTCAGAATTGTTTTCATTGGTATAATCTCTTCCCTGTGAATATTAATCAGCTGGTTTTTTTATTGTTAACTGTAACTAACAGCTTTGCAGTTCATGGAGATGGACACAGTTGCAATAATAGGTCCACAGACTTCAGGAACGGCCCACATTCTCTCTCATCTTGCAAATGAACTACATGTTCCAATGCTCTCATTCACGGCGCTTGACCCTATGCTTTCTCCCCTCCAGTACCCCTACTTCATTCAAACTGCACCCAGCGATCTGTTCCAGATGATGGCTGTTGCAGATATGATCAGCTATTATGGATGGCGAGAAGTGGTTACAATTTACTCCGACGATGATCATAACAGGAATGGCGTCACTGTGTTAGGTGATCAACTTGCGGAGAGACGCCTCAAAATAACGTATAAGGCAGCTCTTCCCCCAGATCCAACGGCAACTGAGAATGACGTTGTAGCTGAATTGAATAAGATACAACTGATGGAATCCCGAGTGATTGTATTGCATGCATACTCAAAGACGGGTCTTTTGGTTTTTGATGTGGCCAAGAGACTTGGCATGATGGAGAGTGGGTATGTTTGGTTCGCAACTACATGGTTATCTAATATTCTGGACTCTGATTCATCGCTTTCCTCAAAGCTTCCCGGCTCTATTCAGGGAGTTCTTGCACTTAGGTTGCACACCCCTGACTCAAAGAGAAAAGCAGATTTTTTAGCGAGGTGGAATTCGTTGAGCAACGGTACTATCGGGTTGAACCCTTATGGTCTTTATGCCTATGATACGGTATGGATGATTGCTCGTGCAGTTAAAATGTTCCTGGATCAGGGAAACAACATTTCATTCTCTAATGACACGAAATTAAATAACATTGGGGGAGGAGGTCTGAATCTTGAGGCATTGAGCATTTTTGATGGAGGAGAGCAGTTGCTTAGCAATGTCCTGCAGACAAAAATGAGTGGTCTGACTGGCCCGGTCAAATTTAATCCAGACAGATCTCTAGTACATCCTTCTTATGACGTTATTAACATACTTAAAAATGGTTATCGCCAGATAGGCTATTGGTCCAACTATTCTGGGCTTTCCATTGTGCCTCCTGAAGAACTTTATGCCAAACCACCAAACCGTTCCAGTTCGAACCAACATTTGAACAGTGTGATTTGGCCTGGAGGCGACAGTACCAGGCCTCGCGGTTGGGTTTTTCCAAAAAATGGAAAGAAACTAAGGATAGGGGTTCCGTGGAGAGTTAGTTACCGAGACTTTGTCGAGCAGGTCAATGGTACTGACATCGTCCAGGGGTATTGCATAGATGTGTTTCTTGCTGCCATAAAATTGCTTCCTTATCCAGCTCCATACGAATTTCTCTTGTTTGGAAATGGCCACGAAAATCCTAGCTACAATGAGCTTGTAAATATGGTCGCGGCGGATGTGAGTTGGTTCTAAGGCAGAGGACTACATTTACCATTTTAGACAGTCTACCTTACGTCTGCTGATCACATTTTGTTCTGCAGGTTTTTGATGCTGCTGTGGGAGATATCGCGATTGTCACAAATCGAACAAAGATTGTAGATTTTACTCAGCCTTACGTTGAGTCGGGTCTAGTTGTCGTTGCCCCTGTTAAGAAGTTGAATTCAAGTCCTTGGGCCTTCTTGAGTCCATTCAGTCCATTGATGTGGGCTGTCACAGCGGTTTTCTTCCTCATTGTGGGAGTAGTCGTGTGGATTCTTGAACACAGAATTAACGATGAGTTCCGGGGATCTCCCACGAAACAGATCATGACAATTCTATGGTGAGCATTGGGTAAATGTGTCTACTTTACAAGATGAAAACTGCAACTAAATCTCTAGTTTTCATTTTCTCTCCTAGGGAGTTTGCACGTTATACCAGTATCTTAGGCTCTACTTTCTTAGAGGATTATGATGCATTGATTGTTTAAGGCCAAATCGTCATTCATAGACAGATTGAAGGGTAGCCCCATCATCTTTGCATTAGTTCATCCTAATGACTGCTCACGGTGCTCTCTGCAACTTCTGATCTGCGCTATTTTCTCTCACAGGTTCGGCTTTTCTACTATGTTCTTTGCCCACAGTAAGTCTTACTTTAATGTGTGATAATTTAACTGAAAAAAAATGTCAAAGCGACTTTAGCATATCGTGACTCTAAATGTGTTCAAATCTCAGGAGAAAACACCGTAAGCGCACTTGGTCGCATGGTGCTGATCATCTGGCTTTTCGTGGTTTTGATAATTACCTCAAGTTATACAGCGAGTCTTACGTCAATCCTGACCGTTCAACAGCTATCCTCGCCGATCAGAGGAATAGATTCATTAATAGTCAGCGATTCCCCGATCGGCTTCCAAGTGGGGTCTTTTGCACAGAACTATATGATTGAGGAACTGAACATTCCAAAATCAAGACTTGTTCCACTTGGCTCACCAGAGGCTTATGCTTTAGCGCTCAAGACTGGAAGAGTTGCCGCTGTGGTCGACGAACAACCATACATAGACCTCTTCCTTTCAAATCACTGCAAGTTCTCAATCAGGGGCGAAGAGTTCACCAAAAGTGGGTGGGGATTCGTGAGTATCTCGAGACCAGAATCATAACTTCTAAATATATAACTCGTTTAGAAGTTACAACTCTTGATCCGAAGAAGAAATTAATCGTAACTGGTACACGACATGTTCTTCTTTGATAGAAAGGAGGGAAATTGAACTTCAATATAATGGCATGTTTCCGATTCTATGCTCAATTGTGCATCTTGTGCCGTAAAAGGCATGACTGATTGACACAGGATGACTGATTCTCGATAACTTAGTATATCCCTTGTTCTGTTGTGATATATTCTCCAACACCACTTTACTTTTAATCATTCTTCCGCAGGCATTCCCTAGAGACTCCCCTCTAGCCGTCGACATGTCGACTGCCCTGCTCGCTCTATCAGAGAATGGTGAGCTCCAGAAGATTAATGACCGGTGGCTGTCCAGAAAGACTTGCGGGTCCCAGATTTCTGGCGAGGAATCTGACCAACTTCGTCTCCAAAGCTTCTGGGGCCTGTTCCTTATTTGCGGGGTTGCTTGCGTTGCGGCTCTCCTCGTATATGTCTTCGTCATGTTGCACAAGTTCAAACGGCATTCTCCTCAAGCATCTGAGCCGTCTTCTCATGGAGGCTCTCGTTCCGCGCGCCTTCAGACTTTCTTGACCTTCGTGGATAAGAAGGAGGATAAGTCTCGGAGTAAGTCGAAGAGAAAGCGAAGTAATGAAATTATGAATGGAGGCAGGGAACCTAACTTACCTGGAACGGATCAGATATGCTAAGAATTCAACGTCTCGGGTCAACATCGAAACGGGGATTTCCTGGCCCCATGAGTTCATGTTTGCCAATATCAGCTTGGTTGCTTATTTTCCACGCTTGGGTCTACAAATAAACGAGAGTTCTCATAGTATAGTTTCACTTCATACCCCGAAGAATCGTACGGGACGCTTCTTAAAACTTTTTAGAAGGCAATCGGGAGAGCGAACAGTCTGTCGCCGACACCAAGCCAGTTGAAGGGCTATACTTTAGAAGTCCACGGCCGTCGCCATTGCCGCAGAAGTTGGAGCAGCTGATGCTCATGCTAATGCAGAAAGCAGAAGAAGCCGTGCGATCTTTTGGAAGGGTGAAGAAATGCCGGCAAGTTTTTCTTTGCCGAAACACAACGAAAACAGAGGGGCCTGCTCTACAGAACACCGGCTTCAAAGATCATTGCAATCCGACGGCCGAAGAATGCAAGAACGATGTCATTACGGAACGTTTGATTCGATACGCAGTTCGCTGTCTTAATTACTCATAAAAAGTAGGAGACTTTATGACAAAAATGAAAATAAAAATCGAATCTTGACATATGACGTCATCCATGCTTATAAGGTTTTCGTAGACAAAGAAGTACAGAGAGACACAGCCAGACGCTTTTATATTGATTTTCTGCGCTTCTGCAAATCCCCCACCAACTCCGCCGCCCTTCCTCCGCCGCCGCCGCCGCCCTCCGGCGACGACCCTTTTAGCAGGACGACGATGGCGATCTGCTACCAATCTCCCTTCAAGCCCATCACCACGCTCTCTCTCCCCAGAACCCACCAAACCCGCAAGACCCGACCTTGCGGCGTCGTCGTCGTCATCAGATGCTCCAAGACCCAGCTCCTGTCCACCGAGCCCGAGCCCGTCTTCACCTCCGTCCGGTCCTTTGCGCCGGCCACCGTCGCCAACCTCGGCCCCGGATTCGACTTCCTCGGCTGCGCGGTCGACGGGCTCGGCGACCACGTCTCCGCGCGCGTCGACCCCAGCGTCCACCCGGGCGAGGTCTCCATTTCCGAGATCTCCGGCGACAACGCGAAGAAGCTCAGCAAGAACCCCCTCTGGAACTGCGCCGGGATCGCCGCCATCGAGGTCATGCGGCGGCTCGGGGTCCGCTCCGTCGGCCTCTCGCTGTCCCTCGAAAAGGGCCTGCCTTTGGGGAGCGGGCTCGGGTCCAGCGCGGCGAGCGCCGCAGCGGCCGCCATCGCGGTCAACGAGATCTTCGGCGCGAGGTTGAGCACGGAGGAGCTGGTGCTCGCCGGGCTGAAATCGGAGGAGAAGGTCTCCGGCTACCACGCCGACAACGTGGGGCCGGCGATCATGGGCGGGTTCGTGCTTATCAGGAGCTACCAGCCCTTGGAATTGGTCTCGCTGAAGTTTCCAGCCGAAAAGGAGCTCTTTTTCGTGCTGGCCAGCCCAGATTTCGAAGCCCCGACGAAGAAGATGAGGGCGGCGCTCCCGACGGAAATCGGGATGCCGCATCACGTGTGGAACAGCAGCCAGGCGGGGGCGCTGGTGGCGGCGGTGCTGCAGGGGGACGTGGAGGGGCTCGGGAGGGCGCTGTCGTCGGACAAGATCGTGGAGCCGAGGAGGGCGCCGCTGATCCCGGGGATGGAGGCGGTGAAGAGGGCAGCCATCGAGGGCGGGGCGTTCGGGTGCACCATCAGCGGGGCGGGGCCGACGGCGGTGGCGATCACGGACGATGAGGCGAGGGGCCGGGCCATCGGGGAGCGGATGGTGGAGGCCTTCATGGTGGAAGGGAAGCTGAGGGCGGAGGCTGTGGTGAGGAGGCTGGACAGGGTTGGTGCTAGGCTTGTCAGCAGCATTCCCCGATGATAAGCAAGCTCTTTCTGATTCTTTCTTGCCACTTGGGCTCAGCGATGTTAGCAGTGCTCAGTTTGGTTTTTTGAGGGATTGTGGGTTGAAGTTTCTGGTTGTCAATGACAGTTTGATTCTGAGTGAGATGAATGTTCAGAATGCAGATTGGTCATCTTTCAGTTGTCTCTTGTTGGCATCTTTGGAGATGCTTTTAATGTTAGTGCCTGTGCCTGTCATAAAATGCCTCCCGTCTTGGGGATGGAAAGAAAATGAGAGAGAGAGCTACATATATAATTGGTCATAAAATCCAAGTCATCTTCTTATGTAGCAATCTGGCTACATTGAACAAACCTTTCCTGCTAGTTAAAAGCCGAGGATCCAGATTAATTGGTTCAGAGATAAGACTGGGACTTGTAGTTGTTGCAGTACTAGTACCGTGGACAAAAAGGGTATAAAAATGGCTCTTACACTCATCAATGTACATATCCACTCTACAAGTAACTTTCTCGACATTGCTCAGCAGGCACCACCGATGCCTAGTGCTGCTGAATTGCTGATGATGATTAATCTAGACTCGCGGACTTGGCAATTCATTCTTGTTTCTGCTATTCCGGTGGTCTGATCAGGGAACAAGTCAATTCAATTCATGCTTGTACGCTATCCACAAGTTCGTAAATCAAATCGTGTTTCCTTTACTCATCATATCTGACACTATCCACAAGTTCGTAAATCAAATCGTGTTTCCTTTACTTAACATATCTGACACGGCATGATGTCCATCAGTACACAAATGCTGAGAACCACGAAACCCAGCTAAATCAAGCCAAAACCAATGCTAAGCCGGGGTTCAAGAACAACCCCTAATTACAACCCCGGACAAATAGCAGTTGTAGCAAAATAGTGTGAGCAACAAAACAGCAAGAAGTAAAACATCTGGACAAAACTGCCTGCAACCCCAGTTACAGTGACTGGATTACTCGTCCTTAACAGCAAAAGTCTGCTTCATGCCGAGACAGAAGAACTCTGTGATCACTTCAAGGGGCATGCCCTTGGTTTCGGGGACTTTCAAGAATACAAAGGCCCATGATAGGAGACAGACCACTGTGAACATGCCGAAAATGCTTGCCAGGCCCGCCGATCTGAGCATTAACGGCAATGAGTAGGTGACAATAACATTGCCCATCCAAAACGCAAGGCCACATATGGCGACACAGACACCGCGGACCCTGGTGGGGAAGATTTCTGCGCAGAGCACATTAGGGGCTGGACCGAATCCCATAACAAAGAAACAGATGTAAAGGACGACACCGATGGTGCAGATCACTGCATGAATAGCAGAGCCTGCATCTACCACATTGCTCAGCACCATGATGATGAGTGATACTATCAGCATGGGGATCGTACCCAGGAGCAAGCTCCTGCCATTGAGGAAGAACCAAAATAATTAGCAGCAATTGAAGGGGGATACATATTGAAAACACGCAGCAATTTGCACAGTAAAATCACTACAAAAGGAAGCCTCGCAGAAAATGAAAATCTCACCCAGCAAAAAACATGAGAAGAGACGAGAAGCATATTTTTAAGCAACAATACAGAACCTTATTCTATAAACTTATTTGAAGCAAATATAAAAAAATCCCTGCAACTTTTGCAGTATAAAACACCATCTGCCAACAGCAATACCCACGATATTGAAATAATGTTTCGAAGAACTTCAATATGGCAAAACTTTTTAAGTTTGATAAATGTACCTTCTGCCAGATACATCCATGAGCCTCATAGCAACAGCAATGGAGGGTAGCATCAGCAAGGTCGTGATGGCACTAAGAAGTAGAGATACTGACTCTGAGCTGATGTGCAATTCTGAAAGAAGAACTCCGACACCAGCCTGCTTAAGAATTTGGGGAGTGTAGTATAGAACACCATTTATTCCAGAGAACTGCATTGAGAATCACATCAGCTAAACTCCGAGCTTGTTAGTGTGCGTGCGCATGCATGCATGTCAGTGTGTGTGTGTGCTTACTTCAGGGAGTGAGAAAGAAAACTCAACCCAACAACCTCTGTTATTCAGCATCCAATGCTGCCAGAGGCAGAGTTACACAGGAATGAATCAAATCCTGATTCTTATAGTGAAATCTGGGCCTAAAATCCTGAGAACTTATCAACAGCTTGAACATATCCACATGGTAGCCAACCACCCCATCACACCTTCAATAACCTAGATTGTAACAACTCACAACTCAAGCTCAAAATCAAAAGCAACCCAAATTTTGATTACCTGCTGAAGTATTTGAATTCCAGTGCCAACGAACAAAGCATGCTTAACTCCTGGCTCAAATAGATCCCTCCACCACAGTCCCTTTATTGCAATCTCTGATGGATGAAGCATTGCTGGACCCAATGGATGGAGTGGCAGCAACTCTTCAGTGAAGAGAGCTGGTTGGCCGACCAGCCCAAGTGCCTGGACTAGGCCCCCATCTGCAGGCTGGTCCATGCCAGGAAGAGAAACAATAGACTCACGTGAGCCCACAACACCCCATTCACGCAAATAAATCCTCTGAAATCCCTCCTTCTTTCTACTTTCGTCCTCTCTCTTGGGCCATTTCCATGCTAGCTGCCACTCGGGGCCAATGACCGGTCGTCCACTCCCTTGCGTCAAACCACCCTGTCCGATGCTAATAGTGGTGCCCTGAGCTGGTGGGACCCATTCCTTCTCCGTACTAGTTGCCTGACGCGAAATCAACGGGCTCTGTAAATTATCATTGGAATCACCACTTGCAGCATCCGATGGGTACTCATCACCCTCCATGCCAATAACCACCTCCTCATCCTCTCCATTCACCTGCTGCTGCCCTCCCACATTGAACAGGCTTCCTAAGTGCGGAAATAGTGTGCTTCGCATGCTTCCCATCTCCATTAGTTTCGCATGGACTCTACCAAAGAGGTTAACAACGGGATCCACAAAACGCACGGTTTGGCTTCCCCACAAAGATGCAAGGGCGAGGGTGTTCTGACCAGTGACTGGTCTGGCAACCCATGAGATACCTTTCTCTGGTTTACATATCATGATTTGATCTTCCTCACTAGACAAATCTGGGTCATCATTAAGATCATTGGCAGGCCTAATTAAGTATTCCTCAATAGAGACATCACATCCGACCCCTATTCCTTCCATCAACAGAGCCATCTCACCTGTTAACAGGAAGATGCAGAGCATAACACAACGTCCAACATGTGTACAGCAATGGCGTTGGTTCAAGCAAATTAGGAAAAAGATGACCATTCCTACAGCAGCTGATACAAGAAATTCGATACAAGCTGGTGCTTAGAGGAATCTGGTGGGTTTTCCAGAGAGGGCTACATAATTTCTAAATACTTAATGTTTGTAACAGCAAACTGTGCTATCATACTCTCAATTTCATTGATCATCTGTCTGCATGTCTCTGAACCTCAATGCTAACTTATGAAAGAAAGGATATATCTGTGATAGCAAAGTATAATTTCTCATCTATCTAGAAACGACATAAACATGTATTTTCATGTTGCCATTGAAAGTACCCAATTACCATCTGTCACCAGAACGTGGTATCTGTCGATTTTTTGTGGATCAGAATATTCCTCGTTAGGTATATTTAGACAGATGTGCACACTTGCACACATCCTACATCCACATTGCTTCCTTGTCATAAGCTTATACTGAAAACAGCATAAAGCCCTACACACCCTAGACCAATTTGTGTCGAGAAAATAGTGATTACCACAAGGAAAGAAAATACTAACCAGAAACATCTTCTGTACCACGTATCATCTGTAAAACTTTCTTGGCCTCAAGCACTCGCCCTTTGCTCACAAGCCACCGTGGAGACTCGGGCAATAAAAGTATCGCCAACACAACATAAACAAGGGATGGAATAGAAAGAACTCCAAGCATCAATCTCCAACTCGGTGAATGCATCAATGACAAACCAAAGACCAAGCTATACGACACAAACATCCCGCAGGAGCCCGAGAACTGGGGGAGGGTATTCAGCAGACCCCTTATCTCGGGTGGGGCCAGCTCCGAAACGTAGAGTGGAACCAGAGTGACAGTCAAACCTACTCCAAACCCTCCTACAAATCTTGCCAAGAGCAGCGCGTAAAGATTGGGAGACCAGAACATCAGGAGACCGCTAATCAAATAAAAGTGGGACGACATTATCAGCATAGGCCGGCGGCCTATGCAGTCAGCCATGGCTCCAGAACATGTTGTGACTAAAATGGCTCCGAGAAGCGATATGGCCACAATTAGCCCTTCCACGGCGGGTTCACTCTCCAGATGGAACTCCCTCTTTATGTACAATATGGCCCCTGATGCAGAATTACAAACAAATCACATATGGACATGATCAACCACCAGGAGCCACCAATCTCAATCCAAACCCCCAGTGTATTGACTGTTACTAAAACACAGGCGGAATATTTTTTCTCTCTTTCTAGAAATTTCAAAGCCCGACCCTTTCAAGTACGAATATTTACCAGCGATGGTGGCGTTGTCCCATCCTTGAAGCAAGTTCCCAAAAGCAGCAACCACAGCTATAAGCACAGCTCTGCTCATCCCAAAGGCAGCAACCACAGCCCCAGGGACACAGTCAAAACCCAAAGAGAGACTGCAAAAGTTGCTGATCGGAACAGGCAAAGCTACTTCCTTTCCATCGAGTCCTGCAAATTCAGCTGCTAGCAACGAACACCCACTTGTCCATTCTCGTTCCTCCGGTTAAAAAGCACGTCCCAACTTTCGGAATGGCCGTGTCCAGATGATCCAGAGTGTTCTGGAAGAAAAAAGCAAAAAGGAGGACAGTCTTACAGAGAAGAAGAAGAAGGCCTTGGCCTTAGGGAGGGAGACACCTGCTTTCATGGCCTTCTCAGAGGCTTACACGTCAGCCTTCTGCTTTACGTCACCTGCTGTTGTCTTCCCACCCCCGCTCTCTCTCTCTCTCTCTCTCGCTGTCTCAATACCAGCGGCAGTAAACCAGCGGAGTCTGTGGTAAAGTTTGCAACTTTCGTGTAAACTCGCATCGAGAGCCGTACTTTCGAGACAAGAGAAGGCGTGGTCTTTCCGCACCCGATGCGTCTCGATGCAGTAAAGGGCCACGTACGAGGATGAAGACGACATTGCTGCCAAAGGATCCGACGGAATTAAACGTTTATATAGAGCGCGTTTGGTAACATTTGGTAAACTTGTTAGGAATAAAAAATAAATAAATACGTTTGGTAAATTTATATTCTTTTTTTTTTTTTTTTTTATTTTTAAATATTTTTATTTTATTTTTCATTTTTCCTTTCTTTTTATTTTTTCTTCTTTCGGCCGCAACCTCGCCTATCTTGGGCGACGCTCGCGAGATCGCCGACTCTCGATGGTGTCGCCGGCCCTGGTGTCGCCGGCCATGGCCGAGGCCGACCAAGCCAAAGAAGAAAAGAGGAGAGAGAAGAAAAGAAGAAAAAAGTGTTTTTGGAGCAAGAAACAATTTTTTTTTGTTTCTCATTTATGTTTTTCTTGTGTTCCGGGAACAAAAATTTGATTTTGAACAAAAATGCAAACAAACGCGTTTATGTTCTTTTTTTTTCCCGAAATAAAAAAAAAAATTTTTGTTCATAAACAAAAAAAAAAAAAAAAAGAACGAAAACATGCAGGCCCATACTGTATGGTATTGGTTTCGGGTCATGACCGAACGCACTTTCAAGCCCGTGGTGGACTGTGGACTTTTCATCATTTTTGTTTGTGGGGAAAATCTCTATAGTCCGTTCAAACACACCAGTAATATTTAATGCTTGATATCTACTGAGAAAAGAGTTAATACCATTGATACCATCAAAAACTCAAAATTAGTATATTTATAATAAATTTACCTCAAATTAGTATTTTAACTATAAAAATTTCAAACTAATATATCTGTAATTTATCCTCCGTTAGTTCCGTTAAATTTAACAATTAAATTACTGAATTTAACGACAATTAACGTTTACTAATGTAGGGTTCTATCCTCCATTTATCGCATATATACTATTTTATGATTGTTTCTTATATTAATTCAATTTAACATAAACTAACGAAGGATAAATTTATCATAATAGGATTTTTGATAATAAAAAAATTAGTCTTATAAAAATTTATCATAAATATATCAGTTTGAAATTTTTGTCAGTCAAAAAAATTAATTTAAGATAAACTTATCACAGGTATACTAATCTAAGGTTTTCCGTGATATTAAGATTGGGGAAAAAGCGAGATAGAAAAATAAGTTTTGGCATTTTGACTCATCACAAATTAGTGGCTTGATCAAATATTATTATAGCAATGTGTGGCATTTGCGAGCTATACTTTTTCACGTCAGACTGAAAAATCACGGCACAGATACGTTTTGCGACGTATAGCAAATGACTAAGTTGTATTGCTTATCATATATTGGGGGGAATAAGCATTTGAAGAGATGGCATTGGTGGCATCACTCTTACTATTGATGGACTAAAAAAACTGTCTAGATATACACACGCACACACGATTGACGTGCTTTTAATTTATTATTGTCCTTCTTTGACATGCTTTGACATACTTTGACATACGATTGACGAAGATCCGACGTCATAGTGGATAGGCATCAGGCATTACTTGAAAGACCTGCTATTTCGAGAAAGTACAAAACCCCCCCATTTCGTGCAATTTTGATCGACAGGAGCTCCTCCGTTTGGTATTTTCACTCCAACCGGGAGCACGAATTGGTGGGAACCGTGACGCACGACGCGCTTACTCCTCCAGCGACGCAGCAAAGGAACTTTTTGACTCTTTCAAATTTTTCTAGATTGCTCGTGCTCCAAAAAGGGTTCTTTCCTTTTGGAAAAGTCTCTAAGCCATCTTCACACTGCCCGGTCGCCGACCTCACTGGTTCGTGTACCATGGACGGGCGGGCGAGCGAGCTCGAGCTGACGAAATTAGGCACGGGCTCGATCCGAAGGCCTTGCGAGAATAGTCAGAGCAAAATGGGAAAGCCCCAACTTTGACCACCATCCTCGAGATGCAGCAGCCACAGCCGCGCGGGTTTCGTTGAAACCGTCGTTGACCCGAACGAGCGACGACCTCTGGCGATGCCCAACGATAGACCCAACGTTATCCGGATTCTCTTACCGAGAGAAACGAAAGAGACATCCGACCTTCAACAGGAGCCGATGACTGGACAAAAACAGGGGCGGCTGGAAAAAAAATAAATTAATTAAAGCTTTTCTTTCATCACCAAAAGGAACCCTTTTGACTTTCACTGTTTTGCATGGTATAATCAACAAGATAAACGGTCTTCATTATTCGGGGGCAGCAGCAAAAATCTTCAAAGAAGAACTAATAATAATCTTGAAATTAGAGAGAGAGAGAGAGGGAGGAAACAACTGTGAAGCCGCGTGAGCCCGATTGTGGGAGAGAAAGAGAGAGAAAGGGAGAGAGTGAGCTGGTCAGCACTCCCCTCCTCCGACGTTTCTCAGCAACACCCTTCTCCCTCTTCTGCTCTCGCCTTCCCCCAAAGAGAAAAAAAAAAGAAAAGGGGAAAAGGAAAAGAAAGATTATTAAATTGTCAGACCATTCAAGCCCTTATATTGAAACATGGGTATTGATGTCCTGGCCTCGTTCAAGATTGGTCGTCTTCTTCTTCTTCAGCTTCGTCGAACGTGAGCACCCAGCAGCCAAGGACGCTTCAAGATTCATCCAACCCTTCATCTCTTTTTTCTTCAGGTATCAGATCTCTCTCTCTCTCTTCTCTCTTTCTCTCTCTACATGTTTGCTTTCAAGATTTGCTTTACCACAGACTGTTGATTTATGGGATATATGTTCTTGATTGAAAAAGTTATCTTTTTTCGTACGTTCGAAATAGGAAAATCGAGCTGGAAGTCTGATATAATATGGAGTTACTGTCACGTCAGATTTTTCAGTTTTTTTGGATCCCTTAGTTTATCTTTAAAGTGTCTGATCTGGGCATTGCACTTGCCTTTTGCCATCCCGCCTTTCCCACCCTAGTTGCAGGGCAATTGAAATTACATTGCTGGATGAGGAAAAGGCTGTGAAGTGAATCTGGGGATTGCTAATTGCGTCTTTTATGGGCAACACATGCCGCGGATCTTTCGGAGGAAAAAATTATCAGGGCTTCGATCAGCCCCAAGACCAGTCCAAATCCAAGAAGAGCTCGCGATCTGATCATTCTAGTTCCGACTACTCACCCTCGACATTAAACTCCCAGCAGCTCGTAGCTCAAGAATTCGCCGCCGAGACGCCCAAGAAGGGTAACGATAATAGCAATAATAATTTGCAACTTAATAGTGCAGCCAAAAAGGACACATTCATGAGGAGAGGCATTGATAACCAGTCTTATTTTGTTTTGGGTCATAAGACCGAAAACATCCGTGATCTTTATGTGTTGGGTCGCAAACTAGGGCAAGGGCAGTTTGGGACTACTTATTTGTGCACTGATATTGCCACCGGGAGTGAGTACGCATGTAAGTCAATCTCGAAGAGGAAGTTGATCTCTAAGGAGGATGTGGAGGATGTTCGGAGGGAGATTCAGATAATGCATCATTTGGCCGGACACAAGAATATTGTCACAATTAAGGGTGCTTATGAGGACTCATTGTATGTTCACATTGTCATGGAGCTTTGCTCTGGAGGTGAGCTGTTTGATCGGATTATTCAAAGGGGACATTACAGTGAGAGGAAGGCAGCTGAGCTGACTAAAATCATTGTCGGGGTTGTTGAGGCTTGTCATTCACTTGGGGTGATGCATAGAGATCTCAAGCCTGAGAACTTCTTGCTGGTTAACAAGGATGATGATTTTTCTCTTAAAGCCATTGACTTTGGGCTCTCTGTTTTCTTTAAACCAGGTAAGAAGTTCACGTGTTACATTCCATTGGCGTCTAAGCATTTACCAGTGGGTTTTTTCTTTCTTTTTTTTTTTTTTTTTTTTTTTTTTTTTTTTTGAGTACCATCTGCTAAGTTTTGATTTTCCTCTCTATTTTCAGCAGTGCAATCAGTCAAAATAAAAGCTTTAGTTTGTTGCCATCAGAATTATATCCACACCACACTTTTTTTCCCAACAGTTGACGTTCTGGCTATTCTTCATGCATGTGCATAAAATGGCTTTTAGGGCAGAGCCATTGTGAGTTGAAAAGTTCTATATTTCTGCTTTCAGGATAAATTAGTCTATACTTGCTCAGCTGAGTTAAATTTTCTTTTGTCATATTTCTTCCATTTGAGATCTTCCCATGTACAATGTAATTGTCTGGGCATTGTAGTGATTTATAGTTTCTGCTTTGTGATCCAGGTCAGATATTTACTGATGTTGTTGGAAGCCCATATTATGTTGCCCCCGAGGTACTTTTGAAGCATTATGGGCCAGAAGCGGATGTGTGGACAGCAGGAGTCATATTATATATATTGTTGAGTGGTGTGCCACCATTTTGGGCAGGTACTGCTGTCTTGCTTAATTACTCAAGATACACTATTGGATATTGATAAATTGCTATTTATATACATCCTATGGGCTTACACTAATCTCTGTTCCAACTGGATATCAGAAACGCAGCAGGGAATATTTGATGCTGTGTTGAAGGGACACATAGACTTTGATTCAGATCCATGGCCCGTAATATCTGATAGTGCGAAGGACCTGATCCGAAGAATGCTCTGCTCTCAACCTTCTCAACGCATGACTGCTCATGAAGTGCTATGTATGTTAACTCTTTTGCATCTACAATTCTCAAATGGCATTTTATGGCTTAATGAAGCCGCCTGCATTGTTATAAGTTAGAGACTAGTCGATTTAATGAGCAAGTCAACATGGGTGATGACAAGAAGGATATAGAAGTCCTAAGGTTCCACCCTCTGTCATCCCTTGCTTCAACCTAATACAATCCTTGTGGTAGAAGTTATAGGGTATTCTATTGGTGTTTGAAAATGTTGATTGGTAGTATCTTCTTCAGAGAATTTAACCAAAAGAGTGCATCTAGAAGGTTAGAATTTGCATCATCTGAAGGCTTATGATTTCATGAACAATTTGCAACTCTGCCATATGCTTGTATTAGATATTGCATCCTTTGTCCTCTAGTTTGAACAACTGGGGAGACTGAAAATAGAATGTGCCATAGATGATTGTTTTACATTTGGTTCACTGTGCCTAACATTTTCTTGACATTATTTCTCAGGTCATCCATGGATTTGTAAAAGTGGAGTTGCTCCTGACATGGCGCTGGATCCAGCTGTCATGTCCCGTCTCAAACAGTTCTCTGCTATGAATAAATTGAAGAAGATGGCTTTGCGGGTATGATATGCATTTGCAGAAAGATGCATACCATAATGATTTTGATACTTACCATAACTCAAGGCACAGCATACTAGTGCTATTCAGATTCCTTAGGAAGAAAATAGATAAATAACTAAGCAGAATCACAAAATACCTTTCGAATCAAATTACTTCAAAATGCTTCTTGTTGGGGGATTGAGTAAATTTAAGGACATTTATGGATATTCATAGTGGTTCAAGCATGCACTCAGAAACTTCAAAGTAATCTTACTACAGCATTAAGTCTAATTCATGTCTTTGCTGCCATCAGGTAATAGCTGAGAGCCTTTCGGAGGAGGAGATTGCTGGTTTGAGAGAAATGTTCAAGACAATGGACACTGATAATAGCGGTGCAATCACATTCGATGAACTGAAAGCCGGCCTGAGAAGATACGGCTCCACAATGAAAGATACTGAGATCAGAGATCTCATGGATGCAGTGAGTAGTTTGCTTTAAAGCAAATATTTGTTGTCTATGGTTCACACCTGAATACTTTTGAAGTTCATCACTCTTCTTTGAATGATCATATAGCTTACATCACTTTCTCCATCTTTGCTCTTTTGTTTCTCATATTTTTCCTTTTAATTCGTTAAATTCATTCTAGTTGGATTTCGATATACCTCATTGTTGTCCCCAGTTTGCTTTGACAAATTTGAATGAATGGGGACATACTTTAGTCATCAAGCCTAGTTATGCTTATTAAGAATGAATTAATTATGATTCGATAAAGATTTGTACTTCTATGTGAATGTTTTGAGTCTATTCAAACTACTTTTGCCTTCTTCTTTGCAATGGCTGAGATTTAAGTGAATTAATAACTAAATGGGGCAAGTTAGGGGCTGACTGACTGGCTGAGAAGTGGCAAAAGCTTCCGTAAGTCACTTGGTTAATGATGTGAGATCGCCTTTTTACTTGACCTAAAACCACTAGCATTTTTGTCCACCTATGTTATTTTGTCATTTTCTAAGTAGATGAATTTACTGCTTAGGCGGATGTGGACAACAGTGGAACCATTGATTATGGGGAATTTATTGCTGCGACAATTCACCTTAACAAACTAGAACGCGAGGAGCATCTTGTTGCGGCATTCCGATACTTTGACAAGGACGGAAGTGGTTATATTACTATGGATGAGCTTCAGCAAGCATGTGAGGAGCATAATATGACCGACGTTTTCCTTGAAGATATCATCAAAGAAGTTGATCAAGATAATGTAAGTCGACTTAAACCGCTGATGCAGAACATCCTTGCTTTTATTTCTTTGAATTGCAAGCTAGTTTTCAGGAAGTCTACATTAGCATGTCAGGGAACAAAAGAAGACTTGATGGAGACTCTTGAAATCAATGTATGGAACTGTAGATCAGACGTTGTGTATCTTCACTAGTGTTGACTGCAGGATTTTACATATTAACATGATCTCTTTTATCACAATTTGTTGGTAAGCTTGTTCAAAGAAAATTGCAGGGTCGTAGGAAAAGATTTGTCTAGGTTTGTATGCCACATTTAATGGGATGCTGGGATTTAGACAGTGGGGCTAAAGGTTCAAATCAAATTGATCCCTTTGTAGTAGTAGTTTGGGGAAGTCATGAGAATCTCTCCTGTGTATCTAATGACTGGCCACTATCTTATCCTGTCTTTTCCATTTATCTGCCTTGTTACTAGTGATTGTAACATCTCGAATTCTTATTCATGGATGTTGTAGCCTCATGGAATGTTCGCTTATAACTGGTATCTTGCCTTCTGCTGACGTCGCGATGTTGGAATTCCCTGGTCTTTGCATGATGTATGACAGGATGGAAGAATCGATTACGGTGAATTTGTTGCAATGATGCAAAAAGGAAATGCCGGCGTTGGAAGACGAACCATGCGAAACAGTGTGAATATAAGCATGAGGGATGCTGCCCCCGGGGCCCTTCAGGTTCCCAAGTAGGAGACCCCTTCTAAGGTAGCTTCTCGTAGCTGGGAACTTTACTTTTCTGTACAAGATGATCAATGGAAAGACTACAAATTATTCTACACATGCTTGCTTTCTCAATCCAGAACCAGCAATAACTACGTTTACAATCTTCTCAGATTTAGTCTTATAGCTTTGTTCTGGTTCTGGAACAGGTTGAGCGGCCGAAGAAAAGTTGCAGCAGCGGGCGAATTCTAATTCCTTCCTCCACATCTATCTCTCGGGAAGCTTGTGATGCCGGCAAGCGTCCGGTTCCGAGGCTTGAGTCGTACTTTTTTTTTACCTTGTTATTTTGCTGTATAACTGCTAAGAAGTGTATGTTTTTCGTTGGTGCTGTGAACTTTTGCCTGTAGTAGTTGTACAGCTATTGCACTGATTTCCTGCATGTAGAAATAATTGATTTGAGACAGTTTCCTTCTTTATGAGGACCTGTGTAATGAAGTAGGGTAATTACGATATTTGGTTTATCTTATGCTTGCTAGGAATGTCTTCATAATTTCGAAATATTAGTCGAAAATAAAAAGACAAGTGGTGGTTTTTGGATTTGTCTCCTTTATTTTTCCTCGATTCGATGGAGAAATCACGGAGGAAATGTGAACTGACGATTCGTTTGTTGTATGGAAAATTGATTAATGATTTGGAAATTATTTTGGTAAAAAATGATTGTTCAGGATTTAATCACAGGATATATTGTCGTTAATAATAATAATAATCTGTGTAGTAAAATATCTGTTTAAATTAATTATATTACATAGCATTTTCTATTAAGAAGATACTCACCGAATGTCACTTGAACTTTTCATCGGTCGTCGAATTCGCACATTTCGCGATAATGTACAATATGAACTTGCCCCTTTTTTCCTCGATAGTGGAGTTCTCATGTGCACTGGGGTATAACTTAATAAATTATCTATATTAAGATACACATTCCAATTATACATGTATGAAAATAATCATATGCTGCTAATGTGATCAGAGTTATGGAAAACGAAATTCATTTTCATTACGTACGCGTAACGAGTGTCATTTATGTTTTCAGGAACTAGATAAAAATTGATGCGTCGATATTTGTATGTTTCGGATAATTTTTGGATATATCTTGTAATGATAAATACAATTCAAACGAGTGACTTGTAAATTTTTGAAAACGGAAAAAGAAGCTATTTTAAAGTAAATATTGCAGCACGCACAGGGAATTATCTACATCATAACTCTCAAGATTTTTACTCTTTAATATTCTCTTCGATGGTTTGAAAAAACAAGCGAAAATACGTTTATAATATCAAAAAAGAGAAAATACGTATATAAATGATTTTACATGTCGGTATTCGTAAAAGTCAAAAAGGTTTAAGGTACTTTGCGTCGAATAAAATTTTTCAATTATGAAGAATCGCCGAAATTTCAAGAAGTCTTAAGCTTTTATATATTTTCTGTTTTTTATTATCTTGTATTTTTCGAAGGACCGTGAAATGGCCATAACGACCTTCGAGAAGTCTTAGGGCGCGTTTGGCAATGATTCTGTTCTCGGGAGCTGATTCTGACTAGAAATTATTGTTTTTTATTCTGTTCCCCTTCAATTTGTGAATTTTTATTCATTTTTAGGAACTGATTCTGAGTAAAAAACGCGTTTAGTAATCTCCAAATTTTTTTATTCGGGAATAGAATTGTGTTTGATACCATGCTAATTGATTTTGTTCCAAATTAAATTCTTTTGATTTTAAAATATTTTTTATTTACTTTTTCCTTCTTTTTTTTCTCTTTTTTTCCTATTCTTCTTTTTCTTCATGTGGCCGGTGTCGCTCATCGGAGCGTGCCGGCCCTCGTCGGCCGAGCCTCACTGGCAGTTGGGCAAGGCTCGCCCAACCTCAATGAGGCCCGCCCGGCCACCGGGCGGGCCGGGCCAAGCCTCGCTAGCGGTGGGCAAGCCTCGGGCGGGTACTGGCGAGCCTCGCCCGGTGAGGCTCGCCCGGCCCGTCGGTGGCCGGGCCCGCCTCGTCGAGGCCGGGCAAGGCCGGCCCTGCCACCGGCGACCGATGGCGAACGGCGGCAATGGTGGCAACAGACGGTGGCGGACGGCAAATCGCGGATGACGGAAGGGAAGAATGAGAGTTTCACTTTTTTTGATTTTTTTTTGATTCTCGGACGAAGAATCATATTTTTTTTTTTTATTCTCAATTCTCTTCCCAATCTGTTCCCGAGAACAAAGGAACAAAAAATTTACCAAACGCGATTCTCGTCCCAAATTGATTCTGATAACAAAAAATTAGAATCTTGCACTGTTTGGCACATTGCCAAACAGGCCGTTAACCTCTCCTTTATTGTTTTCTGTTTTTTTTTTCTATCTTGTATTTTTTCGAGGAATGCGAAATGGCCATAATGACCTTCGGTCCCCGCCGTGCACCGACGCTTTAAATGCGACTTGGAGGCAAACGAGTAGCTCGCTTGCCCCCTACGATCCTGTCGTTTTCTCGATTTATATTTCTCTATTTTCTTTAAATAAAAAATAATAATTCCAGCAAAGCAAATTTGTCCTACGTGGAATTAACTTTCATGTATCTTTTTTCTGTTGCTAAGAACGTATCTTATTTTATCGATTTTACGCCGTTCCGGTTCACTTACTCCCCCACGTGTCCCTATTTTACTCTCCTCGCGAATTTTAGGTGCTACCTTTATAATAATTATCCCTAAGATTTGATCTTGAAGAGAGAAAATTAAGTCGAAAATTAAAAAGAAATGATTTTTTTTCTTTTCCCTCTTTTGACATCACATCAACCAAGCTGGCGATGATTGGCATCTCTCTCTCTCTCTAGTCTTCTAGCGATCGACCTGTCACCGACACGCCAAGGGTAACAGGGGCAGGCTGGTGCGCGCGAAGCAACCTCGTTCGCTCGCGGATGCTGCAGCTGCTGTTGTTGTTGGATCTCGAGGATGCGGTCGGGTCAGTGGTCAACGTGATGAGCTCACCTCCCTCCCTCCATTTCCCCTCGTTACCAGATCGCGACCCGCCACCTCGAATAAGATGGGGACCTCAAACGAGCGCGTGCAACCATGGCCTCACTGTTGATTTTTCGGCATTGGAAGTTTCTAAATGCGTTGCGATGTAATTCACACGAGGCTTGCTCGCAGATCTGGTCTCCGCGATGTGGGTTCGTCTCCAGGCGTTCGTGACCTGACGCGAGGTTTGAGCAGAGGAAGAACAGAGGTTGCTAAATCCAGAGAGACCCGCGACAATGACGACAACAAGAACGGTTCTTTATTCTGCAATACTATGAATCCGACTTCCATAGGGAGAAGCCAACTTTGATTTAATATAACACATTCTCAGTTTGGTCTCTAATTACAGGCCCAAAGGGAACAAAAAGAAGGAAGTAAAAAAAAGAGCAATCTTTTTCATCAACATCACCAACATGAAGAGAGAGAGAGAGAGAGAGGGAAAGAAATGAGAAAACAAGAAAAGAATAAACACATGAAACAATCACTGTGACAGCAAGAAATAGAAGAAGAAGAAGAAGAAGAAGAAAAGAGGGAACTTGGTCCGTTGGGTTCTGGATCTTGGGGTCTTTTATTCCGTCAATTCTGGATCTCTTCTCCTTCTCCTTCTTCTGCTCCTCCTCCTCCTCGCTCTTCTTCGATCTCCCTTACAAGCTCTCTCGGTATGGCATTGCCTCGAATCGATCAATAAGCTTCGACGACCGACGGCGATCTCCTGCCGTGGTCGAAGTTCTGGGCATAGCTCACCGGATCGTACCGACACGTCTGGGGGAGGCCGACGTTGTTGTCCGACCCGACGAGCCGCCGGATCTCGGACCGGACCTTGTAGAACACGTGCCTCCAGCTCCCCCGGTTGTGGGACCCGATGGCCTTGGTCTCCTCCTCGTTCATCTCCAGATCCTGGGCGAAGACGGGCTTGCGGGACATGATCCAGGACCAGCCCCAGTCCCACCACTTCCGGATGGACCCCCCCGCGGAGGCCCCCATGGAGGAGACGGACCTGGTGCGGCGGAGCAGGTCCCACGAGGAGGAGGCCGCGGGCTGGATCTTGAGGGACAGGGAGGAGAGCCGGCGGCGGAGCCCCCGCTGGAGGGTGTCGAGGCCGCCGTCCTGGTGGTGCTCCGCTCTCTGGGACAGCGGCAGGGACGGGGCGGCGGACCCGAGGTTGGGGATGAAGCTCCGCTTCTGCATCGTGGGCTTCTGTCTAGACGGAGGCCCTTCCCCTGCGTACCTTTACTCGCACCAGAAGATGGGAAGACGACGAACGGAGAGAAATGGCTATGGAGGAGAGAGAAAGAAGAGAGAGAGAAATGGCGATGGCAGCTGCATCACAGGCTGGTTTTTATTCGCCTTTGTGCGTGGAAACAAGGCAGGCAGGCAGGCGGTGCGGTGGTGGTGGTGGTGGCCGGGGCACGTGGGGCCCACCGCTCGTATTACGTGGAACGGGAAGAGACTTGTCAAAGGTCCGACGGCCGGTGAAAATCACGGTGTCATTACCGTAATTTTCCAGGCGACATCCGGCCCCTGCTGTTAAAAAAGAAAGATGTGAACGCTGTTAACGTTAAAAATCGAACCGAGCGCTCGCCGCTCGTTGATTAATGTCGGCGGATTTTTTATTTTTAAAGCCCTTAATTGGTGGAGAGAGGGAATTGGAATAATTTGAGAAAATATCTTCGCGTCTCCCGGAAATCATGAGATGGCGCATCATGGGTCGCGTCGTGGCACGATTCTTTGTCCACTGCCAAAAGAAAAAAGAAAATAGCAATGACGAGGCAAAAAGAGATGAAAATGATGATCAAACGGTCAAATCGTTCTTTAATCGGAGCTTAGCGGAATTTACTTTTTGGCTAATGCTTCCTGCGAAGTTACGCCGTGGGAAACGTATTGAATTGTCCGCTTTGCCCCTGCGTTGGCGCAAGTCCGTCGTCGTGTAGGGCAAAAGTATAATTGAGCTTATGGAGTTGATTATGAGCCTTGTAAGAAATAAAGTTTTCGCGGATGAATACGACAATTTTTTGTTCGGAGATAACTGGTAGAACGCCCCGGAAGTCCCGGAAGAAGGTGGGGTCGGTTAGGAAATGCGACGGGGCTTTTTATTTGAGAATTGAAAAGTTCATCATTCTGATTGCATCGTATGCTCGTGAACCAATTTGAGTAAAAACTACTCACTTGGGTCGAGGGTTTATGATCAGTCTATTCATCAGATCTGAAAGGGGTTTCATGGGTTTTTCTTGATAGTTCGATTTTTGCGCTCATATCCTTAGATTAATAACCTGTTCGTTGTGAATTGATCTAGATTAAAATTATTTATGCATGTCCATTGTCTGAATTTGATTGGTTCATGAGACTTACGTGATATTTCATAATATTTCATAAGCCTTTAGTTAATCGAGTCTTTTCACCTATATTGTTAGACTTTTCTTTTATTCTTTTATAATAATGAATGAATAAATAAATAAAACCCAACATGGGGAGCCTCCAAAAGTGTCCATGATTGCTTGCCAAAGCACATGGGAGGCTCGTGAAATTTACCTGTCGCCCAATCGTAGTTGCGTCGTAGATGAGGGTAGTTCCCAATCATTAAGCATCACATGCGCTCATTTAGCAATCGTAATTATAAAACTAATAAAAATATTTTAAATCATTTTTTTCTGGGTGTCCTTCTTTCTTTTCCCTTTTAATTTTTTTTTGGACATTTTGTATGATTTTAGAATTTTTAATCGAACTTCTGAGTAAGTCAAATACCAAATTATCGAAAAAATAATGTGAAGTATCTCGCATTTTCAAAATACACAAATACAGTGATTTTGAAGTCACCCTGAAGAATTTCCTGACTTCTACGAACCCAAATTTTATTTTTCTTTCAATGTGAAATTTTGCAGCTAATTTATTGATTTGGCTTAGAGCAAAAACAAATAACCTCCAATCTAGAGTATTTTTTCACGGCATGGCAAGCAAAGGAGCCATTGATTTTCTGAATAATTAAAAAAACGATTGATTTGTTTCTTTAACTTTCTTTTATATGGTAGTGAATAGAGCTTATTTTAGTTAATGCATTCACGAGATTTTTTTGCCAACCTCATTGGTTTGATTGGATAATGAGTCAAAATTCAAGTGAATATCTCAAATGTCAAGATGCGGTGAGGTGCCAAATATCCGACATGGCATGTTCCTCATTGACACACAAAGATTCATTTCGATATCATCAAAGTAATCGCATGATATCATTTTTCTTTATCTTTCAACTCAATTCCTACTATTAGAATCTTGAATATCACTTTTAATGCACATATCTGAATTACATATCAATTAACGTTAGCAATTAAATATTATGAAGTTTTAGAAATTCAAAATTATAAAAATTAAAAAGGAATCAAGGCGCATGCTTCCCAAGATTTAAAAATAAATTAATGTAAAACTCACTCCTAAAAGATGTATTTATATTTATCACACTTAAAAAGGAGAAAAAAGAAAAAAAGAGAAGAAGGGGGAGAAATAGGATTAGGTAAGTAGAGGCCTCAAGCACCAGCCCAGCCCAGCCCAGCCCAGCCCAGCCCAGCCAGCCCATAACCCGTCAAACGGTTGTGATCGGGTCGAATAAGGTCCGACCCAATTTGATGTGCATTTGCAGGATCTTCTTCCTTCTTCCTTCTTCCTCTTCGGTCTGTGTCCACTGATCAGTGAAGCGTGCGAACGCCGGAGAAGAAGCTGATCTGCACCGGTCGGCGGCTCGAGATCGCAAGAGAACCGCGGCCCGATTCGACATCGGAAATGGAGTATCGGAAGCTCAAAGACCAGGTCGGTGCTTCGAACCTCAGGCATCTTCTCATCGAGCATTCGTACGACGTTGTCGTCGTTGTCGTGTGTCGTTGTGTCGCGGATGGATGCGAGGATTTATCGTGCGCGAGTGCGGTCATCGCATCTTTTTCTCTGAGTCGAACGAGCTGGATTTCGTCGCTGTAAAGTAGATCGCGATAGCGTCGAGTCCGCTTCCTCCTCTCCTTTGGGAAGTTTTGAGGTTTGCCGCGCGCTTTGGCTGTATTGATCGCGGCATTGATCCTCGACTAGCTGGAACGCGTCCCTTTTCGAGTTTTGTTTGCAACTCTCCTGCAATCGAGTCGCGTCTACTCGACGTCGATTTGGCTTGCAGAAAATTTTTCCTGCCTTGAAAATGCTCGTGGTTTTCATGTTCCGCGAAGCTTGAGTTCTTCTCGATTCCCGTGTGTGGCTGGCCAATTCTGCAATCTTGTCTGAAACGCTCAATTCCGCGAAGCTCGTGTCCCTGAATTTTAGCTGAAATTGTGTGAATTGGTGTGATTTTTAGGATCAAGATGGAGACACCAATGAAGAAGACGTAGAAAGCCTGCGAGGAAAAGCTATTTCAGGCGGTACGTTTCTGTTAAAGCCCACCCTTGAACTTGATGCAGCTTTTAATGGGTAATTTATCTAATGTTTTCTTTCGGGTTCCACGCATCTGCGTTCTGCAAATCTTATTTTGGCGTGACGATATGATAATTTTCTACTGATCATGCAGTTTCACTGAAGCCCTTGGCTGCCTTCGGAGTCAGCTCAAGTGACCGATCTAAGTGGAAGCGCAAGTGCGAACACTTGTTTTTCTCTGTTATACTATTGTAGATCACCTCTTTTTTGGGTTTTGGCAAGAAAGTACTGATGGCTGAGTCTTTTTTCTATGGGGATAGGACAATCGTCACATTTGCATTGACAATTCTTACTAGTTCACAAGCAATCCTCATTGTCTGGTCCAAGAGAGCTGGGAAGTACGAGTACAGTGTTACCACTGCAAATTTCATGGTGAGATTACATCGGTACCTTCTGATTTCATGACGAGAACAATCCTTCTGAAATTTAACAAAACCTTGTGATGAAATGTCCAACATAAGTAAGTGGAAATATCACAGGAGTGGGTATATGTATGAGTATACTTTAAACTCTTTACTGTTTGTTGGAGTCAGGTGGAGACTCTAAAATGTGCCTTGTCACTTGCTGCCTTGGCAAGAATATGGAAAACAGAAGGGGTTACCGAAGATAACAGGTTACTTTCTCACTCATTCTCTAGAAGTTAATCAATAGGAGCTTGTCCGAAAATAAAAAAGATATTTAGCATGGTTATCGTGCTGTTGATTTTTCTGTTTTTTGTATGTGTTTTTTAAGCATCTTATTAATATCTCTTTGAGATGATTTCACAATGTATCTCACTTGGATGGTGCGATATTAGTGTTGCTTAATGGTCTCTGTTTATGAAGATCTTCAGGAAGATCTCATCTAGAAGTTGTTTACCGTGTTTATGATTCTAATCACTTATATCGATTAACATTTTTCATTGCTGTAATGAAAGTTTGGTGAAGTCATTCTCTTCTTCTTTCTATCTGGCGTAGATTGAGTACAACATTGAACGAAGTCATTGTCTATCCAATTCCTGCGTTTCTTTACCTTATCAAGAATTTGCTTCAGGTCAGTTGTTGTGCTCTGTTCAGTTTTTATTGGTGGTGACATTGATTTAATCTTTCTTCCCTACTTAATTATTTGCAATTACAATTCAATTTCTCTGGCAGTATTATATCTTTGCATACGTGAATGCTCCTGGATATCAAATACTGAAGAACCTGAATATTATAAGCACTGGTGTTTTATACAGGATCATACTTAAGAGAGAGTAAGCCCATCTTTACAGACTTGCATGGTTATTCTTTTCTATGAGAAGTGTGTTTATGTCAATTGCGTAAAGGATAATAGGTTCCAAAGAAGAGCTTATTTGTCTTTTTCTGTGGGAAGTATGTTGGTTTGCCAGAACCATCGTGAATGAATGACACAAGCAAACAGTAAAGCACAAAAAATTACTTTTTTAAATAACATAAACCATAAAAAGGGGCAGATTGTACGTAGTCAATATTCACAATAGTCAATATTCACAATTGTGGCTATTCAACGAAGAATTGTAATCTAGTGGCTCATTCATCTCAGATTGAGCGAGATTCAGTGGGCAGCCTTTGTTCTCCTTTGTGCAGGCTGCACTACAGCACAATTGAACTCAAAGTGAGTTTGTCCTTCCTCTCATATCTTTTTCTTGCTGTAGTTTGCTAGACCATGTGTTATGTCAAAATTCTTCCTAGGCCTGGTCATGTAATCTTTTGTAATTAACTACCTGTGCTGGTGAAATGGCTACGAAGTAGATTAAGATCTCCATATGCCTTTATTCACTGGCTGTAGTTTCCAAATATTGTCGCCTCTGTTCATTTTATAGTATATGCTTTCATTAGAGAACTTTAAAACACCAACGAATTGATTCTTCATGATGTCTCTGGTGATCAAAACCCTGTGCAGCTCAGATCGTGTTCTTGAAACTCCGGTTCAAGGTTGGATAATGGCAATTGTAAGTTGCTGGCTTCTATTTTTATCCTCTTGACATTTAGTTTGGATAGAGCTGAATAAGGAATTAAGGGGAGAAAAGCATTGTTTATTTTAGTAAGTCTGGCCTTCACTTTTCTCAATTTATTCTCAGGTAATGGCACTTCTTAGTGGGTTTGCTGGAGTCTACACTGAGGTATGTTGTGTATGATCTTAAAGTTTCTGGACTTTGCTTCATCAAAGCATATCTGTTGGTTCTGTACAATCCGACCAGGATGTTATATAAATGCATTCAATTATGTTTGCTTGAGATGCATAATGTTTTCATTCTGGATTTGTTGGAACGAAAGGAAGTGATATGCTACATATGCTTTGATGCTGATTCAGATATTCCTCTTTTGCAGGCTATAATGAAAAAGCGGCCTTCTAGAAACATAAATGTGCAGAACTTCTGGCTGTATATATTCGGGATGATCTTCAATGCTATTGCAATAGTCATCCAGGATTTCGATGCAGTTGCGAACAAGTAATTTAGCCTTCCTATCTGCACTTATGTCTAAGATTGCACCTTTAACCTCAACGTCGTTGAAGAATAGTTTTCTGGTGCATTCTAGCGTTGAAATGCTGCACTACTGATGCTTCATTGAAAGTAGTTGCTTTCGTCTTTGAACTTTCAGGGGCTTTTTCCATGGATACTCTTTGATTACAACTCTCATGATTCTCAATCATGCACTGAGGTATTCTTTTGGAATTAAAGTTCTGCTTCTCATAGCGGACTATTTAGCTTTGAATTGACCAATCAAACTTTAAGGTCACTGTCCCATTTTTGGGGAGCATCATTCACTCATATGTTGTAGCTATTGTCATGTCAATGTTTTCTGAATTTGTCTTAGCAATTTTAGTATACAATTTTATTTCTTCTGTCTGTTTTCTAATATCACAGACCAAAACAGAAAAATTTGTTTCTTTTTCTCTCTTTTGCATGGATGTAGATGTGATCTCAATATCATTCTAATCCAGATGTGGTCAAACCTTTTCCTTTTTGAGTTAAATTGATCTACAGTTTTTTTTTTGCTGTGTGTAAACAGTGGCATCGCTGTGTCTATGGTGATGAAGTATGCAGACAATATTGTGAAGGTACGACGTCTATTGCATGTTGCGTCGACAAGTGAATTAGAATCCATTGTGGCATATTCTTTTTCGTTGTCAACATTTTGTGCATTTCATATTTCACTGTTCAAACATGAGTTTATATTCTTAGTACTTAATATGCATGTAATATTCGCCAAGGTTTATTGGCTAATAACTTGAGTAAACTCTTGAAAAGTCTCCTGCGTCATTAAAAGTGTATAAACCACGGTGGCATTTCTTGCCCATTATCTGGCATTTTTCAATCAAAGGAAATCAAGCAATGCTAGATTGTCACCGGATTTCTTTAAACACA
This sequence comes from Eucalyptus grandis, assembly GCF_016545825.1. Classification (NCBI taxonomy): domain Eukaryota; kingdom Viridiplantae; phylum Streptophyta; class Magnoliopsida; order Myrtales; family Myrtaceae; genus Eucalyptus; species Eucalyptus grandis. The sequence goes on from NC_052620.1 coordinate 27,714,762, forward strand.
CCACCTTGATTTTATGTATTGATAAGCTAGAATGAGCTTTTTCAGTATGTTTCCTAAGTAACATAATCACTAAATGATTAAGATGATGGGTGTTGGTTTCCATAGATCGTAAGTTAGTGTACTGCAAATGACTGACTCACACTCTTTGTGCTTGTTTTGGAGAGTTCCAACTAATTTTTATAAATTTCAAATGAGCAGGTTTATTCTACATCAGTGGCAATGCTTCTGACAGCCGTTGTTTCTGTCTTTCTCTTTCGCTTTCATCTGTCCCTTGCCTTCTTCCTTGGTTCAACGTAAGATTCTCTTCTTCACCTCTATTCATGTCCTATTTCTTGTTTGTCACATTCTGAATTGTACTTTCACCTATTCTTCAATTGCCATACGTTAAGAATCTGCCTGGCTTTTGTTAGCATAGTTGGTGGTTGAGAAGGATCGAACAGTGAACAGAACTCTTAATAATGCATTTTCTACTACTGTTTGCACCAGCATATGTCAAGACACTCACAAAGGGCATCTGCTATGATCCCATGCTTAAAAAACACCGAATGTTATCTCGTGACAGTAATTTTTTATATGTTGTAAATAGGTGTTAGTAACCTTCATTTTTGAGGTGGTGACAATGACATGGACTAAGGAAAACCCCATCTTATAATAAGAACCTGAGTGCTTCTTCAGTTAATGTTCTAATTCTTATCTGTATATTCGCAGCGTTGTCTCTGTCTCGGTATACTTGCACTCTATCGGGAAGCCACGAAGATAGTAATGTCTTCTCTATCTACCAAACAACATCATGCTCTACGGCTTCTCCTGCAGTTCTTCCTCATCCTTAATCATGATTTTTTTATTGAGTATATTGAATTATTAGGTAAAAGAATCAGATTACCTATAGCAAAGATTACCTCCTGTAACTCTCATATGTGTGTAGAGTAGAAAGCAAGAAGATTAATTATTTTTTGACGTGTAGCTTGCAATTTTTTTCGGTTGCTAAAGCTAAAACTACGAGGCCTTGATCAATTGTCTTCTCTGTCTATCAAACAAGATCGTGCTCTTCGGCGTCTTCTGCAATTCTTCCTAATCCTTAATCATGATTTTTTCATTGGGTATATTGAATTATTAGGTAAAAGAATCAGATTACCCAGAGCAAAGACTACCTCCTGTAACCCTCACGTGTGTGGAGTAGAAAGCAAGAAGATGAGTTATTTTTTCACGTGTAGCCTGCATTTTTTTTTTTTGGGTAATTAAAGCTGGAACTATGAGGCGTTCATCGATTGTCATTGATTATCTTTCCTGCCGTCGCTCTTTATTGGTGATGCCGGCATTTGGCACCAATGGTGTTAGATTGAGCAAATATTAGGCAATCCGAGTCTTAAGATAAGTTCAAAAGCAGATCTTGATAAAGCACTTCTTTTCTGCCCTGGCTTCTCACACCAGCGTTATAAGAGCAGTTGCCGCTCTGTGTCTTTGCCTCTTTGCCTTGTCATTATAAAATGTAAAGTCCAACTAGGCTTGTATCGTATAATGTTGATCGTAGTTTAATGGAATCCTTTACAGAGCACTTGGAACGCACTTAGAAGACAGTATAAAAGATTACTTAGGTCTCGGCTGGATATGTTCATTTATTATTTTCTTATTTATAAACGATAGAATGATTTGATTTGTTATAGTTTTACCTAAACGTTTCTTAATTAAAAGCAATTTCAGGTTAAATCTTATGTTAACATCCATCATTTTCAACGTTTGTAATGTTTGACTTCTAGTTGTAGGTTTTTTTGTTTTATTTTATTGCTCCATAATACTGTTTAATCATAAACTACATAGTTAAAACAAATATCAGCTATCTAAACTAAATACAAAAAATACATTTTGATATTAATATTAAAATTTAACAATGGGATGATAATTCATACTCCTGAGTTTTAACGCCATTCCTATCATAATCCAAGTGAACGCATATACTTTGGTAATTGCATAAGCTTGTCGCTTATCAGATGAGCTTTAAATAAAAAGAAAAAAAATGCAACTTAGGCCCCGTTTGTTTGCGTTTCTTTTTTTTGTTTTTAAACAGTTTTTCTGTTTTTTTGTTCCAGGTAACAAAAAAGCTTTAAATAAAAAGAAAAAAAACACAAATCGAAACACAACTTGATAACTTGTTCTTTTTAAGAGATGAAAAAGAAAAAAAGAAAAAAAGGAAAAATAAGAAAAAAATAGAAAAAATAAAAGAAATAAAAAAATTATCCAAATTTACCAAACATGTTTCGTTTATTTTTTATTCGTTTACTTTTTTTCTATTTCTGTTCGATGCCAAAATTCATTTAGGTCTCGTGGCTATCCAAATGGTATTCTCATGTGAAAAATTATATATGTATTCTATACATATGAATGTAGTTGGGGTGCATCAGTAAATATTTCATTCTTCTAACGAACTGAAATTATTGGAAGAGACCGTCGCCCTTGCCTCCTTATGAAGTCACGATAGGCCATTTACTTAAAAAGCTGCATACTTTTTTTTCGGGAGTTGAAGATTCGGCAATGGAAGATTCGGCTTCATAAGAAGATGACAGGAATGGCGCATTGCATTGTTCAGGCCTTCGCGCCACCTTCCCTTGACTCCTGAGAAATAACATTCAGCAACCATGCTTCAAGAAACATTACCAATTCTGTGGATGAGAAACCACTGTACATGAACAATGCCAATCTAGAGACAAGTTCCCATGTGAGCAATTTATCGCTATGGCTTCAAATGGCAGAACATCTTTGTTCCTGATGCGTAGGGATTCTCATTTGAAGGCCTCATTTCTTAGCCTTGGAAAACCTGAGGCATCTATACTTCTCGCCACTCACAGTGATTTCAAGAGCTCCATCTTGATTGTCTTGAGATGCGGTACCCATCAGAACACTCTTCTCTTTCTCGAGGTTTTCTTTCTCCATTTTCAGTCTTGCTTCTTGTCGGGCGATTTCTGCCTGGAATAGATAAGGTATTAACGCTTAACACTTATAAATATTGTTCCTCTCTTCACACAAGGTAAAAAAAGGGATCAAGCACACTATTATAATGCAACCGAACCTAAAAAGAAACTGACAGGCAAGTTATCAGACAAACTCAGAAAGACTCTTTCTTTTGTGCTAAAAAACTGAAATGAGCATCAGGTCAAAAGTTTGTATGCCGCCAGCAAGAATCAAGTATAGCTTCATGAAGGATAATAGATCAATCCAGAACCAAATCCCAGGGCAGGAATCAATATGAGATCAATGAACCAAACAACTTGCTAGCAAAACATTAGAAAACTTGAGCAGACTATCCATGACCTGATGGTTGAGCAATGTGCACAGACATTACTTTCACGAAGCAGTTCATATCAAGATATTGAATGGTTTACCAAAGAGAACACACAGCGCGCTGCTGATAGCAGATTGGTATTTCCAAAAATGAAGACTTCAAATGTTGGCAGTGTCTCTATTATCTGACTTGAACAACTCTATATGCGGAATGACATGCGAGTGTTTGAACTTGAACAATCCTACTCATAAGACGCCATCGCCTTGAAGACGTGGTAGATGAAACTCTTTTGTTCAGAAATAAAATAAGGTTTGCAATGACTACACAGGACACCAGGAATTACTTATATGTCATTCATACTTATAGCTTTTCCAAGGCATCTTAAGATCTAACTTTGATGAGGAACTGGTAAGTTTGTAGGATGCACCACAGCTGAGCACAGACAATATAGAAATAACATAGTGAAGTTCATAGACAATTCATAATCAAACTAATGACCCCATTGCCCGATAGGAACAAGAAGTAGGCATGAACCCCTCAAACGGCAAGGGTAAAAACGGATGCTCAGCAGTTGAGTACAATGAACGGTGTAAAGACACCATGATATCAATATTCACTTGCTCAGACTGCGGTGCAACTTTCCCAATAATTTGTTGGGAACTCATGACAGGAAACAAATATAAATCTCACCCAGTTCATGGTAATCAGTCATGCAAACTAAAGTACTACTAGGGATCACAGATGAACCACCATCTGCTCTCATCATCTTCTTCCAAGGAATAATGCAAATGGCCATCCTATTATAGCATCATCACAATGCAAATATACCTACCGTAAAATACTCTGAATCACCGGATTACCTAACACTAAACAGTCAAACCGTCTCCCTTATTACGCTAGTATAGGCTGTTTGCAATCACAGTCTACCAATGACAGACTAACAGAGGGGTTGTGCTAACAGTTACCTCGCGACGAGAAAGCTCGGCCTTCCAAGCAGCTTCACGCTCGGCAACCTCACGCTCGCGTTCCTCGATGTAACTCTGCATCTCCCTCTCCTTCATGATGCGGTCTTGAATGTCAGCATCCAGGGCTTCCTTCAGCTCATTCACGAACTTGTCCACCACCGCCTTTATCCTCAGAGACATATCTCTCCCAACCTATACGAAAGCAAGATCCCAACTAAATCGTTCCGTCGAATACGGGTGGGTGGCGAGTCGTTCCGATTCTCAGACACTGTAAAGACAGGAAAACACGGATAGATATAAGGAATTGGGCTGTCCTAATGAAAAAAAAAAAAACGTCAACGAAAGATTAAAAATTCGATCTTCCGCTCGAAAAAGTAAAGACCGACGCGCCGAAGCTCCAACCCATTAACAGCGACGGCGAGCGTGTGCGGCCGACGTAATCATCCAATCACGAATTTCACTCACCGCGCGCGCGCGCAAGAGAGGACGCCGGAACACTGGGAGGCAACTGAAATCTCGCGCAATCAAAGCGGACCGATTACCGCCGTTTTCGCTTTCTTGACGATAACTTGACGGCGGGAAATGCGGATGCGGAGATGGAAAGCAGAAGAGAGACGTGCGGATCGGTTCACCGAACGAAGAGGACCGGGAGGATGGGGACGAGACGGCGGAGTCCATGGCGGACGAGAACGGGGGGCGAGAATCGATGGGACGACAAAAAGGGTATCGAAGAAGGAAGAAGAAGAAGAAGAAGAAGGGACGATGGAGATTTTACAGGGATGGAAGTGGCTGCGGCGCCCTTTCAGCGATATCGAAAGCAAGAGGAACGCGCCGTGTAGAGAGAGAGAAAGAGAGAGAATTGCGTGAACAAGGAGGAACGAATTTCTCAAGCCTTTTGCTACAGCTTACAGCTGCTGCAGCTTGCTTCTGCATTTCTCTCCCTTCATTTTTTTTTTTTTTTTTTTATTTATTTTCTTTTGTTTTTTGAAAATGAGTTTTCATTTTTGGCCATAATTATTTTCTTTCCAAATAAGTCGGAAAAAATATTCGAGTTTGTGGTTTTGGTTGGCTTCTCCTCCTCTCAAAGCCCCATCTCAATTTGTTTTTTTGTTCTTTTTGCTGTCTTACGTGCCTTCCGTTCGCAAACCTCGAAATAAAAATGTACCTGTGTATTTTTAAGGGTTATTCGTAAAGTTTCAACCATTTTAGATGCCTTACGGCTAAAATTTTGTAGATGCTCTCAGATTTGCAGAAAAAAGTACAACTAAAAAAAAAAAGCATAAAGAAAGAAATAAAAGTAGAGGTAAAATCGATCGTGATCCGAACGGAGGACGAGCAGGTTTATGTAATCAGGATATGTAACCAGAGAGATCACAAGCTACATGATAGTTAAACCACAAGAGGGTCTGTTGAAGTTTATTCTACAACATGTGCTCCGCACGACGGCGGAGGTCCGGCCCTAAGTACTCGGTCACCTGATTGGGCTGGTTGTCGACGTATTCTCTCGTTTTTATTCGGCTGTTACATTACATTACAAGCATGAGAGACAGAAAGATGAGGGCTCCGGAAATTTATCTGACCGTCGGAGGTTCGTGGCTGGGTCATCATAACTCGTCTTTAGAGCCCCCATCTCCCGGCGGTCCGGCATGTGATGCGTAGGCCTTAATTATGGACTCGTAGATTTCAATTCCTCTCAGATACTCGGTCTTGCTGAGGAACTGCAAAGGGAAGGGAATCGATGAGCATTGTAAAGGGTACCATGAGCAAGGTAAAAAGACGGAGGCTTGAGAAAATAGCTCAGTGCTGGCACTTCACCTCATTATGGTCGTGAAGCAGGACAGGAGTATTAGCCATGGGGGAGAAGCCAATTGCTGGCAAACCCAGATCCCGAAAGTAGCGAGCATCCGTCGAGGCGGGAAATATCTCAGGACTCCCGAGCTTTCCGTTAGCCTTCTTGACAGCCTCTTCTAGCAATGCCCACCAGGGATTAGAGCTGTCTGTGGCAGTGAGGATTGGATTTCCCAACGCATCGTGCGGAGAAACCTTCTGCTTGAACTGCCCAAAATTCAGAAATTGGTCAGACTCTACACTTACAACATTCAGTCCCATTAAGCCAACGTGCATAAGTAAGATCGACTCCAGATTAACGCATATCAGTAAATGCAAGATAAAGAGTGCTTTAAAGCAGGACCATGCTGTTGTTCTACGGCTCTACCACCAACACATCGTTTTTTTTTTTTTGGTCAGTCTCCAACACATCGGTTGAGCAGGCCTCATTTGTAACCCAACTCTTAGGAACTCAGGACTGTCAAAAATGAAAGAGAGGTGACTCAAAATTAAACAATTTTTCGTAGAAATCTCCTTTCAGGGCCATAGGAATGCTCATATCCAGACATGAAACCGTCCTACCAATATGGAATTAGTCTTGTAACATCTAAATTACAAGTCATAGCTTGCAAAGAGGTTTCCAGGTACTTCAAGAGTTATCTAGATTTTTGTGCAGTAAAATAAAGGACATTAACGTTTCAAGAAATTCTAGGCCCCTATTACAGTTCCTCTCATTATCTAAGCCACAAGATATGCACAGTGATATCATGCACTCTTTCCATTCAACCATATTTTCATTCGCGTAGTAAAGGTAGCATGCTGATCAACATCATTACGAGGCAAAGGGGACCAGTTTCTTCCTTTAGAAATCATATATCGAGTTTTTTTCTTTTTTCATGTCAAATCAATTTTGTAATTGACAAAAAAGCAAAATCTGTAAAGCTTGTTGCACGCATAAAATCCAATCAGAAAAATATTCCAGTAGATACACTACTAACGTACAGTGATTTTTGAGCCTCCATGAGCACAGAGATATTATTAAGAGAAAAAACTGTGAAGCAACCCCTACCTCAAATGTCATATTGCGCGAGATTGGTGCCCATTCTTCTGCTATCCTTGTCATCAAAGCTTTAGGATCAGCAGTTGGTGGGACCCTCACATCAAAACCTGCTTCAGCTTCCGATGGCTGTAAGTTCATGACAAAACCCTGGCAAAGGAGAAAACAGAAATCAAACAAAAGGATGCATCAGCTTGTCTTCAAGCAAACACCTCAAAGTCGAACATATGTCCAGCCAACCAACACCTTCCATAAAAAGTACACATAATGCATATTGTTGAATGTCCAATTGTTACCAAAGTCGCTAGCGAGAATCACTCAGACAACTTGAGTGAAGACAATGCATATTGTTGAATGTCCAATCTCTCTGTGATCCTATCTATGGGCAATAGCAGCGAGCTAACAAGTATAATCGAAAAAAGTCATGGAAAAAGTTCTGCAGGATCTCAGATGACACCACAGAAGAACAGATAGCAGCACACAGACACTGTTTTGTCCCCGCACTTTTTATGGGACCAGGAGTAATCTTCATGGTCTTTACCATAAATGAAGGGATAGGACATTGGAATTCATTTATAATAAAGAGACTAATGGTAATAAATACAGCCGAAAATGTTAAGTATATATACTATTTGTCTGACATTGGACTTAAAATTGCATTTGCGAGTGTAAATGCAACATCAAGTGATCTCTCCAAGTTCCTTTGATAGACAAACTGAGTAACAACTCCAATTCATCGAAGCATAAGCTCTGCTGCTTGTGTTAGAGAAAATAACTTACGGTGGGAGATGGAGTGCCAGCCTTGAGGAACACCATGTTAACTGAAGTAACCTCTCCTTCAGCCTTCAGACCTGCTTTCACCAAATCGAACTGCGAAGCCCTAAACCTCCTCACACTCTCGATGCTTTTCAGCAAGTTCTCCATTGCGGTATTATCGTACAACTTTGCACCATGTCCAGGTGCTCCAGTTGCCTTGATCACCAGCCACCACGGGCATCTCTCTCCGTAAAATGCCCGATAATATTCCGTCGGTGACGCCAACCCTGCATTTGAAAAATCGACAGAGGCTTCTCATTTTAACACCCCAATGTAGGCGAGAACTCGATATGCACTATAGCGTACACTATTTTTCCATCTGCTCCATGTATGCACTGAGTAATTATCTCTCTCGCAGAGGTTTTATTCGCCGATGTCCTAATAGCACTTGCTATTTCTAATCCAACATAGAAACTAATGCTTTCCAAGATATTACTTTTGAGTAAAGTATGAGGATTCCTTCGGATTAAAAAATTCAACAGTCAAAAATTAATCACCTTTTCAAGTTACAGTCAACCGGTGTCCTGAAGTCAACTAGATTTTCTCATTGATTTCAAATGACATGACTTTCGCCCCGACGACAATGTAAAACCTGATAAGCTCGAACGCGAAAATCAATTTACCTTCGTCAAGAACGATGCCGACGTTCATGGCCCTGAGCTCATCGGACTCCGCGAGCTTGGCGGCGCCGTCGTGCCCGCCGATCTCCTCGTCGGGCACGAACGAGAGATAGACGTCGCGGAGGGGCGCGAACCCGGAGCGCTTGAGCCTCCGGATGGCCTCCAGGTACTGCATCCCCACGCACTTCATGTCCTGCGAGCCGCGGGCGTAAATCCGGCCCTCGGCGTCGGCGCGGGCGGCGAACGGCGGGTGGGACCACTTGCCGTCCTCGGCCGGCTGGACGTCGGTGTGCGAGTTGAGCAGGACGGAGGGGAGGGAGGGGTCGGAGCCGGGCCACCTGAGGAGGACGACGGGCTTGCCGGGGACGAACTCGACGGCGCGGCCCTCGAGCGCGAGGGACTTGGCCTCGGAGAGGAGGAAGTCGGTGGACTGGGCGTAGTCGGGGCTGGGCTGGGCGGTGTTGATTCGGAGGTAGCGTTGGAATCTGGCGACGATCGAGTCGTCGTCGTCGTGGCCATCGGCGGCGGCGGCGGCGGAGGAGGCGAGCAGTATGAGGGCGAGGAGAGAGGGGAGGAGGAGGAGGAGGAGGAGGAGGCTTCTGCGATTGAGCTCCATGGTGGAAGATGAGGAAGAGGGGTAAGCGGAGAAGGCGAGACTGGGCGGGCACTGGTTTCTGGTGGGATGGTAAAGCTCTCCAGGTGCCTTTGATTTTTCTGATGTGCGAAAGAGGAGATAGAAAGAGAGAGAGGAGGCGAGCTGGAATCCGCTCCCACGTGACAACTGACAAGAACCATGATGTGATGATGTGTTCGGGGTGAGCATAATTTTGGACTAGGATCGTGATTGGACCATAGTCAGATCGATTTCAAATTTTATAATTTGAGAAACTTATTTCGATTTAGAGCCAAGTCTTTTTTCTTTTTCTCTTTTTATCAAAGAGCCAAGTCTATTTTTTTTTTTTTTTTGGTCAGAAGATATACGATATTCCTCATTAAGTAGGGAAAAGAGTACAACCCGCTAACAGGGCTTCATTACAAATTAGATCTAACAACAAGGGAGGAGGAGCAGAGGCCCAATTCGCGCAGAGAGTGAACCTCGCCCGTGGGCTTTTCGCAGCCCGGTCCAGCTAGGGCATTTGCTGATCGTCTGCAGTGCTGCACTTTCGCATTCGAAAAGAGGGGCAAAATCGCTTCGCACTCGGAAAGAAGGGCACGACATTCCCACGGAGGGAGGCGCTCGTGCGTGATTACTTCAACCAGAGTGAGGCAGTCGGTTTCAATAATCAGGTCAGAGTGATGATGTCCGTGTTGCAGAAGATCTTTTAGCGTATATAAAAAAGCTCGAGTCTCTGTTTCAAATGCAGAATTTGCTGGAACGCCGTTGGTGAAGCCGCCGAGCAGATTGCCCTGATGATCCCGTATGACACTGGAGATCGCACCCCAATTTTCTGCAATAGGAAAAGCACCATCGATATTCACTTTGATCGTGCCCCGCATCGGTGGGATCCGGTATTATTAGGTTCGGCGATTTAATGCCCCTTTTCGCTTTGCCGCCGTAGATTCGGATTAACCGTAATATGCGCAGTGAGCGAGAGCCAAAGCGGAATCAACGAGCCGGTCCTTACCGTCAATTGATGGCGAAAGATAAAATGATTTCGGCCTTCCGATCCGCCACAAAAGAGCCGCGATGGTCTCAAAATCGTATGTTACCTAGTCGTTGTGATATATCTGCAAGCCAAGCATCAATACGATGTGTTGCATAACTGCTACATTAACTTGCACAATAGGATGGCTCCGCATTTGTTGTGTCCAAGGGCAATGTAAAAATAAATGTTCGACTGTTTCGGGAGCGGGTAGAACAGAATACAGCAAGGATCATTGATGATTCGGCGACGGAACATTAGACTTGGTAGGAATCGCATTTTGACTAATAGACCGAGGAAGATACGGATTTTAGGATCGGTCTTAGTTTTCCAGTGATTTGCTTCCAAAGATGACGGGGTGTAATATAAGATGAGGACGGGCGAGAATCTACCTGTGTAGCCTCCGATTTGTGTATGACTTGATAAGCACTCTTTATCGTATATTGTCCATCAACATTTGCTGTCCATACAATTCGTCTTCGTAGATGCCGCCATAATTTAATATCCATAATTGCTTTAACAATAGGCTCATCGAATGTACGGTTGAGAAGCTGGTTGTTCCATGCATTGTGTTCTGTGTTTATAAAACCTGCAACTGTTTTCGGTTCCTCTCTGTTAGATGGTCCACATAGGATTCCCATAGGTAGCCATTTGTCTTGTCTAACATTAATGTTCTGTCCATTGCCGACTGACCAACACAACTTAGGAATAATTGAATCACGGCCCATTAGAAGACTACGCCCCCAAGATGGTCGGGATCCCCGTGCAAAGATGCCAAAAATCAGAGAAGGAAAGTATAAAGCTTTGAAAAATTTGCACCACAAAGAGAAAGGATGTTGAAACATTCTCCGTGCCCGCCTTCCTTAAGAGCTTTATTAAAAGATAATAAGTCCCGAAAACCAAACCCCCCGTACTTTTCCTCTGTTTTAGGATATCCTGTGACTTCCAAAGAATTCCAGCTTTATTACTTGTATGTTGCCACCAAAATTTGGCTATTTTCGTTCAACAGACTTACATATCGAGGTAGGAATCTTAAAATGGACATCGTATACCGAGGTATAGCTTGAATCACGATTTCAATAGAACCTCCTTCCCTCCTTTGGAAATCAATTGTTCTTTCCACCTGGTCAATTTAGCATTCACTGTGTATGAATCCAAGCAAACATCTCTCTCTTTGAGGATCCCTGGCCCGAGGGGATGCCTAGATATTTTCCGGTTTATCAAGAATTGGAACTCTTAATTCTCCAGCCATATTTAACTTGAGAGACATAGGACAATTTTGCTACCAAACGTGCTCGATTTGTTTCGATTTATCTCGTCCGTCCTGTTGCACTACGGTACTCATTTAAAATGCTAGCCAAGTTGTGACACTCCTGAATTTTACCATCTAGAAAAAGATCGCATCATCGCAAAGAATAGATGGGATAAAACAGACAAAGACTCGTTAAGTTTCGGTCCTCGGAGATGACCCATAGTAATAGCTTGGTGGATAAGATTGGACAAAGCATGTTAGCCACGAGTATAAATAAGTAAGGTGAAAGAGGATCTCCTCGCCTAATTCCCCGGTTGGTTTGAAGTAAGGTAGATCTTCGCCGTTAAGTTTGACACTAAGAGAGGTAGTTTTAACACATTGCATCAACCATAACACCCATCGATCATGAAACCAATCCGCGCAAATAGTCTTCTAAGAAGTCCCACTCAATCCTATCATAGGCTTTCGCATGTCCAGTTTTAGGATCGCCCGAAATTGCTTCTTTCTCGACGAATTCTAAATTGATGTAAGACCTCTTGAACTATCATAATGTTGTCCCGTATTTGTCTCCGCTCGACACAAAAAAGCACTCGTTACGTAGCAATCAAATCCGGGAGACAACACTTTAATCGATTTGCTAGGACTTTGGAAATAATCTTGTATAGAAAATTACATAAACCGATGGGGCGAAATTGATCTAACCTCTCTCCGGATTCGGTACTTTAGGAATCGACATATAGAAGTTCCACTCGTAATTTCGCAGCAACACACCAAAGCAATGAAAAATTTTGCACCGTGGTAAAAACATCATCCCGAAGTATATCCCAATGACTATGATAAAAGAGGCCATGAAACCGTCAGGTCCCGGAGCTTTTGTTGATCCCAATTGGAATGTAGCTAGCCGGACTTCCTCTCTTGTTACATCACGATTAAATGATCGTTCATTACCTCTCGTCACTATCTTTGGACATTTCATTAAAGTAGGGCCATAGTCTCGATGACCGTAGTAGAATAGAGGTTCTGAAAATAACAATTAGTCATGCGCCTCACTCCGACCTCCGGGTCCCGAATCCACCCTCGTTTACATCTTTGAGCATGCTGATTCGTTTCGCTTCCTTCGTTGAATTGTTGTAGCATGAAAAAAATTTCGTATTTCGATCCCCCCTCAACCGCTGATACGAGATCGCATTGCCCAAGAGTGATCTTCCCGTATCCATATTTTCTGAATCCGATCCTTCAACGATTTAACCCGACTGGTATTATAATTGCACGCAGTTGATTGATATGGTAATCAAGATGCCGCTTTAAAAGATCTATCTCGTTGATGACCAGCCGTAAACTTCCTTCGACTCCACCGAGATAAAGCCGTGGTTGTCACCGCAATTTTGGAGATGCCGAAAGGGTGACATGAGGTTGATGACCATGCTTCGAGACCACCCGGTGGCATTCATCATCTTGAAGCCAAAAGGATTCAAAGGTGAACCGCTTTTTCCGCCCGTTTTGTTTAACTTCGTTAAAAATAGTGGACAATGATCGATCCTATAGCGGTAAAGCGTAAACTTCGCTTCCTGGATAGGTTAATCGCCATCCCATTGTGCATACAGCTCTGTCTATTCTTTCCTTAACAGCTTCCTCACCATTTCTATTGTTCACCCAAGTGTAGGCACAGCCTCTTGGTGTCAAGATCCATCGAGCGCCAGTCATTTAATAAATCTCTAAAGGACTCGTAAACGATGTTGCTGAGGTAAGCGTTTTCCCACCTTCTCCCAGTGATTCAAAATTTCATTAAAATCCCCGATACACACCCAAGGTAGGGTATGTAGATGACTAAGATGACGCAAAGTTGTCCAAAGAAGTTGACGCTGATTAAAAACTGCTGGAGCATGTAGAAAGGTAATACCCATAGTTGTCCTTTTCAACACATCTGAACAGATAGTATCAATATAATGAGGATCATGAGAGTGGATAGTAATATTAACTGGTCATTCCAAAAAAAAACCAAGCCACCAGCCGACCTTGGGGATTAATCACAAAACTATTATGATATTGAAGTCTTCTTTGTAATCTCTTGATAATCGCTCCCGGTTTTTTGTTTCCATCAAAAGATAATATCAGCCGATCATGGACCACTAGGTCCTTAACGCTTGAATTGTCGAGGGGGCCCAGCCCCGACAATTCCAACTTATAAGTTTCATTGTGCCGGCGGTGGCCGTTTAGGGCAAGCCACCACAGCCCTTGTGTCTGCCCCTTCGCATATATAGGGGCATCCATAAGGAGAGAATCATCAAAAGGTGCAGGAACAAAAGAAGTAGACCCATAAGGATTGTAACGCTTTGTTTTTTTAGTAGGACTAGCCTTGACCGCCATAGAAGGAGTTTTTAGCTTCTTGCTATTCAACACAGGTGCTTTTGGAAGAGGTTCGGCCATAGAGGGAATATGCGGGGTAGGCAATGGATTACTCGAAGGCTCGTGTGGTATTAATCTCCACGATGGGGGTTGCTCCTTGGTGTATGAAGGTGTCATTGCAGAAGTAATAAAGGTAATGGCGGTGGAGTTTCTAGTATAACTTCTTCAACTTCATTTTGGTCCGGTAATTTCTCATAAAAGGCTTTCCAAATGGATCGTGAACTCTTACCTCGGCCCTTAACCAGGGACCATAGGACAGCTGATCTTTCCCTTCCATCTTGGCCTCATCAAAGGGAATATTTGGACATTGAGTTGCATAATGGCCCAAGATACCACAAGAGTAACAATAGTAAGATAATCGCTCATATTTGTAATCAATCCATATATTCTGTCCCTCCACTTTGAGTAGCTTACCAGATTTCAACAGAGCCAAGTCTATTGGAGTAGTCTTTTGTGTGCATTCGGTAATCTATATTAGCAAGCAAAGTGGGGGTATTAACTCTCTTTGGAGCAACCTTTTTAAAGGTCTGTATTTTCATGCTCGAGACTTTCTGCATGCTGACCTAGGCTCGAAACCATCTTGGGGATGGAAGAGTATTCTGCTTGGAAGGGATGCTATTATACCTCATTTACTATGGTCAGTTGGTAATGGCCATTCTATTAACATTTGGGAAGACCGTTGGCTGCCGAGTGGGGTTATTGGAGATCCTGTCGCTCGTGAGGCTCCCAAAATGGTCGCGGACCTATTTATTTCATATAACACCACCTGGAACATTTCCCTTCTCAATCAGCACTTTGATGCCCCCCTAGTGAAAGAGATTCTCTCTGTACAGGTGCGTCCTAACTTTGCTGCTGATTGTGTTATATGGAACAAAACTCATAATGGTGCCTACACAGTCAAAAGTGCCTACCATGCTATACAACACATTCAGAACAGCATGCATCATACTCAAGCATCAGCATCATATTAAGCTCCTTCGACTCTCTGGAAAACTATTTGGAAAGTTAAATTACCCCCCAAAATTCGCCCTTTCCTTTGGTCAGTTTGTCAGAATGCACTAGCTACCAGAGATAATCTATATTAGAGGCACATTTATGATGCCCCGACATGCCCTATCTGCAATCACAATACACCAGAAACTATAGAACATATGTTGCTTTTGTGTCCATGGACACGCCGAGTTTGGTCACATTCCCAGATTTGCATTTCTATTATCCCACGATCAGTCAAGCGAATGGATGAGTGGCTCACAGCACAGATTGAAAGAAGGGATCGCTTACCTTCTATAGATCTCACCGCTACTCTATTATGACAGATCTGGAAAGCTCGCAATGGTTTTATTTTTCGACACAAGTGGCCAAATCCCTTGTTGGTCGTTGAGGAGGCCCTAGCTCAGGTGCGGATCTCTGCGCTCTCATCCCAACCGTTGCTGTGTACAGACCGAGCTTCTTCCCCACCAGATCGCCTGTGGCAACCTCCAGATCCTGGTGAAATCAAACTCAATTTTGATGGTGCATACCACCGACAACATCACAAGGTGCTATGGCATGTATTTTCAGAGATCATACCAGTACTTTCCTCCATGGCTTTACCTGTGATTACACAGCAAACTCGGCTCTGCACAATGAGATCCAGGCACTCCTACACACTCTTGACTACTTGTTGCAGAATGGAAAACATCATCAACGACTCGTCCTTGAATCTAACTGTCTAACGTTGATCGATGCAATGCATAATCCATCCTCGACGCCCTGGGAGATGCGCCCTTTACTTGCAGAAGCCGCAGCCAAAATTTCTCTCTTCGATGCCCTAACGATTTGGTAATCTATCTATGCTTCAATTTCTGACAAATTTTATGATCGAAAATTTTATTTTAATTAATGTTTCATATTTTTTATATGTCTAAATATAAATTATGATAAATTGATCATAACAATAAATAATTATGATAATTCACTATAATCGTTTAATTTAAGAGTATAAGTGGAATTTAGGTAAATCTTGAAATTGATTTTGAAATTTGATTTTAATAAATAAGTTTCACGTTTTAAGTGGGATTTAGATCGACTTAAAATCGCTCATCTTTGATAAAATCAATTAGTCATGATTATTCGAGTGATTTGGAGTCTTGTGGTTTCGGCATGTGTGCGTGTATATTAGTCACTTTTGTAGTGTATTCCCAGTACAAAACACGATCTCCCAATAATCATTTGACAAAAGGTTATTATTTTTTCGATCCAATTTTTTCCAGAACAGTACCTCGTACGGTGGGCTAACGACCATGCTTATCACGAGAAAAGGGGAAAAAACAAAAGTAAGCCATGTCCGACGGTGCATCTTCATCTTCTCGCTGCCATCTATTACCAATCCCCATCGTCCCTGTCTCTCTCCGTGCACTTTCATTCCGCGACCTCAAATCAAACTTGGTGTAATATGATGAAATTTATATAGGATTTTCCAAGCCGAGTAAGGTTGTCACGTGCATTCTTCATGCATCTTTACAAAAATACTTGTATGCATCAAAAACGATTCCGCGGGGTAAATACATTAAAAAAGGACAAATTTTAGCAGATGGTGCCGGTCATTTTTTAAGAAATTTTATTTTAAATTTTTTATGTGACCGAGACTTTGATTGTTAACGTTTTAAGGTAATTGTAACACTTACATGTTAATCTAGACTAGCAGTTTGTGTTACATGCTTGTCTCGTCGGTTATGTGTACAAGTATATCCAATCCTAATTTGGAAAATGATATATAATTTTTTGATGATGAGGTCATTTCCCTAAATTTAAATATACAATTTGCAGATTTTGTGTTCCGTCTAAATAAGAAAGATTTTACAAGATATGCAAATAAAAGTACATGTCTTGTCATATGCCACGCTTGGGGGGAAGAATCACATTGCACTGATACCTTCGATTTCCTTGTCATGGCCATGATTGGCATCCAAGGGGTAGTCTACTACTGGTCAGCAGAGAGAGTCTACTATCAACTAGATTGGGCTGGGTGAGGTCATCTTCTATATAGTATAATTAATGTGAAAGACGATATGGTATGCTTGGCGCATGCTAATGATTGTAACTTACAAAAACAGTGGTGACATTAGAAAAATCACACGACCATAATCTTCCTTGCATCTTACTGAAGTCCTTGATTTGCTTATTGGCGGACCTTGTAGATGGAGTGCTCAGGTTGCCGCTCCATCTTATTGAAGTCCTTGAGTTGCTTATTGGCGGACCTTGTAGATAGAGCGCTTAGAGCGCTTAGGTTGCCACTCCGTCTTATTTAAGTCCTTGAATTGCTTATTGGTAAGATAAGTGGTAGTGCATCGCTGCATGCTTGGTTGACGGACCAAGACCGGCCACCAACAAAGAAGAAAAGGAAACCCAAAAAAAAAAAAGGGGTAAAAAAAGAGAGGAAGAAAATGGTACTTGCGACCGATATTAGATTAACAAGGCCAAGAATGGTCCATTGTCGAACTGGGCTGAAGAGGCCTAGTCCATGTTCCCTTTCCTCAAAATAGATAATTAAACAATATTAGAGAACTAATAAAAATAAATGAACCCTTCATGATTTGATTCCAAACTTCGTGGCAGACATCCAGATCGAGCTGCACGTCCCGCCTTACCACGATCGTCATAAGCGCCACAATATGGCGGTAGTTGCCATCATGGTAGTGGCGATCGCATTTCTTCAAGGCTTGTTGTTTTTATGGAGGTGAAGACACTGTTATCAATCTCATGCAGTGATGCTAGTAAAGGCGCCGATTGAGGCACCTCCACTTCCATCAATTGGACATCTCCGCTCAATTGCATTGCTCCACTGCTTGATGGTAATGTTGACGGTCTATTTCCAAGCTGAGGAAGTGCTCGAGTTGGGCCAAAGATGGTATAATTGGGAGCTTCATCATGTAAAATCCTGATAAAATCTATATAGGATTTTCCAAGCTAAGGAAGGTTGTGGCTAGGTCGTGCTCAAGTCATGCCTGGCCCATGCATATCACATGCATTTTTCATGCATCTTAGATTTCATGTTTAAGAAATTTTATCTTAAATCCCTTATGTGGCCGAGATTTTGATTGTCAATATTTGAAGTTGATTGCAATACTTGCATGTTAGTCTAGAATAGTGGCTTGTGTCATATGCTTGTCTCGTGGATTGTGTATCCGAGCATGGTCCATTCCTAGTTTGGAAAATGGTATGTGACTTTTTGATGATGGAGTCATTTTCCTAAATTTAAATATACAATTTGCAGATTTCGTGTTCCATCCAAATGAGGAAGATTTTACTAGATGTGCAAATAGAAGTGCATGTCTCGCCATATATCGCGCTTGGTGGGAAGAACCCCATTGCACCGATACTTTTGATTTCCGTTGTCACAGCCATGATTGGCATTTGGGGATCGTCTATAGCTGGTCAATGGGGAGAGTTTGCCATCAACCAGATCGGGCTGGGTGAGGCCTCTTTGGGCATCGTTGATTGGAAAAAAAAAAGTACTTGCGTCCTAGATTAGATTAACAACGCCAAGAATGGTCTATTGTCAGACCGAGCTGAAGAGGCCTAGTCCATGTTCTCTTTCCTCGAAATAGATAATTAAACAATATTAGAGAACCGATCAAAATAAATGAACCCTTCTGTGGTTTGATTCGCAAACTTCATGGGAGACATCCAGATTGAGGTGCATGTCCTGCCTTACCATGATCATCATAAGCGCCGCATGGTGGTAGTTGCCATCATAGTAGCAGCCATCGCATTTCTTGAAGGCTTGTTGTTTCTATGGAGGTGGAGACGCTAATATCAGTCTCCCGCAATGGCACTAGCAAAGGTGTCGGTTGAGGCACCTCCACCTTCGCTTGTTGGACATTTCCGCTCGAGCTTGATGGTAACGTGTATGGCCTCTTTCCAAGCCGAGCAAGGTCATGCATCTTAGATTACATGTTTAAGAAATTTTATCTTCAATTCCTTATGCGACAGAGACTTTGATTGTTGAGGTTTGAAATTGATTGCAATACTTACATATTAATAATCCTAGTTTGGAAAATGGTATTATATTTTTTATGATGAAGTCATTTCCCTGAATTTAAATATACAATTTACAGATTTCGCGTTTCGTCCATATGAGTAACATTTTACAAGATGTGCAAATAGAAGTGTATATGCTGCCATATCTTGTACCTAGTGGGAAGAACCACACTGCATTAATACTTTCAACTTCCCTTGTGGCGGGCATGATTGGCATCGTACGGGTCGTCTACTGCTGATGGACAGGGAGAGTTTGCCATCAACCAGATCAGGCTAGGCGAGGCCTCTTCGAGCATCGCCGATGGCTAGGACAGGTCACTGGCCAAGAAGAAGAGAAACCAGCACAAAAAAACAAAAGAAAATGAAGAAAAAAGGTACTTACAACCTAGATTAGATTAACAAGGTGAAGAATGGTCCATTGTTGGACCGAGCTGAAGAGACCCGTTTGTGTTGCCTTTCCTCATAATGGATAATTAAACAATATGAACCCTTCGGGGTTTGATTTGCAGACTTCATGGGAGACATCCTGACTGAGGTGCACGTCCCGCCTTACCAAGATCATCGTAGCAGCCATTACATTCGTCAAAGGCTTGTTGTTTTATCAGGCTCCCGTAATGGCGCCGGCAAAGGTGCTGATTCCACCCAGTTGGACATCTTTGCTGAACCGCATCAGTTTGCTACTCAATGGGAATGTTGACAGCTTGAGCTTATTTCCAAGCTGAGCAACGTCGTGCTCCGGTTAGGCCAAAGATGGTACGGTGGTCGAAGCTTTCTTATGTAAAATCTTGTCCAAACACGATATGATGTAATATATATAGGATTTTCCAATTGAACAAATGTCGTGTCATGTTCACATCATGCTTGGCCCGTGCATATCACGTGTATTTTTCATGCATCTTAGATTTAATGTTTAAGAAATCTTATCTTAAATTCCTTATGTTTCGAGACGTTAATTGAAGTTGATTGTAATATTTGCATATTAATCTAGACTAGCAGTTTGTATCATATGCAGCCAAGGATGTAGGAAGATTCTTACCTAAACTAGAATGTGACCGAGGGCATGTTGGAATTACACGGCGATTCTACTCTCAAAGTTGTATATTTTTTTCTGGTAAGTGGACTTTCATTTGTCCTATATTAGATCCTTGCCATAAGTTCAATCTTGATGGCATTCGCACAAAAAAATAAAAATCACAGATACCCTTATTGCCTTACGTAAAGATCCCAACGTAAAGTAAGAACCTTGAAAAAGCCATTTCTACAATATGGACGCACATTACTTTATCTGGTCTCATCAATCGGTTCGACTGTCGCGGGCACCGAAGGTTTCGACGCTACCCGACGACTTAGTTCCATATCAAATCTCGAAAAGATGCACATAGAGTTCACATGATTTTTATATAGGACGAGATCCACGTCTTTGCCTCTTGGGCCGCCACATAAATCCAAGGAAGATCGCACCAATTTCTCCTCGCCCGCCGTCCCCATTTTGCCCCTCGCTGCCACAAAACCTCGACTGTCACATCCGACCACACATTTTCAGCTTCCATATTTATAAAAATATTGTTTCATGGATTCTCATGTCTCCCTCTCTCTACCTCCCCCCCTAAAATCTCTCACAAAAATTAAGCAAAAGAAAAGAAAAGAATGCAAATCCCCACGCTCACGCTAAAACCCACACCACCTCCACCCCCTTAAACCCATTTCAACACAGAAGAGAGAGAGAGAGAGAGAGAAAAAGAAGAGAGAGAAAGAGAGGAGAGAGAGAGTTTGAATAGCAAGTCAAACGCCACCGTCGAGAGAAAGGTCGAGAGCGAGGAGAGAGAGAGAGAGAGAGGGGGTGAAGGGTTGAAGGAGGAAATGGAGGAATCGATGAGAGAGTGCATGAGGAAGCTCGCCCTCTGGCACACCCGCACCTTCAAGCCCATCATGACCCACGACGAGCTCGAGCCCATCATGGCCACCCTCGGCTTCGTCGGCCTCCCCCCCTCCGCCTCCGCCGGCGGCGCCGTCGCCTGGAAGGAGTACGCCTACTCCGCCCCCGGCGGCAGGAGGGCCGCCGCCGCCGCGGCGAGGCCGAGGGGGAGGCCGAGGCTGCCGTACCCGAGGATCGACGGCCTGCACAGCTACACGTACCAGGCCTTCGTCGACGGCGTCAACTCCTACCTCGAGATGTGCGACATCTCCGTGCTCTTCCATATTCGGTGCGATTCCCTCCGTCCTTGCTTTCTGCTATTTTCGCTCTGCTCTCTTTTCTTTTCCTTATTTTTGCTGCGACTTTTCAGTCCATTTTTTCCTCTTTTTTTGGCGTTCGAAAATATTTTTCTTTTGGGCCTTTTCTGACGTGGCTTTTCGTGGGAGGATGCGATCTTTTTTAAAAATCTTTTTTTCCTTTTTTTTCTTCCTACTTTTTCAGTTTTCAGCGCGACAGTTGTCTTTTCATTTTGTTTTTATCTTGCCGGCAAGTTTGATCGTTTGTTGGGAAATTATGTGTGTTTAGAAGAGTGGATTGTTTGATGCGAGAAAATTAGACTTCCAATTAATCTTCGAGTATTAAATGTTTGTATTTTTCCGCTTCTGAAAAGTCGAAGGCAATTTTTTTATCTTCCATTCAAATTTTATATGAAATAATAAAGTAACGTAAAATTATACATTTTGTTGATTTGTATACCCTTGGAGACATTTGAGTTATCGTCCCTATTTTTATGAAAATTCGAATTTGACATTCCTCTATTTAAATTGAATAAAAACATCTTGACCCCGCGAAATACCCCTTTTTCTAAGCTAACTTTTTAGGAGGAGCAGACAATACGCCTCTGCCAATAGAAAATAATAATATCTCCTGATCTCGATCCGCGATAAAGCATCTTGCGATATATGTAAAAATGACAGAAATAATTTAATTTAATTTTAACTTGATTTGATTTAATTAAATTTAAATGGGATTTTGGGGCAGGGGCATGCCGCTGCACAGGCTTGATCTGTACAAGAAATGGCGACGGATGCAGGAGGACGAGAGCGTCTTCGTCTACAGAGAAGGCACTCTGGATCAAGCCACTTACAATCTCTACCATTTCGACCATCGCAACAACCGCGATGGCGGCGGCGGCGACGGCATCGACACGAGAATGTATCATGGCGGCAGTGATGGGAATAGCTCCTTAGTTATTCGCGACAAGGGCAACAATGCGCCGGTCAGCTGTCTCGTTCCTCTTAAGGACATCATAGTTTGACACCGGCGGCAGCCGCGGGGATGGTTGGTGATCCGCGGTTTATTTGTTGGTGTAGGAACGGGAGCAAATGGCTCTTTTGTTGATTTTCTTTGTCCTTCTCTATGAGTTACATGGCCAGTTTTTTGGTTTCAAAAGGCTTCGTTTGTTTTGCAGGAGAACTGTAATCAAGCTAGATATTCTCTAAGCAAATATCTTTATAATTTATGGAATATCGGTTTCTCTGAAAATGATGATATATTACACAATTCTCACATATCTTGAATGGAGTAATAACTTGTAAGAAGATAGTAGAGCAGATCGTTGCTGGGGTGATATCATGGATGATGATATCTTTGTGTGGCTTTTCTCGCTCATCATATCAAATTTTTGATTGTCATTGATTTGTGATTCGGTGGACGTTTGTTCAAAAAGTCTTAAAGCTAATTGTTACACAGGTGATGGCTGGTAAGGGTTGGCCGAGCATGCCACGTAGATTGATGATGATCATACATATTAGTGCTAATCATCGTTCACATTGACAATTTTCGGTCAAATTGACCAGGATAATCTTAAAAAATTCTAGTCATAAACCAACATAATATAAAGGTTTATGAATAAATTGATTCCCTTTTAATGAGTTTATGACTTTTTTGACAATTTTTCTTAAGATTTCGCCTTCATGAATCTATTTTAGTGAGTTGTTCTTATATTGATATGGTTGGCAATTTATATTGTTATTCATAGTATCGATTTTCCAGTAATTAAACTTTTCTGGTTTTTGCTTAGACTCAAGAATTGGATCGAATTTGTGTGAACATTTGAGTATTCATATTTTGATACAATGGATATTCATCATAAAAAAATTGCTTGTTTGCATTCACTCGATCGAACATGACATTGAATGAAACCAGCAACTAGGTTGTCGACGCTCTAGCTAAGTTGCTCGCCCTAGTTTGGTTGGTTATCGACCCTAGTCGAGGCCGACGATCGAGTCAAGGAAAAAGAAGAATTGGAAGAAAAGAAAGAAATGAGAAAAAAATGGAATATGAGCTTAATTTTGGAGTTATTCCTAAAAATAAAGAAGTAACTTTTTGTTTCTTGATTATGTTCCAAATTTATTTTGGAGAATAAAATAAATTATCAAATGAATTTTTATTCTTTTTTTTTAATTTTACAAAATAAAAGAATAAAATCATATACTGTTCGGTTGGTTACCAAACAAAACTTTATTGTACCTATTCCATTGAGGCATTTCCCCATGAAGGTAGTGTCATTTAGCTCATATGCAATTTTAGTAATAGTTATATTGATTGGATACTGTTTACTTAACTGGGTGGTAACTCGAATTAGTACATAATAATTCATCGAAATTTGTCTTGCAATAGCGACGGTATCTATAGTTAGCAACTAATTAGGCAATTGACAATCAAAATATCGTAATCATCCTCGACAATTGTCGTAATTATCCTTAACAGTATACCTATGGCTAGTAATTTAGCTATGCAAATTCTAGCCTAAGGTATCGTAAAAATTAATAAATACTGCTCAAATACTAATTTGTGGATCCGTAATCTAATCTTTGATTTTTTAAATACCCATTTCGTAAAACAACCGATGTTTCGCATACGGTCACAATCAATAAATGAAGTTTTTTAAAATCACCTCCCATTGATAAAATTCACGCCAAATCGACCGTAAAAATGACTTCACAGTTCCGTAAGATTTCTCCTTTCCAGATAGATGGCATTAATTTACTCAACGTCACCACGGATTTGAAAAAAAAAAGAAAAATGTCTATTCAATATTAAGTAACATTTTCAGTAATATCGCACGTTAAATTCGTGAAAATTGCATCATATTTTGCTAGAACTAGAATGACCCCATTTCCACCGTCCCCAAAAATTCCCACTCCCGATCTGGAAAAAGTCGTAAATCATCCCCCTCCCCCCGGTCTCTCTCTCTCTCTCTCTGGCTCTCTACCCATCGTTCGTCTTCAGACTCTCCCGATCCGCCATGCCATTTCGTCGCCCCAGATCTGCAAATGCGCCGCCGTCGCGCTGACCCTCCTCCGCCGCCGCCTCCCCAATGTCGTCGGCCTCCCAGTCCCTCGGCGGCCAGTCCCGCAGCGGCCGCGTGATCGGCCCCTCCCTCGACAAGATCATCAAGAACGCCGCCTGGCGCAAGCACTCCCACATCGTCTCCGCCTGCAAATCCGCCCTCGACAGGCTCGAGGCCGCCCCCACCGCGGCGGATCCCCCTCCGCCTTGCTCGGCCTCTCCCTCGCCGACGCCGATTTCGTCCTCCAGCCCCTGATCCTCGCCCTCGACTCCGCCTACGGCAAGATCGTGGAGCCCGCGCTCGAGTGCGCCTTCCGGCTCTTCTCCCTCAACCTCGTCCACGCGGAGATCCGCGACGGCGATCAGGCGAGGGCCGCCGCCGCCGCCGCCGCCGGAGGCCCCGGCGCGGCCTCGATCTTGAGGCTGCTGCAGGGGGTGTGCAAGGCGGGCGGGATCGGGGAGGAGGCCATCGAGCTCGGCGTGCTGAGGGTCGCGCTGGCGGCGGTACGGTCGCCTTGCATTTTGATCCGAGGCGATTGGTTGGTGCATATAGTCAAGACTTGCTACAACGTGTACCTCGGTGGCCAGAACGGGACTAACCAGATCTGCGCCAAGTCTGTCTTGGCGCAGATCGTGGTGATCGTTTTCAGTCGGGTCGAGGAGGACTCGATGGCTGCTAGTTTTAAGACGGTGTCCGTCGGTGAGCTATTGGAGTTTACGGACAAGAACTTGAACGAAGGCAGCTCCATACATTTTTGTCAGAATTTCGTTACTGAGGTTGTCGATGCCAACGACGGGACTGCTGTGAACAAGAATTTGGAATTGCACTCAACCTCGGACTTGCAAAATGGGGATGCCCCTGAGGCGAAGGATGGTGAGAAAGGCGAATCGGGTGATGCAGAGTCGACTGACGGAGCTAAATCAGGTGGCGGGAGTAAGATTAGAGACGATGGATTTCTTCTTTTCAAGAACTTGTGTAAACTGTCGATGAAATTCTCAACTCAAGAGCAGACCGATGATCAAATACTATTGAGAGGGAAAATTTTATCTCTGGAGCTGCTGAAGGTCGTCATGGACAACGGTGGTCCTATTTGGCGCACAAACGAGAGGCAAGTGACAGTTGCTACTCAGTTTTACATTTCATCCAGCCTTTTCAGCTTCAGTAACACAGGCACCTCAGCAAAATTTCTCATTCTTCAGCCTGCCATGTCTATACCTGTAAACTTGTAGTTACTGTGGCTGATAGAGAGATAGAATCATGAACTCCACGATACTTCGCAAGAAATCTGCTTTCTCCGTTAAAGTGATTGAGATTTAATTACGATGTTCTTATAAATAGACCATATCAACGTTTAATTTTCTAACTTCTCGGTCATCGACCAATGACTGTAAAATTGTCCAGCCTAAGCTCTATTACAGCCTACGGGACTCTCAATACCTCTTTTGTGTTGTCGTTTTATACTGGTCTGTACTTTTTAATCCTGTAAAAAATTGTTACCCACAAAATATGATAATTTGTTGCGGGGTTGGGGGCTTATGCAAAACAAACAACAGGACAAAATTCCCTGCAATCGCGGGGAATTGTTCTTTAATACTGTGTACGGCACAAACGGGTTCCTTCTGGTCTCTGCTACTCACATGTTCTCTAGCCAAGACAGTGGTAGAGGGGAGGATTTATTTAGTCACCTACCTAATTTTGTCCTAAATTAATAGGGTAAAGAATAAATATGCAACCGTTGATCTTATTTAAAACCATTCAGATTATTAATTTATGTACACCAACATATTATTTGGAAGCTTAGCTTTTAGGATGTAATGTGTGAGTTCCATTAACACTGTTACATTCTATTTTGTTTTTTGGGTGCACTATTACGTGGGATTCTTGTTATGTTATGAGATACTCTATTGTTTGATTTGCAATGGAACATGATAAGGAATGGAGAGAAGATAGTAGTTATCCAAATTTGGAAATACTTAAGAGATTGGATTTTTAGGATACAAACTGTCGCGATGTGCTGTTAAGTTAGCATGTTTTGTCCATCAAGTGCGTGCACATATGCAGTTATAATGCTTCCTGATAGTTGAGTGTTAGTTTCTAACGAGGCTTCAACTCCTTACCTTTGTGCAGGTTTCTCAGTGCCATTAAGCAGTTTCTCTGCTTATCATTACTAAAGAACAGTGCATTGTCAGTCATGGCTATTTTCCAGCTTCAGTGTTCTATTTTTATGAGCCTTTTATTAAAGTTCAGATCAGGGTTGAAAGCAGAAATTGGAATATTCTTTCCCATGCTTGTGCTTCGGGTGCTTGAGAATGTCCTGCAGCCTAGCTTTTTACAGAAAATGACTGTTCTCAACCTATTGGAGAAGATATCTCAGGATTCACAGATTATCATTGATATCTTTGTTAACTACGACTGTGACTTGGATGCCCCAAACATTTTTGAAAGGTACTACTACTTACTAAATATGTCTGAAATTTCTATGATTTATAAAGGGTCTCCTTATGATGTGAACGAATTACGACTGATTGGAGCAATAAGCTTGGCCACGGACTTCTAGCAGATGCTTTAGTCATGGGTTTTATTGGAGGCACTTGGATAATTTGTTCTTTAGAGGCTAGGGCAGAATTTGTTTAAGGCTGAAATTTAGGTTGATATGAGTAGTAAGGTCATGGAAGATTTAAACTGAACTTAGCTTTAGGATCCGGCATCATGAGCTAGGGAGTCATGGGATCTCATGAAAATGCTGAATCAATACAGAATTCCGTAGAACATTTTATTGTTTCTGACTAAGTAAGCCGAGAGGTCTATATTTCATAGGCTGATGGTACTCTGCAATGCCTAGTTTTGCCTCTTCGCGCTGTCAAAATTTTAAATGTTTGGCTCAGGCAGTCAGTTGATTATGGTGTCCTTGGGGTTAATTTGGTGCCTTTAGTGTGGATTTCTGCCCATTTTATTTGTCAGTGACATGTTTCAGAAATTAGCTTGGATTGGACTGTTATTGTTTTTTGGTAGGAACATTCTAGCAGCTGCGATGCAAGACCTCCGTAGCTTGCCTTTTTGAGTATATAGGATATTGTTTGGCTGATTCTATCCTACAATTGATTCAGAGTGTTACTTTATTAACCATTTCTTCTATATCGCACTATAGTCTATCAGATTGGATACATTGGAAGAAATCAAGAGTCTATGAGCCAAAGCAAAGTGTCAAGTTAGGAATAAGTGATTAACCTACTGGCTTTGACCTAGTACAGTAACTATTGGGTTTGATTTCTACACCCCATTCTTGTTCTTGCCCATCGAAAATAGAGATAAAGGCATGGGAAGTTCCTGAACTTTTGCTAATTGTTCAATTAGGTCCTACGATTTTCTTTACAATCGGGTCCCTAACTATATTTTTTCTTGGGTTGAATTGGTCCTTCCATTTAAAAGAAACGGAATTGCTGGTGTTGCATTAAGTTGCCCTAAAGAAAATTTGGCATCTTATGGGGGCCATTAACAACTTTAAAAAATACTAAACAAAATTCAGTGAAAAAGAAAAAAAAGTAAAAGAAAGTACGGGGAGGGGAATTGGCAAGGACATGGTGATAGTGATTGCGGCGCTGCCCAGGTGCTAGCGAGAGAGTGCTTTTGCCGATGTCTCGGCCTTGCCTTCCCCATTGAGCAATCACCTCCTCGTGATCGCACTTTAACACCATGCCATCCACCAAATCCATCTCTCATGACTCAGACTCATTATTGATTCATCAAGCAAGTGAGAGCTTCGAGATAAAGGTTGAAGGTTGTTGCCTTAAGCACCCCGCTGCATTCGCCATAGGCCGGCATGGCACTGAAGGTCCTTGCTAGTGCTTGAGAGGCGGCAATTCGGCACCAGCTGCCTTGCCTCCCTTTCTCTCTCTATTAGGGTTTGAGTTTTTGTTTCAATTTTCATATTAATCCTTATCATCATCATAGGGACTGATATCCATGTCTTTACTCATAAGCCCAATCACCACTGATGTGGCAATCTGTGTCAATATCTCTGCTTGCTTTTTAATGGAAGGACTTGTGAACAGAAAAGCATATAATTTGGGCACTCAATTGCACAAAAAAAAGTTAAGAGAAGTGATTGGCCAATTTGCAGTAGTTCAGGGACCTCCGGTGCCTTTATCCCTTGAAAATAAGAAATAAAAGCAGCAGCATAGCATGTCGATTTCTATTTTGCGAAGAAAATGAATAGATCTTTGTTCAGATAATTGGTTTTAGGGTGGCACATCATGGAAGATTTAACATGCGACTGAATATTTTGTAAACTTGAGCTTAATGATGACAAATTTTAGATATATGAAGAAGTATCAGTAATTTGTCATAGTCTGTTACAAATTATTGATGACCATCACCAGCAGGTCAAGATAATAACAATGAACTTGTTTTGAACTACCTTTTGAGGTTGTTTTCTGTGAGATTGAGAAGTAGCTATAAAGGTGCAGTAATGTCTTTGAGCTGTGACAGTAGCTGTCTCGAGCTGCCGCCACTACACCCATTAACACTGATTGAAGCGGCAGAATTGCAAGCTGGGATTCAGAAGAGAGAAAAAGAGAGGAGAGAGAAGATGGAGAAGGGGACGGGGTTGTGGGTTCAAAGTATGCTCAGGTTATGGAAAAAAAATTTAGGCTTTACCTTTTTGTTTGACCAATTTAGAAATGTTAATGACTTCTAGTTTGTATTGCTGCTATTAAGATTGTGGATGGACAGAAATATGAGATTTACTGAGATATGGTAATTGGCCACTCTGAAGTCTTAAATGATGGTGTACAAGGCATATCAGTAATGTGCTTTGCACTTCATTTATAAGCAACTTTTTCTGTCCATGGCTTGTGCCACCTTGGTTGGTGGTGATTTGAAATTATTACAATGCCTTTTATTTTGGTTTGAGTTTGATAGCTATAGTTCAAACAAAACCCATCGCTTCTAGAAGCGGAATATTTTGTTGCCATCTTCAAACTTGGAAGCTGTCGAGTCTACTGTGCCCTCTTTTTGATTTTTACTTTCACTTAGTCCTTACCTACACTTGGTGTTGTGTTGTTGCTTTCAAATGTATTAAAACCCTTATAATTCCATCAGATAATCGCAGGACTGTTAATGGTCTACTCAAAACTGCCTTGGGACCACCTGCTGGTTCAGCCACAACCTTGTCTCCAGCTCAGGATATTACCTTTCGGCATGAGTCAGTGAAGTGCTTAGTTGGCATCATTAAATCAATGGGAGGTTGGATGGACCAGCAGCTGAGAATAGGAGAATCCTCTCATACACGATTTCCGGAAAGTGATATATCGACAGAGGGTCATTCTACCTCCAATGGAGAAGATGCAGCTCTCCCGGATTATGATTTTCATCCTGAAAATTCAGAATTTTCTGATGCTACCACACTCGAGCAACGTCGAGCTTACAAGTTGGAGCTTCAGGTCATTTTCTGTTTATGGGGTTAGACCATATCAATTAATCATTAAGCTTGTGTATCATCACGTGACACCTCATTTTGTATTTGCTATTTAGGTCTTCTGGTCCAATCTTTTGGTTTATACTCTTCATTCCTTGCTCTCTTTTTTGCTGAATTAGATTCATTTCAGTAGAACTGCCCCGAAAAGCCCCACCCTGCCTTTATTGATTATTTTACTGACTTTCCTGCAGAAAGGTATTGCACTGTTTAATAGGAAACCTTCCAAGGGAATTGAGTTTCTTATCAGCACCAAAAAAGTTGGTGGTTCTCCTGAAGAAATCGCTACATTTCTGAAGAGTGCTTCTGGTTTGAATGAAACTGTGATAGGTGATTATTTGGGTGAGAGGGATGAGTTTCCCTTGAAAGTTATGCATGCTTATGTGGATTCGTTCAATTTCAAAGAAATGGATTTTGGTGAGGCCATAAGGTTCTTTTTACGAGGCTTCAGGCTACCTGGGGAGGCACAGAAGATTGATCGCATAATGGAGAAGTTTGCTGAACGCTATTGTAAATGCAAACCAAGTTCATTCACTAGTGCAGATACTGCATATGTTCTTGCTTACTCTGTGATTATGCTTAACACAGATGCGCATAATAATATGGTTAAAGATAAGGTATGGTAGAATAAATTGCTCATATCTGTCTGTCTGATATTCTAAAATTTCTGTAATAAATTAGTTGGTGCCTCATGCGATTTGTTTTTTTTTTGGTTGAGCTGTCAGTTCTTTGTTTTTGCCCCTCTTGTGAATTTGCAGTCACAGAATAATTGAAACTGTTTGAAAGTGTTGTTCATACATGTCTTTAGGAACAGATTGAGACATGTTGATTGTAGGAGTCTTATCAATCCATGCTTTTTTGGAGTTCATTAATGGAAGGGCAGGCCAATAATAACACATGCAGCT
Organism: Eucalyptus grandis; assembly: GCF_016545825.1. Lineage (NCBI taxonomy): Eukaryota > Viridiplantae > Streptophyta > Magnoliopsida > Myrtales > Myrtaceae > Eucalyptus > Eucalyptus grandis. The sequence goes on from NC_052620.1 coordinate 27,745,295, forward strand.
ACTTTTTCTGCAAATTTCCTGAAACTGTTCTTCTTCTCTCTTTCAAGAGATCTTCTGATGGTATATAATAGCTTTGTAAATGCAATATTGCTGTATAGTGGCACTACGATCTTATTTGCTGATACATGTAAAAATTACGGTAAGCCTGTGCTGATCCATCTGCTCTGGTATTCAAATAGATGAGCAAGGCTGATTTCATCCGGAACAATCGAGGAATAGATGATGGGAAGGATTTACCAGAAGAATATCTTGGTGCCCTTTATGATCAAATAGTTAAAAATGAAATTAAGATGAGTTCTGATTCTCCAGCTCAACAGAGCAAGCAGGCGACCAGCCTGAATAAACTGCTAGGATTGGACGGTATTCTCAATCTAGTCACTGGGAAGCAGACAGAGGAAAAACCGTTAGGTGCAAATGGGCTTCTCATAAAGCACATCCAGGAACAGTTCAAGGCCAAGGCTGGAAAATCAGAGTAAGCTCATTAATAGCCTATTCTGTTATTTTCAAAATTCGAACATATGGTGGCAAGTAATAACTGAGGACATCTAATGGAGAGCAAGTACAAGGCCATGACAACCTTGGTGTTTTCAGTTATATGCTTTGATTGTTCAGAAAAGAAAAAAGGAAGTATGTGCTTGGTGTGTCATGTGCTTTTGTCAGTCTGCCCCAGTTGGATAAAAATCTGGGTCTGCCGTTATGTGTCTCCTTTCCCATTGTAAGGCCTTTGTGCATTTCCTCAACATTAGAGATCTTGTTAATATATGATAAATGTCGGGGTCTTTGTTAGAACCGCCGTAAAATTATGAACATCATGGGCACTTTTCCAACGCTTGAAAATTTCAACACTGCAATTTTCTCTTGAATTTTCTGAATTTATTGATGTACTTTTTCTCTGTTGCAACAGGTCCATGTATCATTCTGTCACCGATATAGCAATATTGAGATTTATGGTGGAGGTCTGCTGGGGTCCTATGTTGGCTGCATTCAGTATGACACTCGACCAGAGCGATGATAGGCTTGCTACTGCTCACTGTTTGCAGGGATTTCGTTATGCAGTGCATGTCACTGCAGTCATGGGTATGCAAACGCAGAGAGATGCTTTCATGACGTCTGTTGCAAAGTTCACTTACCTCCACTGTGCTGCCGATATGAAGCAAAAGAATGTTGATGCTGTTAAGGTTTGTGTTTGCTTATAATGATTTGATGGGTGGAGTTTCATGTATTTTATTACATGACGGCAGCATGGAACAACTTGTCAAATATATGAATTAAAAAATTTAGATGGACTACCTTCTCAGACATTTCTGAATTAATATTATGTGCAATAATTTGGTTTTGCTCCTTCGAAGCAGACTTCTCTACTTTCTCGACTCTTCAGGTTGATAGAGATTATAAGTCTTAGTTCCTAACTAGATATTTAGGTGTACTGAGGTTTTTAGTTTTTAAGGTACTCTACGTGGTGTTCATAGTTTGTGTGACCACTTGAGTGTTTCAACTTTGTGCAGGCTATCATATTGATTGCTCTTGAAGATGGTAATCATCTTCAGGAAGCCTGGGAGCACATACTAACGTGCCTGTCTCGAATTGAGCATCTTCAACTATTAGGAGAAGGTGCCCCTACCGATGCTTCCTTTCTTACTGCATCAAATGGTGAAATGGAGGAACGAACACCTAAGCCCTCAGGCCTTTCATCTCTAAAGAAAAAAGGAAATATTCAGGATCCTGCAGTGATGGCTGTTGTCCGGGGGGGTTCATATGATAGTACTACAGTTGGATTTAATTCTTCTGGACCAGTAACTCCAGAGCAGCTCAGTAACTTCATATCAAATTTGAATTTGCTAGACCAGATTGGGAACTTTGAGCTAAATCACGTCTTTGTTCATAGCCAACAGTTGAACAGTGAAGCAATTGTTGCTTTTGTGAGGGCCCTTTGCAAGGTTGCTATATCAGAATTGCAGTCTCCAACTGACCCTCGTGTTTTCAGCTTAACAAAAATTGTAGAAATAGCGTAAGACTCTTAAGTCTTTTTCTTCTGTTTGGTTTGTCTGCATCAACTTCCATCTCAATAGGACTTTGCCATGGAAAGTACATCGCCTGAAAATTATCAGAAGGAGCTGAAAGTTGTATGTGCCATGTTGCAGTGAACATATCTGACATTTTGATGTATATGCGATAAGTTTAAATTCTCTCTGGAGGTCGCAGTGTGCAATGTCTTTGAAAGATGTCATCCTGATTGCATACTGAGTTTCTTCCATTATGTGTCATGCACATTCCTGTGAAAAGTGAGAATTGGCTTATATATTTTTGTAATTGTGCATGTTTCTGGTGCAGGCATTATAATATGAACCGGATCAGATTAGTTTGGTCTCGCATATGGAGCGTTCTGTCTGATTTCTTTGTGTCGGTTGGGCTATCAGAAAATCTTTCAGTCGCGATCTTTGTGATGGACTCATTGCGGCAGTTGGCTATGAAATTCCTGGAGCGGGAGGAGCTGGCAAACTACAATTTCCAGAATGAATTTCTTAGACCATTTGTGATTGTTATGCAGAAAAGCAGCTCCGCAGAGATCAGAGAATTGATAGTTAGATGTATCTCTCAGATGGTTCTCAGCCGTGTAAGCAATGTCAAATCTGGGTGGAAAAGTGTTTTCCTGGTATGTTAAGTCTCTAATATACTCTGACTTCAATCATGCTATGTTTGATCAATTAAGGTTAGGGTAGCAGGAGGGTTGGAATATTGGAGGTTATGCATTTTATTGATGCCTATTGTTGGTACATATTAGCTCCATGATGCTGAGTCATAGCTGTACTTGATTGAATTTTTGAGCTTTTAGAAACATAGATCTCATTAGCCATCTCTTTCTGAGAGAATATTTTGTTTTTTTTTTCAGATATTTACAGCTGCTGCAGCTGATGAGAGGAAGAATATTGTCTTGTTGGCCTTCGAGACCATGGAAAAGATTGTCCGTGAATATTTCCCTTATATAACGGAGACTGAGGCGATGACCTTTACAGACTGTGTAAGATGTCTCCTTGCTTTTACGACTAGCAGATTTAACAACGATGTCAGCCCCAATGCCATAGCATTTCTTCGGTTTTGTGCGGTCAAACTTGCTGAAGGTGAACTTTTGTCCAATGGGAAGAGCATAAGTGATGGTTCAACTTTGGACACTGCAGAAAGTGGTGAGGTTGTATTGAATGCAGAAACTTTCACCAATAAGGACGAGTCTTCATCTTTTTGGGTCCCCTTACTTGCTGGTAATTTGCCCTATAATCTATGTCTTCTTCTAGATGCTGCTTCTTCGCAACCTTATCTGCATGTTTGGCATCAGTGCCACAGACTTGAGATGACCTTGCCATTAAAAATAAAGCTGATCTTGCAAATGAATTTTTTATTAGCAGGTTGAAAATTTATGAATCATCTGGTCCTGCTTTCAGACTGTAACTCCTTGCATTTTGGAGGGAGTATAGGTCTGTTTAGTTTAAAAGTTTTCAAGATTCAAATATCAGGTTTCCTTCAGTATGTTATTGCGATAGCGCTAGAATGGGTTCTCAGAAATGTTTCTTTCAAGTTGTTTGAATGATAAGGGGGCAATTATGGAATTAAATGCAGAGAATGTTTGAGCAGATAGTAATGGGTTGAGTTTTTTTTTATTTTCCTACTTTTGGAAATATTTGAAGCATTTGGTCAAGTTTTTCATAACATCATTAAGAGAATAGTTAATATGAATACAGTGATACATAAATTGCCAACCTGGTATAGTGTCCTTCAGTTGTTTGAAGTGAAAGAGAAACAAACAAGGAGGAATAGTGTTGTTGCTCCGGGATGCAGGGTTATTGTCAAATAATTCCATCAGAAAAATCTGGGGCTTTATCTATGATGATATGCAGAGGACTCACTTTGAACCTGTTTCTCCATTTTTCACCTTCAGTGGTAATTTCTCTGTAGATTCCTGTGCAGAGATCTGGGATTTCGATTTTCTTATATATGTTTCAAAATAACTATGTTGATCTTTTCCTTTTGTTCTTTACTGGAAAGAGGAATAGCTCTTCATTGAGGTGAAACAAGCACAGTAAAGATGTGGTGCATGTATTTGCTGAGAAAGCTCTTTTCTCTCACCACATGGCACATGCTATATTTGATGAGGGCTTGCATATGTGAGTTATTAACCTTGATACTTTTCTTCAGGGTTATCAAAACTGACATCGGATTCCAGACTAGCAATCAGGAAGAGTTCTTTAGAAGTGCTTTTTAGCATTTTAAAGGATCATGGTCATGTCTTCTCCAGCCATTTCTGGATTGCTGTTTTCCACTCTATTGTTCTTCCGATATTCAATTTTGTCTCCGAGAAAGAGGTGCCTGTCGGGGATGACCAGTCATCACCTAGTTCTAGAACTTCACACTCTGAAGCAAGTACTTGGGATTCTGAAACTGCTTCTGTGGCTGCACATTGTCTAGTGGATCTCTTTGTTAGTTTCTTCAATGTGGTGAGGCCTCAACTGTCAAGTATTGTTTTAATAATAACAGGGTTCATAAAGAGTCCTGTTCAAGGGACTGCCAGTACAGGTGTTGCTGCACTAGTGCGATTAACAGATGACTTGGGCATCAAACTTTCAGAGCATGAATGGAGCCAGATATATGTGGGTTTGAAGGAAGCGGCAGAATCGACTATTCCTGGATTTTTTAAGGTTCTAGGAACCATGAATAACATTGAATTCACTCATTATTCTCAAAATGATTTGGAAATGGATTCCGATCATGGGTTCAGCGGTGATGATATCGAGGATGATAATCTTCAGACTGCAGCTTATGTGATTTCGCGGATGAAGAGTCACATTGCTGTGCAGCTACTCTTGATACAGGTACCTCTTTAGTCCTTATGAACAGATGTGGATATTCAGTGTTTTGAGGAGACCCACCTTTTAATTTCATCTGTGGGTCTCAATTCTCTTATGCACTTAATTTCCAATAGCATCTTTTGATTGCTCCAAATATCCCTGATAGGCAATTCATGTCGTGCTCTTTTTCTTTGGTCTGCTTTTATTTCGCAAGCTTGTTTTGATTTTAGTGTTCAACTTTCTTTTCTCAAGGTCTCTAAGGAACTTCCTTGTGGCAAGCTTATGTCAGTGTATTGATCATCCAGAATTCTTCTCTTTTTTGCACAGGTGGTGGCTGATCTGTACACCTCACATCCAAAATCTCTATCCCGAGGCAATATTGCAACCATCCTGGAGTTATTTTCTTCAGTTGCTTCACATGCCCACCAACTGAACTCTGAAATGAAAGTGCAGAAGAAGATTCAGAGAGTGTGCTCTGTTCTGGAGCTCTCTGGTCCACCCGTTGTTCATTTTGAAAACGAGTCTTACCAGAACTATCTCAACTTTCTTCAGTATTTACTCCTGCAATTTCCTGGATTATCCAGTGAGATGGGCATGGAATCACGACTGGTCACGGTATGTATGGAAGTGGTGCAAACATACCTGAATTGCACAAGCCAGCAATTTGCGCAGGTGAAATCGGTGAACCGGCCGGTTGTTCACTGGATTCTCCCGCTAGGTTCGGCGAAGAAGGAAGAACTGGCAGCCAGGACAACATTAGTAGTGACGGCACTGAGAGTGTTGGGCAATCTGGAGAGAGATATGTTCAAGAAGCACGCCTCGAGATTTTTCCCTTTGCTGGTAGATCTTGTGCGGAGCGAGCATAGCTCGGGGGAAGTCCAGCGTGTCCTAACATACATATTTCAACAATGTATAGGTTCCATAATACTGGAATAGTGGAACGATGATTTCACCTCACACCTCCAAAAAAAATTTTGTGATTCGCATATATTCAGGTCGCCATCGGTTAAATACTTTAACTTTGATCCTGTAGTAGGATAGAGCGCGATTCCTCTGTAAAAGTTCCCTCTTCCCTCCGCCCCCTCTGAATGTACTGTAAATGATGAGGTTGTTGTCCCACGTCGCGCACCTATCCTTCTCATGTTCCTGCATAGCTGCAGTAAAAAGTCGCTTTTTGGGGGTCTCATTTGTCAGGGCTTTCTTTAATCATGTCGAGAATGGTGGATGCAAGGAGGAATAAGTCTAGTTAGAAAATCACTCATATGCAATTAGACCTGTCAAACATATTAATTGTGTTGGATTTATGATCTGAGTTTATGTGAGGTTATAAATGGTCCGATTTAAATTGATCAATTAATTCATTTATAACTTCTTTTGTTAGTCATATTTTATTCCAACTGTACTCTTAGACTTTTGCCCTATCTCCTTACAGGGCATGAAAGTCGAAATCCACACTAAACTAATTCGTCTCTACTCCTACCCCAACCCCAACCCTTAACAATGTGAGAATTCGAATCCTCCACCTCCTCATTCCATGTTGAAAATGTGGCTACTGGGTTGAGAAGGTGGGGATTCGAATTCCCATCTTCCTCTTTCATATTGGAAGGATGGCCACTGAGATAAACCCTAATGGTTTTTATAACTTATTATTAAAACATTTCAATATCTAACCAAATCTAAAAAAATTGTTTCTTATAATTTTTTTTATAAAAATATTGTTAAAACATTTCAATGCAAATATAAATTTAGTCAATGATTTATATAATATTTTTCTTTTAAAAAATGAGATTTTGTTTATTTCGTGAAAAATGTGATTTTTAGTAATTTTTCAAAAAAAATAATATTTTTCAATATTTGATTGAAATATAAAAATAAACTAAAAATGTTTTCCACTGTTTAAATTTTTCTTTTGTGCACTCCTTTTAGTTATTATTATTTTTTAAAATTGAATTTTTAATTATGTATTATTTTATTTTTTCCTTTCTTTCCTTTTATTTTCCCTTCTTTTTTGCTAGGTCATTGGTCACGATAATGACAGGCGACCATGGCAAGGCTCATCCCTCGTTTATGGCCAGTTGCTAATTGTCAATGTCACAGGCCTTCGGTCGAGGAAGAATAAAAAATAAAATTTTAAATTTTTTTTTAAAATTTTTAAAAATTTAAAAAATTTAAAAATAGAAATAATAAATTTTAAAAAATAAAAATGACCTGATTTAAATATGAGCTAAAATATGGGTTCAAGACCCATCGTGACACCTCTCTACATAATAATCACATGAGAAAATTATACAAATAATCAATGAATTTTAACTTAATATGCAATGTGACCTTTGGTGTGATAAATGTTCAAACTAATTCTTAAATTATGAAAATATCTAGTGTTATCCATCTATTAATTAAGTGCAGAGACAACTTTCAATATTTCCATATAGTCCAACGACTAGTTGGAATATGTATCGAAAATTGAAGGGTTATATCAAGCAAATTAAGAGTCAAAATGATGATATTGCATATCATATTAAAGCCGAGAGATCACGTTACGTATTGAATCGAATATCGATGATTAGTCCAGTCATTTTTCCCTTATTCAATGTGTACTTTCATGGCGCTCGTGACGATGTCTTGATCAATTTCTTTGTTAATCACTCATCTTTCTCTCTCTCTCCATATTGAAAAGTAAAGGCCATCTTTCTTGGTACGCCGCCCTTGATCTTGAATCTTGACTGTTGACCCAGCAGCACTTATTTGCTGTTCAAGTTCCTCATGCTATTAAAGAAAAAAAAAGTTCCTCATGCTCCTTTGAAGTTGTCCGCACTGCGTGATTCAAGCGTTTGTAGTCGTATGCTTTCTCATCCCTTTTATTTTGTTTTTTTCCCTCCTTTTTTTCTTTTATCTTAAGAAATTTCATCGTTAAGATATGATCATATTTCTTTTGGCACAGGGGGTGATTAATCTCATCAGCTAATTAGAGTACATCCCTCTCACTTAGAGAGAATGCTGTCGATCTTCATTTTGTTCCCCCAAAGGCCATACCGGACGATGTATGTTTTTAGGCATCAATTGGATTTTTAAACTTGCTAAGGGGGCCATCCATTATTAAGGTCACGCTTATTTCGTGAAAAATTAATAATTTGAAAAATATTTTCAAAAAAAAAATCATTTGAATTAATTTAAAAATGATTAAGCAAAAAATGTTCACCGTTTACAAAAACTGTTATTGGCAATGAAAATATTATACATTGACCAATTATTTCAAATGATACTAGTTATTCCTTTTAAAAAAATAATTTTCGAATCATTTATTTTTCATGAAACAAACGAATCTCAAATTCATTAAAAGGGGGTTTGAGAAGGCCTATATAGATGTATGATTTGGCCATTTTACTTTATCCATAGTGCAAATACTCGTGTTTAAGGATAATTATCACATGAATGTTCCTTATCCTATTCTATTAGAAAGCTTTTTTTTTGCATTTTTAATTAAGACGAACTGGGAGTAAACATGGCTACCAAGAAGAGGGCTTCCTCGAGGGCGTTTTTGTACCTCGATAATCCCCTAAACTCTCCTAGAAACGATACTATTATACCACCTATCTACCCCAGGAATACCTGTCCATTTCCTTCATATATCAATCACTTTCCTTGTCAAAAAAAAAAAGGGAAAAATTCCAAATAAAGGCTCGAAATTTCTTAATTTTCTTAAATAAAAGTATGAAGTGGACGGTATTTTAAATAATGATCCAAAGTGAGTTTTAATTTAAATTATGTTATAAAGTAATCATATCAATTTCGAATAAGGATCTGAATTTATTATTTAAGAAATGACGATTTCGACTTTTTCCCCCAAATAAAGAGGTGACAAGAAGGAAGGTAAGAGGTCCGGATCTCCTCTTTAGTTAGCAATAATGCGAGCCGCGAGGAGCTAAACCACTGGGGAACGCAACCCGCCGCACCTTTCAAATCTCTCCCTTCTGTACTTGAGCAAAACCCGAAGTCCGATATTTGGAAAAGACAAGAGGCGTGATCTCATCATGTGTCCACGTCTCTCTCTCTCCTCCCTCCCTTCCCTCCCTTGATATCTGTAATGTGCTGGTGGTGTCCGAACCGACCGAATACACTGGTCCCCAAAAAGCATAAGAATAATGATGGTTCCACCCGAAGTTGCGGTCTGGCCGCTCATGCCATAATTCTTAGTCCTCATCTCCAACCCCTTTTGACAACATTAATGGTTCCACCTCTTTTAAAGATGGGTATGTACATGTACCTCTCTCTCTCTCTCTCTCTCTCTCTCTCTCTCTCTGTATCTTTCTCTGCCTTTAATTAAGCTCTTTCTTTCTACTTGAGCCACGATTACATGTGTGCCCAATCCAGTGCCGATAACATGATGTGTGGGGATAGTCTTTCTTCTTCATTCAGTGCATCACAATGGACCAAAAAGAAAGTGAAGGCTTCAGGTCACTTCAAACTCAATAGGGTCCTTTGAATGTTCTCACAATATTTTCTTTTTTTACCACGTTAAGATCCGGATTGGACTCTAGGACGATCCAGGCTTAACTGAATAGGCTTCGCGGTGGTTTTCTTGAAATTATCGGTTCGGTGGTCGTGTTTAACGTGTGGAACAGTTCCAGCTGGAGACAATCGTTCCGTTGCTGTTATTCGATTACTGTACAGTTGCTCTGATGGAAAAAATCGATGCAATGTGTCGCACGACACTTGAAAGATTGAAAGAAACATCATGTTTCATGTCCCTTGGGTGTCTAGACTTCTTTTCCTATCGAAAATGAATGGAACCCTCGATCGAAAATGATGCGACTTGAGGGGAAGGCAAAAATAAAAATAAAAATGCACAGCGATATGATCTCCTAAAAAAAGTAACTTCGGAATGGAGCTAGAACAGCCCTTACAATTTCACTCGGAAGGAGGTCGATGATCCCACATTTCACTACCTAATCAGCAGATGTATGATATGATTGAAGACACCTAATGCACCTGAACTAGGCGTTCCTCTTCTTCCCAAGTTGCTAATTGACAAGTACACAAAATACAAAAGAACCACCCAAGTGGAGGGGAGACAAATGCAATCTCAGGCACACGGAATTTGATTTCTTTGGAGTGCTGCATTTTCGTATCGGTGAGCGAAATAAATTGGCGCCTACCGCTGCAGACTAGAAGAGTGCATGGGACCAAACCTCTGCCAGAGACATCGCCTTCAATTTCCACGCACATCGTTATTAGTATTATTATATTGCTAGCAGTATTTCGTTTACTTTCTCGGCACAAGCGATCCTTTTCACATTGTCCTTACCAAGAACTTAGGGCATGCTTGGAAGATGGAGGACGTTGAATATTTGGGATTTGAGATGAAGTCAACCGATCTTTTGTTAGTCCGTCCAACACATGATGGAGGGAAAAAAAAGGGTAGGAAGAGGGCTAGGACTCCTCGTGTTCCACTCATATCATGATCTTTCCGTTGAAATGAAGGCTTGTTGAGATTAAGATAGCTTAGAGAGCTAGAACCGTCGATTTTGAAATGTTACAATCGAAATTGGGAGTAGGGAGGAAGATCGGGATCGGCCTAAGTTCCATAATTATGCTGGATCATAATTTTGAGTGAAACAAGCAACCTGAAATGTATTAAAACAATGTTTGAAAATCTGTGTTGAACATCAATTTTGTGGAACTTTAGTCATCTCTTTTGAAGGTCAATATGCATGGGAGGAAATTTTTGGCTTTTCAGCGATGAGCCATTACCTATATGCATTGAATGACAATTGAGTAATGGAGATGTCAAAGTTGGTCGGCTCTCAACACATGTTAAACTATCGTGCAAAACATTTGCTGTACAATATTTATATATACATACAGCCTCACATTGTAGACCTTTTTACCATAATGCATATATATATATATATATATGTGTATATGTATGTGTGTATGTAGTGTAGACTTCTTCTGACGTTGACTAGTCCAAAATTCATTGCATTCAAAAGGGACTTTAGGTTGCATCAACTGACTAAGAGAGATTGAAAACGGAAAGAGAAGTACACAAAAAAAAAGGGTTTATTATATATATACCCATATTTTACTTCCCGATTTTCATAACAGCATAAACATGAGCTAAATAGCGAAATTAATAGCAGCATAAGGCTTTCTTATTCAATTATCAAAAATAGTGGCGATGAATATGCAAAACAATTCCACGTTCCTTCATCCATAGCGAGAAAAACCCCTTGAGACGATGTGATGTTGATCACTTCATAACTCTACCACACGATATTATTATTCCATCTATTTTCTCCCTTTGCAAAGAACGAAATCTACCTTGATTATAATAAAAACAAACACGATGTAAACTCAAAAGGAAAACCCATAAAAAGAAATCCGAACGTGTTCTTTATCGATAGCAAGAAAACCTCTGGAACCCTTAATGATATGATGCCGATCACTTCATAACCACATCGCACGATATTACCATTCCATCTATTTCCTCTCTTTGCGAAAGCGAAACCTACCTCCATTATAATCAAAACAAACACGGTATAAACCCAATAGAAAAACCGTTTAAAGAAATAAAATAAAAATCCGAACCCTTGTCGTTGTCCCTCCAGATACTTCGTGCCTTGTCTGTTTCTCTCTCCGAGTCTCATACGATTTTTGCATGACTTGCATGCCACCAACCTCAGCATTTATTAAAAAGAAAAAAAATTTCATGTGATGTGAACCCTAATTTGACTTCCGGAGCTGCGGAACTTCATCTAATTTTTGGACGCAAGCCCTCGAAATTAAAAGGCTGTTATCTAGTTTAATCCCTTGTGTTCGATCCTAATTGGCCCATGCCATCCATTATACACTCATAAGCTTTTGACCTTTTATAACAAAATAATCGCAAAACTTCCATCTGTTTAGGGGGCATGCTTGTCCAAAAGCAGCTCATCTTTCCCCTGCAGAAAATAAGTCTCAAATGTGCACGCAAATGATATTGTGGTTAGGTTTGGATATCAACATTAATAATTATTTTGAATTTCACATCAAACACCAACTTTTTATAAATGCCGACAATTTATTTTCTTGTCTTTGTAGAGATTATTTAATTTTCATCCACTTTTAACTTTATTCATTTTAAATTTCCAAGTTGTTCTTTGAGTTAAAAAACAATTAAGAGACTCTTTTTATATGAATGGACTAGGATAGGGATGGATTTATAAGATTTATTGCGCATCCGATTCGACTCTCCGTGCAACCCAATTTTTTTTCCCCTCAAACCCTTAAAGCCACAATATTCTTTTCCTTCCTTCCCCTTTTATTTCCTTAGCCTAGGTTTGATTTCCTTTTAAAAGATGCTTCGTAGAAGATATTACTCGATTTATAAAAGAGACAACCTAGCTGAATTAACTACAATATCTTATTTTTTCTGCTCGATCAAATCAAACAAAATGAGAATAAAGGTGAGTTAGAGCATAAAAGGAGGGCGATTAGGCATTTTGTTATAATGATACATAATAAATTACGCAATGAGCGAAAAGTGTCTAAGTTGTATACGAGTTCCTCTCAAATCATATAATAATTGTAGGGACATAATTTATTAGATTTCCCTCTCTCCCTCGTCATTCGAATATCGAGATTAATTATCCGCTAAATAATATATTTTCCCACTTGCTTGAGCGTAAAAGGAGGGCGATTGAACATGTTGCTAAATCGATACATAATAAATTATGCAACGAATGAGCAGGGAGTGTCAAAGTCGCACACGTCCTTCCTATCAAATTATATTATAATCGCGGGGACATAATTAATTAGACTTCTTCTCTCCCTCGTTAATTGAAATATCAAGATCAATTAGCCGCTAATATTATGTTTTTCCCTCTGGTTGCGATGAAGAGAAAAAAGGTTACCCCTGGCATGCATTTTTCAAAATTTGCCAATTGACCTCCAGCTCTGTTAACTTCTCCCTCACCCAACCGAACACATGACCAGATTTTCAGGTCAAACAGGGACAGCTATACATGAAAAGTAATAAATAAAGATGAGCGCATAATTAAAAAATAATCTCCTTTCCCCATTATAAAACCGTATTGCAGTCAAACTGTCAAAAAGTGAGACAAGATATGGGATAGAATAACCCTAATTCATGTTTTCCTTATTAGGGCAAGCAAAACCAGCTGAATTGGTCTCTATTGGGCGGCAGCAGCAACCCAAATCATCCTCTTGAGCCTTTTGACTTTGGAAAGAAGCCAAATTGCTGAAAATCGCCTCATGTTATTATGCTAAGAGATGAACAAAAACTTTTAGGTAAATTGTAGGGCTACGCACGACATTGATATCAACTGGGCCCTTATGGGGGGAGTTGTAAGTATTACCTAATTCATAAGTTGAAGGCGGGAAGAATCGTACTCTAAGCCCTAGAGCAGAAGGATGGAGCTTTGTCGGTTTGATCCCTATGCACCGATGGGTCGATGATGTCTGAAGCATTGCATAACCCACATTATTCCATTAAAGGTCGACCGAATAATCTCAATTCGCGAGCGCGCAGATAACTGAACAGCGCATCCACTTTCATTAAATGCAATAAAAGACCTGGAAGGAAAATTAAATCACAAATTCCCCCTTTTGTCCTTTCTAGGGAAAAATGGCGAGATGAGAGGGGCAAAATGGAGAATGGAAATGCAGGAAGACACCAAAGAGGATGGGTACAAGACGAGAGATCTACGAATTCTCTCACTTCGTCTCTCGCACGTGCCAGCACTCTCTCACTAGAAGATCGAAATTACCTCCTTACCCCTCCCTCCGGCCCCCGCCCGAGCACCCTCCCCCCCGGAGCGACTCTATAAATACCGACCCCCTACGTTCTCGCTCATCCATTCAAACACCACAATACATACAAGGCTCCCCGTATCGTTTCTCTCTCTCGGGCATTTCGTTGAACGCCCCTCTCCCTCCCCCGCCGCCGGCAGCCCTGCCGCCGCCGCCGCCGCCGCCCCCGCCCCCGATGGACGCTCGCCGGCGACCCGCCAAGCCCCTCGATGGCCCCGTCCACCCCAGGTCCAAGCAGCACCGGGCGGACGTCGGCGTTGCCGGCGACGCGTCGTCCCTCAAGGCGTCGGACGCCCTGCCGCTCCCCCTCTACCTCACCAATGCGGTCTTCTTCACGCTCTTCTTCTCCGTCGTGTACTACCTCCTCTCGCGGTGGAGGGAGAAGATCCGGACGTCGACGCCGCTCCACCTGGTGACCCCGGCCGAGATGGCCGCCATCGTCGCCTTCGTCGCCTCCTTCATCTACCTCGTCGGGTTCTTCGGCGTCGACTTCGTCCAGTCCCTCATCCTCCGCCCCGCCGGCGACGTGTGGACCGCGGACGATGAGGACGATGAGGTCGTGGTCGCCGGGGCCGATCACGACAAGATCCTCCTCAAGGAGGACTCCCGCAGTTCGCCCTGTGGCCAGGCTCTCGACTGCGAGCCGGTCGTGCAGAAACCTAAGCTCGTCGATCCGGTCGTGCAGGACGCCCCGAAGGAGAAGGTGATTGAGGCGGTGCCCAGCGCTATGCCCGAAGAGGATGAGGAGATTATCAAGTCGGTCGTCGAGGGAAAGATGCCGTCGTACTCGCTCGAGTCCAAGCTTGGGGACTGCAAGAGAGCGGCTGCGATCCGGCGCGAGGCGTTGCAGAGGATAACGGGGAAGTCCCTCTCGGGATTGCCCTTGGAGGGCTTCGACTACGAGTCGATATTGGGGCAGTGTTGCGAGATGCCGGTTGGGTATGTGCAGATACCGGTGGGGATTGCCGGGCCGCTGTTGCTCGACGGGAGGGAGTACTCGGTCCCGATGGCGACCACCGAGGGGTGTTTGGTGGCGAGCACGAACAGGGGCTGCAAGGCCATTTTCGTGTCCGGTGGCGCTACCAGCGTCTTGCTGAGGGATGGGATGACCAGGGCTCCCATCGTAAGGTTTGCCACGGCGAAGAGAGCTGCCGACCTCAAGTTCTTCGTGGAGAACCCCGCGAACTTCGAGAGCTTGGCCGTTATTTTCAACAGGTCGGTTTAATTTCTCTGTTTAGTTGGTTTTTTGTAGGTGAATATCGCTCGTTGTTTCTAGTTATTTGTAGTAAAATCCATGCATGGTATGTTGAAAAAGGTACCGAGTTTGGTGGTCTTCGGCTCGAGATTAGAAATAGCTAGCTCAGGACTAGTGGATCATAATTCTTGATAACTGGTGCATATGTAGTTTTACAGATTTGCATGATGATTACTTGAGATGTAGTCACTCTTTTGCTTTTCTCCTATTTCACCGTTTTGTCAGTTGAGTTTGGTTTGAGCATTCATTAATGATGTTTCTTCACTTGCTTCTGAACAGGTCCAGTAGATTCGCAAGGCTCCAGAGCATCAAGTGTGCGATCGCGGGGAAGAATCTGTACATGAGGTTCTCCTGCAGCACGGGAGATGCGATGGGCATGAACATGGTCTCGAAAGGAGTCCAGAACGTCCTGGACTTCCTCCAGAGCGACTTCCCCGACATGGACGTCCTTGGGATCTCCGGGAACTTCTGCGCCGACAAGAAGCCAGCGGCAGTGAACTGGATCGAGGGGCGAGGGAAATCCGTGGTCTGCGAGGCCACCATCAAGGGCGACGTGGTGAGGAAGGTGCTGAAGACGAGCGTCGAGGCCTTGGTCGAGCTCAACATGCTGAAGAACCTCACCGGGTCCGCCATGGCTGGGGCTCTCGGAGGCTTCAACGCCCATGCGAGTAACATCGTGGCAGCCATCTTTATCGCCACGGGTCAAGATCCCGCCCAGAATGTGGAGAGTTCTCACTGCATAACCATGATGGAGGCCATCAACGATGGAAAGGACCTTCACGTTTCTGTGACCATGCCTTCTATTGAGGTATAAAATCCGGTCCCCCTTTGCATATCTCAGTTTTCTATTTGTTAGGAATATTTCTAATAAATGAGCAAAGACTATTGGAAAAGAGAAATTCTATTGAAGTGAGTTAGCATAGTTCAGAAAAGGACGTGCCTTTACCAAACATAAAATCAGGATGTGAACTTGGCAATGGTTCGGTCATGATTTCGCTTTCCGATACATTTTCGACATGGGAATTGATGGTATTATCTGCTTATTGATAGAATCCTGTAGACATATTCCAGGAATATCTAAATGAGTCTGGAACTAATTGTGCAATTTATTTATTTATTTATTTGATCAGGTGGGTACAGTTGGAGGTGGGACTCAGCTCGCTTCCCAGTCGGCATGTCTGAACCTGCTCGGCGTGAAAGGCGCTAACAAGGAGCTAGCGGGAGCCAACTCGAGGCTCCTGGCCACGGTCGTGTCCGGCGCCGTCCTTGCCGCCGAGCTCTCCCTCATGTCCGCTATCGCGGCGGGGCAGCTCGTGAAGAGCCACATGAAGTACAACAGGTCCAGCAAAGACGTTACCAAGGTCTCCTCTTAAATTATAAACACGAGAAAAAAATTACCATGCGTCCCGAAAGGAAGGAGGGGCCACGGAAGAATCCTCGATTTATGTTCGTATAAGGCATACCGGAGAATAGTGGGTATCGTATATAGCCAGCTCTTTAGATCCAGGGTCAGATGGCGAGAGAGAGAGAGAGAGAGAGAAAACAAAAGGAGAGCTTGCAGAGAAGAAACTGGACTCGAAGAGTCGAGTTTGTGATCTGCGTTCTTTCTTTCTTTCTTTCTTTCTTTCTCGTACTTGTTCTGTTTTCTACTTTCCTGAATTAAAAAGGCAACGTAAGAATGTCCTGCAAATATTGTAAATCGTCCTTAAAGTTTAATAGCATTTCCTTCCTCTTCAAAGCTCGAGCAACCATGCCTGCTTCCGACAGCGACGTATGTTGGGACAAAATCAATCACAACACGGAGAGTTTTCATGAAAACCAAGGAGGTCGGCTCTCGACATTGGATGCGTTCGCCATGCCGACTATTATTGACTCATTACCCAGCAACAATTCTCAGCAAGGACACCGGCGTTTAACATGATTTCCTAGCCCCTTCCGTCTTTGTGGAGCTCTTGTGTCCTTGTCAAGTCCCATGTGAATTGTGGGTCATTCGATTTTGTATCATACCGACCTATTGTCATCGCACGGACCCATACCCGCATCCACTCGCTGTGCGGGGATTCTTATTCCGTACAGACGAGCGTCATGAGAGGTCTGTACGATACAAAATCGAGTTCGCGACAAAAAAAAAAAGAAAAAAAGAAATGAACATAAAAGAGCCGTATCGAATGGGGTCGGTACACTTGGTCGATCGCATTCTCTTGGATCGTCGCGTCGATGGCATTGTAGGATCGAGATCGAAGGAACCGCGCGTCGATTTGGACAGATTCAGACGATCCCTCTCCGTCTGCGCTCTTGCTTTGTACTCCACCTCCGTTGTCCATTCCCATGCATGTTTCACACCACGCCTAAGCTGCCCCACCACCACCACCCCCAACGTGTAAATACGTTTTAAGGTGGGATATGTGGTCGTGGTCGCGGTCGTGGTGTGCATTTGTCTGTAGTAAAAAGATCATTTGGTGAGTGGAGAACTTATTTTTTGGTTCGAAAACAGTCTTTCATTCATTCACGGGTGCTATGGAAACAAGACAAAAAGTGTTTCTGAACAAAGGTTATTCCCAAAAAAGCCCCGATCGATTAGGAGAAGGTGATTTTTGACTATAGGCATTGGCGACTCAATCTGCCAATAAGTTTGAATTTTGTCGAGTGATGTCCTTAGAAGACACTTATTTAGTAACAGGCTAACGAAAATTTCTTAATTTCGCATGCAATAATAGTTTTTATTTTTCTCTGGGTGTGGGTATGTGGCGATACTTTAGAGGTCGTGCGATACTTTTAATTTCAATCAAGCCTCCTTAGCCGAAATAGGAAAAAGTAGGCATCTCTTGATATATATATAATTCACTATGTATTATGAATTTTCATAGAAGACAACAAACTTGATGAGGTTATATATTTTCGTTGAAAATTTTAATTGTGGGTTTTCATGAAATTAAACATCGTATTCGGGTTTGCTGTGTAGATAGTGTATCGATCGCTAAGGAACAAAATGAAGAGATTCATCTGAGTTAGAAACGTATGAACATGACATTTTATTGATAACGAGCGTACCGTGGACAAATCCAAAGTCCACAAAATCGACCTCAATAGGCCAAGTGGCATGATATTAGGTACGAAAAGACTTTATTTTTATTTTCTCTAATGGTTGTTAATTATTATAAATTTGGCTTTTTGAGGAGATCTTCACATTGCTTTCAAGGTCATCCCAGGACAAAATTGCATCAGACAAAAAACAGAATTTCTCAATTCTCACACTTTGGAATCAATTTCAAAACCACGTTTGTTTTCTTAGATAAAACCAAAATCAGAAATCCACCCAGTCAAATCTGTAGCTGGAAATTCATTATACGAAAAAAGAAAGCAGAAAAATGTATATATTTTTTAAAATTATCGTCGACCCATTATAATTAAGACTTTTTTGGTAGTCGTGTTTGGCTGCAGCACAAGCCTTGATTCAGTCAAAGATAGTGTCCCAGTAATTAATCAAAAGATTATCTTTTTTTTGAGAAAAAAAAAAAGTTATAGAGACTGCATAGCGCACCTGCCGTTGACTGGTTGACTTCGTGCATTCACCATCAATTTTTATTGCTCTTTTGTACTTTTCTCTCTCTCTTTTTTTTCCATCTTGACTTCACAGCAAATATGCTTCCGCACGATGACATTATATTAGAATGGACAGACATGAAAATGTTGCCCATGAACATGAACGGCATCTTTTAACATGTGTTGCATGCACTTGAAGAGGAGTCAACGTCAGTCACGAATTCTTGCCTCATCGATTTTGGTCGTCGAGCGCTCCGTGGAATTTTCAGTGAATACATGCAGTGACGTATGGAATTTTCATTAAAATTATTTTGTCTTGCCCTCCTCCGAGTTATAGTACGGAAATTTATTCTAAATCCAGTCTCGTAATTTTCCAAGTGCGATTCATACTCTATATCAATAGAAAGGCATAGAATTCGAAAGCCGTCTCAAACCATCTCCGGGTTTATATAATTTAAGTTCATATTTTATTGGTAATTTGAATTTGCTATTGGGTGTATTTAATTTCTGTCTTATAATTGAAGAATGCGAGAGAAAGGTGCGGGGTGCTAATTATATATATATATATCACAATTGCAATAGTTACATCATATATGCATACATGCATACATATGTTTATGTGTGTGTGTGATTAGCACAGTAGCAAAAGTAACATCAGCTCTGGGCTTAGCCCACATCTGATCTAAATGTTCCGCCATCGTTTTGGGCTTCAAAGCTGTGATTCTTCGTTCATGAGTTCCATCCAATTTTTTTTTATTTAGGTTACGTCAAACTTTGTTGACACGTTATCATCAATTAGGTCACTAATCATGATCACCTAGTACCAAAACATGCTAAGCAGTCCAAAGATGATGTATTAAGTGCCGCGATCAAGTCTCATTGGATGTCAAATATGACCCACTTGTTTAAAGTTTCATTTTTTTCTTGATCAACTTTATTGCTTTAATATATAGATCTAGCGTCATAATACACCCGACATTACTCTTGGAATTATAGTATAAGAACCTTATGTGAGATAATTTTTTTAAAAAATTAAAGAGTGGGCCCGCATGATTGCTGATTTCATGGCATGGTACAATGATCATACTAGATAATTTTAATTTAGTACACGCCAAAAAGTGGAGAAGCGTTCATGTGCAAGGGCAACTTGCTTTTGTTTTTCTTTCTTTCTTTCTTTCTTTTTTCTCCTTAATTTGATTGGGGAGCCATGTATAAGGAGCTTTGCCACGATGGTGAACCTCCTGAGTTTATTTTAACAACATTATTGTCAAGTGGGTACTTGGTATGGAATAATGATGAGATTCTTATCAAAGCCTTTTCTTCTTTTTTATTTTTGCACTAAGGTTTTTTTTTTTTAAATCTTATGCAGATTTTATAAGGGAGAAAAGCAATTTGGGTAACCTAGGATTTCCACAAAAAATCCCGGCGTGACAATATTCCGTCATCGTTTCACTCCCACCAAATAAATTATCACTCCACGAACATTTGAAATCTAACATTTCTATGTTGGGCCCTTTTCTGGGCATATTTAATTTTGCAGAAGCCATACTCCTCTAGTTATTAATTTCCAAGAGTTATACCCTCTCTAGTGATTCTAGTAGGCTAGTACTCCCAAATATATATATACATAGACACGCACATACATAGTATAAAATATACATATAAGAAGCGAAGGGCATCTTTATTTATACAATAAATAAATGTCGAAAAATTCACGATGTAATTCACTTATTTGAGAAAATTCCAAATAATATCATGTTCTTCATTTAAATACGGAGTTTCAGTGAATCTCAAGTATATCTTATCTCCCCTCCACCTAAATCAAGTGTTAGTGTTGAGTTTTCTTATATATAGTTTCCTTTTATCTCTGTAATTTTTTTTTTTTATAATAATGTAGGGGCATATCACCGTAATTGATAGGTTATCTGAAGGAAAACTAGCAAGATAACCCACTATTACGACCCCCACTTAAGCATGAGTTTATCAAGATATGAAAAGAGCCCCCGTTATTGATTCCCGAACTGAAAGCACGAGAATGGCATTGGGTCAATCGCAAATCCACTCTCTCTCTTCTTGGAATTTAGAACCATGTTGATATAGGCCAGTTCCTGGAACTGGTCTTTTGGAAGCGAACCCTTCCTCTTAATCTCACTTACAAATCTAGGACTAATATTGAGACAAACGGGCAAATTAATTAAAGGGGTCTCTTTCTTCTTCTTCTTATTTTAGTGTAAAGTATTCAAGCCATGCTAGCCTTTTTTGGTGGCTCAAGACAAAAGTGGTTCTATATAATAATGGATCATTATTCTCTCCGAGGTGGCACTGTTCAATCAAGTTGCAAAGCCCGTGACCATTTCATCAATTATTTATGAAACATAGATAGATATATGTATGTGTGCACTGCTAAATTATGATAAACTAAACACATGAGCGGTGCTGGAAGATTGAAAAAGGAGTGGAAATCCTAATGATGATCATAATGGTGATGAGAGCTAGCTAGGATCACTCTTCTCCGAGGTCTATATGCATGCGACCTTGTCACTGACTTTAAGATTAGTTGCTCTAAGTAGAGTGATTAAAGAATTGCTGGGTAAATTTACAGTGGCAATCGCAGCTAATATTGAGTAGGGTAGGTTTGCTATGTTTGGCATGAAAGAGATAAGATCATTCGTGGAGCTATAGGTGCTGCAACTCTAGTGCTCGGTGCAAGAAGATCATGGTACTTGTCTTCAGTTTTTTATTTAATATTCTTCCGGCGTCAAGTGGACACGACTAAAGTTTAAGATTATGAAATCAATTAGTAAAATAACACAAGCAACGGCTACGCATTAAAAAGGATGAATGTAACGCGCATCTTCTTGAGCATGTAGGAAATGATGGGGTTCTCACAGATTGTGGAAGAAGCGTGTCGGAGAGGGATTATTTTATGTATCTATTACACAACTAGTGTGGTATGACCCATCAATTATATTGCCCGCGTGATGATAAATATCTTAATCCATCTTTTTTGAATTTTGAAATTTTCATTTTCGATTGAACTGTTTCTCTAGGTATCACTATTACGTGAGGTAATCATCGTACACAATTTCTTTTCATATTAAAGATTGAAGTTAGAAGTAGCATGCGTTGACAAACACACACGATGAGTTGGCATAACGACCTAACTGGTGGCTATTTTATGGACACATTAATGATTCTCCATAATGCATCACTTGATAACTCACCCTAGGGTGACATTTGAGAGAAGGCCGTAGTCCAAATTCATTAATATATTTAATTAAAGTCACTTTCATTCAAAACTTTAAACCAATGAGTCATGATTTATCAAATTTCTTAAATTTCCCCACATCACAAGAATCTTGTGATATGGTACTTTGCCCAACATTCTTCATAAATATATCTCGACAATCTTTCCCTCTCGCGTGAGCCTCTTAGATGCTAATTAAGCACACTCCCATTTAATCCAAGCATCTTCTATGCCTTCGATATATCTCAATCAAATATCCACGGGTATCACAACAACTGCCCATCCCTACCTCGCAACAGCATTATTACACCATAATGCTTGCCTTCATCCATTGTCTTCCTCTCGCCAGACTAGGTCAGAAATTTCCAAGAGATTACAGCTCAAGTTCAATTCCGTCTTTGCATAACATCCATGAGCCGTAGACTTCACATAACACACATCAAAAAGTTTGCTACTTTCATCCCACGTTTATTACCAAAAAAGAGTTCAAGTTGTCCAAACACATTAATATATATCTAGATGGACATCATAGTCCACTAATTACGAGCAAGTAGATATTATACTGAGTCTGCCACGTGAGATGTTTTATATTTTACATACTCCGTCAAGTATTATTGCACATATAATCTTACTAATTAATGTTGTGACGTAAGGGTTTTTAATAAAGTAATATTCAATTTTCAGAGTATGGATTGATGCAAAAGTCGATATCCAAATCAAATTTACAACAATTTTATATACTGTGCCCTGTGCATATATAATGCCATATAGGTTGGAGGGAGTTTTTTTTTTTTTTTTTTTTGGGGGGGGGGTATTTATGAATGAGAGATGACCCAAGAACTGAGAGGGGGAGGACAAGAGAGGGAATGGTCAAGTTCCGATGTCCCGACAGTCCTCACGTGTCTGACACGCCAATGGGTCTCGTCCATGCTGCTTTGACTTCTTGCTTGGCATCTTCACCAACATACATGCACATTTCAAAATGCACAATCGTTTCGAACGAAAAAAAGAAAAATACACAACTAGTACGTTCATAGACCATATTTCACAATTTACCATGTGTATAGTGATCCCAATATTTGATTCATGAATTTTTCCCCCCGAATGCGGTTCTAATTTTAGGAATTTTTTGATGTGAAAAATGATCTCTTCATAATTCTAAAAAATGTAAAGAATCAAGTTTATGTTTAATTTTAGATGTTAAGGCGTAAGTTTTTTTTTTTTTTTTTTCCATTTTTTTGGCACACAGAATCTGACTCCGTGAATCCCTATTCTTCCTTTGCCCGTGGATTGCGGGCTAGCGGCCGAGCTGCACGAACCGTCACATATTGTCTTCTCATTTTTCTTGATCCTACTTTCCGTTTGTTACTTTAGCGCGTTGCGAATATAATCCTCCTTTGAGGGTGGAACTGATGGAAAGAAAATCGTAAGAGGATAATTATTGATGCCACTTGGAGGAGTCGGCATCCATTTAGGCCTGATTGCTCCACATATGGTTCCTCTAATCGCATTTTCTAAACGGACCGGAGCCAATCCGAATCTATCTCGGGAGATGTCGGCACCAAACCAAATACGAGTAGTGGGGTTCCAAGAGTGTACGCAAAGAATACAATAACAAACTAGCTGGGAGATAGATAGCTTCACAAGAATCACGGTGCTGCTAAGAATTTTATAAGGACTTCCGACTTTCTTTTTGAGGAGGGAGGCGCATTAGCTAGGCTCATTGCATCTACAGTCTAGTGAGCTTGTAACTCGACCAGGGAGGTAAGCTTATGGAATGCTTCTTTTGCATAGATTAGGGCATCCATTAAAGTATTTTTAGTGCTTCCATGCCTGTGTGTCAGGCATGTTCTTCCCCTCTCCCTCTCTCAACCCTTTTCCCCCATCTCTTGCTCTACTTTTGCATCGGAACTCCTCTCTCTCTCTCTCTCTCTCTCTGATAATAAACTAATAAACCCTCTTCACTCAAAGCCTCTCTCAGAATTGTTCATCCCAAACCCCATGAGTGGTCTCAAGAACATGAGCTCCTCTTCGTTCACAGCGATCTATCTCATCGGTGATGTGATCAGTTGATCCTAGAGCTTACAGCCTTTAATGTTTAGCCTCTTACTCTCCAGCGCTCCGTTTCCTCTCCACGATCTTCTACACTTGCCTCTTTCCAAAGACCTCAATCTCAGCCTGCGTGAAAGGACGAGAAGACGGCAGAGCAGTTGGAGATGTTCTAACCTCTTAGGATGATCGATATGCTCAGAAACGAGTTCTCTCTGAAACCCAGAAGAAAAGTTCCTTTCTTTGTTCTTCTCTTTTGCCCTTGCACGGTTCAAAGTAGCAAATGCAAGAAGATCAGATCACCTGTAAAGAACGTGGCTTTCACTTTTGTCGTTGTTCGATTTCCTCTTTTTTGGTAGTATTAAGCTGTTATTGAGCTTTCTTGCTTAATTCCTTCGATCTTCTTGCCTGTCCTATTTTAGTACATAGAAAACCCTAGCTGGAAAGAGTACCCCCAAAGAAAAAAGGGTGAGCTAGCTTCTACTTCAAAAAGTGCATGAAGTTCTAGAGAGAGAGAGAGAGAGAGAGAGATTAGGGCAATGTCTGGTTCAAGAGATCCCGAAGCACCCACCACCAGCTCAGGCACACCATCTTCCTCCGGCCGCCGCCCACGTGGCCGTCCTGCGGGCTCCAAGAACAAGCCCAAGCCCCCAATCATCATCACCCGAGACACCCCCAACGCCCTCCAATCCCATGTTCTTGAGGTCTCCGCCGGCTCTGACATTGTTGACGCCATCACCACCTACGCTCGCCGCCGCGGCCGGGGCATCTCCATCCTTAGTGGCACCGGCGCTGTCACCAATGTCACTCTCCGCCAGCCCGCTTCGCCTTCCGGGAGCGTCGTCACCATGCATGGGAGATTTGACATCCTTTCGCTGACCGGGACGGTGTTGCCACCTCCTGCGCCACCGGGTGCTGGGGGATTGGCAATATATCTCTCCGGAGGACAGGGGCAGGTGGTGGGTGGGAGCGTGGGCGGGCCCTTGATGGCATCAGGGCCGGTGGTGCTGATGGCAGCATCCTTTGCAAACGCAATGTTCGATAGGTTGCCTTTGGAGGAGAGCGGGGAGGATGCGCCGCCAGCGCAAGTGCAGCCATCGGCATCGCAGTCGTCGGGCGTGACGGCTCGCGGCGGCGATCAAATGGGCGAAGGGTTGAGCGGGGCTATTGTAGGTGGCGGCAGCGGGAACAGTGGCGGCTCCGTCCCATTCTACAATTTGGGAGGGGGAAATTATCCTTTCTCCGGCGGTGATGTGTTCGGTTGGGGCGGGGGAGGTGCCGGAGCAGGGAGGCCTCCATTTTAGATTTTCTTTATTTAAGGTAAGGCGTGTGGAGGATGAGTATTTGATCTGCTTGTTAACCAATATACCTCACACACATTGATCAAGAAAGAGAGGGCTGAACTAGAAATTCAAGCATATGTCGATACCATCAGCTTAAAGTTGCAACTCAAATCCTGTAATTTTTTCTTGATATGAAGGTAGATGATTTTCTTCTGGTTTTTTGTGGAACTGGTTTCTACGCATCCTATGTGTGTCCTGTTCTTGACCTTCTTTATTCTTGGATAACATAATCTATAAGCATTGTCCTCTTTCTTCTTCTTTTTTTCGGTGGAAATTCAGCTGCATATTTTCGACATTAAGATCTGGAGGCATGCAGATATATAATTATTCCATTTTAATTATCTGTAGTAGGACGTACTGGCGATGGATATTTCATTGTAAAGTACTCATGATATCCTCTCAATAATGGAAGTTGGAGAATAAGTGCGTGTGTATATATATATATAATTTCCACTATCACAAGAATAATAATCGTTGGATTTCTCTGCATTTAACTATACCTAGTAACACGGGCAAAAATAGAAAGTTCTGTTTGTCGGTCATTTGGAATGTGCGAGGCCACTTAAAGAAGTAGACAAGAGAGACTCTTTTCTTTCCTTTAATTTCTTCAGTTCCCCTCTTAGGTGAACTTGAAAGTGCCATGCATCATTGCATGCATTAAGTAGCTCGAGTACTTCTACCAGAAAAAAGTTTTTTTTTTTTTTAAAAAAAAAGGCAGCTCGAGTTTGGTCACTTCATCTGACTCTTTGGCGGATCCCAGTTTCGTGCGATCATTCTCTGCGCTATACGTATGTCAAATCACCAGAAAAAAACCATGTAAACACTGCAATGATCTCGATTACAGGAGATGTTCATGTATAGGACAATGACCTTAATCAACAGGTGGGACAAAGCACATGAGACTAACATCTGACATGACAAGATATGCAGAAAGTTCAACACCGACGCATCTCGGGTGTTGATCCCCTCCACTCAAGCAACATAAAGCTGACCGATTCAATTCACACTCCCAAGTAACAAAGTATAATCATCTTCTGCTGTCCAGAACAGATTAATCGAGTCAGAGAGGCATAACGTATGCTAATCCAATGGCAAATGAAGCAATGGCAAAGGCCACGCTCGGATGAGGCTGTCCAGCAGTGGAGCCACCACCTTCGGGCGTCACACCCAGGGCTAGAGCAGCTGCAGTGGCAGCAATGGAGTACTCCTTATACGAGGCAGGCCACGAGGTATTGGACATACCCACCGATACCAGGATCGCGAAAACAGTGATCGCTAAGCCAAGCGAATGGCTCAGGTGACGTCTATTGTTTGCCATATCTGAGAGGGCAATAACAGTATACACCAAAACTCGTTCAAGGGGCCACGGGATTATATAGAAAGGCTCGTTAGACAGTAGGTTTAATTAGTCATCTATCAAACTTTGCTTATCCTGCTAAGCAAGGCATTAGGAAAGTCAAGCCCTTCGGTTCCCTGACGAGGACGAGCAGTTCGTGTTCATTCAAAGCATGCTTTGACATTGGTAGAGAGTGGCTGCTGAATCAATTTTGTATTGACGTTAAGCCTGAGATTTCAACCCTGTGAAAACACAGCTTTCGTTAATATATTCGTGTAGGATGGAGAAAGTCATAAGGTGGTTAAAGTCATCGCCTTTGAATAGGCTTTTTGGCGTCGAAAACACTCGTCCCTTAAGACCAAAGGGAAGGCAATGAAGAATGTGATTGTACACGGCCTTCGTCAATCATTGCAAGAATTAGTCAGATAATTTATCCTAATTGCCAGAAAAATTAGGGAAATCGCCAGTCTGCTGTATATAGCCTAAATGCTTGACCATCTATGCTTGGAATTGCAAGAATTCATACTGGCTTCACGCTAAAGATTCACACTTCCTGCTCGACCTCTTCCTTCGTAGTTTAAGATAATCGCTTTAGATATAGAATTGGCGAAGGAGTTGAATTCATCTCGATCAAATGCATAAGACTTTTAGGGTTGTTTGTGTAAGTTTCTGCAGGTAGAAAAATGAGCCTTGTGCTATCAAGACGCTGCAAGAACACTGCAGTTAAACAAGCGGAGTCGGGTTTTAAATTTGCAGGACTCTCTCCGTATCAACCTCCACATCTCCTGAAAATCAAAGCTTGCGCTCAAATACTTATCGATCAATACCCCCATGGTAATATTTTATGAACTTCAGCAGTTGGAGACAGTCTCCATCAACTAATTTTCATGTTGTATTAGCTGTAATTTACCGACAGAATGTAACTGGAAATCAATTACCTTAAGAAAAAAGATTCTGCGAGAAACTAATGCACAACAAGGGCAGTATTCATCATGCCATGGAAGCATACTATTTTCAGAATCCTCAAGGAATAGCTCGTCACATCAGGCATGGACCAAACACATAATTGCATCAAAGACAATCTAAAGATCTGAATAACGAATAAATGTTCTCTCTTCCCAGTATGCAGCATTAATGTTTAATCATAACTCCTCTCAAGTCTCGATAACAAAACTACATAATTCCATGATCAGAATACACTAAGAATAAAGGCGATTAATAGTCAATAAATATATAAAAATATTCCCAAAACACTAAACTCTCAGCTGGTGTAGGTCAAAGCTTCATTTATGCATTTAGTGGGCCAAACTTATTTGTGAAACTTGCGAGTTGAGAAATTCGCAAGGCAGAGCCACTGCAAGGTCAAACCAAATCTTTCATCTCCTAGTTATGGACAGAGTGTGACATGCAGATGCTTCGCGAAACATAGAACGCCTCAAGCATTACAGATCCTTCTGCTCACATGGAACCCGCACAAATAATTGGCCATTCAGGGTGACCACAGCAGATGTCTGGTGTGGATCAATTCTTGATGGTAAGCTGACAACCTGCAAGAAACCATTATGAATATCAAATTTCCAATTGCACGAAAACCTCAAATATACTGCAGAAAATAAAAAAGCCAATTAACCAAAAATGCAAATATCTGAAAATCAATTCAGTAAGATAAGTATTTTCAAACTGTAGGACAACAACAGGGAAGATGAGATTTTCTATGACCTTTACATAGATAGAGAAATTTAGTACTTCATCTGAGTTACTATAAAGATTGTAAAATGCTGGTGTAGACATTTGGAACATAAGATAACTCTATTAAAAAGCATTGGCACAGTCCTAAAGTTGCAGTTTAACCACTTGAAACTGAAAAATAGAAGTAAAAATTCATCCTCACGCAGACTCTATACATGTGATCTCTAGTTGTTAACAAACCTTTTTAAAGGGCGTGACACCCCATGGATTATCCAGTTGCTGTGGTTGACCAGATATAATTAGACGTCCTGCAGGATCAGACTGCACATGTACCTGGTTTATAAAATAAAAAAGTCATGAACAGAAGGCTGCAACCAAATAATAACCAATAATTGTGAACTTCTGATGCCATGTCTTTTCTGACATTTTCTGCTTGAACCGTCAGAAGATTTTCCAGAAGCAACTCTTCTTTCCATGGAAAAAATAAAAAAATCAATTATCCAGTAGAATAGTGACTTCCTTATAACAAAATGACTTCTGAGCGAGGCTAATGGATTCAGCTTTGCCTAACTTAGTCTGAGTGCCCTCCCTCACTACAAGCATCCCCACCCATGGGGCTGACTAACAAATTATAAATTCCCAGACAGCTGTATACATTCTTTGTATGAACTAAAACCCATAGAATCCTATCCTGGATTTTATGACCAAAGTGTTACTGCACAGCCATATTTCAATCACAAAACTGCAAAAATGGGGAAAGAAAATAAAACGATCAAGAGTGCCCAGCACGAAAAGCTAAGGTGGCATAATCAATTCCTCTTGCACCACAAGGACCAGCTGACACCAGGATGCATAAACTATGAAAAAGGTTAATCATCTTCATTGTCAAGTCCACTGAATTTTTCTTTCAGCAAGTACAATGTTACTAAACCTTCTCATCAAAACAGACTTCTGATGCGATTGTAGATCATGTATTGAGAAATCCCTCTAACCACTTACATAAACCCAATGGTATTAATGACAATCCTCCTTTGAGTGTAAAGATGAAACAATAAAACAATAAGTAACATATTTTAAATAGAGGAAATACTCAAAAAAGGGCATCATAAAGTGCTACCAGCTACATTAGACTTACCTCCTCACGGAGAAGCCCAGGAACTAAAGCATAAACCTCAAAGCATTCATTCTGCAGTCATAGTTAAGAAAGTTACTTTTCATTGAAAATATACGTCTGAAAGAACTCAATCAGAAAACAGAAGAACTTACAATTTTATACACATTAATTTTTACCCAGTCAGCAGGTGGTCCAACATCAATTACTATTGAGTTCAATCTACCAAAAAATAAAAGAAGTCAGTGAAATTTTTTCACTTGTTAATTCACAAACAATTCAGACCCGAACTAGTTGATTCAGCATATTACTGTGGCTTCGGTGCTTTAGCGCGCGCCACATGGACAGTGTTCCCAGGCGAAGGTGTTTTTTTGCGCTTTAACAAACCTGAAGATAACATTGAGAGTCAGTATAGTAAGTCCCATATTAAGCTATCCAATCAGCACAAAAATCAAGAAAACTGATTAAAAAATACCCACCACTCTTTATCTGCTTGTCACTTTTCTGCGAAAAGCTAGGTTTCCCATCCTTAAAAAAGAAATTGTTTGTTAGAGGACCACAAATGAAAGAAATGGATAAAAACAGAGGTAAGGCAAGGCAGATGGCAGGACATATTCATTGGAAGTGTCAAATATGGAATCTTAAAATGCCTTGATGATGGGATTGCTAACCTCGGCATTAACAGGACTCTGAGAGTGCCAACCCTGCATAGCACGAGCAGCAGCATCCCTTAGGGCCCTACCTGAGGTTGATGCTTGGCTAATGTGATTACCACCAACCTAAAGATAAATTCACGAGAATCATATGAATTTTGGCTTGTAATGTCTGTATAACAGGATAAGAAGAGTATAGAGCCCATTCCATGGCGCAATGACCTGTAGAGCTTTAATAAGAATTTAACATACTTGCCAAGTCTTCCACTTTCGAATGCATTATGGTGCCAGAAAAAGATATTGCCAAAATCCCAAAGCATTTATATAACTAAAAAAAATTGACAAGAAATATTACTTACAACAGTCACAAATAAAAAATGTTAGAATATTCACAACATTCCTCTTGCCTTTGATTAATATCTTGGCATCTATTGATCACTGAAAGGAGAGAGTGACGGAACATGATAATGTTCACAAGAAGACTTAGATAAGGGCATCAACTCCCACAATGTTTATCACTTTTACAGATAATCACAAAAGACTTCAAGAGGAAGGTGAAATGCCAACCACATGAACAAGACTGACTTGATGATTAGTATCTCCATTTGTATGGTCATTCTTTTAAGATGAATCACCAATATTCAGTCAACTCTTAAATTGTGAAATCATCCATAACCCTCATGCCGCAGTTGAAAAATTATTCTCAATAGTCAATGGCTTAACAAAGTGATTTTCAACCTTAGGAAAAGAAAGCTTTGTCAAGTTATGAAGTTCAACCCTCATTCTGCTTGGCTTGGCCTTGCTATTTGCACAAAAGTTACCTGATTTTCACCCTTGGGAATTGAATTGTCATATTCCAAATAAGGAAGTTCACCACACTGCAGCCTGTACTTTTCGTATTCAAGCAGTGCCTGCAGAAAATCATGTGCAAGAAACTTCACCACATACAGGTAAAATCTGATGGAATCTTGAAAACTGAAAGGAGGGTGGCAAGGTAACAAAACCTTTTCATAGAAGTTCCGGAATGTCCAAGAAACAGTAGTACAAGTCCTGTTCAAGTAAAAAAGCAATACCGAAGTGAGCAACTACAGAGGAAACTACAATAACTACACAGCCACCACCATCCCTTGCTTACACACAAGGAAGAGCTTCATCTTTGAACAGTATTTTTTAAATCTTGTCTGCAAAGGCTATGCTATATGTACCTCAGACATACAGATTACATGAAAATATAACTTGAACCCTCCCTATCCAAAAACCAACAAAGTAAGGGATGCAAAATACGCAAACCAAAAGAATCTACTGAGTTATGACAAAAGTGATTATTCAATTCAAAAACATAAAGCAGCAGATGAGAACAGACAAGCAAATCATATTAAAAAGTGCCATTACTTTGGAGGTCTAAATGGTGCTCCCACTTGCCTCCACAGCTTGCATGATGTAACCTGCAGATGCCCAATAAAGAGAAAGCAAGACATTAATATCTTAATACCAGCAAGGAGATGACTCGTGTTGTCTTCACAGATCAGTATGATGGCATACACAGTAATTGAGTTTAATTGGGATGTAACAACGCAATTTTTTACTTGAAATCATACTTTTGTGGTCTAATGAGCAGTATTGCTTTAGATACTACTGAAAAAACCCAACAGCCTTTTCAAATAAATCCATCCAAATAGATCGGTACTTAACATAAGTAGCATAAAGCAGAGAACCCTACCTAAACTACCCAACAGTTAGGCATCTTCAGAAAGCTAAAGGGTCATGAATTACACAAAAGAAGAGATGATAGACAATTTCAACTAACTACATAGAGGCAAGGAAATAACAGGTCACTTGACTCAGGTGTCCCAGTTCCACCCTCACGCTAAAAGCTTTTTCATAACAAAGTTTCCTCAGTAAAACTTTTTGGCTGCTTTAATCATTCCGCCATTAATGGCCTCCAAGTGGAATTTCCGATGTACATATGAAATTGTTGCTGAATACGATTGCTGGCCAGCAGCACAGCCAGAAGTAATCAGGAAAGTGCTAATATGCCTTCATGCTAATATGCCTCAGGAGTGGGCTGGGTACATGGAGGACTGGAGAACGAGAGGAAAAAAAAAAAAAACTTAAAAAACTTACACCATATCCCAAACCCTTCCCTGGCTTGAAGAAATGGATTCACTCACAATGCATCAGCGTTCTGATTACAAACATCATTCATGGAAAGTAAAAACGGGAACTTTTCGAAAATTTTCCTACAATGAAGGGGATAAAATTTGAGAGGCACCTGCTCATAGCCGCCAAGTTTAACCACAGCTCTATATAGCCTGTCGCACAAAAAAAGGAAAAACTGTCAAAAGACAACAGACGAGGAACAGCTAAAGCCATCGCAGCGGAAAAGAAGTTACTTGAGCAAGTTCAGCTCTTCTTTGTAGAACTTCGGAGCTTTGAATTCCAAACTCCTCCCCTTGTAGAAAGTTTCGACCTCCTTCCTGAAAGAGTATTGCTCCTCCTCTGTCCCTGATTCATCACCGTCGTCATACTGCGTTTCCCAGGAAAACCGCGGCTCCGAGCTTTTCATCTCCGCTTCACGCCTTGGATCAATCTCTGCATCAATCTCCCGCTTCAGCACTTGCTTGTTCGAAGCCTCTGCCTTCGGAACAAACGCCCTGTCCTTCTCCGCCGCGCCATCCTTGGGTTCTTTCTCAATCCGTTCGTCTTCGGCACTTTCACCCTGATTCGAAGGCTCCGCATCGCCAGAACCGTTCCCCACGGCGACGTGCGGCTCGTCAGCGCCCGCATCGACCCGAGCGTCCTCCCCCGCCGGCTCGCTGACGCCACCCCCGTTCGCCCCCGCCGGCGCCTCCGCATTCCCGCGGCCCGCGTCGGCCTCGTCAGCTTCAGCGGGCTCGGCGGGAGCGGAGGCGTCGGGAGCTCCTGGGAGGGGCTCCCGTCGCCGCATTCGCCCTCGGCTGGCAACTCCTCGCGCGCGGCGCCGCCGCCACCCTCGCATTGCTCCGGCCCCCCCTCCACCCCGGCGGCCGCCGCCGTCTCCTCCGGCGCCCGAGCTCCTCCGCCGTCGTCCATCCCGACCGCCCCAAGCGACCCCGCCCTCCGTTCGGGACTCAAGGAGCTCCCGCAAAGCACGGAACTTTCGTTCCCTCACTCACCCACCACAGAGAGAGAGAGAGAGAGAGATGGAAGGAAAGCTCCTACGCCAACGCAGCGTCGCGCCTGGCGCCCGGTACGGGAGGAGGACGGACGTGAAAACCCAAGCGCGGCGGAGCGAATGTTAGCCGGAGAAGCCGCGGCCGGCTGCAGGGCGGCGTCAACGGTGGGGTTTCCCGAGCGCTCTGCGTACTGGAGATTCGAAGCTCCCGAAACTCGGGGAGAGAGAGAGAGAGAGAGAGAGAGAGATAGAGAGAGAAGCGCGACGGTATATAAAGAAGAGCTGCGCAAAGTGGCATTGGCTTGCCAAGGCAAATGGCAAAGGCAAAAAGCCCCCACCCCCTTTGAGGAGAGAGGCAAGGGGTTGGGTTGATGAACTTTTCAACCTCTTCTCCTCTCTCTCTCTCTCTCTTTCTCTCTCTATCTTCCTCACGTGCCTAACACCTCTCTCTCTCTACTCTCCATCTTTGATTTTTTTCCTTGTAAATTTTCTTGATTTTTTGTGATTAATTTCCTTTTATTTTTCTGTGGATAGTAAGCAACTTGAAAATCTAATTTCGGACATTTCTTTGCCAAAACGCAAAACAATTACGTCGATGCCCAACATTGAAATATCTATTTCCTTTGATGGATCAAAATAACCATAAATGGGAGATGCCGTCGTTACTGTGTTCCCGCCTTTTGGAGGATAGGTTAGGATTTCCATTCCCTTGTTCAGGTTCTTTATGAGAGAAGGTGAATCCGAAGAAAAAAGGCCAAAGTTTTTTGGCTAATAAGTAATTCGAGAAGTATAAATATCTAAAAGGCCTTTTTATTAAGGATATTATTAAATAACATGAGAGGAAATTCTCCCCGGAAAAGATTACTCGCATTTTTTATATAGAGC
Organism: Eucalyptus grandis; assembly: GCF_016545825.1. Lineage (NCBI taxonomy): Eukaryota > Viridiplantae > Streptophyta > Magnoliopsida > Myrtales > Myrtaceae > Eucalyptus > Eucalyptus grandis. The sequence goes on from NC_052620.1 coordinate 27,779,209, forward strand.
GATAAAGATTGATCGTAGATTATAATAGAAAATATGTTCCATGAAATAATTGGAAAAATAACATATGATTCTAGATTACATAAAGTGTGGCATGATGAAAAAAGCAAAACCTTTAAGAAGATTTTTGTCCAACGTCCAATTTCATTCTATATTTTTTATGTTTATTTAAGAAAAATTCATAACAAATTTCTAATTATATCAACTATAACACATTTACTTTAAATTTTTATATATGATACCAAAAATCCAAAACTTGTATTTGTGTGGCATATTTGCTCTCTGTCAAAGTTCTGTTAATGAGCATTGTTGAAAATCTGTCTACATAGATAATATAGGAAGTGAAAGTGACAGGAATCTCTTGGTTGTACTCAATTGACTTTATCCTCCTACCGTGTGAAAACGCCTTTTGTATAAGAACTAGGAAAAATCCCTCAAGCAAAACAAGCGCTACACACAGTAATGTACGCACGATAGTGTTTTACCAAATACCATGGATTTTTGTGCGACACAATGGCACCTTCACCCGTGCACCAGAAGAAATAGGAATCATAACATACAAGCCTCAATCGTATCTCCAAGTAGGACATTTCCAAGCCGCGTTAGATCTATTGAATACAATTATAGAGAGCTCCAGAAGGTTCTATACCAAGAAAACCAGACCACTCTTGAAGAAGCATGAGACTACACAACACCTATTCCATGGGACCACTATGGTCTTGCGCCTAAATTCAAGCAAGAATGAATCGAGCAAAGACACCTCCATCACAAGAGTAAGAAATGAAAGACACAAATGATTCCACACAGTTCTCTCAAGAATTCTATACTCGGGCATCCTATGCTCAATAGGGTGGTCATTTCTCTCGAGACCCCAATGATCAAAGGCCTTTATCCTTATCTCTCGGAATGGATCCCAACATAGTATCCTATTATGCTCAAATAGCAAACTGGCCCCCAGCTAGTCATACCTATTGACACTCCAAGACCCTCCAGGATTCATGAAGAAGAACCTGTCTCAAGTGTCTAAAGTATGTGGAATGCCCTAATCTCACAAAGGGGACCCTCTCACAATACCAACAAACCTCCTGATGATGATGTTGGAATGGAACAACGCTACGAGAAAAAGTTATTGTAGCACAGGTAATTGTAGTAGTAGGTTAGGAAAATCACTGTCCATAGTCATTATTCATACCATTTAAAATAATTCACGATCGGAATTCCCGAAGCCTATATATTTTCGGACCCACAAGTATGGTCCTTATTTATTTGTTTGTGACCTCTTAATGTCTATAAAAAGCAAAAATGATGTAATGTTTTGAGCAGAGTTCCTTCTCAAAGTGTATGCTTATGCAAATTCTCTCAATGTTTCTCTAAACACTTCTTCTTCATCAGCCCAGTAGGATCCTTTGAGGAATGCAGCTTTACTAAGTTAGAGATGTTACTATCCTAGTATCTTTGAGTGTTTCTATGCTTTGATCCAAATTTTTGAGTAGTTCACAACCAAAAGGCAATCTCTTGAAGGCTTGAATAGAGAGGTTCGCTTGTTGTGGGATGCTATACCTACTGTGACTAACCTAGTCTTCCCTGATTTTAAGCATAGAACACCTCATTTATGACTTAAGTAAAATAAACTTAATGTTGTTTTGGTTGGAAAATCATTTTATAAAACCTTGACCAAAGGTGACTGTGTTATATAGATACAAGTACAGTGATTGGTTCCGGGGTGAACAAACCCCACCATGGAACCCAAGACCTAGAAATTGTCTACCAAAACCCAATTCTAAAAAATGGGAACCAAGAATCGCTCGTTGATTCCATGGACCTACCTAAAACTGAAGCACTAGTCCAATTTGATTTCCAAATGGGATCATGGAATCGATCAAAATGTCTCCATTTCAAAAAAAAAAAAAAAAAAAAAAAAAAAAAAAAAAAAAAAAAAGGTATGGGAATTGTGTGACAAGACTGGAGGTGATCTAAAGTGAGAGAGAGGGGGGTAGGCATTGACAAGGTCTAATGCTACCAAGACCGAGAGTGAGAGAGGGAGATGAAGTTGCGAGATGAGTGAAGTGAGAGGCAAAGAGAGACCATAAAACTTAAAAATTGAAAAAATTATATACACACAGGACGATGTGTAGTTCCACACATAGAACTAGGAATAGGATTATTTTCTATGGGAACTACTGCTGGTTCGAGGTTGGTTTGGTGCTAGGCGATTTTTGGTTCTTTTGCAGGTATAAATGTGTGACTTTTTACTATCACAAAAAAAAAATAAAAAAGCTAAATGTATCACAATGGGCATAAGTTGAGGTTTTTTACGTCACCAAAAAATGTTTAGGGCGGATGTGACATGATAAATATAACGGAAAATTTCAAATAAGGGATTAAAGTGCACTTATTTTCTTAAATAAAAGCTTGAAGTGGACATTATTTTAAATAAGGATCTAAGGTGCCACAATTTTCTCAAATAAAAGCCTAAAGTTAACCTTATTTTAAATAAGGGTTCAAAGTGCTTTTATTAGTCTTAAAGAAGGAAATAAACTCACCGGTTGTGAGGGGTAATTTCATATTTTAAATTCTTAATTTTTTCCTTTTTTCTTTCTTTTTTCTATGAAGTGCCCCTCTCACTTGTGGCAGTGGGTGGCGGCGATGGATGATGAGGTCACTTGAGCCTAGGGGAGGGCGGGCGACCATCGCCTAGATCTGCGAGAGGGGTGGCGTCCTCTCTTGCTTCTAGCGAAGGCCTGCTATCCAAGCTCTTGCCCAGGTGCTGGTGACCCCACCGGTCTTCGTTGCCACCCCATCAATGATGAGGTGATAGCTCGCTTGTGTTTTTACTTTTTTAAAGTTTTTTTTTAAATTTTTAATATAATTAAAATTAAATTTAACTTATGTTTTGACAAAAACATCCTTGATTAGTTAGAATATATTGTCAACCGGTGAGACTAAACCGTTATTTGAAACAACAATAACTACTTCATGCCCTTTTTTGGGATAAATATAGTTATTTTGGATCTTTATTTAAAATAAAATTCATGACATAAAGTGCATTCATTTTCTCAAAAAAGAACTTAGAGTGGAGTCTGTTTCTAATAACGACCCAAAGTGATCATTTAGTCTCAAAGAAGGACCTCACTCGTCGACCAATAAACAGATGCATCCCTAATGCATATTATGGTGGCCTGATCATGGGTATTTTTGTCCAATTTTTTTAAAAATATTTTTGGTTGTCTTGTTCTTTATTTTATTTTTTTTTTTTTGGGTCAATGGTTGCATTGTTCATCATCTTCTTTGTCCCTTGTTCATCTTCTTCTCAAGAACATCTGACTTGGGAAGGGCTGCAAGCACCGACCGTTGGTGAGGGTCAGTGAGGGCTGGACGCCCATTGCCAACAATGGGCGAAGGCCACCAAGCCCTTGTCGGCCCCAGGCAAGGGTGGCCTCGGCCACGGTCAGCGATGGTTGTCAAGCCCTCGTTGGCTACAGGTGAGAGCTTGCAAGCCCTCGTTGGCCCTTATCAGTGGCTGGTGAGGTGGGTGAGCCCTCGCCTAGGGCTGGCGAGGGGCGACCTCACTTATGGCCGTGAGGGCGACCTCCCCCATCTCCGCCCATTGCTCCACCGACAACCTCGTTTTCTACCAGGACTATGACTAGGACGCCCAAGTCGCCTTCTTCATCCCTTCCTCCCACCAGCACTCCCAAATCAACGACTTCTCCGGCTACCCTTTTTGCCCTCGAGGACCTCCTTGTAGGGCTTGATTTGGACGGCCCCCTTCCCCCACGGCCAACGAGGGCTCAATTGCCCTCACTTGCTACCGGCAATGGGCGTCGAGTCCTCGCTGGCCTTTCTCAAAGTCCGGTGTTTTTGATTTGGGCAAGAAAAAGTGAATAGGGGACGAAGAAGACGATGAACAGGGCAACCAAAAATGAAAAAAAAAAATTGGACAAAAATACCATAATTAGGCCATCATAATATGCATCGGAGATGCATCTATTCACTGCCTAACAAGTGAGGCCCTCTTTTGAGAATAAATGACCATTTCATGTCATTCTTTATAACAAATTTCATTTCAGGTTCTTTTTTGAAAAAGAATGGTACTTGATTATTATTTGAGATTTTCTCTAAAATTCATTTCGAGTTTTTATTTGAAAATATAAGAGCACGTCCGGCACTTATTTATAATTTTCGCTAAATATAATTTGGGTTTTTTTTATTGGTTTGGCCTTTTCCAATATATAAAAGACCTTTCTTTTCGCTGAAAACGGAAAATCGAGAACGAAGAAAAGGACAATATTATTAAATAATCATAGTGCGGTCACGTGATTGCCCCCGCCCTATTTCCTTCCCCTGAATCATGCGCCCACCGTTCGCATCCCGCTCTCCACCATCCTCAGCCGTACGATCGCACCCCTCCTTCAATCAGACGGCGATCACCGCCCCGCAGTCAAGGCTCGGCGAACCCAAACCTCGAGAAGCCCAGCAGCACCCGATCGCCACCCCCGGGAACTCCGTCCACCATTCTCAGGCTCTCACGATTCTCTCTCTCTCTCTCTCCTCCCGCACGCACCAGTTTCCTCACTCCACTTCCCGTTCAATCGCGCACGCAGAAAAGCTTCGAAAACTTTGATCGTCTTCCCTCCGGCGAACCCCTTCTCCCGCCGCGAAAACCCTAGCGCGAGAAGGCTCTCTCGCTCTCTCCGTCGTCGCCGCCGCCTCCGTCGGCGTCCCGCCCCCGTCGCTCTTCGACGCCGGAAATGCCGGACGCTTCAATCGCGGCGGCGCGTGTCGATTAACGCTCCGCTCGCAGTTGGGTCAGTTCTCTCTCTCTCTCTCTCTCTCATCGCCTTTGTGCGGATACTGCGTAGACAGTCGCCCCGTGTTAGATGCTTCTTGAGTTGCGCCTGCTTTCCTGGTCCGTCGATCGCATGACATGATGAGGCGTTCGAGTTGAGCGCGAGGCGGTGGTCGTTTGGGGTGTTTTCTTTCGGTTGTATATGGAAAACGAGGTGATTGAATTCGACATAGGGTTAGGAGGCGGGGTTGGCAGTAGCGGGAGGGAAGTGGACGATGACGGTGTGGACATAGAGCACCCAGTCGATGATGAGGACATGATCGATAGCCCGCAAAATATCAGCGGCGGGGGTGGTTTTGGCGGCGGAAGTGGCGAGATTTACCTCCCCGAGGGGGATCTGCTTGATCTTGAGCCTTATGAGGGGATGGAATTTGAGTCAGAGGAGGCTGCCAAGGCCTTCTACAACTCGTACGCTCGCCGTGTTGGGTTTAGTACCCGTGTGAGCTCCTCTCGCCGGTCCCGGCGGGACGGAGCCATTATTCAGAGGCAGTTTGTTTGTGCCAAGGAGGGGTTTAGGAACTTGAACGAGAAGCGGACGAAGGACAGGGAGATCAAGCGTCCGAGGACGATTACAAGAGTCGGATGCAAAGCCTCTCTGTCAGTGAAGATGCAGGATTCTGGTAAATGGGTTGTCTCAGGGTTTGTCAGAGCGCATAATCATGAGCTGGTTCCCCCGGATCAGGTGCATTGCCTCCGGTCGCACAGGCAAATATCTGGCCCAGCCAAGACCTTGATCGATACCTTGCAGGCGGCTGGTTTGGGTCCTCGAAGGATCATGTCTGCGTTGATAAAAGAGTATGGTGGGATTAGTAAGGTCGGGTTTACAGAGGTTGACTGTAGGAACTACATGAGGAACAATCGTCAGAGGAGCTTAGAAGGAGATATTCAGCTACTTCTGGATTATTTGAAGCAAATGCATGCTGAGAATGCCAATTTCTTCTATGCAGTGCAGAATGATGAAGACCAGTCTATGTGCAATGTCGTCTGGGCTGACTCGAGGTCGAGAATGAATTACACTTACTTTGGTGATACCGTCACGTTTGATACGACTTACAGGTCCAATAGATACCGTTTGCCATTTGCACCCTTTACTGGGGTGAATCATCATGGACAACCTATACTATTTGGCTGTGCTTTTATGATTAATGAATCTGAATCTTCGTTTGTCTGGCTTTTTAAGACATGGCTTATGGCAATGTCTGGTCGCCCTCCGGTGTCAATCACAACCGATCATGATACAGTAGTAGGCTCAGCAATTGCACAGGTTTTTCCTGAAACTCGTCATCGCTTCTGTAAATGGCACATCTTCAAGAAGTGTCAGGAGAAGCTGTCACAAGTATTTTTGGAGCATCCGACTTTTGAAGCAGACTTCCACAAGTGTGTAAATTTGACGGAATCAGTTGATGAATTTGAATCTTGCTGGCTGGCGCTTATTGATAGATATGACCTTAGGGATCATGAATGGCTTCAGACAATATATTCTGCCCGTAGGCACTGGGTCCCTGTATATCTCAGAGACACATTCTTTGCAGAGATGTCTATAACTCAGCGTAGTGATAGTATGAACTCATATTTTGATGGGTATATAAATGCTTCAACTAGTTTGAATCAGTTTTTTAAATTGTACGAGAAAGCACTGGAGAGTCGGAATGAGAAAGAAGTAAAAGCAGACTATGATACGATGAACACTTCCCCAGTTCTCAAAACCCCATCTCCGATGGAGAAACAAGCATCTGAGTTTTACACTAGGAAGCTTTTTATAAGATTTCAAGAGGAATTGGTTGGGACACTAACCTTTATGGCATCCAAAATTGATGATGACAGTGAGATCATTGCCTACCAAGTTGCCAAATATGGGGAGGATCATAAATCTTACGATGTTAAGTTCAATGTTCTGGAGATGAGAGCAACTTGTAGCTGCCAGATGTTTGAATTCTCAGGTCTTCTTTGCCGACATGTATTAGCTGTTTTCAGAGTGACCAACGTGCTTACCCTCCCACCTCATTTTATTCTAAAACGATGGACAAGGAATGCGAAGAGCAGTGTTAATTTAGAAGAACATGCCAGTGGCTTATATACAAACTATCTAGAGTCGCATACTGTTCGGTACAACACCTTGCGACATGAGGCTTTCAAATTTGTTGATGAAGGGGCAAAGTCTCTGGATGTATATGAAGTGGCAATGAGTGCTCTGCAAGATGGTGCAAAGAAAGTTGCTCTTGCTTCAAAAAATGAGGGAAGGGCTGTCATGGTCAATGGACGCAGTAGGGATGATCTAATGCGGCATAGGTCTTCATATAATCTTTCGACTGGCCGAAGTCATATGACAGCTGGCCAAAGCCTATCTGAGGTAAGAATCGTTTTTCTCTATTTCAGCCATTGCTTTGTCAGTCTAGTTGGGAATGACACTTGCCTACACCTGCCTCTTCTTTTCGTGCAAAGTCCTTCCTAGTCAATTTTGTTGTTTCCTGCCTTTTTATTATTGTTTTTTCTAACTAAATAATGCCACTTCTCCTGTATCCTTAGTTTGGTCATGTGATAAATTGATGGTACATCTCGAGACTGTTCAGAGTTTACATACCTTATTGGAAAGGATTGACTATCCACTGGTAAAACAAACTGCAACCCTGCAGTCTAGGATTATTAGAGAGTGAAGATTTTCAAAATTCATCTGTGCGGACCTTCGGTTGGTTGTTGAAGCAACAATTTTTCCAAGGATGTCAGTTATTTTATCACTGCTAAAGTTTGTTGGTGTCTCTGCTTTCTCTTAAAGATCAGGTCTCAAGTCTTTTTTTATGTTGGATTGACACTTACAGATCTCCGTGCTGTATTTGTAATCAGGTAGTGATTATGCTTACAGAATGTATGTGTAGTTGATGGTATCCATAAACTTTATGCTGGGGTTAAAGCTGTTAGTTCCATTTTGGTGTGGAATGGTGAATACAGAAGGATGCTTTCTGCTGAGGCCTGAAATCGTTGGTGCATCTCTTGCAGGAGGATATGGACCGTAAGATTGGGAGCTCATCAATGACCTAGAGTCTGCAAATCAGAAGTGTGAATTGTATCGGGCTAATTTGCTTTCAGTACTAAAAGAAATTGAGGATCATAAACTTCAATTGGCGATAAAAGTGCAGAACGTCAAAATCAGCTTGAAAGATGGCATTTGATGGTGCGCTGGAGCAACGCCTTGTGTGGTGGTTCATCTTGGGCTACATCAGCCATGAAACAGGCCTCAGTTGCATCTTCTTTGGCTACTCAGGAAGAAACAAGGTGTTCTTTGTACATATAGGGTTCAGCAAATGACTAGAGAATAGGATTTTTCGAGGAAGCATTGTTTTCCTCTCCCTGACTTTTTTATTTTTATTTTCAAAGAATTGGGGGATTGCGTTTTTATAATAGAAGCGGCCACTTTCTTCCAAACTCAACTAGGAAAAGCATTTGCTAGGTCTGATACTCAATCTCACTGCCTTTGGTAATTAATTAATACGTGCTGTACCAATAACCGGGGAGCACTGCTATAGATTTTGCGGGAAGACAATGTTTACATGTAAAGTTTCATTTTAATTTCACTTGGGTGCACCTTGCAAGGTGGTCCAACCTAGATTCTGCACGCATTATGTCTTTTCAATTGTCTCCAGCGTTAATACAAGGGGTTATCCGATTGTACAGGGTATGTATGGCCTGAAATGCAACACGAACTTCAAAAAGCCATGCTTGCTGCAGATGACAATTGAAAGGCTTTGCTGTACACAATGTGTAAAAGTGTCATGGGATATACTTTTTATATCAATTGACTATGGTTAAGGCACATAGTATTTACTGGATGTAACTTGTCATAACATCAGGTGCGACAATCTGACCTTTGTCAAGCACACGGGAAAGGCACGGAATCGGAACTTTCGTGACCCACCAACCTCACCTTTCTCTTAAAGCACATTCATTAGTGAGTTTCTGATAAGTACCATGATGAAAAGCTAAGAAACATACAGCTACAAGAAGAATTCTCCCCCAACACGGTCACTCTTTGAGACTGAGCCTAGCATTTTGGACCTTCACAGAGAGCTTTAACTTCTGATCTTCCATATCTTTCAAAATAGCCAGAAGGTTTGTCCGATAAACTTCGCATCTTTGATTTGTACTTTCCAACGCAACAGTCAACTCGCGAATTTTCTTTTTCTTCTCATCCTGAAGGCCACAAAGCATTTACACTTACGTGTCCAATGACTTGGGATTATGTATAAAGCGAGAATTTGTGCATGAATAGTAATGAGTACTATAGCAACGAGCAATATTTCTGCATGAATTTATACTAGTTTCAGACATCTAAGAATTCCATATTCAATCTCAGATTGCAGTTCAAACTTTTTCTTCCAATTACTTCTATGATCACAAATATCAGAAACCGACAGGCAAAATCTACAATGTTCCTGTTATCAATTGTTGTTAAGAAGCAAGACATTGAAGATGATAAAAACGAACAACATGCTATATTCAGCATAGCATGATAAACCAGAAATCCTTTTCCTTCCAGTATATACTTTCTGCAGACAACTCAATGCATAAGCATTAACTACTTGGAATAACAACAGGGAAACTGATAAAAATCATCATATTTGTGTATTTTAAAAAGCTTCATTTCTTATCACTCCAAACTGGGATTCGATCATAATTCCTTGTGCAGACAAGTCGATGCATAACATTAACTACTTCTAATAACAACAGGGAAACTAGAAAAATCATCATATATGTGTATTTTAAAAAAATGATTTCTACCACTCCAAACTGGGGTTTGATCATGATTCCCCATGTACATTTCTGTACATAAGGAACGCACACTCTTCTTGGTGGGATAAGACTAGGTTGGTGTTATAGTTGTTACATATATTGAAAGCACAGAGCACTTAAGATATTATAGCAATAGTAACCCTTTCAACTAAGTGGATTTTTTTTTTACAGGAATTCTCTTATGTTGTTTTGTCAAGACCAGCGTTTTTGTTCAAGAAAAATCCCAAAAAATAAAGTACAGATGAACCAGTAATTACACTGGAGCATCCTGGTTTTGAAGAAAAAGTGGAAAAATACAGCTGAAAGTAGCTAAAGTTCAAGAGGAGCTACATGAACAAGTATATTGGCAAGCCAAATTTAAGAACATTAAAATCATAGCAAGCACAAAACTAGAATTAAAAACATGTCCCATCAATAAACCAGAATAAACTTACCACAGATTGAAATGTCAACATGTGATTTTCTCCAGAGGTATGAAACTCTTTACTACTACCATTTGCCAGATTTCCATCCAGTGCAGCTCCAGGACCTTTATTTTTCACAGCAGCCACCTTCTTAGCAGCCTCTTGTAAACCATCCATCGCCACATTATAAATGTAGATGGACTTTGCTCCTTCCTCTACGTATTTAATTGCTTCCTGGCGTAAATTATTATACCGCACAGTTAGAGATTCTTGAGGACCAACAGGTACTTCAGGAGCATTCTCATCGGTCATGGAACTGCTCTTGGCATTTCTAGTCCATCTTTTCAATATATATTGAGAGGGCAGTGTCAAAACATTTTTTGCTCTAAAAACTGCCAGGATATGTCTACAAATGATTCCACTATATTCAAACATTCGGCAACTGCAAGTGGCTTTCATTTCGAAAGAATTGAAACTAACAGTGTGTGCTTTGTGCTCTTCCCCATATTTTGCCACCCGATAAGTGCTGACGCCTCCTGAATCCTCAATTTTGGTTGCAGAATTAGCAAGGGTCTCGACTAACTCCTCCTGAAATTTCATAAAGATTCTTCTTGTAAATAACCCGGCAGCTTGTTTCTCCATAGGAGATGGTGTCTTCAGAACAGGTGAAGTATTGGTAGTGTCATAATCAGCTTTTAGTTCCTTTTCATGCCAATTTGCTACAGCTTTTTCATACTGCTTAATTAGCATCTGTATGGTCGTCGATGCATTGACATGACCACCAAAAAAAGTGTTCAAACCTTCACTTCTATCTGCCAAGCCTAAATCTCCAAAAAAGGCGTCTCTCATGTAAAGTGGCACCCATTGCTCCCGAGCACTATAGATTGACTGAAGCCATTCTTTATCTGTGATGTTATATCTTTGCAGCAGTGACTCCCAGGATGCTTCAAACTCCTGAATTGTCTCAGCCTCATTTATACATCTTTTAAATTCAAATTCAAAAGTGGGATGAGATTGGTAACGGTCTGCCAGCTTTTCTTGAGTTTCTCTAAATATGCCCCACTTACAAAAACGGTGGCGACTACCAGGAAGAACTTGTGAAACAGCTACCTGGATAATTCCGTCGGGATCGGTCGTGATAGAGATAGGATACCGTCCGGCCATCAAATGAAGCCAAGTTTGGAGCACCCAAATGAATGAGGACTCCGAGTCATTCAGAATCAACGCACAGCCAAACAAAACCGGTTGCCCGTGATGATTCAACCCAGTAAACGATGCAAAAGGCACCCTGTACCTGTTCGTCCGGTACGTAGTGTCGAACGTCACAGTGTCACCAAAGTATGTATAGTTCGTCCTGGCCGTCACATCGGCCCAGAATATGCTTCCGCCGGACTGGTCATTATCGCCCTCGACTGCATAAAAGAATGCCGGGTTCTCCGCTTGCATCCGTTTAAGATAATCCAAGACATGCTGAACCCCAACTCCAAGGGCCCTCTCCCTGCCACTACTCATTGAACTCCACAATTATCGGTCGATCAATCTGCCAAGTCGAGACACCCCCAAAACGATAACATCTTCTGGTAACTACAGCAACCAAAACAACGAAAAATCAAGAGAAACTCCAACCTTCAGCCAACCTCCTAGCCTGAATACGAGAGCATCACTAACAAAACAGCAGAAAAATCTACTTCCGCATCGCAGCCGCAGTAAATTCAGCAAAAAGTGCAAAGCTTTTTACAGGTAGCAGCAAGCAGGAGCAGCTGGGCCGACACGAGCGGCGTTTCCACTGAGCCGCGAGCCTAATCGAACCGAACGCGGACGAGACCGGCAACGCGATCGAGCGACGCTAGCTTGAATTGCAAACTGACCTCTGCAATCGTGCTTCCGCTTCTTCTAGGGTTTCGCGGACGCGCCCCGGATTCGTCCCCGAAATGCCAGAGAACAGGAATCTTCAAGCCGGAAGCTCGAATGGCGGACGGACTGATCGTATCGGCGGAGCGAGTTCTTTGGTTTTCGGATTTGCGACTTGATTGACTCGCTCCGGCTCGCAAGCATTTTCGTGACTCCTTTTTTTTTTTTTTAATTGTAAAATGTTTTGTTTTTTTTTTTTTTTTTGGTAAAGATTGTAAAATGTTTTGTTGATAAGTTCCCAAAGCACCTTTCTTTTTTAGCTAAAAGCACCTGGTAAACACTTAAAATAAAACCATGTTGTAAAGTCAATCGCTAAGAACTGATCATAATTATTATTAATATTAGTGAGTAATTAGAATTGTCTCTCTCTCTTTTTAGTTTCATCTTTGTTAATTAATCTGTCATCGATGTACACGTATATCTACGCCTATTTTATGCACACTAATAAAGGGGGCGTACGTGCTGCGTATTTGCAAAAAAATGAATTTTGGAAGGTTAAACAAAATAGTTTTACAACAATGTGTCTGATTTATTGTATAATGAAAAAAATTACTAATAAGAATACACAAGTTACATTACAAAAAAAAAAAGTATGCATGCAAGGGGATGGATATAGATATTTCGAGATTTAAAATATTTTTAGAAAGGTTATTGTCAAATACAAAAAATTCAAATCTTATTGTCAAACTCCGTGAGAGATTACATTAAATTATTTCTTTATATATTTGCAGATAAATATAATATCAATTGAATAAATAATTATGGATACTCAAAGCTTTTTTCAAGGGTTTCACTTAAAGAATATTGGGGAGACGAGTGAAAGAGAAAATATCTAAATTTCTCAAAGTAGAAGGCTTTTGTAGATAAAAGTTTACAATTGACTTGGAGAGATAACTAATTTATATAAATGCTTACTTTTTCATATATAAATTACTATCGACACTCGTGATGCGATTAGACAAGTTACCAATGAAGATTAAATAGCTACTCATTATCTAATCTCCGTTAATTAATCTCTCATTTAATATATTGACAATCAATTTATATACACTAGCGAATGTTTGCTTGTGTGTTTGAAAAAAAAAATGGAATTTGAAAGATTAAGCAAAATAATGCCATTACTAAAGTATTTGAATTAATAAAAAAATGAAAGGAAATTATCAATAAAAATACACAATTTACAAAAGAAATATATACATATATATAGAAAGATACAAATATTTTAGAATTTAAAATACTTTTTGGGAAAGTTGTTGTTAGATAGAAGAAATTCAAATTTTAACGCGCAAGAGAGATTTTATAGATGAAATACTATATTGGAATGCAGAAAAAATTGAATACACATGATAATAATATAATGGATAGATATGAAAAATTTTGCAAGATCGAGATAAATGAATTAAAGGGAGGGAGAAATTATTTTGAAATTGTATCAATAAAATTGTTAAAATAGGCACTTGAGCTCTCATTATTGAAGTATTGATAATTATCTTTGCTATCTTGTACAAATTACTACTGATGATTAATCAGCCACTGGTTAATGGCATAATCATAGTCAAGTACCTATTTTACACCAATTTTGCAGAATTAAAAACAATTTCATGGACATAAATGTGGGGAACCAAAACTCACAAATGTATTTGGGCCTTGAGGTCCAGATTAGTGGCCCAATTATCGGCCCACAATGGGAAAGAAGCTTGTCTCCTTGATAAATGGAGCTACACTAACGAGTAGAGAGGCGCTCGCAGAGGTTGAAGACGAGCAAAGTTCTCAACTTTGAGGCAGATTCAGCGGGAATGGTGGTGCACCGGTTGTGGCAGTAACTGGGCACAACAGATTCATACGCTGAATTGATTTCACGGTCTCTCTCTCTCTTGCCCTTCATCTTCTTCTTCTTTTTCCATTGCGGTGCGTTCTTTAGCAGCAGGTGTCTGATGAATTCTCATGTATGTTTCTTGATTCGCATGTTGAAATCTGACCAGCCTCATGACTCTTCGGTCATATCATCTTTGGCCATATCAAGGCGTGCTTTCTGTTTAGGCTGTCTTTCTTACGGTCGGTTGGAACCTTTGGGTTTCTCTTTCCTGAGTGACCCTCAACATGTTTGATTTATTTCCCAAGCGAAGGGCTTCTCTTCTGGGTTATTTCCTTACGTGATTCTTTATTTTGGTGCTGTTCTAATAATGGGTTGCTGGAGAAAATGAAAGACTATTGATCAAATTTGGGATGGTCTATGGTCATGCCACACTAGGGGTGCTATTAGAATTACTTCTCCTACTGTCGGCTTCGGCATTTGATTGGTGGTTGTTTGCATTTAGTTCAGCTCCTCTAAACCGCGAAATGGTTTTACCTATAAGTGATTTTGTTGACATGTAAGTGAATAAACAGAGTATCAGTATGTTTGAACTGGTATTGTTACCAATGCGAAGGGGTGATCGCAATCAGCTGTAATTTGTATGCATCTCCCCCTGCTCTATTGAGGAACTCAAGTTGATGAACTTTGATGCCTTTCTTTCTTCTTTTTTTTTTTTTGGAAAAAATAACTTTGTCTACAGGTGTTCATCTATGCATTATGTCATACCATGCTTGTTGTTATATCCAAAATGACTAGCTAGATGTCAAGGTTCATGATTTGCTTGTTTGATTGTTTCATGATATTGAAGACCCTGTTGCTATGCACAGCTCGGGCATTTGCAGCTGAATCCAGTTGGCAGAAACTGTAATTCTGCGTAGAAGCACTCCTTTGTCACAGCAAGTGTTAACATGGCAGCACCGTGGCGTCGACTTTGCAATATCGTCCGTGGTTCCTATTTATCTCATGAAAGGATCAAGAAGAGTAGCAGTGTAAAGGTGCACAGCATGACAGTCCGGCATCTTAGCAGCTCCTTCAGTTTCAGTGAAAGTGGGCTGGAAGATGCAAGAACAGACCAAAGCCAGAGCCGGAGTCAAAGCCCTGGCTACAACAATGACAATGGGAATGAAACACCTCCTCCGGACCCAATACCTAATAGACCTTTGAGAGGTCGTCAACAATCTCAACGCATCATAGGGAACAATGGGCCTAATTTTAGAGGAGAAGGAGTAAGAAGAGATCCATCCGATGATAGTTTCCTGGAAAAATTTAAGCTGAGTTTTGACAAGAGGGATAAGCCCGAGGGAGATGTGGCAAGTGCAACTACCCAGTCATCTCAGGAAGAAAATAAAGTAAATTCTAATCAAATGGCAAACGAAGGGCAGCCGCCACTCCCAGAAGATGCTGATGAGATATTCAAGAAAATGAAGGAGACAGGTCTAATTCCAAATGCGGTGGCAATGCTTGATGGTCTTTGCAAAGATGGGTTGGTCCAAGAAGCAATGAAGCTTTTCGGTCTGATGCGGGAGAAGGGTTCTATACCAGAAGTAGTTATATACACTGCCGTTGTCGAAGGGTTCTGCAAAGCCCAAAAGTTTGATGATGCAAAGAGGATTTTCAGGAAGATGCAAAACAACGGGATCACTCCAAATGCATTCAGCTTTACTGTGCTAATACAAGGTCTATACAGATGTGACAGATTGGAGGATGCTCTTGAGTTTTGCCAGGAGATGATTGATGCCGGCCATTCTCCGAACGTGATGACTTTTGTGGGATTGGTGAACGGAGTGTGTAAGCAGAAGGGTGTTGAAGAAGCTCAGACTGTTATTAACAGGCTCCGGGAGAAGGGATATTTCATTAACGAGAAAGCCGTCAGAGAATTCTTGGAGAAGAAGGCTCCATTCTCATCCATGGTCTGGGAGGCCATCTTTGGGAAGAAACAGTCCCATAGCTTGTTCTGATCGATTTCCCTTGATAGGCCTAAGCTGGACTTGGCGGGCGTGGAATTACGTCTGTTATGAAAAGCATTACGATATAGGACTTCTGTTTTGTTTGCATGGCAGAACAAATCTACTTGTTCCCTGTAGTGGTGGCCGGTTTTGAAAAGTAGCATAATATTGTGATGGGTGATCCGCCTGTTTGTTTTCAATTTATATTTTCTATTTCCATGTGGTACGTGCAGCTGCCAACTTGAAAAGACCAACTAATGAAATGGTGTTAGATGTGTGATCTCCGAAAGAGAAACAAGAGAGTCCGAACTTGGGGTATCCAAAGTATGCATCATAGTAACCATGTGAATGTCTGAATGGATCGGCTAAAAATATGCTTCGAGTGAATTTCAAAATGATTTTGTTGACGACAAATATCTCATAAAGAAAATTTGTTATTTTCAAAATACTATTTTTCTCGTTTTTTGCACAATCAATGCTGTAAAAATGAATTAATGAAAATGACGCAATACTGTAATGTCAGCGCATACTTAATGTCCTAAATTGCTATATCAATGCCTTCTCTTGTCATAAACATTGCAATGCCAAACAAATAGAGAACAGACAAATAATTCATAGATGAAGGACGGACATTGGCGATTGAATCTTATCAGCAGTAATTGGCGGGAAGCAATGGCTTCCCAATCGCCGTCTTCCTCGTGAAAAGTAAGGAGGGGGGCCAGAAGAGCTATGGTTCTCGTCTTCCTTCCGTGAATGAATTCGGCACCCAAGAATCTATGGTCTCTTGCCGACCACCTAGCCGTCGTACTTCAAAAGCATTCCTTCTCTCGGAAACAGCTAGAGCAGTTCCACGCCCAATTCCTCGCCGGCGGTCTCCTCCGCTCTGCTCCTCTCCTGACCACGTTCCTCTCATCATGCTATCGCTCGCAAGAACCTCGTTACGCTTTGCTTTTCATGCGCAACCTGCCGATATGTATTCCATCTCTGTGGAACTCGGCGGTTCGGCTGTCGCTGGACTCCGGCCCGTGGCCAGATTTTGTGGGGTTATACAGTGGGATGCTCCGTGATAGCGTCTTGCCCAGCAAGGTGACGCTTTCTTCGATAGTGCGTTCCTGTGCAGCTCACGGTGCGGCCCAGTTGGGCGAATCGTTCCATTGCCAGATTTTTAAGATGGGTTTTCGACTTGACGTGATCTTGCAGACTGGGTTGCTCGACTTCTATGGAAAGGTTGGAGATTTGAGGTGTGCAAGAAAGATGTTTGCGGAAATGCTGCAGAGGGACGTGGTGGCTGATAACGCCATGGTTTCTGTGCTTAGCAAGCATGGATGCGTGGAGGAGGCTCGTGATTTGTTCGATAATATGCCGCAGCGGAACTCGGCTTCTTGGAATTCTATGATAACTTGCTACTGCAAGTTGGGTGACATTGGCTCTGCCCGTTCAATGTTTGATGCAAACCCAGTCAAAGATGTGGTCTCTTGGAATGCGATGATTGATGGGTACATAAAAGCGGACCAGCTACTGGCTGCTCAGGAGTTATTTGTACGGATGGGAACTGCCAGGAATTCTGTTACTTGGAATACTATGATATCAGGTTATGTTCAGTGTAAGGAATTTGGAAAAGCAATAGCCACTTTTCAAGAGATGCGGCTTGAGAATGTGAAACCGACTGAAGTCACTATGATTAGTTTGTTATCTGCCTGCGCTCACCTCGGAGCGCTGGACATGGGTGAATGGATTCATGATTACATCAGGAGGAAGCGCTTAAAAATTGATGCTGTTTTAGGTAATGCCCTTATAGATATGTACAGCAAATGTGGAAGCATAGAAGCTGCTTGTGATGTATTCAACAGGCTTCCTGTGAAAAATATCTTCTGTTGGAACTCGATCATAGCAGGATTGGGCACAAATGGTTATGGTGAAAAGGCAATCGATCTCTTTGCTTTGATGCTGGAGGAGGGACCAAAGCCAGATGGGGTCACCTTTGTTGGACTCCTTAGTGGGTGTAGTCATTCTGGTTTGGTTTCTGCTGGCAGAAGATATTTTTCTGAGATGCATGACATTTATGGAGTTACACCAGCGATTGAACACTATGGCTGCATGATTGACCTATTGGGACGAGCAGGGTTGCTCAAAGAAGCTGTTGAACTTGTGAAAACCATGCCAATGAAGCCTAATGCGCAGGTATGGGGAAGTTTGCTCAGGGCTTGTCAAATTCATAAGGACACTGAACTCAGTAAGCATGTGGTTCAGAATCTGCTGGATTTGGATCCACGCGACGGAGGAAATTATGTGTATTTATCTAATTTTTATGCATCATTAAGTCGCTGGGATGAGGTTAATGTGTGCCGCAAGGTAATGATTGATAGAGGGGTACACAAAGAACCGGGATGCAGTTCAATAGAGCTGGATGGTATAGTGCATGAGTTTGTGGCTGGGGACAGTAGACACCTGCAGATCATGCAAATTAACTTGTTTCTAGATGAGATTGCAAAGAAGTTAAAAGAGCATGGCCATGAGTCTAATAGAGCTCTAGTGCTCCATGATATTGAGGATGAGGAGAAGGAAACTGCAGTCAGCTATCACAGTGAACGAATTGCTGTTGCTTTTGGGCTCATGAGCACACCACCTGGGAAGACTATCAGGGTGGTGAAGAACCTCCGCACATGCAGTGATTGCCATTCTGCTCTTAAAATTATTTCAAATGTATACAAGAGAGAAATTATTGTGAGGGATAGGAGAAGGTTTCACCACTTCAAGGATGGATGCTGTTCCTGTAGGGATTATTGGTAAATCAAAACATACTATTGGAGGGCATAATTTGTTTTTTCTATCAATGGATACCTAAACCGAGTTTGTACCTGTGGGTATTATTACTCACTTCCTTAGACTGATCCAATGACAATCACTTCAACATCATGAGGCTTCTTTATCCTAAAAGATTGTGTTATTAATACCATTATGGGCAATCTACCTTTTCTCGCTCATCAGAACCGTGTTCTTCCATGCTTGCTATTCCCGAGTTGCCCAGAATTGTGTATCATTCTAACATTTTGTGCACGATATGAAAGAGTAAGCGTCCTGCATTTCTTAAGCAAACTGAAAAAAGTTTCTGTCTCATGTAGCTGTTAAATGCATAGCAGGCATTCTACCGCAATGATAACTCTTATATGGTACAAATATCAGCTTATGTCGATTGGCATTGCTAGTTTTCTTTTTTCTTTTTTCTTTTTTTTTTAAAATAATTCATGAAGTTGGGCTACAATTGGACAAATTTGTCATTGGTAAGAAATATCTCAACATTATTAAAGCCTTTATAAATACATTATACACAAATTATAATACCTAACTTCTCCATCAGACGTAGTGACCTAGAAATACAATGGTTTTCAGCTTAATTTGTCTGTGAGCACCCGTACACCGCACAAACTCAATTGATCACCCATTTGATTCCACCCAAACCTGTTTATTCTGAGACAGAGACCCTCTAGCTGCTGCTGTCGCCGCCGCTGCTGTTTCTAGACCTTAATAGCCTTGATACTTTTGTTTCTCTGTCTTTGGATGAAAGAGTGATGTTGCAGCATGTGCAATGGGGATCATCCACATAGCAATGTTTGGATACGCTCGCTTTCCTGCACATTCATCACCAATTGACAAGTGAGAGAGAGCCAAATTGGCAGAGCTACCACATATTCTGTCAAAGAAGTTTAGGAGGCATTCATTTCCCAAAAGCAGGCGTTTGCATTTACTGCAGCAATGAGCTAGTCTAGTTCACTAGAGTTGATATAAATGTAGATGTGAACTCAAAAATGGCAATAGACTCTCACTCAAAACATATCCATTTCCATAGAAGAGACGAGCACTCCATCATCTTCCCAATTAACATCCTTGGCCTTTGGATCCTTCCCAATTGGCTGAAGAGGCGCTTCCAGTGGAGGTGGGGACTGCAGGGAAAAAACATAAATCAGCAGCCATAAAAGGTATCGTCCGTAGGTTCATAATGCATCCTAGGCTCTATAATTTTCTAATGCTGATTTCTGAGAGACTAGTTTCTGGATATAGGACAAAGGGTGAGTTTTCACTGCTGAAAGAAAAGTACCATGCAGCGAATGAGAGGCCAGTTGATCCCCCGGAAGAAAGGATGTTGCTTGATTTCATTGGCACCATTATTTGATCCTAGACGGGATGCAGGGTCTCTCTGTAACAACGCATAGATGAGTTGCCTGGCTGCGAGACTTACCTGGAGTGTGAAGTAAGGATTCAATTCATCAGATTCTCCAGGAAGAATACTAAAACAAATGCCTAACATGACAATTAATTCACGAATTTAGATGGAATATAGCTGTGAAAGTCCAAAGGAAGCATAATCTGACTTCGCTGAAAATCCTTCGGTCAAAAAAGATAAAAATCCATTTAATGTTAAAGAGCAGAATGGATGACGTTGAGAAAACACTAAACCCATCAACAGAAGGAAGGACGTTCTCATGTAATGTCTGGTACAGGTAAAGTTCATACTGGAATGCTACTTGGGAATGTTAGATCCTTGTGCAAGATGTTGGCAAATGTCTTCTGCCTGTTCTTTCCTCTAAATGGTGTGCGCCCGTACAGCATCTCGTACAATAAGATGCCTACATGTGTGAAAAAAGTACGCCAATCAGAAAATGATGCAACTGTTGTCTCGACCAATTTAATAAGGAGTACAAGATGAGGTTGAAACAAGAGCAGACAACTATGGACGACGAGGTAGGATCTACAAACTTCATGTACTTACCTAGGGCCCACCAATCAATAGCGCTGCTATGCCCTGCCCCTGTTATAATTTCCTGCGAAGGCAAACCGAATTCAACTTGTAAATGTCACAGCACCCATGCTGAGGTATAATTGAAGCCTTAATTTGAGAATTAAACACTGCATTGTAAATGATCAACTGGACTTTCCGTGTGTAAAGTTCCTCCTTATGCAGTTACTCAATAATCTAAACAAAGTAAATATCCAAAAAGGCGTGGAGATCCATCATACCGGTGCAATGTACTCTTCAGTTCCGACAAAGGAGTTAGATTGTGACACTGGTTCGGCAACAAACATTGGTGGTGGCTGACTCCTTGATCTTCTTCTATTTTTGGGAGGTGGGTGATGTATTATCTGTTGAACATGGTAGAAGTTAGTACATTTATGGTCCCTTGTTCGAGCATTTTCAAATTCAACCATTGAGCAAGCCTATTACAATCCCAAGTCCTCGACTCTTTATCAATTGCAAATAACTTTCTTAAGAAGTTGACTATTAGATAGGAATACAAAACTTACGTGGGGTTTACAGGATGTCAAGAAGGATAAGTCGAAGTCAGTCAATACGACATGCCCATCCTTCTGGAGTAAAATGTTCTCAGGCTTCAAGTCCCGATATACTATTCCTGCTCAAGAAAGAACAATACACCAGATCAAAAAAGGTTTTCTCACGAAAGCGCACAGAGAAAGATCATCATTGATGAACTTGGTGCAACAAAAACTTGAATTATATGCTAGAAGATTGAGTGACTCAGCGTTCGTAACTTTTATTAACTAGTTGAGTACGTCTGATGAAGTCTAACCCATTGAAAAATGAATTTCCGTTTGTTTTTCAAAATGAACCTGGGCTGTAATAAATTAATCAGCAATATTACTCTGTGCAAATTATTGGCAGTTGAAGGAAAAATTCTTTAATGATGTCCCATCCCTAACAGTGCAGAAATGTATATGGAAGAAAATAACGAGCTTAAACACATCATTAAAAGTATCTTGACTTTTTCCTCCTGGCTGTAGTATATCAGTCAAGGACATAGACTTAGCATAATGCAATGTCACAAGCCCTTGGTTCTAGATATCTCTTCCCCTTCTAGAAGAATAATTAACTTTGTGATATTGACATACCTAAGCAATGAAGATACTCCAAACCAACAAGAACCTCTGCTACATAGAACCTGGAAACAATGAACAGTTTGCACTAAGTAGCTGGAGGTCGTGCCTGGCAAAGGTTAACTATCCCAAACATAAAGCTTAGAAAAGTTCCATCCGTTCTCCACCAGAATTGTCCAACAATGAAAATACTAATGAAGAAGACCAACTCGGAGGCACTGATTCATCAAAGAATATACCCAGCACTCAAGAAAGTACTGTCATATTGGTAAGATTATTCAATTTATTCACATAGGACAGCCCAGATTTGCATCAATCCGCAAGGGCAGATAAATATAATCATTTTGCAGGATGCTAAACCAAATTGAACATGAAATCATAACCATTTCTAGTATCAAGAAGAATCACTCTTCTAAAGCTGGCAAAAATGTCGAGAGTGATAAAGTCTAAGAATGGAATGTTGAGGGTACCTCGCAGAATCCTCCGTAAATATTTTCATTGGCTGTTTGTCAAGCAAAGCAAACAATTCTCCACCAGGGCAAAAATCCGTGATTAAACAAACATGTGTTGAAGTCTGGAAATGAAACAGAATCATAAGATGATCGGAAATGAAACAGAATCATAAGATGATCGGAAATGAAACAGATTCATAAGATGATCATTTTGAACTCTACAGATGCATCGAAAGAGACATATGCATAAGTCCATACTTCCTAGAAAATTTCCACTCCTAAACCTTTCCAATGACTATTTCTCATGATGAAATTCTTGATGGGGAAAGAGTTGCCACCTGAAATTGTAGAAGAATGACTCATTGAAACACAAACCATGACGTAACTTATGTGGTAATTTGGAATTTTGAAAACTGAACATCCTGAATTGCTAAAAGATTTTTCTTACGTTACGCCTTATATGGTTGTAGTGTCCACTAAATCTTTGGATCTATAATGATGCAGGGATACTTTATATCCTGAGAGATGTAAATGTTGCGGTGATAACATTATTTAAAACAAAATATTAGAGAAAGAGTAACATCTCCTTTTGTTTAACACATCTTCCATTTATCCTTGTGAATCACTTGTTAGCAATGATTTTGTATCATTTCCATCCAGAAAAGTCCAGTGATAACTCTCTTTTAAATGCGGCTATTGATTGTACACATATCCAGTTACATTATAGTGGAGTATCCAACGATGAAAAACATCCAACAATCAGCAAATATCTTCAAGGAGTAAACGTAAGACCTGAAAGGAACTGTATAGCGTTGGAAGAAAAGGATGATCCATTAATGAAATGATTTCTCTTTCAATACATGCTCGGTGAACCTGCAGACAGCAAACAACCAAGTGTTACATCCTTGAAGCTTTACGCTAAAGTGGTTGAATACAGATGCATCAGTTAAAGTTAATGTCTGCAGGCTTTTGTTAGTCATGCACACATCTGTGCCCAAATTGCCATGTTTCCTTTATGCTACTTGAGAATGATGTTGAATCCAAATGATTCAGTGCATGGTATTTTAGAAATTTACCTTCAGAATCACACTAGCAATCAGAGTTGGATGATAACAATGATGATAATCATCGCTAAAGACAGAGATAACTTGTAGGATGATTGTTATATTTTTCTCTCAAGTTGTCATTCAAGTCATAATGAGCTGATAATGAAGTTATAATCCACAGATATCAGGTGTTGGGGTGATGTTAATCATCATGTGCTACTAGAAGACAGCAATAAAACAATGTTCTAAGAATTAACTCGCAATATTAAAGTTTGTGAGTCCTTCACACACGCAAACCTTGTTACGATTCAACATCATTGATTTTTCCATCGCCTTCATAGCAAACAGTTCACCTGTATCTTGCAGTTCCACTAAATGAACGCTGCAGCAAAATCACAAACTTAGTAAAGTTCTTTAATTCCAAAATACTATCTGTGGCTTCTTTGCTTTTTGAGAATATATTTACCTAATACACAAACATGATCTCACTATTACAATAGATGGATGTCATAGCCTCATAGGTATGTGTAACTGGATACATTCTATATAGAATTGACAGACTGCAACCTAGTTATTGCTCAGGAACCCTGCATACCTCCCAGTGTCACCACAACCCAAAGGCCTGATGGGCTTAAAATGCTGCAGGCCAATTGTTTCACCACGTGCTGTGATCTATTCCAGATATCCAAACAAATATATATTGTCATCAGTACAGATGAGAAGAAATTCGTGAATATGTGAAAATATTAGAATCCTACAAACTGAAAAACATTAGATCTGTGTACTAGAAACACAAATACATAAATAAAAAAAATAATGATATTATAGATATGTGGCAAAAGTTATAACATAAATGAGACATCAAGCAGAGACACAGCCATCCAATGATTTGAAACAAAACCTTCCAACAGCATCATAACAGCATACAGCTGGCCAGGAAAAGGTTAAAGTGACCAACACATACCTTTTGGATTGCTATCCATGAAGGACTATATCTTTTGTGAGGCCTTGGAAAGACGGGTTGAGAATGAATTGCCCACAAATCTTCTGGCCTCTAAATGATGGAACCATTTAAATTGCATCAGCTACATTCTAAATAACTTGCAAGAAAAGTAGCAGTTTCTCATCTCCCAATGACACATGAGACATGACGGCTGGAGTCTAAAACTGTAAATGTTAATACTGTAAGCTTCTGAAAGTTGATGCTATCATGTATGTCATAATAGATGAGTCCTGTATGCAGTTGAACCTAATGTGCTCTCTATAACAGATGTATTAAAGCTGTGTGGTACCCGCTTTATATTTTCTAGTAGAAAGACACTTCTAGCTAGTTGTGCACATAGATGCACAGATAGGTAGTGGGAGAAATATAGAACTATAGAACAATTGGCATGGTCATAACTTAGGAAAAAAAAAACAATTCTTATCATTGATTTGATAACAACATTCAAAAGAACATGTCATCGCAAGGCTTGATTTGACATGCTAATTTTTTTCATGGAAGGCAACCCGGCGAATTACAAGACTTGAACGTATCTTTCAGAGAGATGGAAATCAGCAGATTTCAAGAAGATAAGCGAGTTGGCAAATAAAATTTTAAATAAAAGGTATTAAAGTAAAGCCCAGTCATGGAAAAAAGGAATACCTTACCAAATTGGCATCAGGAAGCTCACGGACCGCTTCATCAACATTTTCAGCTGTAGCTTTGACCTGGTAAAACAGATATAAATCACATTGACCATAGTGGAATACAAGTGCCAATATGTCATCTATGCTGATGCCTGGCAATACTAGACAGGCTTTAACCAGTTTTTTCTTGATTCTCTGTACACAAATCATTTATTAGCGCGGACTCTCACCAGTTTAGCACCTTGTTGCTCTGTCCTTTCTGAAAGACGGCTTCTAAGGGGTTCCACATGATCACTTCCATCTAGTTGAACACCGATGAAGTATTGAAGCTCACCCTAAAGGGGAAAATTTCACAAAAATTGAAAAAAATATTCTTGCTGAGAAAGCTGATTCATGAATTGTTTCAATGACTATCTAATGCAAGAAAAAGTAGCCACCTTCTGGTCACGCATAGGTTGCAAGTGAAACAGGTTCCAAAATTTCTTCCCTGCAAAATGGGAACTCGTCATATTTTGAGTGACGTTAATGATAGAATTGGAAAGTACAGTATCCAAGTGAATTGTAATCTCAAATGGGGCTAATATTCATGATGTGTAGGTTAATCAAGGGGGGATCGAGGTTGAGGTAATGCACTGCTAGATTCATTGTAAAACGGCACCGACAGAACATCTTACTCACCGCTCTTAGTATAGTTGATCAACTGAACAGTGATCTCTCTTTGTTCTCTTATAGCATCTCTGATCTTGGAGACAGTTGCCTGATCTGTTTCAGGACCTTGAAGAAACCTGTACACTTAGAAGTCAGATGTAGTGAAGCATTAAGGCTAGTTTGACGGGATAAAATTCAGGATAGGATATGATTTATCCTATCTTACGTTTGGTGCTTACTCGGGACAGGATAAAGTTGGATATAAAGGGATATAGACAGGATAAAATTATCCCACGGGGGAGGTGGGATAAAGGTGGATAGGATTTCTAATATCCATAATAAAAAAGTTATTTTAAAGAATAACAAAATTATTAAATTAACAAAATTGAAATTATATTACAATATAAATAATATTTAAATTCTAATTTAAGAAATTTAAAGTAAAAAATAAAAAAATATTTTTAATTAATCCTGTTTTAATTTATATATTCAACTTTAATTCCATCTTTTAACAAATATTCAATCTATAAGTTAAATATTTATATTTATTATATATTTTAGGTATTTTTGTATTTTAGGTATGTTAGTACGGTTTACTATTTGATAAAATTTTATTAAAGAATGATGAAAGAAAAAAAAAATAATAAAGAAAAATATAAAAAGAGGATAAATAAAATAAAAATAAATTAAGGAATAGTGTAACGAGAGATTTTCACCATCTCTATTTATGAATTTAGGTTTATTTATAATGATATGCTATTTATATCAAAAAAATGTATATGATATGATATGAGTATATCCGATTTTAATATTGCGATTCACCAAATAATGGATATGATATAAAAAAATATCTAGTCTTATCCCAATTAAAAATCCAGATGACCAAATATAGTTTAAAAGAGTTCAAGATAGAATATTTACTTATGAGGATCACACTGGCAGCAGCCTATCAGGAATGTTTTAGGGTAAAAGCCACAAAAAATCCCAAACTTTGCTGACTGTGATACATTTACCCCAAATTTGTACTCATGTGATACATTTATGTCAAACTTGTACAGTGTGATACATTTACCCCAAACTTGTTTTCTGTGACACCAAAAACCCTAAACCTTTTTCAATGACACCAAATAACCCCAAATTTGTAACTATGTGACATATTTACTCCCAAAATTTGATGTCACAGAAAAAAGTTTGGGATTTTTGGTGTCACAAAAAAAATTTGAGATAAATGTGTCACAAAAATAAAAGTTTAGGATTTTTGACGTTTCAGAAAAAAGTTTGGGATAAATGTATCATAGTGGGCAAAGTTTGAAGTTTTTTGTGTCATTAATAATAGTTTAGGATAAATGTATCACTCTGTACAAAATTTGGGTTTTTTTTTGGTTTTTTCCCAATGTTTTAATATATCAGAATTATCCATACTATAACTACATGGAATATAATATAAATGTCAATGGTTTTGCATTCATATTATGTTGCTAATGTCATATTTTCCTACTTTTAGGAAACTATATAACAAATTTTTAATTGCAAGACTCTACTGATGCAGTGCCATGTAGGCTAGCAACTGAAGAACTGAAGTGCCCGCGCAATGATGTTAGGAACTAATCTTGTAAGGGCTCAAAAGGGAGATCATCAACCTCTACACCATAATAGTTGAGTTCATAGGTGTCAATGAAATAGGACATGAGCAGTGTTACTGGAAGTTACTGCTTCAAATCGACTCGCTACATGGAGGAAGCACTCTTGCGGATCCTTAGGACATCTTCTCATTTCACTTTCGATCTTTATTAGTTGCAGCATTGTGCAATATTCAGAAAAGAAATTTTTGGTTGGCATTTGTAATATTGAAACCAATCTAAATACTAGATGATCCATTGGGTTAAAAGACATTGGGACCCTTTAATTAGAGCAAATGACAAATATGATGGGTTATTATAGTATGGATATGGTCTATTGATTGTGAAAGATGGTTACAGATCCTAATATGAAGCACGAAAATTCTCACCTACAGTTTCTTCCCAAAATTTCCTCACGGGTATATTCAGTCAATTCAAGGAAGCTGTCAGAAGCAAATATCTGCACATATAGGACCAACATAAGTCTGCAGATGTCATCAGCTCAGAGCACAAATTGCATATTGATGGAGAAGACTCACAAAATAGAAACTGGAAAGCTATCCGTACCACTAATTTTTTATGTGAACGGATATCTTATCCAGCACAGTGATCTGTAAGACATCTCTAACCACCAAACATTTTTCTTTCCCTTTTTATTAAGAGAAAAACGTTCGGTTATTATATTAAGTGGATACTTACCTTCTATGGGAAACAACATATACATAGTGGTTGTCCAAGGAGAGACCATGCATAATAAGATCTTACCTTGGCAAGTCACATATTGCGCACTTACTTTACCACTTGTTTTTTATTTTTTAAATCTTATTTATGCTATACTTAGGCTTTATTGACTCATTTCATATCATGGTTCAAGAGTTTAAATAAAATGGTGGGTTTTTTTTGTTCCTTTTCGAAATCCGAAGAAATTTCCAGAGAACTTCTTGGATCATCTGTTAACTGCTCAATCAATTACTTCTTCGGAATGCTAAAAGAAAATGGATCGGCTCCCGGTTTATATCGCGAATCTTAAAGAGAAGATCATTGAGGTATGGAGTTCATTGTAGCTAGGTGTGTGTATTAGAGTTATTGCAATTTTTCAGTATCAAATCTCTCGGATACAGTTTGTGGTATGAGTGCAGGTAATACTTTTGAGTCTAACTGCAACAGAGAGTACTGTAAGATATAAGAACAGTCACTATGACAGATTGTCAGAGTATATTGCTTTTCCTTATCTTGAATTTATGAAAGTCGTATGCCCTCAATCTATAATTCACCTAAGACAATATATATTAAGTTCTAGAAAATCATCGAAATCTCCTGGAGGGAAATGGATGAAAGTTAAATATCTATTATTTGTAAAGCAAATTGTTCGTTCTCAATTTTATAATTTCAAATCGCAGAAAGGAACAAAAAAATCCGAAGGACGACAGCTAAACTTACAATTGGATTATCTGGAAGTCTGGGATCTGAAATCACAAAATTCTTTTCAATGCGCTCCAGTGTGGTTGCAAGGTCTATTCCTTGGCGTACATCCCTCTCTCTATCAGTGCGGTCCCAACTGTCTCTGCTTTCAAAATCTTTTGTCATCAAAACATCAGGTTCAATACTTTGTTGTAACTCTTGCTTCCCTCCAATGCTTGAAGACCTCCCTTTGAGCCTAAATTCAGTAGAACCTCTCAGCAAAATGTTAGCTATAAGGCTTGCACAATTGCTTAAAGTGAGGTTCGTGAGAGAAAAATAGGGATTAGTAGGATTAGAGTGTCCCACTTTCTTGGAAGCATTGCTTTCCTTTCTTTAAATTACCAGCAAAGTTCAAAGCACATTTTTTCATAAGTTTGATGGAGTAATACTTCATATACATGGTTTCTAATGTTTTCTCAAATACTAACTGCTGGATACACTAATTGACTTCGAAGGACAATGGCGATTTTGAGAGTATCAGAGAGATCACATGTTTGAAGTGATCATTAGCTTATTGAATGGAAAAGAGAGAACCAATCCCACATGCATTGAGTGCTTAAATGTAAAAACTCACCCCGGTAAGGAGATACGTGCTGATTTTCGAGATTTCTTTTCTGCTTCTTGAATGGAACTGGTACGCAGCAAATTACTTGCGTGATCCACAAGAGGAGTTTGTCTACCAGGGGTGCTCAGTTTTTCTGTATCAATGGACTTTGGTGGGAAGGAGTCGAGGTTAAATCTCTCCTGTTCTTCATTCTTAACATCATTACTTATAGACCGAATATGAGATCGTGGATGCTTCACTGTTTGGACAACCTCTGTGATGGAATCTAAAGCCTCTTCCTTTTGACGAGCTGTCACATGAATGATTCGAATGTTGAAAGTGAAATCAATGTGTGAGCAGGATACAGCGTCAAGTTGCACTCAGCACTTACCATCATAGCGGATTAAGGACTGAGGCAATCCATTTGGCCGCACTGCTTTGTCAACGATACCCTCTGTGTACTTGCTGACCTCAACTTGCATTCTGCAAGGAACTAAACATTAGTGAAGACAATGCAACATGGAAAGATTCTGATTTGTCTGCAGAAACAGACATGCTATAAAACTTGTAAAAGAATCAACACAATCTCCTTCTTTTCCACACTCTCATAAACATATTTTATTTAACCACCAAGCCAAGTACACGTGAACTCTTATGCTGACTCGATGCATTTCATGAATTTGGTGCTCTGCATCCATGATTTCCATGCATGGAACCATTCCAAATATGTCCTTCTCCATCACTTATTACTTTTACAAAACATAATTCAAGTTGCATAGTCGCAGAGTTAAAAGGGGAAAAATCTCTCCAACACATACGGACAATCTTTCTCTGAGCATCACACTGAGGGTCTATAGCGACATGAGAACAAGGAGGTAGGATTGTCAAGATGAAACTACTAGAACCGGTAGTACGGCAACTACAACACCATGATAAATTCTATATCTCTGTCCTCATCTTAGATTAAAAGTTTACATGCCTCATGCACAATCAAGACTACCACGGCAAAAAATGCGTGTACACAGACAAGAGGAGGTGAAGGAAAAAAGACCGACCCAATGAATTTGATGGTGCTTCCTTTGTCATCTTTGATAGGGGTGAGAGTGAGGAGGTTCCAAAAGGGAGTTCTGTCCTTCTTGTAGTTCAGAAGCCTACCACAGTAGCTTTTCCCGGTTTTCACAGCATCCCTTATCTTGGCCACTTCATTCTTGTCTGTCTCCGGTCCTTGAAGAAATCGGCTGAAGATAAAAACGCATAGATCCTTCAATGCTTGGTGTCAGATTGTGGCAATTCATGCCATGCTCGTGTTCAGCAGTCACGGCATTGTTCGAAGGATCTTAATTGGATTACGTAGGTGCCGGTTTGAGTTAAACATTACATAGAATCATGTTAGATTTGTTCGATTCTTCTGCAAATTTCTCAAATGATCACATCATATCGACTGTCATCGTAATATGATGAGAAAAAAGAAAGGAAAAACGAAAATGTGTCAGCAGCTGCATCAGCCTGTTTCAACGAACTTAACGGACTTGATTATAAAAAGGTGGAATTACAGGTTATAAAACGAGGGGACTCGGGTCAAACTCAGTTCTGGACTCACCAGTTCCTCCCGATGACTTCCTTGGAGGAGTAGCCGGTCATGGTGAAGAAGCCGCTGCTCGCGTACAGGATCGGGCAGTCCGGCTTCGTCGCGTCCGACACCACGAACGTCTGCTGCAGCGACGCCAGCGCGTTCTTCAGCTCCTGCGACACCCTCGGCAGCGCGTCCGACCCGAGGCTCGAGTCCTCCGACGTCCGCGTCGAGTCCCCCGCGAACCTCTCCGACGAGTTCTTGCTCCGCTCGCCGCCGTCGCCCGACACCCTGATCGTGAAAGCCGGCGCCTTGACGCTCCCCTCCCCGCCCTCCGGCACCACTTGCAGCCCCCACTCCGCCGTCCGCTCCGCGATGGACGCTCCGGTCAGGATCGGGCCCCGCCCGGTTTGGGAGGCCGACCCGCCGTTGGAGGCCGCCGCGAGATTCGGAGGGCCGAGGTCCGAGCTCGGTTGGGGACGATTGGGGGCCGCCTGATGGTTCTCGAAGGCCATCCATTTGTCGGCTTGCTCTCGGTTGACGAAGACCCGCGGGGACTCTTCAATCTCGTCGGGGGCGACGCGAGGTTGCGATTGGATTGGTACCGAAGCAGGTTTCTCCATCTTCCGACTCTGTTTTCGCCGGGAAATCCTGGAAGCAAGATGAGATTAACCTGAGGAAATGAGCACAAATTCAGCTGCTGCTGGTTGCCAATCATGATTCTGGAACTTGGGTTTTTTTCTTCTTCTTCTAGATTGAGCTTGTTTACATGAAAAGTTGGAACTTTCAGCTAACTGGCTCCCGTAGCTGTTTCTGGGAAGCTCCTTACAGAGTTAACAAGATTTGAGAATAGAAGGTGAAGTTTCAAAGCAAAAGCAGACCAGGACAGCACACTGAAAAGCCAGCAAAACCCATAGAGCCTATTTCAACCACCGAAAACCGACCTGAATAAGAGCTGAGCTTCAGTTGAATTCTGCGTACAATCTAAATGCCGACTGAGCCGGTGGGACTCACTGATCGATGCTCAATTTGGAGGAGCCATCAATATATGGCAGCAGGAGCTTCTTCAGAGTTCAAAAGTCAAGTCCTTGCTGTTTCTTGATGACAATCCCTGCAAGTACTAGCTCTGCCTTCAGTCTCTGGCCTACAATGTTTCTGGTAAGGAATCATCTATCATAAGAATGCCCGAAATGTACAATTTCTCTAGATTTCATCGTTAGGGAGCGTGCCGCAAAGAGAGTAGAACAGCTGGGAAGAGATAGCGTTCGGATATCAGAATTAATATGAGTCGCCAAATGTACTTTCTTCTTACCCAACAAGAAGAAAAAAGAAGAAAATAATACGCTGTGCTCATTGGATGTCCATTTGATCCAGATGAGTTCCTGTGTATGGATGCGCCAAGGCCGTTGATTCTTTATAATCCGTCCAATCGTTGTGGATTTAGCATTTTTCTCCCTGTTTTCCTGGATGTCACGTTTTTGGGGAAAGAAATTGGAAATCTTGAAGCGTTTCCTGAAGCAAACGCAGAAGGAGATTATGAGGCCAGAAAAGATTGATATGGGATCGATCGTTTGATGATAGATTTCGCTGTCACATTAACTTCATTTTGGTCCTTTTATGGAAGGGACCGCGTGCGAGTGCGTGTGGGTGTCATGGAAAGAGATGCGTAAATACTATCGGGACCGCAACATTGTCGCGCGGTCCTGTTAACTTCCACGTCCTTTTGCTTGCGCGTATTTCATCGTTGAAGTCAGGAACGGGCGAATTTACAACGGCCTGACCTCATGAAGTTGGCTAGAGAAAGTCAGTATTAGGTTGCACACGCAACATTACTGCTTGTATGTGGTGAGGGATGATACAGAGGTGCATGGTTTTAGGAATTGAATGAGTCAATGATCAGGCGTGCATTGAATTCTAGTCCTCAGCCATCAATACCGGCTTCCGCATGGCCAAGTATAGTTGGGACTTCTTTTTCTTGCTTGATTATTTCCTTCACCTAACAAGTTCAGCTATTTGAGATGTCCCAAGTTTCGAACGCGAGTCTCGTGTTCCCCTCTAGGCCCTTCGCCCGGTGGATGGGCCGGGGATATATTCTCGAGGCTGAAGCCATTGACTTTGAGATAAACCATCCCGTTACCTGAGACATAGCTCTAGGTGATCCTTTCTTCCGTACACACACATGATACCTAGCATTTATATCCGTTAACACAGTATGCCCTTACACCTGCCATTTATCGCCGAAATTCGCGAGCTATACATTTATCTTCTTCTTATTCTTTTCGCTAGGACGAGAAAGCGAAACAGTCGATGAAGGTACAATGATTGCAGCCAGTGTGTGGTAATAAGGTAGGTCGGAATCCTCCCGTCGGAGGCCATTGATGGACAGACGATGATCTTGTAGATCCTGTGACTAGACTCCAGAGCATCAGACGTCGATGCCTGTGGGTCGAGAGGTACTTGACGATTGTGTGTTGTGTCCCTCAAGAAACAAATTTTCATCTTCATGTGAAGGACGTTCGGACATCACCAAGTAGAGGAGGAGCAGATAAAGCACGTGGCATGGGTTGCAGCCACAAGGGCTTATTTGGTTGTTTCTTGTGGATGCGAGTGCAAAGCTTGAGGCTTTCAGCGAAGACATCTTCATGTGGTGAGTGGGCGACCGCTCAAGAATCTGGAGGGCCCTCCCTAAAACCATCTTCACATCTTCACATTGAAGAGGAGGGCTGGTCATTGCTTGTGGCCATCATTTTTACCTATGAGCTCTCTATGGGGACAAGAGGGACAGGGGTCAATTATGGCACAGGTGGTTTTAAAGCAAAGGTGATGTGAGCACAGTGCGGTTCGATTTGGTTTGGTCTAGGTACCGATTCGCGACAATACAATCTAAAGCTATAATTTGGAAATAGACTGAACCGAAATGTTTTTGCAGCTTGGGGCTTTCTAAATCGAACCCAACAGTTCTTCTTTCTGGTTTTGAGAAATCGCAAACTGAAAGCTGGAATGGAATTAGCTCTAGATAGTTCACTGATTTAATTAAGAATCAGGCCTCTAAGTTGCAACAAATCACAATTCAATTCCAAAATGCAAAGCTAAGCTACTATATAGTTTAAGAAAAAAAATTACGCGACAAAATTTGGTTTTGCTGTTTGATTCTGGTTCAAGAAAAATAACTGCTTTCCTAGTAGAAAAGGAATCCTCTGGCATAATTAAACTGCAAAAGCATGCGTTTGTGATTAATGGTTTAAACCATCTTACAAGAGACGGCCGTTCGAAATTCTAGGAGCACTCGAGTAAATTCCAACTGGCAAGCGGCCAGGTATTCAGAACAATCAAATTTGGACCCGGCCAATGGCCATGGACTGAAAGGAAGTTTGAACTTGACGTTTCCATTAATATAATGAGTGAAACAGACAGATTCTTTTTTCTTGCAGAAATGAGTGGTGTACTAAATGTGTCACAGCATTTTCAACTCATGGAAGACGATAGAGATATAGAGGCACATCGAACTAGCCAACTTCAGAGGCAAATAGACAATCTCAAATAGAGCTGGACTGGACTGGTTTGAGATGGCCTTGCTCCACAAGTGAAGCAAGACAGTCGTCAAACATCTCTTCGACTGACTTGAACTCGAACCCTAAGCTCTTCAGCTTCGACGTATTGTACTCATAGTACGGCCTATCCAGAGGCTCGAACCTGTTAAACAGGAACTCCTAAAACTTAGCAACCAAACCATATACATATATAAACCGATTTCTGCAATAAATCAATGTCAGTAGTTGTCATACATCATCATTTAATCAGGGTTTTTGCAGCTAGCAGGGCTAAATTATGATTAAGGAAGGAAAAGGAGGACGACAGGCCCACGAGATTGATGATGAATGATGATGATATTATGCATTCTTGACCCTTTGATGTGTTGTGTCTCTCGTTTGCAGAGGTTCGTGTACCTATGTTTGTCTGGGACCCGGATCAATGTCCTTCCGATGTCAGTGAGAACTTTTCGTGTGTTACTCGAGTCATCCATCCACCCAGCCAACCGAGAAGTACGAAATCTCAATAGAACTTCTAATTTTGGAATGCGCACATTGAAATTTTTAGCACATGGTAATCTATGATTGAGCAGGTGGACAGGCAATGAAATGATCCTTGAGCACTTTAAAACGTCTCTTCCAAAGGACACAACTGCTATGCCGACATTAAAGAATGTCTCGGCTATGTCCAATATCAAAGGCACAGCATTCAAACAACCAATTAATTGAACTGGTAATTTTTTTTTTTTTTGAAGGGTTGGGTTGTTAGTTTACCAACCTTCTTGGGACCGGTAGAGATGGATAGCGCGACGATAAGAATGATACCAGTTCGTTGTTGTCCAGGACAACTGCACTACAAATGTAGCGCCTGCAAGCACTTCGTTCCTCATACACAAGAACATGGCAGCGCGCGACGTCGTCAATGTGGACGTACCCCATCCTCCCATGCCATTGGAATTT
This sequence comes from Eucalyptus grandis, assembly GCF_016545825.1. NCBI lineage: Eukaryota > Viridiplantae > Streptophyta > Magnoliopsida > Myrtales > Myrtaceae > Eucalyptus > Eucalyptus grandis. Next base: position 27,814,304 of record NC_052620.1, read on the forward strand.
TTCTGTTTCCCCTGCTTTGCATTAGCAGAGCAAGCTCATCTTAATCATGAAACAGATGAAATCACAACTACAAGTTGGTAGATTGGTTGAGTGATTAATCAATTATGGCAAAGGACACCACCTTTAAGTAATCCGAGGACATCAGATGCAGTAGAGCACAGAACCGGTGGCAAACTGGGTCCAATGAGAAATGCTGGAAGCACCGTGACAAGGTCGATTTTGTTCTCGTCGCAGAATTCCCAAGCTGCCTTCTCAGCTAAGGTCTTGGATAGAACATACCATATCTTCCCAGATACACGAAGTTTGTGACATTTATATTAGCCAGATAAATTGTCATAATGCACATCATCCCGCGACTTAATCAAGCAAGAAAGAGATTTTTCAAGACCTCTCCGAGAGCAGAATGTCCCAAAAAACTATACCGGTTTTATAGTACATTACCTGGAGTCTTTCGCAAAGTTCTATGGAGCTCCAAGTCGACTCGTCTAAAGGTACGTTTGGGTCTATATCATCTCTAGCCCGCACTGTCGAAGAAGACGAGGTGAGAACCACACGCCTTAGGTTTGGGTTTTTCTTGCACGAGCGTAGCACATTCAAAGTACCCTCGATGGCCGGTTCCAGGATCTCTGCCTGCAATGCAAGTTGAGCATATCTTATGAAATCGAGTCAACCAAACCTACTGCTTTCGGCACTCGATAGCAACTCATAGGACAGTTTCAGACAATGTCCAGCACTAAAAATCTCGTCAATTTGTTTTACTCCGCGATTCAAAGGTTTGGCCTATTCCCGACGTGACAGAAAATGACTCGAGCACGCTAGGATCTAAAGCTAGAAAAGGTCACAGGCTCAAAGTGGGCTGTGATAACAACTTGCCTTTGGATCTCTAGAAGGTTTCAGTACAGGGGAGGCAGTGTGGAACACGCCCTCGCATCCCATAATCGCGTCGTCGAAGCTTCCCTCTTTCATTAAATCCGCCTTCACCAGCCGGAGTCTCTCTTTCGCTCCCTCCAGCTTCCACAAGTGTGCCACTTTCTTCTTATTCCCTGCCAACGAAGCATTAAAATTATAGCGTCATGTTGGCCAAATTCGATGCTTCTTTAAGGGAAACCAAAGCAAATGATGTTGTACGACAGCCATTCAATGATGACATGCGCTGAAAGTACACGGACCGGGGTCTCTGACTGTTCCGACGACATGATAACCAGATAAGAGAAGCCTTTTGGTCAACCAAGAAGCAAGATAACCAGCAGCTCCTGTAACACAGACTTTGCCTTTATATTCAGAATCCATTTTCTTGTTTTTCACTCACGTACAATGTTTCCAAGTCCTGTTAAAGTGGTGCTATAGCCTGTCATTCGACAATCGTTATATACCAAGAACAGTGTCGCTTCACGGGTTCTTTAGAAATTGTCAAGTGCGGAGAAGGTAAGTCATCTAATGCTCGTGAGCTATGCATATTTCTGAAATCACCCAAAAGAAAAAAAAATGGAAACTCTCTAAAACAGAAAGCAAGATTTAGAGTTTGTTTAGGAGAATCATTGTTTGTATTCAAGAACTTGTGGATGTTTGTGAGCAAGACCGTCACCAGACCAAGCTGTTGTTCTTGATTTAGGTGAATCATTCGAAACCGATGGACCTATTCCCGTCCCATAGCTCAGTTAGCTACACCTAATACCGATCTTCAGTCCGATCCGACTTGCCGAAATCCTTCAAGATACTGAATTTCCCGTGGGTAAGTAGCATTATATTATAAAGCATTAACCTCGCATCATGTCAGAGCTGGCTAACGCTCCGCGACATGCATCATCAACAGACGTTGATCGAACGCCGCTGAGCATAGACGAACATGACCACCGCGCAAGACCGAACATGTTAATGAGAGATAAGAGTCGAGAACTCGAGCTAGTCGAGATTACAGAGTCATCTAGATGGTAAATTTTATTAAACTATATCTTGATTTTGAATATGTGAACAAAGCCCAATTTGAAACTAAGATATGTGATTTAAATTAGGCAAGTCTTGATTGGAATTTTGGTTTATTAACAACCCATTATTGTTGAAGTTGAATTCTTTTGTTGAGTAGGTTTCTTAATTTGAGTCAACTAGTCACATATAAAAACGAGATATTGCTTGATTATTACAAATTAAAGCAAACAATTTGAACAATAAATAAAAGGGAAACAAGGGTGGCATTAGGATTCTATCAATGAGTTTTTCTGAGTGAATTCTCTTGATATAATATTTTATTTTGGGTGTAATCTACATCTAGGAAGAGCTTAAGCGACTGATTTGTCAACTCTGTATTTATAATGAATTTCTTTGCAGCATAATCTCTTTGTGAAATAAGTTCCGACACTTAAACTGGATCACATAATTTAATGTCCTTTGATCTCTCCAATAATTTCTTCTTCTTGCATTAAACTTGAATAGTATAATTCGTTAACTTTTGTATTATTTTCAAATAGAATTTATATATTTACCAACGTGACGAGCTCTTTTAGAATTTGAATATGCCCGAATTTATTTAAATGCTCATTCACAATTTTTTTTTTGGTCAAAGCTCATTTACATATCGTCACGTCACTTTATTCACAAATTTTATGAAACGGTCTTATTTTCGCAAAATACAAAAAGTAACTTTCCTATGTTGAATGATAGGTGGGCCTAATTAAGCCGAGAGCTTTGTCTGATAAGTACAATACACGTGAATCTCATAAACTTGACGAAATCAATTTAGCATTTCAAGATGTCAAGACACGCACTAAAAAAAAAAAAACATCAACATAGTCATAAATCTATTATAATTATGTCAATTTAATTATAATCTTTTTTTTTACTAATTCAGTCTATTCAGTTAATTTTAAATAGGCAGTCCAATGTGGACGCCGACCGTCTAGTCAATATTAATGTGGAATTTTTTTAAAATATTTTTATTTTTCTTTATTTTTATTTTTTCTTTCCTTCTTCCTTTGACTAGTTAGGTCAACCTTACCGATCACTGGTAAGGCTCACCCTCACCAAGCGAATCTCACTAGGGCTGTAGGCAAGATTGAGCTTGCCCTTGCCATTATTGGGCAAGGGCTAACCTTGCCATGGTTGGGCGAGCCTCACCGGTGGCCTCATCAACCCTAGTCTCTTGCTCGTTTGGCGACTAACCAAAGGAAGAAGGAAGAAGGAAATAATAAACAAAAAGAAAGAGAAATAAAAAAAAAGGAAAAATAATAAAAAATTACTACGTCAACATTAATCGGATGGTTGATGCTGACTGATGTCCACATCAGCATCAACTAACCAAAAATGGTCAGATGTACTGAATTGAAGTAAATACAAAAGGCTTAGGATTGAATTGACAAAAAAAATTAGGATTGAATTGGTACAAATATAATAGATTTAAGACTGTTCTGATAATTTTCCCCAAAAAAAGATTGTTGCAATCTTGCATGTGAACAAATTAAAAACATTTGCTGCCATTAATTCATGGATTATTATAAGATTCATCATCGTAGTTATCATTGGATAACATGTGTACTTAGAAATAATTATGTGATAAAATTCATTTAGGTATCGTCCATTCAATAGTGAATTATGTATGTATATAAATACTTTTACACTGATAATGCACATTGATAATGTACACTGATACAAATCCTTCATTTATGGTTTCAAGGCAAATTTCGAGCAACTTGATAGCAATTTGAAGCTGCGTTCGTTACACTTCCCTTGATGGGTGGGGGGAAGTAGGGGAAGTAAACCATAAGATAAAACGCAAACAATAAGCATCATTAATAAATTAATTTTAAGCTTGGTTTTAAGTGATGCGTCAGACTGTGAGTGGCAATTGTATTCATGAACCGGCAGTCCAATACTTCAATCAATGAAATCAATTTTGTGAACAAATTTAAGTAAGTTTAGCATTCCCCCCAATCAATCCATCATTATATGTCGTGCTGACTTGAATTCATTTGCATGTCATCCATCTAATAATGAATGCATGAAAAAAGTTTTACACATGTCATCAATTCAAGGCAAATTTGAGTAGCTTGATAGTAATGCAAAGCTACAAATGTTATACCCCTTGTGTGGTAAGGAGGGGCGGGTCAAGAACAAGTGAGGGTTGCAAGGCTAAAAAACTTCATTCCCATTCGTCCATAAAAATATTGCTTAAAATTCTAACAACCTCAAAATGAAACAAACAATATGGTTAATCTTTTAACGATAGTGAGTGAGGGTGAGTAGAGTATGAGTGAGGGTTGCGAAGCTTGAATGAGCGACCGAGCGACCACAAGTGGCAAACAAGCAAGGAGGAGGGTGAGTTGTGGGTGAGCGAGCAAGAGTCGTGAAGTTTCTAAGTGAGGTAGAAATGTTGGAGAGAACCAAAGAAAAAAAAAAGGATGTTAAGAAAAAAATTAGGTTTTTTAGGCTTTATTAAACTAGTTCCAAAACTAGTTCAATTGATCTAGTTGTTGAGTGGTTCTTCACTCAAAATAAGAAACCAAACTAGTTTCAATGAGAACCTCGAACTGGATTGATTTTTACGGCAGTCCTATCCAATTCCCAAATAGAATCAAGCTGGTTGCACAATCTTAATATTCACAAACCAATAGCAACCTAACACACCATTCAATGAATCAATTTCATGTGTCAATTTTAGTAAGTCTACCATCCCCCTCCCCCTCTCCCCCCTCAAAAAAAAAAAAAAAAAAAAAAAAAAAAGAACCTCACCAATCTATCACGACATCTTGTGCTAGTTTGAAAATCACACATCACCCAACCCATAGTGAATGTATCGAAAAACTTTTATGACGGTAATGTACCTAATGAAAACCCCTTCATTTATTGTTTCATTCCCAATTCGATAGTAATCTGAAGCTAGTTTGGTCACATCCCTTTGGTGGGTGGGAGAAGTAAAGCATAAGATAGATTGCTTACCTAAAAAGAGCGTTTCCAATTTATTAAGATTGATTTTGGTGATGCATTAAATTGGGAGTAACTCCATAAATGAGTGAGTCAAAATCACAAACTAATAATTGTTCAAAAACATCATTTGGTGAGCCAATTTTAGAAAGTTTGGGATATCATCAACTAATCCATCGTGACATGGAATACTTACTTGAAAATGCCGAAGTTCAATTGGACCTCTGGACCCACCTAGTCTGGCCCATCTCTCTTTAATGCGAGTGGTCCAACCGTAGAGTCTCCCAGTTCATCTCGGAAATCCAACGAAAGAATATGAGAAATCAAAATGCAAAATAATAATAATGATAATAAGCAAATCCTAAGTTTTTAGGAGCAAGAAAAAATATAAAACGAGATTTTTAATCCAACATTTCTTCTTTCTTCAATTGTCTTAAAAACATAAAAGGCCAATTTGATATGAGGATTTGAGGAGTGAGAAAATAATAAAACAAGATTTTTAGATCCTAGATTTCTTCTGTGTTCGGTTGTCTTAGGAACATAAAAGGCCAATTTTTTATGCGTATGATTTTGAAATTGCGCTGTGTTTCATTCTTGTATAGCTTCGCCTATAGAGTAAACATGGAGAGCGAGGGAGAGTGAGAGGGAGAGGGTGTTTTTGGTTACGTGGAAGTGCTTAGAATCAAATGTTTAGCCTTTAATTGTACAGACTTATAGTGCGTTTGGTAACCAGTATTCTTGAAAGCATTTTTTACTCTTAAATGATTTTTTATTTATTCTGTTTTCGGGAACAATTTCTAAATTTTTAAAGGCGCTTGGTAACTATCCAAAATTTTTATTTTTGGAATAGAATTAACTTTTTTTCGTTTCTTTTAACATTTTAATATTTTAATACATTTTTCTCTTTTTTTTTTTTTTCCTTTTCATTTTCTCTTCTTCTTCTTCCTTCTTTGTGGCTGATGACCAATTTGGCGTTGAGGTTCGACGAGCTTGCCAGAGCCTCACTTGACCATAGCCAGCCTTGGCCTTGCAAATCTAGGCGAGGTCAACCTCGTCGTGGCCTGGCGAGGCCCAACCTCGCGCCTACTGGCAAGGCTCAAGCCAATGAGCATTGCCTTGGCTCGATGTCGCTAGGGGCCAACGACTAGCCACAAGGAAGGAGAAGAAGAAGAAAAAAAACGAGAAGAGGAAAGAAGAGAAATTAGACTTAATTCTAATAATTATTTTTGGGAACAAATAGTAACTTTTTATACTTATTAATTATATTCCAAATCTATTTCCGTGAACAAAAAATTTACCAAAAAAAAACATGAATTTTTATTCTTGGGAACAAAAAAATTACCAAATTGATTTATTTTCTTTTTTATTATTACAGGGAACAAAAAAATAGAATTAGACACTATTTGGAGTTTTATCAAACATGTTCTTATTCAAAAGATTATAAACTATATCTCAATTTTGAACCTATGAAAGCCCAATTCGAAACTAAGACATGTGATTTAAATTAGGAAAGTCTTGATTGGACTTTTGGTTTATCAACAACCCATTGTGATTGAAGGTGAATTCTTAATTTGAATAGATTTCCTAATTTGAATTGACGAGTCGCGTATAAAAACGAGATTTTGCTTGATTATTGCATGCTAAAGCAAACCATTTGAACAATAAAGAAAAGGGAAACAAGAATACTGTTAGGGTTTTCTATCGAGGAGCTTTTCTTAGTGAATTCTCTTGATATAATATCTTGTTTCGGGTGTTGTTCAGTCATGAGAAGCATTTAATCGATTGATCATTTGTAAACTCTGTATTATCTGTAATCATAATGAATTCTTCGCAGCAAGTTCTATATGTGAAATAAGTACCGATATTCAAATTGAACCATATAATTTGATGTCCTTCGATTTCTCCAATAATTTCTTCTTCTCACCTTACGCTTGAATTGCAAGATTCATTAATTTCCATATCTTTGTGAAAACAAAATTTATTTATTTAGCGACATGGCAAGCTCTTTCAAAATGTGAAGTATGTCCAAATTTATTTAAATACTCGTTTACGATTCATCACGATTCTTATTCACAAATTTTATGGAAACGGTGGTATTTTCGCGAAATACGGAAGTCAACTTTAGTACGTTGAATAGTTGGCGAGCCTTTGTCCAACAAGTACAAATATTAAGTTGCCCAGGTTTTGGGCAGAGAAACTTGACGAAATTATTTGAGCGTTTTAAGATGTGGAGACACGCACCACAAAAAAGATTATTGCCATCTTGCATGTGAACGAATTAAAAATATTTGCTGGCATTATCGATTATTATAAGATGCATTATCATATTCACCGTTGGATAACATGTGTGCTTTAATCAAATTCATTCAGGTATCATTTATTCAATAGTGAATATATATATATATATACATGTGTGTGTGTGTGTGTGTGTGTGTGTGTGTGCATACTTTTACACTGATAATGCAACTAATACAAATCCACCATTTATGGTTTCAAGGCAAAATTCGAGCAACTCGATAGTAATTTGAAGCTGCATTCTTTACACCCCTTTGATGGGTGGGGGAAGTAAACCATAAGATAAGTTGCTTTAAAAAACAAAAAAGCATCATTAGCTTGGTTTTAAGTATTGCGTCAAACTGTAAGTAACAATCGTATTCATAAACCGATAGCAGTCCAACACTTCATTAAGTAAAACCAATTTTGTGAATGAGTTTTAGTAAGTTTCGCATTCCCCCAATTAATCCATCATGATATGTGCCGACTTGAATTTATTCGCGTTTCATCCATCTAATAGTGAATGTATGAAAAAAGTTTCACATGTGTCATCAACTCAAGGCAAATTTGAGTAGCTTGATATACACTCGTTATACCATTTTGTGGTTAGTGAGCGCGAATCAAGAACAAGCGAGGGTTGCAAGGCTAAAAAACTTCATTCCCCATACATCAATAAAGATATTGCTTCAAATTCTAACAACCCGAAAACAAAACAAACAATAAAGTTAATCTTTTAATGATAGTAAGCAAGGGTTGTGAAGCTCGAACAAGTGACGGCGAGAGTCATGAAGTTTTTAAGTGAGGTAGAAATCTTGGAGAGAACAGAAAAAGAAAAAAAAAAAAGGATGTCAAGACTTTATGAAATAAATTCCAAAACCAGTCCAATTAATCCAGTTTTCAAGTGGTTCTTCATTTGAAATAGGGAACCATACCGATTTCAACAAGAACCTGGAACTGGACTGATTTTTAGGGCAGTCCAATATGATTCTTGGATAGAATCAATTTGATTGCACAACTCTAATATTCATAAACCAATAGCAACCCAAAACATCATTCAATGTATCAATTCATATATCAATTTTAGTAAGTCTAGCCGACTAATTTATCACAAAATGCCGTGCTGATTTGAAAATCACGTGTCATCCCTCCAATAGTGAATGTATTGAAAAAATTTTATGCAAGTAACAGACCTACCGAAAGCCCCCTTCGTTTATCGTTTCAAGGCCCTTTGGTGGTGACATACCTACCGTGCTGATTTGATAGTAATTTGATGCTAGTTTGGTCACGTCCCTTTGGTGGGTGGGGGATGTAAAGCATGAGATAGATTGGTTACCTAAAAAGAGCGTTTCCAACTTTAAGATTGATTTTATTGATGCATTATATTGGGAGTAACTCCAAAAACGAGCGAATCAAAATCACGAATTAATAACTGTTCAAAAACATTATTCGGAGAGCCAATTTTAGTAAGTTTAGGATTTCCCCAACTAATCCATTGTGACGTGGAATACCTACTTGAAGATGCCGAAATATTAAGTTCAATCGGGCCTCTGGACCCAACTAGCCCGGCCCATCTCTCTTTAATGCGATCAGTCCAGCTGTAGGGTCTCGAAGTTCATCTCAGAAATCCAATGAAAAAATATAAGAAATTAAAATGACAAATAATAATAATAATAAGCAAATCCTGAGTTTTTAGGAGCGAGAGAAAATATCAAACAAGATTTTTAATCCAAGATTTCTTCTCTGTTTAATTGTCTTAAGAACATGAAAGGCAACTTGATACGAGGATTTAACCACTGGGATTTGCCCCAGTGGCCACCCTTCTAACATGAAAGGGGGAGGTGAGAGGTTCAAATCCCTACCTTCGAGGGGGATGGGGTGGGGATGCGTAAGATTCAGGAGTGAGTTTTGACTCCCACGCCCTACAAGAGGCAGGGCAAAAGTCTGAGAGTGAGTGTAGAGTAGGAATAGAATAGGACTGATCAAAAAAAAAAAAAAAACTTGGTACGAGGATTTGAGGAGTGAGAGAAAATAATGAAACAAGATTTTTAATCCTAGATGTCTTCTGCGTTCAGTTGTCCTAGGAACATAAAAAGGCCTATGTGTGATTTTAATATTGCGCTGCGTTTCGTTCTTGGATTGCTTCACCGCTTCACCTCTGGTGAACACCCAAAGCGAGCAAGCGAGAGAGACCGAGGGAAAGGGAGAGAGGGAGAGAGTAGGAGTAAGCAATTCAGATTTTGTACACTCGATGAAACTTAAAACCTATCAATTGAAATAGGTTCCTCATTTTTTTAAACTTAAAACCTATCATATATACCTTAAAATCTAGAACTTATCTTATCGCAAGTTTTAGGGTTTACTCAGATTCCACCTATATTGTTTTTTTTTTTTTTTGGTAAAGGTAAAAGGTATTATAGCTTTGAACAAAATTACAAGGACTCCACCTATATTGTTAATCCAACGATTACAGTGAATTAAAATCTTCAATAACTACCACTTGTCGCTATAATTTAATGACCATAAAAACACATGGAAAATATGAACATTAATAAAGCAAAAAATTTAGTCCTAAAATAGAAGCTCAAATTAATACTTTCGGATTATACATTCATCATCAAATGATATGAAAGATCGCAAGATTATACGAAAACATGAACCAAGAAAAATATTAAAACTTATTTTATGTTCTAAGTTACATGTTATAGGTTTTAAGTTTTAGATTCCTTCAACTAAAAACCTGGAACTTATCCATCGAAAAAGGTTCTAGATTTCTCATTTTTTAGAATTTAAAACCTTAGTCTACATACTTTCAATTTTGAAATCTTTAGGTTTTTACTGATTTAGTTCTCATATTCTAAATTCTATCATAAAATCATGCTCATTTCTAAGAGAGTTCATCATTACTTTGGGCGGAGACATCTTACATAGAATACGAAATAAGTATGGAGCTTCACCGCCTCAACTGTCTTTCGGCTTCCTGACCTCGTCTTTTGTCTTTTCGCGCATCCTCTCGACTCTTCTTTCTTCTTTTTTCCCTTAACTTTGGTCGTTGTTTTCTACGATTTTACAAACCGGGTGGTTGAATCTGTGGCCCTGTTCGTTGTTGCTGTCTCCTTTGTGGTACGTTGAACGTGGCCATGTTTTTCTGTTGCGTCCCATCCAATTTGAGCAATTTATCGACTTTCCACTCCTTGTTTGCTTGACCGCGTTGCATCTGACTAGGATCTTGAAGTTCATCTCAGAAATCCCCGAGAAAATAGGAGAAACAAAACAGCAAATAATAATAATAATAATAATAATAATAAATTTAGGAGAGAGAAAATATATAAGAAAATTTTTTAATCCAAGATTTCTTCTCCGTTCAATTGTCTAAAGAACATAAAGGGCCAATTTGATACGAGGATTTGAGGAGTGAGAAAAATAATGAAACAAAGACTTTTAATCCTGGTTTTCTTCTCCGTTCGGTCATCTTAAGGAATATAAAAGACCAATTTTTGATACGTCTCATTTTAAGATTGCGCTGTGTTTTGTTTTTGGATCGCTTCGTTGCTTCGCCCTAGAGTAAACATTGAGATCAAGCGAACAAGAGGGAGAGGAAGAGGGAGAGAGTATTTTTGGTCACATGGAAGTGCTTAAGAATCAAATCCATGGTGTTTGTAAAGACTTATTCAAAGATTTATTAAATTATATCTCGATTTTGAACTTGTGAAACAAGCCAATTTGAAACTAAGATGTGTAATTTGAATTAAGAAAGTCTTGATTATCAACAACTCCATTATTATTACCAAGACTTATTCAAAGATTTATTAAACTATATCTCGATTTTGAACTTGTGAAACAAGCCAATTCGAAATTAAGATGTGTAATTTGAATTAGGAAAGTCTTGATTGGACTTTTTGGTTTATCAACATCTCCATTATTATTATCAGGTATTAGGAAAGTGGTTTATCAACAACTCCATTATTATTACCAACCGTGGGTAGGATCAGAGAGAAGCTCTGGATTTGTATTTACTTGTGAATGAGGTTAGTACAATGAGAGGAAGGAGACCCCTATATATACAAATACAAGGTAAACCGTATCCGTAGATCTCTCATCGATTTAACGGTGGAGATCACATCTCCCCAACTACTAACTACACATATTTATTACATATGAATACAATTACTATATTGCCCACCCTCAATAGTATTTTAGAAGACTTGAGAAAACCCTAGTACTCAGATACAAGTCGAGGGTCGCTTGATCCATAGATGTGTCACAGTCGTCTCTTAAAACCCTCTTGGATCGGCTTTCTTTCAAGCCGTGACACTAGTCTCTCGAGGTAAAGGGGCCCGACCCTCCGGTGTCATCCAAGCACGGGGGCCCATGGTGGAGTCATCAATTATAAAAATAAATAAAAAAAGAAACAAAACAACTCCATTATTATTGGAGTTGAATTCTTAGTTTGAATAGATTTCCTATTTTGAATTGACTGATCACATATAAAAATGATATTTTCTTGATTATTACATACTAAAGCAAACAATATGAAAAAAAAGAAAAAAAAAGAAAAGTGAAACAAGAGTATTGTTAGGGTTTTCTATGAGGAGTTTTCCTTAGTGAATTCTCTTGATATAATGTATTGTTTTGGGTGTCGTCTAGTCATGAAAAACATTTAATTGATCGATCGTTTGTAAACTCTGTATTCTTTGTTGGCATAATGGATTTCTTTGGAGTAGGTTCTTCCTGTAAAATAAGTTTTGACATTCGAACCGAACCACATAATTTGAAATCCTTTCATTTCTCTAATAATTTCTTTTTCTCGTGTTAAACTTGAATTGCAAGATTCATAAGTTTCCGTATTATTTGAAAACAAAATTTATTTTGTTAGCAACGTGGCAAACTTTTTTAAAATGTGAAATATGCTCAAATTTATTTAAATGCTTATTTACAATTCACCACGACGCTTTATTCTCAAATTTTATGAAACGGTCGTATTTTTGCAAAATACGGAAATTTACTTTAGTACGATGAATAGTTGGTTAGTCAAGAGTTCCGTCCAACAAGTATGACTCTCAAGAACTTATGGAATTAATTTAGCATTTTAAGATGTGGAGACACGCACTACAAAAAAAGATTGTTACAATCTTGCATGTGAACGAATTAAAAACTTTTGCTGGCTTTAATTCATGGATTATTATAAGATTCATTATCATATTCATCGTTGCATGAATAACCTGTGTATGCAACTAAAACAAATCCATCATTTATGGTTTCAAGGCAAATTTGGAGCAACTCGATAGTAATTTGAAGCTGCATTGGTTACGCCCATTTGATGAGTGTAAGATAAATTGCATAAAAACCAAAACACAAAAGGCATTGCTTACATATTAAGCTTGGTTTTAAATAAGCGTTAGATTCTGAGTGATAGTCGTACTTATGAACTAATAGCGATCCAACGCTTCATTCAGTAAAATCAATTTTGTGAACAAATTTTAGTAAATTTAGCATTCCACTAGCTAATCTATCATGATATGTCATGTTGACTCGAATTCATTCATGCTTCATTCAATTCATGCTCCATTCATCTAATGGTGAATGTATGAATTTTTTTTTTTACACGTCATCAATTCAAGGCAAATTTGAGTGGCTTGATGGTAATTTGAAGCTACACTCGTTATACCCCTTTGGTGGTAAGTGGGGGCGAGTCAAGCACGAGCAAGGTTGTGAGACTGAAAAATTTCATTTCTCATTCATCCATAAAAACATTGCTTCAAATTCTAATAACCTAAAATCAAAACAAACAATATAATCAATCTTTTAACTAAGTGAGGGCGAGTTCATGAGCCATGGCAAGCAGCAAACAAGCAAAAAGTAGGGTGAGTTGCAAGCGAGCAAGAAAAAATCGTGAAGTATCTAAGTAAGGTAAAAATCATGAAGAGAACGGAGAAAATGATGTCAAGAGAAAAATTGGGGTTTTTAGACTTTATAAAATTAGTTCCAAAATCAATCCAATTAATCTGGTTTTTGAGTGGTTCTTCACTTGAAATAGGGAACCGGACCAATTCCAATGAAAGCCTAGAACTAGACTAGTTTTTAGGTCGGTCCAATCTAATTCTATGATAGAATCAATCTGATTGCACAATCCTGATATCCACAAATCAGTAGCAACCCAAGACATCATTCAGCAAATCAATTTCGTATGTCAATTTTAGTAAGTCTAGCCGACTAATCTATAACAACATGTCATGCTGATTTGAAAATCAAGTGTCATCCATCCAATAGCGAGTGTATCAAAAAAATTTATATCAGTAATGTACCTAATGAAAACCCCTTATTTTATAGTTTCAAGGCAAATTTGAGTAGCTTGATAGTAATTTGATGCCAGTTTGGTCATATCCTTCGGTGGGTGGGGGGAGTAAAGCAAAAGATAGATTGCTTACCTAAAAGAGCATTTTCAACTTATTAAGATTGATTTTAGTGATGCATTAGACGAGCAAGTCATATTCGCGATTCAAACACATTACTCGATGAGCCAATTTTAGAAAGTTTGGGATTTTCCCAACTAATCTAGCGTGACGTGGAATGCTTATTGGGTTTCGAAGTTCATATCGGAAAATCCAACGAGAAAATATAAGAAATCAAAATGTAAAATCAAAACAGAAGATAATAATAATAATAATAATAATAATAATAATAATAATAATAATAATAATAATAAGCAAATCCTGAGTTTTTAGGAGCCAGAGAAAATATAAAACAAGATTTTTTATCCAAGGTCTCTTCTTTGTACAGTTGTCATAGGAAACATAAAAAGGGCAATTAGAGCGAGAGAAAAATAAAAGACAAGATTTTTAATCCAAGTTTTCTTCCGCGTCCGCTCTTCGTAGGAGCATAAAAGCCAATCTTTGATACGTCTGGAGTGCACACCGAGAGCGACGAGCGAGGGAGAGGGGAAGAGAAGGAGAGAGAGAGTCCGTGAAAAGCTTCAAAAATCATTACTTTGGGCGGAGACATCTCACACAGGTATGGAGCTTCGCCGCCTCAACTGTCTTTCGCCTTCGTGACCTCGTCTTGACTCTTGTGTCTTTTCGCGCATCTCGACTCTGGTTTCTTTTTCGTTTTTGTCGACTCGGGTCGTTGTTTTCTAGGATTTCAAGAATTGGGTAGTTGAATCTGTGGTTGTTTTTGTTGTTGTTGTCTCCTGTATTGTATTGTGGGCATTGAACGTGGCCGTGTTTTCTTGTTTTCGTCGCATCCGATTTGAGCAATTTGCCGACTTTCCGTTCCCCGTTTGCTCGAGGCGTTGCATCTGACTAGGGTTTTACTGGGTAGGAAACAGAAGTGACGAGTGATGGATACTGGAGGGAATTCTCTCCCGTCTGGGCCTGATGGGGTGAAGCGGAAGGTGTGCTACTTCTATGACCCGGAAGTCGGCAATTACTACTACGGCCAAGGGCATCCGATGAAGCCGCATAGAATCCGCATGACGCACGCCCTGCTGGCGCACTATGGCTTGCTCCAGCATATGCAGGTCCTCAAGCCCGTCCCCGCGAGAGATAGGGATCTCTGCCGCTTCCATGCCGACGATTACGTTGCCTTTCTTAGGAGTATAACCCCCGAGACGCAGCAGGATCAGCTGAGGCAGCTCAAGAGGTTCAATGTTGGAGAGGATTGTCCTGTGTTCGATGGCCTTCACTCTTTCTGTCAGACTTATGCCGGAGGCTCGGTTGGCGGTGCCGTGAAGTTGAATCACGGTCTCTGCGATATCGCTATCAACTGGGCAGGTGGGCTGCATCATGCTAAGAAGTGCGAGGCTTCTGGATTTTGCTATGTCAATGACATCGTGCTTGGCATATTGGAGCTCCTTAAACAGCATGAGGTTTGCATAATCAGCATCTGTTCATTTAAATGCTTTATCATATGACCTGCTTTCATTGGCTTGATTACGAGTCCTGGAAACGATTGCTTGTGATTTTGTTTATGTAAATTACAGTAGAAGAATGCTGTGTAGCTGTTATCTTGTCTAATCATTAGAGGCTTCCTATTTGATAGATTTAAAAAAAAAAAATCAGGGATGGAGTTTTCTCTATTTGGTTAATGGATTTAGTTTGCTAACTTCTCCTTCCCTACCCATCATTTGAGAACGGTAGCACTACTGTCAATCATGCTAATCATTGGGGTGGAATGGTCCGTGTGTCATGTATTAGGGAGAATGCATCTTGTTTAGTTTTGTTTATGTTCTCAAATAAAACCTTTTTGTTCTAATGATTAAAGCAAAAGACATTAGGTATATTTATCATGTTATGTCAACGGCATTTACTGTTAGATTATGAGTTAACTAATCCACATGGCCAACTATGACTCATAATATCTATCATTTTCTCTGTTTAAGTTCCTTACTGACTTTTTATCTGTTAAATTTGCAGCGCGTTTTGTATGTGGATATTGATATTCACCATGGGGACGGTGTTGAAGAGGCTTTCTACACAACTGATAGGGTCATGACCGTTTCATTTCACAAATTTGGTGATTACTTTCCTGGTACTGGCGATATACGTGACATAGGATATGGCAAAGGGAAATATTACTCCCTCAATGTTCCATTGGATGATGGGATTGACGACGAAAGCTACCATTCTCTGTTCAAACCAATAATTGGAAAAGTAATGGAAGTGTTCAAACCCGGTGCTGTGGTCCTTCAATGTGGCGCTGACTCTCTGTCAGGAGACCGATTAGGATGCTTCAATCTATCAATCAAAGGACATGCAGAATGTGTCAGATACATGAGATCATTCAATGTGCCAGTGTTGCTGCTAGGAGGCGGTGGTTACACCATTCGTAATGTTGCTCGTTGCTGGTGCTATGAGGTATTTTGTTGTTCTGATGTTCTCTGGAGCACTTTTAATCACACTATAAATCATTAGGTTTCATTGGCTAGTGGAAGGGCCAGGTCTTATAACCCCTCTTGTTCTAGAGTCCAGACATGGGATTAGACATAAGAATCTTAATGGTGAAATGGAGTTCTATAAGCTATTATTGTAGGCAAACTCTACAAGCGATATACTATCCCTTCTCATCCTATCCAGCTGGCATACACTCTTGTCATTGTTACTATTTTCATGTTTGAAAATAGAAAATTTGTACTGTTCTATTTGAGTAATTGCTTTGTCATTAATTTGGTATCTTTGAGGCAGACTGGAGTGGCCCTTGGACTTGAAGTTGATGATAAGATGCCACAACATGAGTATTATGAATACTTCGGTCCTGACTATACACTTCATGTTGCTCCGAGTAACATGGAAAACAAAAATTCGCGACAATTGCTTGAGGATATAAGATCGAAGCTTCTCGAAAATCTCTCTAAGCTCCAGCATGCACCCAGTGTCCCATTCCAGGAAAGACCCCCTGATACTGAGCTCCCAGAGGTTGGTTTCTCTGGTTAAATATGCTATACTCTATATAGTGATTGCTTATGTTATGTATGGGGAACAATCTGTTGGATGATATGGTGAATGCTTTTCCCTTGTTTTATCTTATCCAAGTTTTTATGTCCATAGACGCATGTCCTCTTGATGATCAAGGAAAAGAGATTTCTTGTTGATGCCATCTTTATGATGAAGCAATAATCATGAATTCTGTTTTATCTGCTGGAGCAGCAAAATGCTGTGAGATCCCCATTCTTTTAATTGGACCCATCCTTTTAGCTAGTTAAATGGACTGTTGTAATATAAGTGGCAGCTTTGCCTTACTCAGATTAGGGCTGGTCATTCATGTGCTTGTGTCATAATGGGGTTTTGTAATTGTTTCTAATCGTATCATTGAATAAATTTACGTCTTTGCTAATTATGCTCTACGACATGTATGTTAAATTTGTGTAACTTAGTATTGCTTTTGGGTTTGTCATATAATCATGTGTAAACTCGTTAACTCGTGTTGTTAATTGCCAGCACTAACTTTGATGTGTCAAGATTTTTTCTAATATCTCTTCCCTCAAATTCCAAGTGTCTCGTATGCTAAATATTCACGAGTATGTGATATTGGTAAAATAACATTCCTACGATTGCATTTCTGGAAGATCTTGAATTTCAAACATATCAGTTTGTGGCATTGGTTTAATTGCTGGTTGCAGGACTGTTTCTTCCTAACTTTATGGAACTTGATTGTTTGACTAGATTTTTGTTTTTTTGTAATTTTTAGGCTGATGAAGATCAAGAAGATCCGGATGAAAGATGGGATCCAGACTCTGACATGGATGTTGACGAAGATCGGTATGTTTTTTCTCCTCTCCATTCATTTCCATCTTATTTCACTGTTTTATCATTAACTGAACTTATAATATTGCAGCAAGCCCCTGCCTAGCAGAGTAAAGAGAGAACTAATAGTAGAACCTGAGGTCAAAGACCAGGTTGGTCCGTTTCTTATCTAAGTAATGTGTAATTTTAAGTACTATTCGCTTTAATCGACATTTTAGTTTCAGATTTGTAAGATTATCCTATCCACCTTGTAAGTTTTTCTTTTTGTCCCCTCTTGTGTGAAATTGTGGATATCCATCAATTATAGTCCATGCATTAGTCTTTGAATTTTTGCAGCAACACCCATTTTGCGAGATGTTTTGAGTAATGCCGCACATGTACACAATGTGGAATTGAATCCTGGGATGTCAAAATGCATAGATAACATCACTAGCCTGAAATAATGACTTGTCGGTGATGGCCAACTAGCTTTAGTTTACAATTTTTTAAACTCAATTTCGTATGATTCAAAATCTTGAAAATAACTTTGTTTCTCTGTCATATGGCTGAGGGAAGACTTCTTTTTGTTTGAGGTTCTTTTGCTTCTGGTACTGCGATATTTGACCTAATTACTCTGCACCTTCTATTGCAGGATTCCCAGAAAGCATCTATAGATCATGGAAGAGGGCTTGACACAACACAGGAGGATAATGCATCTATAAAGGTGACTGAAGCTGTAAAATACATCACCATCGTTCATTTTGATCAATGGACTGGCATAATAAGCTCCATTCGTGTGGTTTTTGCAGGTCTCTGATATGAATTCTATGATAACAGATGAACAGAGCGTGAAAATGGAGCAAGACAATGTGAACAAACCATCTGAGCAAATATTCCCTAAATAGATTGTCCATTGTTGGTAATTGACTTGTAATATGCTTCTGTGGCAAATTATTAAAGCTTATGATGTCAAAACGTAGCTCTTTTTTGTGTGAACTATCATGCTAAATTAAACCTCAGCAAATACTGCTTCCTTGTTTTATAGATCCAGACATTTCGATTTTGTGTAAAGTTGACAGTTAAGCTATTGAACTCCCAGTACGGTTCGTTAGATTTTAAACTGATCAATGAAATCTTCATAGTTTTATGATAGAGGTTATGTATGGTTGATTATCCAAGTTCCTAATACTGGCTTAAAATTTTTGTGGTAGTGGCATTTCTTCTTAGTCGTTGCAACGATGTGACTATATACAGTCTGTTGTTTTGATGATATTTGCACCCATCCCACTCTATATCTTGCCGATTGCACCAACAGAACAACTACAGCTGAAAAAACCACAAGAGACATTTAATCAGAGATTTTTTCTTTATTCTGTTTCACCGGAGCATGGGTTTCACCGTGCGTGCAAGACTGTACGACGCAATAACACAACTTGAGAGGTTTTACAGTGAGAGTGCCAGAAATCATTATGGGATCATCAGGACAAGGTTTAAGAGTAGTCCAGTGATCCTTGTCAGGAACATGCCATGCTTTAGATGTCGGAAAACTTCGCATTATGCAGCAGGTAGCACGTCATGAGATGATGAACAAGAAACATCCCATACTGTTGTCTGATTATATACAGTGCCTATTCAAACTGCATTTATGTTTCCACTATCACCCTGATTCGAGAAAAGAATGAATGGTACAAGCATGTTGAAATGATACCCGAGTAAAAATTGGTGACTGGAAAGTATAATGAGAGCTTCATGTCAAGTATGGGCTGTCCCCGTCCCTCTCTAATTCTCATTTGCAGAACCATCGGGCGAGTTCCAATATTAGCCCGCAGCAATTTGAAAATGGAGTTGTCATAACATAGTCTGCTTCTCGGTTCCTGGGTTTTATGGCATAGAGCACCATCTGAAATGTACGCTCGTCACTGGAACGCATCTGATGCGGTCGAACTCCCCAGACTTCAGCAACTGCTAAATTACCCAAGCTGCTAAAGAGTTTCAGACACCATAGCAGTCCCTTTCTGAATTATGACTACTCCTTTCCACGCCTTTCTGTAAAGATGGATGTGAATCTCATCTCTCTAAGCCTTATAGACCCAAAGGTAGTTTCAAATTAGCTGGAAGAAGTACCCATTGAAGCAGCCAGATACAGTTCACGGTGATCGAGCAGAACCACCTAGGAAGTTGCTTTGCTGCTTTCAAACAGGGGTTTGGTCTGTGCCTGTGCTGCTTTATACCCGACTTTTTGTCCATCTTGTAATGATAGGTGCTGTATAATTAAAGATTTCACATGGAGACATTCATTGTCAAGCACTGATGATCACAGGAGTGAAGCCTGTCATTTAAATAATTCTTTCATCGCTAGAACTCTGCATGGAAAGGGAGAAAAAGAAAGGAACGGAAATCAAAATAGATAACTATGCGTGCGTCTCTACACTAGTGCGGACACACAAATGCAGCATATCACGCACTCACCCACAAATAGGAAAAATGAGACATGCGAGTGCACAAACAGAGTCGATACTTTCCCATCTCACCTCTGGTATCTGAGCAGTAATTCTGTTCTTTATGAGGACATACATAAAAGCATTAAACTTGTAGACATGTTTGTCATTACCCTATATTCTCCTCTTAACATTTTGTTTATTGAATTGTATCAGTAAAGTTTCTGACAAAAC
Organism: Eucalyptus grandis; assembly: GCF_016545825.1. Taxonomy (NCBI): domain Eukaryota; kingdom Viridiplantae; phylum Streptophyta; class Magnoliopsida; order Myrtales; family Myrtaceae; genus Eucalyptus; species Eucalyptus grandis. The sequence goes on from NC_052620.1 coordinate 27,834,381, forward strand.
CCTAATAAATTACAGCCACTTCTGCAGCTGCTGCTTTTCACTGTGAAATTGTGAAAATAATACGTGAGCCAAGTGAAATAAGACCATGTGTTTTCTTGTGAACTCTAGAGGGAGTTATCTATTAGAGAGTACTTGAAGTTGGGGATGAAACCTGCACGTCAGGCTGATGCACTCTCTGTCCAAAAGACCAACAGGGTGTCCACTATGATCTTTGATGTGCTCTGAAACGACTGCAGCATGGCTCAAGCCATGCCTGTTCATACTTGTACGAGCATAAAGAAGATTCATGCTAGGAACTGCCGTCCAGGGGACTTGACATTTGCCATCCTCAAGAGAGCACAGTTCAGACACTAAAAGCTCCTGTGAAGAAAAGTCGACATGTGAATAAGGGCACTAGTTGCAGAAGATTCAGTCTGGCAAACTCATATGTTTACGTTTTTTTTTGGGTAAAAACTCATATGTTTACATTGTTCTTCCTCACTAAACTTCACACTTGGCCATTTTGTAACCGCTTTGCTTCCTTATATCAAAATGATTTCCAGGGTCGTTTTTCCTTACATTCAGTTGATTTTCAGGGTTAGGTATGTCGAGGAATCTTTGCACTATTACTCTAGACTTGTAGGATCAGTCACATTATATTCCATTCAAAAAGAATTCTTAAAGCACATTTGAAGCTAGATATGATAGTAAAATCGAAAAGAAGTGCCAACCTTTGGTTCTTTGCTTCTTGTAGTAGAAGATTTGCCGAATCCTTGAATGTCCTCTAGTGTAAGTAGCCCGACCAAAATTCTATCATCATCAACGATTACTGCACATGATTGCTTCTCTGCAAGCATGAGGCTCACAGCTTCTGACAGCAAAGTTCTTCCTTGGACAGTGACATATCTTGTCCTCATGGCCTGCGAAACCAAAACTCTCCCTTCCAACTCTTCAATTCCTTTAGTGGGTTCCTCCAGACATAGCGAACTTTCGACATCACAAAGGTTATAGGTGTTTGTAGTTGTTTCAGTAAGTGTGTAAGAAGAAGGTACTTCACTACTGCTGCCAGAAGTTCTAAAATTTTGAGTTACAGGAGCATTTCCTTCGTAATTTTTTGTGGCATCCTTGTCATCTAGCTTACTGTCCTTGCTGTCTCTTCTTTTGGACTGTCCAGATGTAATCAATGAAGACAATCCAACAGCCCCAAGTAGTGGTAGAACTATCCGATAGTCCTGTGTCAGTTCAAAAAGCAACAGAACTGAAGTAAGAGGCACCTGACAGACCCCCGCCAGAGTAGCAGCCATTCCCACCTGCAACAAATTTTTCTGTCATTGGGCATTTTGATTTTTCTGCATAAAGATGGCACAGGACTCTAAAATCACAGTGAAGTGGATTTTTAAGTGATTTTACACTGCCACATTTGCCGCATGGTTATGTTTACACAAGAACCCAACAAGATGTCAAGGTAATATTTCCATAATGCCAACCAACAACCTCAAGCCTAAGCACTCCAAATGTAGGGAAAACTCTCTCTTGTGGGTTGACTGATATAAATGAATCTTATTCCCATAGATTTGTTACAACTTCTTGACATGAAATATGCATTGGCAAGCATCTGACACCTTTCTGGTCAGAATATGCCGTGGAGAAAGGCTTGTTAGCATGCGTGTTTCTCCATACATACATAAATCTCGTCAACTGTTGACATGTTTTTGTGTATGTCAATCTAAAAATCGACAGTGCTGATGACAATTAAATTATGGAGAAGAATCAGGCCATATAGTGCTGATGACAATTAAATTATGGAGAAGTACCAGGCCATATGCTTGAGGTGATGCCACATCCAAAATGGAGAGAGGGACTATTGCATTCAACTGGGAAAGTACAGAACTAATTAACTTCCCGTACGCTGTCCCAGTTGCTGCACCAATAAAAAGGGAGGGGGCATAGTAACCACCTACTAATCCTGAAGCGCGGCACAGAGAAGTTGCTAGTATTTTAACAGCTACTAATTGAAGCAATAGATCAGCAGATAGACCTTTCACAAATGGCCGAGATTCCAACAAAATGTCAACATTCTCAAAACCCCAGTAGAGTATTTCAGGATATGCCAAGGCTATAAGGCCAACTGTTAAGCCACCCATTACAGGAAAGGCAGCCCTTGGCATTCCGGTGGCTTCATGAATATTGTCAACGATGACCAACATATATGATGTACATCTAGACAATGCCAATGAAACCAAGCCGCATAGGGCACCCAATAGAAGATACAGTGGGAGTTCTGAAAATGAATTGAACAAATTCCAGATCAGCAAAAGTAGAACTGTTGTTTCTCCAAGATTTGAAGTTAAGAACAGAAATGCTCATCAGATACAGTCATGCATAAATCATGTGAGCAATCCAGATTCTTTAGCCGTTCACCACATGAACAACAAGGTCACAAGAGGTGGATGGCATGTTTACCAAAAAAGAGTCGCACCAATCTTCTGCAAAACAAGACAGAAGGACTAATAGTAGCAACACCTGTGTCCATGACAGCATGAGAAGCATTGACATAGAAAATAATTTTCATGATTACTATCCACAAAGCTAAAGCAACGGTGAAATTATATAAGAATAATTTTGATAAATAGAGTCCCTCTAGCCACTTGAAGAGTTACTAGAACGAGGCAGTCTGTGAATTTCAAGTCAGCGCTTGCGATGTCAGCAGCAGCAGCTACTTTCTTGTCCATTCAATCAGTGGAAGAGAGACTTAGTAATTGCAATTAGTGACCCAAAACTTGAATCAGTGTGCTTGAGGACTGCTGCTTTAGTGCAGCAGAAATAGAAGCAAGTAGTTGCATCCATGGTACTGCTCTAGATGTAAAAGAATGGTTACAGATGTACCAAAACCAAGGTTAAAATTCCTGATCTGGGCAATGAACCCTCAGAGTTGAATGCATTCCAAAACTAATCTTTCTAATGTTTTAGAGTATTCTCAAGAATTGCATTAAGCTAGTAAAGTTACATTAACACAACGCTCGAACTATGACTTGTAAAAGGCCAAACATTATCATGCTTCTACATTATCTGCATCCAAGCAAGTGGCAGATGGCAAGCAAAAGGCAATTGGGTGAGGCATAAGTCTTAACCGTCTTCTACATCAATTTCAGTGCCTAAACTTTAGAGTACTTTTAGACTTTAAAATTTAGGAAGTAAAACTCCAAGATGGAATTAGAAGCCTTTCGAGGTTCTCCATGCATGATTATTGAAGCCCACGATGAAGTAATTTTAGCCTCCAGATGGCTGATGCGTGTCAAAGTAAACATGGTTTAAGAGAGAGCAGTGAGCACATAATTCATCAAGAGAATTTGGCGTGTGGTTTCTTTCTTTTTTAAAGCAAATTTAACATGTTTAGCGGAAAAGATGTCTAACAGAAGCCTTTAGAGACTGAACAATAAGCATGTCTATGTAAGTGGTGTCCATTGATAATGCACGACTTACCCCCAGGTGATCGGAAGTCATATAGTGGGACTTTGAAGGCCGGTTGAGAGCCAAGACCGACTTCTGATACTATCGAAGCGATGACAGCACTGAGGATAACCATAGAGGTCGTATTTGTAAGTGAGATGGATAAATCTGCTGGGGAGGGCCATAAGACAGACTCCACAGCAAAAAAACAACCAGCAACAGCAGCATTAAAACCTAGACACAGACGAAACAAGTATCAGAATTCAAGAGAAACATTAGGAGGCGTTTAGCCAGAACTCCTTAATCATAAGGATGCTACAGGGCAACTTCCCTCAATGCCGATTTATACCCACCTGTTTCAGATATTCATATTATAATTCTTCCTTAGGAATAAAATATGAATTAACGCTGAACTTATGGAACTCCCAATCTCTTAGCTAAATTGCTTTGCATTGTTAGTAAAGCTTCCTATGAAATAAAAACATGAAAGGATATTAAACAAATGGAACTGTTAATCTCTTAAACTAAACTACCTTGCATTGCCATTGAAGCTTCCTATATAAAACCCTAACAGAAAACCCCGAACAGATAAACAACCCTTCTGCAGAAACTGAAAATTCCTATGTATAGGGCGTGTTTGAGCGACTCAGAAGGCACATGGGCTGTCCAGTTAAATATCCACCTGAGGAAATTCCAGCAGCAGACCCCGCCGCCACAAGCGAGAGCCTTCTTTGCGAACTCTTATCAAACAGTTTGCCGACGCCCTTCGCTACCGACGCTCCAATCTCCACACTGGGACCTTCCGGGCCCAGAGAATTCCCAGTACCTAAAGTAACACAAGCAGCCGCAGCCTTGAGGAGCGGCCTCAATCCGGCCTTCACTACATCTCCCTCACCGACCTCTTCTAAACCAGCCCTCACGGCGTTCAGCGCCCCCACGATCAGACCACCGCAAGTAGGGACAAGAATGACCCGCGTCCAGATAGCCTCAACGGGCGCTTCTCTGAGCCACGAAGCTCCCCTCGAAGGTATCCCGTCCCAGAAAAAATCGCGAATTTCGTGAACCCCATTGTTGAATAGCACTACGCTGATGCCAGTCAAGAGACCGACCAAGCAAGAAGACACGACGACCCAGTTCCCATTTTCCTGTGACAATGCTTCTTGAATCACGCTTTCCACGACGCCGCCTCTGCTTCTCTCTTGGGTGCGCTCTCGCGGGCCGAGAGCGTCGTCAGCGCTATCGTCTTGAAGAAGGGACGAGTCGTTCTCTTCATATCTCGAACAGCGAATGTGGACAACCCTGCTGGCGGGAGACGAGGATAAAGATGAGCGCTTTGAGAGCAAGGACGATGGTGGCGGAAGTGACGGAGAGGATTTGGGGATTGGGGATTCGGAGAAGAGCGGAAGCGGAAGTGGAGGTTGGCGCGAGCTGGAGATGAGCAGTGAATGATGGAAGCTCGCCATTGCTGTTTTCATTTTTGCTTCAGGCGCTGTTTCACGGATAAGGAGGAGCAACTAAAGCCACAAGAGTGTATCGCCGAGATCGAACCCAACTGTAAATAACTGCTCCAGGACTGACCCGTAAAATGTTAAATTAACTTGAAAACCCGGGCAGTTTATGTTGTTATTATTATTATTATTATTATTTTCGGTCTATGAGCTTTCTTCTTGTAGTCTCAATCTTAGTTTATCCATCTATCCAATTATTGACACGACGAAAGATATTATCAAAATCATTGTTTGTTAAAAATAAAAATATTAATCCACTAGTGGATAGCAGAGTTGGTTCGACTTTGAACACTTTATCGCAGAGGCCCTAGAATTGAAACTCCACAACTTCATCGCAGAGTCCTTGAAGTGGAGGCCCGTGGTGAAGTCCTTGATTACCAAAAAGCAAAACTATTATTCACATAATACTTTATGATTCAAATGATGCTATCCTCCATAACGACCTGAAATTTTATTTGGTATGATAAAATGGAATAAAGTGGGGTCATAAAATAAGCAAGGATTAAAACGGATTACAATGAAGATTCTAATCTCCATATGTTTGATGAATTTTGAGAATATGGAATGTAATTCTCATATTTGTTTGTGATAGAAGTTTTGATGGGATAAAATGGAATGATAATGGGATTCTCCTTACACTTGAATTTACTTAAATTAGGCTAAAATATATGATGTGATTAAATGCTGATTGTAATTTAAAATTAATTAACAAAGACGATAATCATAAAATACGAAAGTTCAATTAGTTTAGTAAATTCATTTTCCGAATACATAATTAACTTAATATAATATTGTAGTATTAATTTAATGTACTGAAATTTTCAATTAGATGTTCACCTCTAATATCCGTTCATACTATGGTTATCCACTAAACTCATAAATATAACTAAATTAATCCATATATCTATGTTCAACGACATGTACAATCAAATTATATCTTATAAAATAAATTAGTCATTGTAGTTTATAATCATAATTTCCCTTAATTTGAATGTTCATGATGATGAGTATTTACAACTGTAAATCTAGATTTATAAATTATAAAATTTCACAATCGATATTTTAGTTTAAAATAGAAATAGAATCACGACTCCTCCATAATCCCATTCCCAACCAAATCACAGGGGTGAAAGGAAAGGGGATTCCAAGGATTAGGTGAATGTGCAATTGCATGATCGTATTGAAGAATAAAAGGACCAAGGTCTATTTTGACCAATTCCAGCCGCGATTGAGGCCGAAGACCAGAAACATTATTGCATCATTGCCCACGCTTGCCAGGTGAAAAATAAAGGCACCAACAACACTGCATCGTCCCAATAAACCCACCACCCACAAATCATCCTATGGAAACATTGTTTGCTAGCTGCGGCATATAAGATTGTGATTGGATTTTAGACAATAGAAGACTGCAAAGATGACCTCAATATATGGAGGAGAGGAACCCTTATGCTCAACGAGAGCTAAAAGGGTCCAGAAAGCAACATGTACTGAAACCAAGCACGCCGCATTGCTGCGAAAATGTGTTCTTTTTTACAGGAAAGCATCCTTCTCGAGCAGCTTTAGCACCTCATGCTGGTTGTTCAGCTTTGCGACATCAATAGGAGTCTTGCCATCCATGTTCTGCAGAGTTCTGTAATGACGAAGAAGAACGCAATAAGGGACATATAAGGGCAGATAATGCTCATGAAGTACATAATCATATTCAACGGGGCTGGACTTACACAGCAGCACCATTCTTCAACAGAAGTTCCACGCACTCTTTCCTACCATAGCCAGCCGCATAGTGGAGAGCAGTGTTTTTGTTCTTATCCAGAGCATCCACTCCCGCTCCTGCTTCAAGAAGGACCTGAGCACACTTCTCCTGCAAATCACATACATTGATGAAACTCAACATCTATTCCAAAATTTAACTTAGTTGAGTCTGACAAAATTAAGTACTCAGAACACCTCCAGTTTGATTAGGTCCAGAGATAATTCATGTCTAAGCAACTTGTATACTAAACCAAACCAAATAGGGTCTAGAACCAAACAGAAGCAATGGGAACGGTTCCACCCAAACTGTGCACCGATTTGGAGAAGTAACCCAAACCACATCAAAACAGTGGATTCAAGGGTGAAACTGGGCTCAATTGCTTTGTGATTGTTGGCACCATACCTGGAGCTGTAATAAACTCTCAAAAAGGTACAGACCATGTAAATCCTTTTGGATTAATGTTATGGCTTGTCAAAGCCAATGCATGCCAATTTCTGCCATGGGCTCACTGTTCCAACATTATCTGACCATTCTAAAGAATATTCAACGATTCACACCAAAGATAAAGTGCCACCAAAAAAAAGATAAAAAAAACCAATTAAATTAGGCAGTTCCGTTTATTCTTGAAGAAATTTGAGACTAAACTGAAAGGCCAAAAAAGGGTATTGTCCAAAACGCCCCTTGCACCCACAGAACCAAAAGAACCAAACAGACCCAAAAATTCAGCCTATAAGTACAAACCCTTTTTTGCTCATACCTCTCCATATCCACATGCGAAATGCAATGCTGTTCTTCCTTCAGCATCTACTTCATCCTTATCAGCACCAGAAGTGAGTGCTTTCTTCAAACCCTGGTACAATATAAAGTCTCTCAGTTTTCTGCACATAGGCTGAAAAGAGATGTGTCCTGCAGGTGAACCATCTCATGGGAAAAACGCTTCAACAACCAAGCAATCACTATCAATCTTCTTTTGGTCTTTTGATCAAACAATAGTACTTAAAACAATCATAAGGCAGCTTCAATAGATGCCATACCTCCACATCACCAGCACTAGCTGTTTGGTGAACTATAGGCTCATCCTCATTTCCTGAATCATCTTCTTCATCTGGAACAGAATTTTGAGCAGAAGTTGCTGCTTCTCCTGTAACTGCAAGACCCATTGCTTCACCCAGCTTCTGCAGAACATCTTTATCGTTCCAGTACCTAAAGCATCACATGTGGACAAAATTTAATACAGCAACAGTTTTCTCCACAATTTAAGCTAGATATCCAAAACATAAAAGCTCTAGCAGTGGTACCTCATCATGGCAGGAGGACCCCCCTTCTCTATTTCTTCCAAAATATGCTTTAAAGATGGATCGTCCTTGATGCGCGCCATCCGTTCCTCAATCTGTTCTTTTTGTGATGGATTCGAAAAATTCTCAAGCATGCTAGACATGGCAGGATCCTAAGAAACAAATAGAATTAATATCCACCTTTCCTTCCTGACATTCTTTATTAGGACCAAGAGCTTAAGCATATTGTACCTGCATCAGTACAGAACCAAGCCGCTCAGCCATGGACATGAAGTCAGGATTATCCATGACTTGTTGGATGGTCGACATGTACTGTTGACTATCAAACTGAGGAATACCTTCATCTTCAGTTACACCTTGAAAAGTCTTCTGAAGCTGCTCTGCCATTTGGTTGAATGCGGGGTCCTTCGCTATCTGTTCAGCTAATTCCTTGATACTAGGATCCTACACAAACATATATTGGTAACCATCAATAGCGATTTATAAACAAAACCCCTACGGGACAAAACAGCAAGTTTTGCAAATCAACTAGTGAAAAAGGAGATCAAGAAACTTGACACATCAGGGAAGAAGAAAAAGTGAATCTGGGAAATGCCCATAACTGGTGTTATTTACTCTAAATTATCAAGCAGACACTTAAATTGTCGACATCACACTGAAGTAACAATTCCAAGATAACAATAGTAGCATTCATTTCAATCATATCACAGAATTTGATATGATTTATATAAGTAGCCCAATCACCATCGGTTAGACAAATATTGAGTGGAAGTACAAATTACATACATTGAGCATGTTGGACATGGATGAGAAGTCAAATGGATTGGCTCCACCCAAATCAACTCCTGGCAGAGGAGAAGCCATGCCTTGACCTGATTGTGCCTGCCCCTCAGACAACTCAGATGCAGAAGACTTCCCATCTGGATGAAGAAAAGGAATGCATGAATTTATCATACAACACGCACACTCTTAAAATTAAAGTCAAACACAATAAGAAGTACTGCACCCCAATGGATATCATAGAAACAAAACTTCACATGAAGCACCATATGCGCCTTTCCTGATACTCATATATATTTCAGATGCCCAAATTTTCTTGAGATGGTTACTTCAGGAGATATGCTTTATCCTTAGTTGGACCAGAAAGATAAGGGAAGATTTAGACCAGTGAGGCACTTTCATGAGATCTATTTACATCATCAGCATGTTCCTCCCATTAGAATTTCATTACACCATTTGTCATGACAAACTTAACCAGATTAATCTTGGAACAAAAAAAAGAACGAAATCAACACACCTGCACTCACGCACGAGTGCCTGCACATATATATATGAGCACAAGCTGGTGCACCATTCATTCCACATATTCAAGACATTCGTTTAGTAACACCCAAAGCTACCAGTCCTACCAAACCGTCCGTTAACCACAAACCAAAGCAGCTCAGTCAGAAGCTGTATGTCAGAGCTAAAACGATCCCATAGAACACTATCTCAATCGAGGGGTGCGACAACACAGCATAACACAGGTCAGCCATCATTTTGCCACGAAGCGAAAACCAACAAAGCAGCATTTCCCAGCCAAACACTGCAAAACCTCAAGCAGCAACCTCATTTGCTTTCAGTTTCGCACCAAACTCCACCCAAACCATCCCCCAAGCACAACATGAAGGCAAGCAAAAACAAATAAAGCAGCATCCCCCAGCCAAACACTACAAAACTTCACGCGGCAACCTCAATTGCCTTCAGATTCACATCAAACTCCACCCAAACCATCATGCAGCACACAAAGGCAAGCAAAAACTAATAAGGCATCATCCCCAGCCAAACACAGCAAAACCTCACGCAGCAAGTCAATTGCCTTCAGATTCGGACCAAACTCCACCCAAACCATCCCCCAAGCAGCACATGAAGGCAAGCAAAAACTTAAAAAGCAGTGTCCCCAGCCAAACGCTGCAAAACCTCACGCATCAACCTCAATAGCCTTCGGATTCGCACCAAACACTCCATCCAAACCATCCCCCACGCAGCACACGAAGGCAAGCAAAAACTAATAAAGCAGCATCCCCAGCCAAACACTGCAAAAACTCACGCGGCAAGCTCAACTGCCTTTGGATTCGCACCAAACTCCACCCAGATCATCCCCCACACAGCACGCGAAGGCAAGCAAAAACTAACAAATCAGCATCCCGCAGCCAAACACCGCAAAACCTCACGCAGCGACCTCAATTGCCTTCGGATTCGCACCAAACTCCACATCCAAATCATCCCCCACGCAGCACACCGAGGCCTCCCCGATGCCATCCGTACCTCAGCAAGGACACCGCAAAACACCGCAAATCCCCCACCGCCAACCTCAGAAATGACCGATCCAGTCACCAAAACAGAAACGGACAATCACCATCGCGACCGAAATCAAAGTCAAACCGCGAGCGAGAGACCGAGAGAGAGAGAGAGACGCGAAGCAATCAAAGGAAGCTTACCGGAAGGAGCGTCCTTGGCCGGATTCGAAGCCATGCCTGCAAAAATCGAGCTCGAGATGAAAACCTAAAAAAGCGAATCGCTAAGAAGAAGAAGAAGAAGGAGAAGGAGGAGAGATGGAGAGGGGGAGGAAATCGGTAACTGAATACCTGACGAGCCGAGGGAATGAGGAGGAAACTTGACGAGGAGGGGATTGGAACTGCGATTGGATAGAACGGGGGCAACGAATCCTCTCTCTCTCGCTCGCGAGATTCAATAAACCCTATCGCCGAATCGATCGAGCCCGCGAGCGGATTAAGCTTCAACACGTCACGGCTTTTATATTATTATTATTGTTATTGTCGTTAATGTTTATATAATTTTAAATCCCGGATGGGGACGTGCGGGCTGCGGAGCGGGCGATTCGTGGCTACCAGGTTCCGGATCCGAACCCGAGGCGAGGGAGAGAGAGAGAGAGAGAGAGAGAGAGGGCGGGTGCTTCGGTTCGGTGGGCCCCACCGAACGGTCATGCCATTGTCTCCTGTCCTTTTCCCATGTGATGACGAACGGCTCGTCCAGCTCCTGGCAGGATACCGACCACCCGTCGGCCCATCTTTCTTTTCTTTTTTTCCTGTTGGCGAATCGATTGTTTTATGATACTTTTCTTATCCGTTTTAATTTGCGTATGAGATGCGTATGAGATGCGTATTAGCACTCCTAGAAGAAGAAGAGTCGACGGCTTGCATTGGCTAATTTGGATCTTATCGGTCGAAGAGGTGATTTGGCATCTTCATTTTCTTGACATCATGGAGAGATTGAATTCGAGGAAGTAAATTTTATTCTAAAGATAAACATTTGCGATGCGAGTTTCTCATGGGCTATCACACTTTCCAAGAAAGATGTCGATTGCCCACGCCTTCCAAAAGTTCTTGGATCCACTTGTCTTGATGATCCGGAACCAAGGGAAGATGCATATCAAGAATTCACCTCTCCATCCTCAACCCATGAATACAAGCATCCCAACTAGCAGTAACACACACTGACAATCATCGTCGTATGATGTGAAACAATGTCGCAGTTCCACAAGGAGCACTCTGCTTCTGCGCAATGGAACAGGGCGTGCAGTAGAAATTTTAGCTGTTATTACAAGTGAAGATATGCATCCAACAATGAGATGTTCTATACAAATATTATTGGCATCCAAGAGCAAATCCTTGGAACCTTCCACAATCCACCATGAATGCGCACATTGATCTTTCCGAGAGAGAGATTGCGTCAGGAGCACATCGCTTTCTCCAATAGTTCCTGCAGCTCCCCGCTTTTGTATGCCTCTGCCGCAAAAGTAATTTGTCAAGAGATAATGCAGGATAGAATTCGCAAGCATACTAACATGATCAAACCATCACAGTCAGCGGATACATCGCGACTTGCATAAATTTCGGTCAGCAACGATCTGATTCTTTTGCCCACCCAACCATCAGTGGGCAGACCATCAGTGGGCAGAGTAGAAAGCTGAATCCTCACTGACATTTGACCTATGCAATTTCTACGTGCTAGTTGACACACATCCGCACAAAAAGTCACCTCTCAGTTATAAAGAACAGCTGGTATTCCAGAATTAATACACATACGATTAGTATTAGAAGCTTCGTTCATAAACCCAGTTGATCAGAAATAAACAGATTCATTCCTCCGAAGTAACGAAAAATCTAGTCAAAGGGATACAAAGCCTTCATAAAACACCAGCCAGTTAGACCGTGTCTTTCCACTTAGCAGCCAAATTCATTAACTTCAGTTCATTGCTTGGCTTAACCATAGTTTCCTTAACTTGAAGTTATCCAGATTATAGTCTCATAACCATGAAAAGATCGTATGTTCAGACACCGAAGAGCTAACTAATCTTTCACGCAATCCTTTTTTCAGTACAGGAGCCTCCCATAGAGATATAGCAGCATTTGGTCATGGTCAGTGAGGATGATTTGTGTGAAGTTGCTTCCCACAGTATCCCCTTATAGCAGTTCCTTCAAGCATCAATGTGACAATCCTATTACACCAGAGCTTTGAAAGAAGTCCAACCCATATTTCTTTCTCTTTTCTTTGTCCTTCCTTCTATTGATTTCGTCTGTTTCTTTCTTTCTTTCCCTCTCTCTAGTCTCTGACTCATCTTTCATAACCAAACAACGACTAATGAAGGCTATACCACCATGTCCTTCATATGACAAATCAGAATCTAACTGAGATAACTGGAATTTGACATCAACATTTATTAAAAGTCCAACAATGAAACTATCTTCAGTTATGTTGTTCCTATAGTTTCTCTAGCTCATATTAGCCAGTGGTAACGTAGAAGCATTTACTGATAAATTAGGCGTAAAGCTGTATTATGTCATTTTCAACAATAGTGAACTGCAGTGAAATGGAAAGCAGCAATTGTACAATTTGTACCCATGAAAACATCTAGTGATGCAGAGTCCAGAGTATAACAATAAGGAGGTTGCAAAGATCTTACATGAAAGCAGTGAAAGAAGTGCACGAGTATGATAACAGCAAATAGTTTTAACAAATTTTAATTAAAATAGCTGAAAGTAGTCGAAACTTACCAACAGTGATGTCACACCCTCCAAAAAACTCTCCTTCGATATAAAGCTGAGGAAAGGTAGGCCAACTGGAGTACTCCTTCAGTCCTTGACGGAGCAGTTCATTTTCAAGAATATCTATAGTTTCAAAAGGTACATTGAAGGACTTCAGTATTTGCACAACAGTGTTGGAAAACCCACATTGAGGGAAATCCCTAGTTCCCTTCATGAATAGAACCACCTTGTGCGAATTAACCACCGTATCCAGTGTATTCTTGAGCTGTGGAGTTAATACTGCATACACAGGCAGGAGCAAAAGGAGACATATCACCCATTTGTTTTTTCTGAAAAATAGTATAGAGACAGAAGATACGGGATAAAAAAACACTTAACCACTCTGGCCTCCCACGGGAAATCGCGAAAAAGTTTTGAATCGACAGTTAGCTAGCCTAAAGACTTGGGATCTCCATAAATCATCACAACTCATGTGAATGCCATCTCATGATGATTTTTCAAATGGATAGAGCTCACTTAGTGGTCGGAGAACTTCTTTCATACTTCTTTCATTATCAGAAGATACTAAAGGATTGTAAATACAATTGACACAAAATCAGTGCAGCTTGCACCCTCCATTCAGTTATGAACCGTAAACACGATTGACACATGATTAGCGAAGCTGACATTCCTCTCAAAATAAAGCGCCACAGAAAGAAAGTTCGCTGTTGTAGTCACCACTATTCCCCCTTTGAACAACTTAATGCCAAGCCCTCAAATACGAGGGCAGCTTCCCTTCCAGACATCTAACCCAATGCCTAAGCCCTATTTCCAAGCACTACGATCACTCTTTTCCACTGCCATAAGTCACAACAATATGCCTGTACGTATCGAACAAATAGCATGAACTTCATTGGTGAACTGTGACCAAGCATTCTTCGATGGAAAAATCCAACAAACTACAACATCAGTTGTACGCCAATTCAACAATCTACCATCTATGGCCCATTCAGGCTTCGCAACCACCGACAGCAGCACGCTCTTGGCCAGAGCCACTTTTCCCTCTAAATTCTTTGCACTACTCTTTTGCCCATTCAGGAACAAATAGTATGTTGTGTACACGCAGCATTTCTAGAGAACGGCGCAAATCAATCATCGCTTAATCAAAACGAGAATGTCAGGAAACATCAGGAATCAGCATGGCTTTCAATACGTTGGCTCAGCTAAATTAGGAATTGACTTCGCAAACCAAAACCCCAATCCTGAAAATCCTCTAACGAACACACTCGAGTCGATGCGAAATTATTCAGTCATCGAGAAACGGAAACGGGGGAAACGACCGGGTCCCATACCAGAAGCGAAGCAGCGAAAGGTCCCGCTGGTTCTGGACCGGAGCCCAGGCACAGGGTTGCCCACGGCGGTCAACGCGCGCGGCCAGAGGGACGACGGAGCTCGGTAGCCGGCGAAACTATCGGCCGGCGACGACGCGGCCGTCCTCGGCGCGAACGACGGCGCTCTGGCGGCGGAGGAGAAGGCGGTTGGCGCGAGGGTGGCCGAAGAGAGAGAAGCCATCGCAGACCCGGCTTTCCGGAATCTTCCGAGCCGATGCGCTCCGCCACAAACTCAAGTCCTGTCGGGCAGTGAAGCGTGCTCTCGCGCGAAGCAAATTCCACGATGCCCGCAGCAAATTAAAAGGAATAAAATTGGCAAATACCTGCTCTTATTTTACATCGTTCGAAATTTATCTAGTAAGCAAAAAATAATTTTCGGGGCCCGGGCTATTTCCACAGCCTAACTTTGCTTGGGGAGCAGCTAAAATAGCAATCGGACAATATTACCCCTCATCGACTTGAACTAGCAGGCTAATTAAGTCTTCCACTTGAAAAAACAATTCATCATCAGATTACGGCCATATTCTTCTTAATGCACCGTTTTAATTATACCATGTGCGAGTGGCCGTATTATATCACATATAATCATGAAAATCTTATTTTTCTTTCAATCTAATATTTATCGCAAAACACTATTCTTTATCAAGTTATTGCTCCACGCTCATGTAACGAAGTAATTGATCAATTTGAAACTTTTTTATTCCCTTTTAATAAGTAGGCCATCTCGACACTACAAGTAAGCGAGTTTAAAACTATTAAAGTCAGGATTCATTTGACAATTCAATGGAACATTGAAAACCAAAAATTCAATAATTAATAAGATTAAACTTACTTATTGACAAACGATTGAATTAAGTTGAAGAAATCCAATTAATGTGGAAAGTACGAAAGAGATTACTCATTTCATTTAACAGAAAAATAATAGATGGAAATTACAATCTAGCCAAATATAACGGTAAAACCTATCAATAATGGTCATTTTTAATGTTTGGTGAGATCATACCAAGCTATCAATTCTCAATTTTCATCGAATAAGCTAAAATTTCGCATTTGAATAGTCCACTTTATTTTTAATTTTAAATTTTTTTCTCGACACCTTTCGAATGCGAATAAGAAAAGCGAGTTTCCATAATTTTCGGCAGTAACATCTCCACAAAAAAAAAAAAAAAACAAAGTATCACCAAAATGACAAAACTCAGAAACCAGAGCAGGAAAAATAGATACCGACAAATATATTTTTAGAGAGAGAGAGAGAGAGAGAAGCGGTAAGGAAAACGATGGGTACGGAGGCGTGTGGGCCCGGCGCATTATTAGCCCGACATAGAAGAAGGGAGGGAGGGAGGGAGGAAGGAAGGAAGACGGACGAAGACGACGACGAGAACCCACTAGGGCAAAAGAGAGCGCTTTCGGATATCGAGGAAGGTCGAGCTCCCGCGGCGGTACTGCAGCAAAACCCTAGCTCCTCCTCCCCCGCTCCGATCGCTCTCCTGTCTTGCAGGTATCCGTCGCGCGATTCTCCATCGTTGCATCTCCGTTTCGCTTATCTGAATCCGTCGATTCTCGCATTCGCACGCCATTTCTTCCGTGTGTTTTTTTTCGGTGTTTTTTTTTTTTTTTTTTTGGGGCTTATCCGGAACAGTGGCCTTTGACTGGATTTGTTGGTTCTCCGAGCTCGGTTTTGCTCGGATCTTGATTGAATGTTTCTTTCGCCGAATCGGCCGCGACGGCGCTTGACGACGTCGCCGTTTTCTTGTACAGTGTTGTCATCTCGTCGACGTCTTATAGCGGTCTTCTGCGTTTGGGTATTCAGTAGGAAGTTTGAGTTGACTTCGGAGTCAATCGCTTACTCTACGGGGGACTTCCGAGTCCGTGCTTGGTTATTACGTGATTCGATCCGGTTTTGGAGGCTAGGATTGTGTACAGATCTCTGGCGCCTCTCTGTTGCTGTACTGGGTAAATCCCAGCTTGAAATTGTTCTGCAAATTTGATGGACTGCTGACCTCTGATGGATAATTCGTAATTAAGTTGATCCGATTTTTTTATTAAGCTAAAAAATTTATTTGCTGAAACCTGCTCAATTACATGAGGAATGTACAAGAACATAAGAGGAGTCTAATCTAGACAAAGTACCCTGGAACAGACTGGTACATGTAGATCCTAATTGATTAAATGTGACCAGAACTGATTGGAGAGAATATTCAGATCCTTCAAAAGGTTGTTTGTTTCGTTCCTTCGAAATGCTAAAATGAATTGCTCCTTGACATGCATTACTTCTCTTCTGCAGGTTTTTTGGGGACCTGGCTGCGAATTAGGTTCTTGATATTATATTTTGTGATAGTGGGCATATTAGATGGAATACTATTGGCCATCTTCAATTTATGCAATCTTATGCACAGACTAGGCGTTAACTCTGCTTCATTATTGTTGGTGTCTTTCGTTGAGGAGATCTATAGTTCATGCGGTTGCGGGGTTTTCCAACTGCTGCTTATGCATGAGAAGTGTTGTGACTTAATGGGTGAAGAAATAACTACACATATTAGCCTGCCACTTATTTCCATGATACATCACTATAGACGTGGCTTTTTAGTGATGGTTCAAAATAAAAATAGTATTTGCATGCCCCTTTGTCTTCAAACTTTTTTTCTGGGGTGGCGGATTTGACTTTACATCCATATCACTTGCCATCATACAATTTGAACTAGTGGCCTATCTTCTGGGAAGGCCCTTCCTCAATGTCTAACATGGTAACTTTTGCATCTGCTTAGTAAACCTTGACTGCCAGTTTTCACTTGACCCCGTGAGAGGGCATACAATTGATAACTTGCTGCTATTTTATTTCAACTATTTTACCTGTCATTAAATTTCAATTGTTCTACCATTCTCAATCCATTTCAGGATTTAACTGCAGAAATTAAATAGGTATCCTTCTTATGATAATTGCAATGTTACAGAAAGTTTTTGGTGTTTCCACAGTGCCAAAACAAGTTATCTCTTCATATTTTATGACACACAAATTGTTCTTTTGGATAGATACATGTTACTCTTTGTGTTCTATATAACTTATTCAGAATACTGTTAATTTAGGGCTTTGATCATGATTTGTCCCCTTTTCATGGGATTTCTAAATGTTTTTCGCTTTCTATGATCAACAAGTTTCCTGAATTTGACACGTTTGTTGCTCTCTACTAATCTCGTGCAGTTGCTGTCGCATTGTATCTATCTTGACCAGCAATGGCAGACGGTGAGTCAGACAAGAATATTGAAATCTGGAAGATCAAGAAACTGATCAAGGCTTTAGAATCTGCCAGAGGCAATGGTACCAGCATGATATCTCTTATAATGCCTCCACGTGATCAAATATCCCGGGTAACTAAGATGTTAGGTGATGAATTTGGAACTGCTTCTAACATTAAGAGTAGAGTCAACAGGCAGTCAGTGTTAGGTGCCATTACTTCTGCCCAACAAAGGCTGAAGCTGTATAACAAAGTTCCTCCTAATGGTCTGGTGCTTTACACTGGAACAATCGTAACTGAAGACGGCAAGGAAAAGAAGGTAACGATTGACTTTGAGCCCTTTAAGCCTATAAATGCATCATTATACCTCTGTGACAACAAGTTCCACACTGAAGCTTTGAATGAACTCTTGGAGTCTGATGATAAGTTTGGGTTTATTGTCATGGATGGTAATGGAACTTTATTTGGAACATTAAGTGGGAACACTAGGGAGGTACTTCATAAGTTTACAGTGGACCTACCGAAAAAGCATGGAAGAGGAGGGCAGTCAGCTCTTCGTTTTGCTCGTCTTCGGATGGAGAAACGGCACAATTATGTAAGGAAGACAGCAGAACTTGCCACACAGTTTTTCATCAATCCTGCCACCAGTCAGCCGAACGTTGCTGGGCTAATACTGGCTGGTTCTGCTGATTTCAAGACAGAGCTTAGCCAGTCTGATATGTTTGATCCTCGTCTGCAAGCCAAGATTTTGAATGTGGTTGATGTTTCCTATGGTGGAGAAAACGGTTTCAATCAAGCCATAGAGCTTTCTGCAGAGATTCTATCAAATGTAAAGTTCATACAGGAAAAACGCTTGATTGGGAAATACTTTGAGGAGATTAGTCAGGACACCGGAAAATATGTCTTTGGTGTAGACGACACTTTGAAGGCGCTGGAGATGGGTGCTGTGGAAACCCTGATTGTCTGGGAGAACCTGGATATCAATAGGTATGTGCTCAAAAACAGCACGACCGGTGAAATCGTCATCAAGCACCTGAACAAGGACCAAGAGGCAGATCAGAGCAACTTCCGCGATGCAGCCACCTCAGCGGAGCTGGAAGTTCAGGAGAAGATGGCATTGCTCGAGTGGTTTGCCAATGAATACAAGAAATATGGTTGCACACTTGAGTTCGTCACCAACAAATCTCAGGAGGGATCACAATTTTGCAGAGGATTTGGTGGCATTGGCGGCATCCTTCGCTACCAGCTCGACATAAGATCCTTTGATGACTTATCTGACGATGGAGAGGTTTATGAGGACTCCGATTAAAGTGAAGGGCCAACTTTGCTGTGACGGGCTGCTATCTTATACTGTGATTGGCAATGGTAAGTTCAGGACTCTGGGAAGCTACTGATGACGTTACTGTGAATTCTCTGGCTAGCCCCTCACCACTTTGATTCAAGATTGCTCTGATCCTTGGCCTGCGCCCCTGATCTGCTTTCCTTTTGTCGTGTATTGCCTGCAACTTAAAACTCCCAAATGTGATTTTCTGGTGTGGACCCACAAACAGGACAGATGAATGGATTTTACTTGCGAAAAAGACCAAGCATTTTATTCCCTTATTACCATTAGTGCATTTCGATATACTTGAAAATAGTTGACGAACATAGGATGAGGCTGTGTCCATGTATTCAAGGACGTTTCACCATTTTCTCTTGCAGGGAGTTCTTTCGCCATCAACTTCAGCTGGTCCCCGTTGCTTGTTGGTCTTGGAGATGCATACCCGCATACGGGTTGATTCGATTAGCTCCATTCTCAAACCTTTTCGACTGTTATGTTCTCTCGATCGTGGTAGC
The DNA here is from genome assembly GCF_016545825.1 of Eucalyptus grandis. Lineage (NCBI taxonomy): Eukaryota > Viridiplantae > Streptophyta > Magnoliopsida > Myrtales > Myrtaceae > Eucalyptus > Eucalyptus grandis. Next base: position 27,853,853 of record NC_052620.1, read on the forward strand.
ATGTACAGCATATCCATCTCCTTTTCTCATTTCTCTTACAATTTAGAATTTACAGTCAGAATAATCCAGAGTCCCAATGTAAGTGTTGCATACAAGTAGATACACAGCTCCATTTGCTAGTGAGGCAAATCTGGACCTGAATACACCTCAAAAGGTCTACACAATTCGAATCCAAGCGTCATGCGGGGTGATTTCTTTGAGTGGAGAATAAACCCAAAAATAGTGAAGCAAGAACAAAATGCGAAGATCGATTATTGATATTTCGATTTAGCGCTATTAAGTAAATGCTCACGTTATTTTCACCTATTTTTGGCTTCTGACTTCTCAAATTATATTGAATTGACTACACTATGGGTGCGCATGGTAACACTTCTTGGCTGGAGAACGGTTTCCTTTCAGAAATAGTTCATTTCTATTTTTACTCCGGAGAGTCATTTCTGAGTAAAATAAGGTATTTGGTAATTATACAAAATTTATATTCTTAAAATAAAAAAAAGAATAGAAATGTGTTTAGTACGAAACAGTTTTTTTTTTATATTTATTTGCTTTTTATTCTTGTTCACGGATCGCCGCCACCGGCTGCTGACCGTCACCACGGATCGCCGTCGCACGGCCATCGGCGCCACCTCCTGCGATGGTGGGGCGGTCACGGCGTCGGTGGGTTGTGCGACGGCGGTTGGCGGTGACGGTTGGCGACTAGCAGTCATGTGGCAACGGCGGCGAGCGACAACGGGCGGTGGCGGCGAGCGGTTGGCGGCGGCAATGACGACAGAGGTGGCGGCCAGCCAGCAGCAGCGATGGTTGGGGGTGCGGCATTGATGGTCAACGGTGGTGGAAACGGGCGGCGATTGACGGTGGCTCCGAGCAATTGGAGGTGATCGCAACAAAAGAGAGGAACAAAAGAAAAAAAAAAGGCTTATTTCTAGAAATTGTTCCCGGTAACAAAAGTATTTTTTTATTTCTTGTTTCTCGCTCCAAATCTATTCCTAGGCTACTTTTCTATTTCGAGGGAATAGAAAAATAAGTTAACGTTATCAAACGGATTTACTTCTTTTTTGTTTCAAAAAAAAAACAGAAATATTCAAAATATTACCATGCAAACCCGGGTCTTACTTTTTGCTTGAGTTTTTTTTTTTTTTCAATTTTATTAGAGATGAAATTATCGTATCCCGACAAATAATAAATATTAAGGTTAAATATGAGGTATGCTCTCAATTTAAGACTAATGCTTACTCTTTTTTTTTCTTTGGTGGTTTTTGGCTTTTCATTCTCATTTGAAACAAAATTTGTTTACTTCTTCTCTAGAAAATATTTTATTTGGTAGATAGTTAATTAATTATTGTGTTTTTGATTAAAAAACTAATTATTTGTATATTTCTTTTTATACTGGGAAATATTAGTTAAAAAAATAACCTAAACACAGGTGAGAGGATTACCTTTCGAGTAAATTGTGTATAATGCCACAATGTTCAATTTTTGAATAAATTCTTGTAAATTTGTACTAAAAATCAAAGTCAAAAAATTCACAATCTAGAGAAATAAAGTAAACAATTTGCAAATAAAACTAATGTTTTTTACTACGATATATGATTAATACTTGCTTAGATTATAATAATGGAGAATGAATTTAAAAGAAGACAACCATAAACAAACGTTGAGATGTAACAGGTGCGGAAGAACTGGCTAGGGTGAAGGGATGTGAAAAAATCCAAAAAAAGAAAAGAAAAGAAAAGAAATAAGGTATTAAAAATGGGGCTGCAAGAGATAATATTGTCAATTCAATGTAATAGAAGATGTCAAGAGTCAATTAAAAGGTGGAAATAGCGCAAACCTAAATAAAAACTAAAATAAAATCTAAATTAATTGTAACAAGGATGTGAAGTGACTAAATTTCACAATTCTCGAATTGACTATTATTTACATGTCTCAACCTTAAATTTTATTTTATTTTCAATCTAGTTCAACTATGGAGAGAATGGGTTTTCGACTTCATGTTATTCAAGAAAAATTATCCAAAAAATGTTGAGTTTGTTGCACTTTATTTATTTAGTTCTAATTTTTTTAATTGTGTCAATTGAATATTAATCCTATTTTATGTTTTGTCAATTGAGTCTATTAAGTTAATTTTAGTCAAAAATTACTTATTTGGACAAATTCTTAAATATTTTTCAATTCTTTTTTATTTTTACTTTACTTTTCATTTCTTTTTTTTTTTTTCTTTCTCTTTTTCTTTTACCTTTTTTCTCTCCGCCGCCATCACTAGACCTTGATATATCACCCCCTTAAGCAAGAGCCGCCCCTATTAGCCCTAATCGATGTTAATTAGATCGCCACGTCAACAGTTATCCACGCCGGGGGGGACAGCTGGCGTTGACAATTCATTCACAACAATTACCTCTGTTTTCCATTTCCGGTCTTTTATTATTACATCCATGCCACTTATCCTTTGACATTTTGACCCTCCTCCTCATCCCGTTCTCTCTCCTCTCTCTCGGCGGCTCCACCTCAAAACCCTATCCCGAAACCTCCTCGCCGGGGAGAGCTCGAATCGAGCGCCGTCGAGTGCCGATCCGACCGGGAGGGACGAAGGAAATGGGGGCGAGCAGCGACCCGAACCCGGACGTCTCCGACGAGCACCAGAAGCGGTCGGAGATCTACACGTACGAGGCGCCGTGGCACATCTACGCCATGAACTGGAGCGTCCGCCGCGACAAGAAGTACCGGCTCGCCATCGCCAGCCTCCTCGACCACCCGGCCGCCGCCGCCGCCGTCCCCAACCGCGTCGAGATCGTCCAGCTCGACGACTCCACCGGCGAGATCCGGGCCGACCCGAACCTCTCCTTCGACCACCCTTACCCGGCCACCAAGGCGGCCTTCGTCCCGGACAAGGACTGCCAGCGCGCCGACCTGCTCGCCACCTCCAGCGACTTCCTCCGCATCTGGCGCATCGCCGACGACTCCTCCCGCGTCGACCTCCGCTCCTTCCTCAACGGCAACAAGAACAGCGAGTTCTGCCGCCCCCTCACCTCCTTCGACTGGAACGAGGCGGAGCCCAAGCGCATCGGCACCTCCAGCATCGACACCACCTGCACCATCTGGGACATCGAGCGCGAGACCGTCGACACCCAGCTCATCGCCCACGACAAGGAGGTCTACGACATCGCCTGGGGCGGCGTCAGCGTCTTCGCCTCCGTCTCCGCCGACGGCTCCGTCCGCGTCTTCGACCTCCGCGACAAGGAGCACTCCACCATCATCTACGAGAGCTCCGAGCCCGACACCCCGCTCGTGCGGCTCGGGTGGAACAAGCAGGACCCCCGCTACATGGCCACCATCATCATGGACAGCGCCAAGGTCGTGGTGCTCGACATCCGCTACCCTACCATGCCGGTCGTCGAGCTGCAGAGGCACCAGGCCAGCGTGAACGCCATCGCGTGGGCGCCGCACAGCTCCTGCCACATTTGCACGGCGGGGGACGACTCGCAGGCACTCATCTGGGACCTGTCATCAATGGCGCAGCCTGTGGAGGGCGGCCTGGACCCGATTCTGGCCTACACTGCAGGGGCGGAGATTGAGCAGCTGCAGTGGTCGTCCTCGCAGCCTGATTGGGTCGCGATCGCCTTCTCTTCGAAGCTTCAGATACTTAGGGTGTAATGATTAGTGAGTAACCCTTAACTGTTGTAGTGTAATTAATTTAATGGAAAAGTTCATTTGTGTGGTGGGCCTTGGAAAGTGACTTATTGGTGCCCTGTTCATTGGACTTGAGTGACTGGTGAAACTGATGTTGCTGATGGCTGTTGATGGTAAATGTGATTATTGGAGTTTCATATGTGTTGGCGCAGCGTAATGTGTCCGACCTTATATTTTTCGAGTTTTCATGGGCTGCCAAATTATGGGTTTCTCATTCCAATCAACATGTCAAAATGAAGAGTTCCTATTTTTTTGGTGATCCTATCCCATCCATTGGGACATCAATTTGAATAGGACTCTTGCATTTTGAGTTGATCTTAGTTTTAATTGCTGGTGATCTGGTGTGATCATCTTCTTCTGATGTAAAGGCTGCCTGTGAGAAGAAGTTTACCCTTTTCCAGATTCTTCTGGTCTCTCTTGGAAATTCTGACCTGGCATTGCATCTATGTATCATGATGATGAGCTGAGGTTCTTAGTCTAATGTTGCATACTACCATGTGTGTGTTTGACGCGTATAAAATGATGGAGCTTTATGAGATCATGATGAAGGGAACGTGTTGATGTTAGGTCATTGCTTTATGTGACTATATGGGGTTTTCTGTTATTTTTTTTTCTTTCCCATAGGTGTTAACTCCTCTTTTTGTTAGCAATAGCATCAGCTATGTAATAAAATGAATCCCCTTTCTTCTTTTCAAGACTCAACCGTTAACAATTCCACTTTGAAAATTGAGGTGACTGAGGAATTTTCATTAGCTGCTGTTTGAATTTGGTTTACCCTTATGTAAGCTGCCTTTGAAACATTTTTTTCCGTCTCATCTGCTAAGTGAAAATAAGAAGAACAAGGCAAATGTTTTTCGCTGAATGAGCAAGGAGGGAGATTACTTTCAATGCACTACTCATCCCATGCATAGATCCAAGAACATAATTCATCTGGAGCTCTAGGTTAGTTGCCATGGGCTAGAGACTGAGGTGGTATGGGGAGAGTTTTGTTGTGGGTAATCAGTAATATCTTTGCACAGTGATTTTGTTGGTATAAGACTAATGTAGTTAGAGCACACTCATTGCTTCTTTCATCCTACATTATTTTCACCTTATGATTCATTGATTTATGTTCTTATCTTGTATGCTGGACGTGTGTGGCTGTGATCAGCTGGATATACTGTCTCAGAAATAGTGTCCCTGAATTGAGATTCTTGGACATATTGAAACATGGCATGTTGATCATCAGTAATTGGGTCAGAATCTCATGAAGATCCTCAGTTCTGATTACACTTAATTAGGCTAGAGAGACTGAGGTGGCATGGGGAGAGTTTTGATGTGAGTAATTGGTAATATCTTTGCACAGTGATGCTGATAGAGCACACTCATTGCTTCTTTTATCTTGTATTGTTTTCACCTCTTTGATTCATTGATTTATGTTCTTTTGTTGTATTTCTGGACATGTGCGGCTGTGATGAGCTGAATATACTGTTTCGGAAATACTGTCCCTGCATTGAGATTCTTGAACATATTGAAACGCTGCACATTGAACATCAGTAATTGGGTCAGAATCTCATGAGGATCCTAACAGAATGAGATTTTGTTTGCACTTAATTGGGCTGGAGAGACTGAAGTGGCATGGGGAGAGTTTTGATGTGAGTAATCGGTAATATCTTTGCACAGTGATGTTTTTCGTACAAGACTAATGTAGATAGAGCACACTCATTGCTTCTTTCATCCTGCATTGTTTTCACCTCACAGTTCATTGATTTATGTTCTTAACGTGTATTTGTGGACACCTGTGGCTGTGATTAGCTGAATATACTGTCTTAGAAATAGTGTCCCCGAATTGAGATTCCTGAACATATTGAAACACTAATGAAGATTCTAATAGAATAAGATTCTGATTGCACTTTCAAATTGTTTTCTACTGCATGGCCAGAAGGTTGATCACTTGCCCTAGACCATTTTTTGAGCCCTGCTTTGCTCAAAGGTTAGGTTAGGTGTTAGGGGTTAAAAGTCCTCTCTAGCCCCTTATCCTAAGTCCAGGGGGGCATTTGGACCGAGCCACTTGTGATCCTGAATTTTTGGGCACTCTTGTGAAGCACGACCGCAATATAAACATCTCTCATTTTATATACTTTTAAAAGACCATCTCTTACTTGGCTGCACCAATTTTCGGGGTTTGTAGTCTGTTATGGCTTGATTCTAAACGTGGTAGAAATAGGTTTTATGGATGTTGTGGATCGTTGGTGATATTACTTGCCCGAACCTGATCTCTCAATCTCAGCACAAACAGACTCCTAAGTGGGAATTAAGATAAATGGACAAGTAATTTTAGTTCTAGCTCTAGTAGAAGTCCTATCTAGACGGTCCCGGTCTGTTCCCTTCTCTAGTAAAATGGGCTCTCCAATCAGATTTTGCTGTTTTAGGATCGCGAACTCAAATCCACTATCTCGTCCAATTCAAGAGGTTCTCTTCTCGTTGAAGCTGGTCAGGGCATCTCCTGTAGATAAACGCCATCGGTCTCTGCACGCAAACTGCCCCAAGATGCCTGCACTCACAGGGACTGACGATCCCAATTGGTCCTTTTTAAAGTGGAAGCTCCCCAACCGCAGCTTTTGAGATCCACTACGAAATGCCATTGTAGTATTAAACCTCTCTCTCCATATTTATTGAAAAAGTTCTGCGTGGAGTACAATTCGTAGTGTCCTACCTTAAAAATGGAGCGAGAGTTTGATCTATGCCCGCTAGCACCTACCGACAGTCTCACCTCTCGATGGACCCTCTCACAGCATATAAATAGTTAGTGGCTCGATTTTGAGTCAAAGTCAGCTGCCTACCTTTTCTTTCTGCGTTCAAAGGTCTGCCTAGGAGGGGCTCACTTTCTCTGTCTCTCTTTCCTCTCTCTCTCAACTACGGGCGAGCAATCTCTTCCCTAGGAGTGATTCTGGCATCCACTGATCCCAAGTCCACCATAGAGAGAAAGGGATGTTGTGATGCACAGTAAAAAGACGTAAACTTGATCAAAGATCTGGCATGATGAGCTCGGGCCTTGCCTATGGAGCAACACAGGCTTGGCCATCGCTCGGCATCAGGCATATAGAGCCTTGTTCAAATTTGTTCATGCTAAAAAAACACATTGAGAATTTCTGTATGAAGTTAGTCGAGTCCAGCAGGCAGCACCGCTGGCCTAGGTGCTCCCATTTCATCAAAAGAATTAACGAAGTTGAGTCCAAAAACATTGCCCGCGGCAATGCCAGCCAAAATGTCCGCATGAATCAGGATGTCGAGTTAAAAAAGATAAGTGGAGATCTGCCCTGAAGATGACAGCTTGAACTTCTCTAAGCACCTTAACCCGCTTAAAACATACCGGGTCGTTTTCAAGTTGTGTGATAGGATGCAGTCACAAGGTGCGAAGGCTGTGCGGCATGCACAACACGCTCCATTTGATGGAACGATGGCTTGATATAACGGCAGCAAGTGTAGCGGGGCCATGACCTTCCACATCGCTCGGGTTGTATGCATAGCATGTCGATTTGCGTGCTAGGAACAACGATAGCAATGTGGTGATGTTACTTATGACTCCCCTGACTCCTACCCGGATGTTGGTTTGCGCTTTGTAGCACCGCTCGAGTGCTTTCTAAAGCTTGACATGTGCTATGGTCTTTACAGGTAGGATGTTGCCCAGTGCGCAGGTAATTACTTCATCACGATTACCGATTACCTGCTAATAAAATTTAATTGTTGGAGAGAGATTTGTCACCTACTTATGGTTTGGTGGGCAGGGAGTGAAGAGCGAAGTTTGTATTGGTCGTTGTAGCCGAAGTGTAGAATGCCAACTGCATAATTTTTTTATACAACTTCATACGGAAATAAAAAACCACAATCCGGACTACAACAAAGAACTAGTTTCGTTCTCTCCTCAAAGTGACTGTCGTCCAGGCAGGGACTCCTCGTACAGAAGAAATCAGCTCTCTTCTGAACTCATCTCTGCACTGATTTCCGTCTTTCTCACATCACATGGCACCCCACCGTGTTGTCGTCATTGAAGTAGTCTCCTACCCTGGTGAATGGCGCCTGAATTTCCATCTGTACCGGTCGCCTTTCATAGGAGTAATATTCTTGGCCATAACTCGTGGGAGGCAAGGGAGCCATATACGAACATACGGCGTAATATGGGATGCCCATAGGACGAGGCTCAACCAAGTAAAAGCATTGGGTCTTAGGATCACCTTGCACAATACCTGGAACGCCTGGAATGCCTGGAATTGGATACATAACATTATTGGACTCGGGTTGTCTCAAAGGAAGAGGAGCCTCGGTTTTCATGGCCTCAGTGTTTACAGAACTCTTGCTGCTGCTGTTGTTGTTGCTGTTGTTGTTTTTGTTGTTGTCTGTTTCCTTCTTGTTGTTTTTGTTGTTGTCTGTATCCTTATTCTTCATTGAAGCTTTTTCTTTGCCGTCATCTACAGAGGAAATTGCCTCATTGGTTTTTACTTTCGGCTTATCGTTTGATTCTGAGCACTTTGGCTGATCTGACCCGGTTTTGGGAGCTTCTTTCTCTCTTCTGTCTCTGTCGTCATTCTTGTTCTCGCGAGTCCAAACTTCCGCCTGTTTCCCGACTCGGGCTAGTTTCTTGATCAGTATACGGGGATCCACATTTCCAAGGACTATCACCTTCGGCTGCCAAGGATCGATTTCCGTCTTCAAAACGCCTGAAACTTAACCGAATTACTCCACATATTTTAGAGGGCATGACAAGGGCCTAGAGTCATTGTGAATCCCGACTTATTTACCTTCAACAGTCTGCAATGCCTTCTTGACCTTCTTCTTGCAGCCATCACAGCAGTCTACAGACACCTTCAGCTCAATCTTCTGCAACACGCGAAAATTCAAACTTTCCACACTTAGAGACCATTATAGCTAACCGTGTCACAACGACGAGCACAGCGACAAGCAAGAACTCAAGAAACAGTAACGAGAGATGTCGGAATTTCGAGCTTTAGCACCTTGAGTTCGGCTTCCTTGGCCATGCCCTCTGACTTCTCGCACCTCTCTGTCACAGGAGTCGAAAAGAAGCGAAAGACCATAGTTTTTTACGAGGGAGTTTCTCTTCTGTTCTGAGTACATACTTGTCAGTCGGGTTGCTCCTATTTATATGCAGAAAAAAAACATAGGAACTAGGGGGAAAAGGTGGGGTGGATGGACCTTTGGAATAATATTATTAGCCTTTGCTTTTGCTTATATTATTTTGTGTGCGTGGGTTCTGGTTCCAACGCTAAAGTTACCATTAAAGAACTAGCTTTCTATGCAAGCAAAATATACGCAACCTCTTCTGCCGCCTCCTTTCGGAAAACGTCAATCTTCCCTTGTCCACCACGGTTTCCTCTAGGAACTGCACTACTAAGGGCGAAAGTCTCTTGAGCAAAGGCGATCACTTCTTGATAAATTCTTTTGGAGAGCGATGCAATTGTACTTTCAAAAACCTTAAAAAACCTTTTAACTCAACACAAGTCCCGAGGTGCTTGGAGTTTCGAGCATTTTCGAAATTCAAGTATGTTTTTTCCTTCCAACTTTTCCATTACTGAACTTTCATAATTTCCTAAATATTCCTACCTCATGCAATGTCATCAGCGAGGCTAGATCTAGCCACCAACAAACTAGTCTGGCATCAACCAACCTCACCTGAGGCCATCGCCTAGGGTCACAAGACTCAGCATGAGGTTGAAAACACTAGATCTGGCTCATCGGCAACCAGATTTAGTCTCGTGAGAGGCTAAATCCTTCATTGGTTTTGAGTTTTTTTTTTTTTTTTTTAAATTCTTTACAAAGTGTGATTTTTCCAAATACCATCTAAGTTAATTTTATTTCCTAATGCACTTTTAAACTACAATTTATTAAATATTTCTTGCATTTCAAAATATCCCTTTAATCAATAGGCCTTTGTATTTTCCCAAAAACTCTATTAAAAGCCAAACCAAAACACACTTGACATGCACCCATGTCTTGCCCTTGCACGCAAACGACAAGTTTCTTGCTTATCTTGCCTGCTCGGTTGAAGAATTTTATCAGTAATAAACTCCAGGGTCAGCTTAGCTCAGGTTAAATCTTGATTAGAACTTGAGCTTCGGGCTTGTGGGAGTTCAGAGTGTACAGCACTAACTGATGTGTTGCTATGTCCGGGGGATTGACTCCGATGTCTGATAATTCTCAAAATTTCCATGATGAATTGATTTTGCAGAACATTATGTATTTTTCCCTTTTTCAAGGAAGTTCTTGATCTTGAATTGTGAATGAGCTTTAGCTACTTGCATCTGGCTGACCAAAGATGCCTTTCCATGTTTCCCTTCAGCTACTTGCGTTATACCTGCAGCTCATTGGTAGCCTTATTAGCTGCATACTTGACCATGAAATCCGAGTGATCTTTAGCTACTTGCGTTTGGCTGACCGTAAAAGATACCTATTTTCCTTTTCTTTTCTCTTTTTTTTTTCTTTTTAGCTACTTGCGTAATAGCTGCAGCTCATCTGAAGCCTTATTAGCTGCACAATTCTTTTCCTTTATTTGGTTTTCATATCTAAAAAGAACGATGAATACAACTTGATACAATAATTGGCGTACGATGATACGCAAATTATGATTGTTAGTACTGAGAGTTCTGTCCATTGTTCCCACGTATCTTTATTCTGCTTTGATTGGGTTGGCTTTGTAATGACAACAAGGATCCAGCATCCGGTCTGCTGATTTCCACAGCCTAGTTTCCTTGCTTATAACTCTCGAAAGCATCAGTGTCCGGAAAAGTTGGGGCCTTTTTCTTACACCGCTAAACAGCAACATTTTCCCCCCAAAATGCAGAATAACACTCTATTCGAATCACCGTGTCAAGAAAAGGGTCGATCGAACAAGGCGTTTTACGACTCATTTAAGTAGTATGGTCTCTTACTACTTACTAGTACTAAATGATGTCGAAAAGACAAACCGGCCAGCATAACTTCTCCAGTAATTGCACGAACTGCTCTTTTGCATCTAGTCTCCATTCATGAGTTCCTATTAGTTGATTGACTTATACAGTTTCAATTCGGTGATGACGTACTAAAACGTGGGACCAAGGTTTTGACCCTGCGCATTCAAAAGATAATGGCAAATTGCAGGGTAAATTCCTCAGTCAGTGTGACTTTTCAGAGTGAACTAGAAAAGCGACTTTAGCGAGTAAACTAGAACTCTAGAACTGGGTTTTTTGTTTCCTTTTTTTTTTTTTTCATGACTAGCAGGAGAAAGAGAGCCGCACACGTGGATAGATGCACATTGACACGTAAGCTATCATATTCAAATGCGAAGGAAAGAGAGAGAAGGAAAGAACGGAGGCAGTCGCTTAGTTCTTGAATTTGTTTATTGCCAAGAAAATGCATGAGGGCTTTTCTTGATTCCGCCCAGCTATTAGACGCTGAACATGGGGGGGCGGGATGCTCTTGACTTACTATATTAGCTCAGCCCCTTTGATGAGTAGTCATTCGTGGCTACAAGATTGCTGTTCAGCTGTAGAGATTTTAGGGTTTCTTGATCGAATTAATTCGTGCCTAATCCCTTTTATTGTGACCATATTTTCAATGTATTTCCAACTCAAATTTGAAGTTTTAATACCTCGAAGCTTGCGGGGCTTTCCGAGGTCCTTTTCGCTAGCAAAGAGTTCGAGAAGTATGAAGTTTCGACATTGATTAATCTGAGCTTTGTTGCTAATTTTTGTGACCGTTAGTCGGTCTTGGAGGTGGATTTGAACCCTCCTCGTTCGATCAAATTAAGAATATTCGACCATGTACGGTCGGAGTGATTATTAACCCACCAAATTATGGGGCTGAGAAATTAGCTTTAAGACGCGGCGAATGGAGGCCGGGATGAGCAGGGGCCGTGAGATTATTTTTAGAGAGTCAAATCCTCAAAATTCCTTCTTTGAACACATCCTACGCGAATCAATCTTGATTTATGTCGATTCAAGATCCTTAAATAGTACCCCTTTACCTTACTCCAGTCAATTATCCTAATTAGCCCATAGGTCGGTGCAAATCTCGGTGTATAAGCTATACGCGCTGCTCTAATCGAGCGATGTAGCTCGAGCTAGGAAAACGGGCACACATGCGATGGGATTATGAGCTTTGCTTTCGTGAGCTGGCATTTCGATCTTGTTCATGTTCATATAAAAAAAAAATTACAGAATTTCATATCATATCTTATTTAGTCCTATCCCAATTAGAAATCCGAACGACCAAACGTAACCTTTTAATTCAAGAATTGAAGATTAACTGTTCGAATCCCACCAATTACATGATAATAGTTCTGGGTCAGGGCTGTTAGTTTGGGGGAGAAAGGGAAATTGTCAAAAAAAGTGGTAAAAAGAGTAGGAACAAATGATTTTCTATCAGATATATAGACTTTCAACTTGCCTATTAGTTTGGGGGAAGGGGAAAATTGTATAAAAAAAAAAAAGTGGTAAATCTATTATAATTTTACCAATTTAATTATAAACTTCTTAATTTGTCAATTGAGTCCTAAACATTTTCACGTTTTATCAATTGAGTCCATCTAATCAATTTTTGCCGAAAATTGGTTATCAAAAATTGATTATATAGACATCACTCGTTCTACATGGCATAACCTGTGCTAATTTGAACATTTTTAATAATGTTTTTATTTTTCATTTTCTTTTTTCTTTCTTTTTTTTTATCTCTACTTACTTTTTCCTACCACCAAGCCTCATCGATGGCCAATCGAGGTCGTCAACCTCATATTTTTATAGTTTTTAGAATTTTTATTAATTTCTTATTTTTCATTCTTTTTTCTTTTCTTTTTTCTCCTTACTTTTTTCCTCCACCAAGTCTCATCAATGGCTAACAAGGTCGTCGGCCCAAGGTGAGGACCGCCCTCACCATCCTTAGGCAAGGAACACCTGGGCTTGGGCTAATGAGGGCCACCCTTGCTGGATCAAGCAAGGATCGCCCCGCTAGCCCAGTGAGGTTGCCCTTGGGCAAGAGTCACCCTCACCTGAGGGTGACGAACTCCACACTTCAAACTAAGCCTTTCAGTATCACATATGAATGGGTGTAAGATATATATAAAGGAACGTGGGATATTTCAATAACCACAAAAATAAGCATTCAATCATTTTTGACGTTTTTCACATTTGAGTTTACCATAACATCGCTTATCATCTACTTCTATTTTTTAGTTATTTTCATTTCTTGTGTTTTAAATTGAAATTTCTTGCAACTCATTCTTCCTAAGTGGGTATAGCCTTGAAGTTCCGTTTGTTTCATGAAAAAATTAGCTAATGACAAATGTTTTCATTATCAACGATAATTTACATACTAGTCCATTCATTTTTGTGAACGATATCAATGACCATTTTTAGGGAAATATTTTTTAAATCATTTATTTTCTGTAAAAGAAATACACCCTAAGATTCTCTTCTGCGTTGGAAAGATTCACAACTTCCATAAGCATGTTCAGCCCGATTGCTCATCAATGAATTATTAAGTAAGAAATGTTTGAATTAAGCAGATTGTAGTTTGATCAAGAAAAAGAAAAGGTAGATTGTAATTTTTTTTCTTTCAAGCAAGCATAATTTCATTACTAGGAAACTTTTGTAGCAAATACAACACTAGCATCCACACACAATAGATCTAAAAGAGCTGACGGGGGGTTATTACCCAATTCCTATTAAGACAACCCATTCGATGGGCTTTAGCTAACCAGTCAGCCACTTTGTTTATGGTTCAACTACAATGGGCTAAAGTGGTACCTGACATGTGTTCCAGATTTCGCTTAGCCCGATCCACTAGTGGTTGTATCTCCCAGCTACAGGTCTCTGAAGAAAGGACCCCATTCACCATTGTACTACAGTCAGAATGTATGATAATTTCTTTTCCAGTTTTATTTGGGACCAAGTTAGATGAAATAAAATCTAGGGTTTCCACCAAAGCCATTACCTCCGCTTGCTCCGCCGATCTCATTGTAATTTGACATAACCAAAAGTAAACGGTCATTTTGTATTATGTAAAGGCATCCACTAGATGTAGATGTGCACTTCTTCGGGCAAGCACGCGTCCCCATCATCTCAAATTGATGAGTAAGCCTAGTTCATTTAAGAGTGCGGCTTAGTTAACCATCCTCCCTCCAGTCATGGAGTGACGGTCAACTAATGACCGTTCATTTTGTGATTAAACCGGTTGAAGTCAACCGGTTTCATCTCACCCAATTTTTTTTTTCTTTTTAATTTTTACGTTTTTTTTATTGCAAGCTTAAATTAAGAGATAAAATCCTAAGAGGGGCCACGCAATCAATTTTCATGAATATGATGAAAAAATAAATTAAATACTAAAATATAAATAATTACAAGTAAAAATATTATCACCTACTAAAAAGAAATTGTTAATGTCATTATATAGATCTATTAAATTTAAAAAGATAGAAAAACACTTGAGACGTTAGCTTTGCAATTAATAACAAAATCATTGTTGGCTTCTCAGTCCTTTCACCAAAACCAAATTACTTTAGAAGAACTCTCCGATAATCTAAAATTAAGGCCAGTGATTTTGATTACACGTAAAACGAATGAAGTAAAGAAAAGAACAAAATAAGAACATTGAATTAGTGGAGAAGTAAATTTACCCCATTGATTCAAACCTCGTAGATGAAGATATGTTAGACCTAAAACAAGACGTGGATACCTGAAATGTCAAAATTCAGTACGAAATGACACTTAAGTGTCAAAATTTAGGAAATGTACATTTAAATGTCAAAATCTGAACAAAATGAATCAGTTAAATGCTATCAGCGAGAAAATTTGGCCAAAATGCTCATGAGGTGTTGATTCAGCGAGACAAGTGCAAAAAGACATCATTTTGCAACGTCGTTTTATATGCTGATATGACTAGATAAGCACAAAATAACTTAATTTTGGCTCGGATTTAAATTTTAATATAAATACTAATTAAATTGAATTTACAACTAAATTATTTATGAAAAAAAAAGGAAGAGGAAGAAGTTGTAAAACATGGCCCGACGACCCCAACCAACCCTCCCCCATAATTGCTGGCCCTTCCCAGCAATGGTGGGGAGGCGGCGGTCCGGGAAGGCGGCAACGAGGGCTTGCATAATCCCCACCCAATGCCTTCTGCAATGTCATTTTGGCATTGTGTTGTCTCTTTTGCTAACTCAGCTCTTCAACGAGCCATGTAAGCAAATTATATTATTAAAAAAAAAATGTTGTATAGGATTTCCAAGAGCCTTCATCGGACTTAGTACTCAGATTTCTTAATTTAAAAAAAAAAAAAAAAAGCACATATGTGTACCTTTCGTAACTTTCGGCATTTAAATGTCCTCTCGTGCTAAGTTTTGATACTTTTATTGTACCTTTGATGACCTCAAATATTACAAATCAATCTTAGTCTCAAGTGTTTTTTTCATCTTTTAAATTTAATAGACCTATATAATAGCATTAATGATTTCATTTTAGTAAGTGATAATATTTTTTACTTGTAATTTTTATATTTAGTATTTAATTTATTTTTTCATCATATTCATGAAAATTAATTGTGTGGGCTTTCTTAGAATTTATTCCTCAATTTACGCTTGCGATAAAAAAAAAAAAATAAAAATGGGGTGAGAGGAAACCGGTTGAAAAAGTCAACCGGTTTCCACACAATGTGAACGGTCTAATGCTGACCGTCACTCCCTCACTTGATGGAGGACGGTCAGCTAAGCAATTTTCTTCATTTAAAAAGGACTTATAGAAAGTAGGTTGTAGTTTACATAACCAAAAAGTAAACGATCCTTCTGTATTATGCGAAGGCATCTACAGTAGATGTGCACTTCTTCAGGTGAGCATGCGTCCCCGTCGTTCTTCATTCCACACGTCTCACCTTCGCCTTGATAAAAGTCAAAGTTTTGTTGGCCGTTCAAGAGACATCTATTGACGGCGTTTGTCCATCAGGAGTTTTTTTTTTTTTTTTTATATTACATTGGAATTGCATCTTTTTTGTTCACGTTGGGCCCTTGGAGCTGTAAACGTGGTGGGAAGAGAAATTATAGACTACTTTGCCGGCCGAGGAATATATATAAGCACCAACCCATTGCTTATTATGAAAATTGGTATTTCACACCTCATGATAAGCACAAACCCATTACTTATTATGAACAAATTTTGCTTGAAACAGGATCTATGAAATTCAAACATTTTCCAGATAGGCACAACCCAAACATAATTTCATATTTGACAGCCACTATATGCCAAATGATCCATCCTTCAAAATGAACATCATCACTCGATACCCTAGTAAAATCTAAAAGTAAATTAACCCAATCATTACCATATCAACATACTTTCACACACACATTGAGGTGTGCAAAAGAACCGGGACCTGCCTGAACCGCCTGGAGCCAAACCGAAACCGTCCAAAACCGGTGGTTCTTGAGGAAACCGGTCCGATTCCCAGTTCCAATTTATAGGAACCAGTGGGTACCGGTTTGATTCCCGGTTCCATGGGCGGATCCGTCCACCCGTCCACCCGTTCACTTGGACCGATTATATTAAAATAATATATTAATTTTTAATATTTAAAAATGAAATTACAAATTAACAAACTCAAATCAAATAATTAAAAAAATTAATTAAAGTGGAAAAAAATTTCAAAGCGCATCAAATGGAGAGGTACTGATCTCCAGTCAAGCCAAATGGAGAGGCGTTGAAGCTAAAATGTCCAAAGCGCACCTTGACAAAACATCAAATAATTGGTGGGCAAAAAGCAAGCATGCGAAGAAGCAGAGCTGCAGGAGGAGGAGAAGAAGAATAGGTCAAACGGCTAAAATGATGTTATTATTATTGTGAGACCGGTTCCATGGATCCACTCAGGAACCGGACTAAACCAACTGTCCGGTTTCCGGATGGATCCATGTAACTAACGGGTGGATTAGGTTTCAATTTTTTGGAACTAGTCCTTAGCGGGCGATTCCGGTTCTAGATCGGAACCGCCCGCCCGAATCATGCATGCCCCCCCCAAAAAAACACACACACACATATATGTATATATACATAGTCCGCCGGCCATCAACAAGGCCCAACGGAGTGAAAAAAGACACACACACACACACACACACACACACATATATATATATATATATATATATATATATATACATAGTCCGCCGGCCATCAACAAGGCCCAACGGAGTGAAAAAAGACACACATATATATGTATATATACACAATCCGCCGGCCATCAACAAGGCCCAACGGAGTGAAAAAAGACACACACACATATATATGTATATATACACAATCCGCCGGCCATCAACAAGGCCCAACGGAGTGAAAAAAAGAAAAAAGAAGAGAAGAAAAAAGGGAAAAAAAATAAATAAAACTGTAACTTACCAAAAATAAATAAATAAATAAATATGTAAAAAATTATTATTAAAAATTATCCACGTTAGTGTTGGCGTGCCACACATATATTAGGCAAGGTTCATATCAGCGATTTCCAAATAAAATTAGCTGGATGAAATCAATTGGGAAAACGTGAAAATGTTTAAAACTCAATTAGGCAAAGTCAATTGGTGTGCCACATATATTGGGCAAAGTTTTTTTTTTTTTTTTTTTATGACTCGAGAACTGCCGCACAGCTGCCAGCTAGCGATGTAAATCCGAGGCGACGCTAGCGCGGGGACCCACCTCCCATGGCGCTGCACTTAAGTCGCGCAAATGTGACTACGGTGACTCGAACCTCCCCCCAACCAAAAGAGGGGGAATGCCCGAACCAACACGTCCACAGCGAGGTGGGTTATATTGGGCAAGGTTCACATTGGCAATTTCCAAACAAAATTAGTTGAATGAAGTTAATCGGGAAAACGTGAAAATATTTAGGACTCAATTGATAAATTAAAAATTTTAAAATATAATAAGTTTAAGACTTTTTACATAATTTTCTCAGTAGTTTGGTTCAAGCATTTCTTTCTTGATTTAGTATGATTTGTGTTTTAACAAGTGCCATTCAACTCAAGAGAAGATGGTTTTGGCTCGTTTTGGGCCAAAACAAGTCCTTAAGGCACGGACCTTATCCCATGCTAAGGTCAATTTGTTTGTGCACACTCATCACTTAAAACCCCCAATAAAAATTAAAAGTAGACTGACCCAATCATTGTCATGTCAACCTACTTTCACATATTTTGTTACACACACACAGTTTGCTGGCCATCGATGAGGCCCAATGGAGTGAAAAAGGAAAAATAAAAAATAAAAAATAAAAAGAAGAAAATGAAAAAAGGAATAAATAAATAAATAATGTAAAAATATTACTAAAAGTTATCTACCTTAGTGTTAGCCGTGCCATATAAATTGGGCAAGGTTCACGTTAGCAATTTCCAAACAAAATTAATCAGATGAAGTCAATTGGAAAAATGTGAAAGGTTTAGGACTTATTTGGCAAATTAAAAAAATTAAGACACAATTGGCAAAAATATAATAAGTTTAATACTTTTTGCATAATTTTCTCAATAGTTGGGTTCAAGCATTTCTCTCATGATTTAGTATGATTTGTGATTTAACAAATGCCATTCAACTCAAGAGAAGATAGTTTTGGCTCATTTTGGGCCAAAACAAGTCCTTAAGGCACGGATCATATCCCATGCTAAGGTCAATTTGTTTGTACACACTCGTCACTTAATACCCCAGTGAAATTTAGAAGTAGATTGACTCAATCATTATCATATCGACCTACTTTCACATATTTTGTTACACACACACAGAGTTCGCCGGCCATCGACGAGGCCCAATAGAGTGAAAAAGGAAAAATAAAAAGAAGACAAGAGAAAAGGGAAATAAATAAGTAAAAATATTATTAAAAATTTTCTACGTCAGTGTCGGCTGTGCCTTATATATTGGGCAAGGTCCACGTCAATGATTTCCAAACAAAATTAGCTAGATGAAGTCAATTGGGAAAACGTAAAAGGTTTAGGATTCAATTGACAAATTAAAAAATTTAAGATACGATTGGCAAAAATATAATAAGTTTAAGACTTTTTGCATGATTTTCCCAGTAGTTTGGTTCAACCATTTCTATCTTGATTTAGTGTGATTTGTGTTTTAGCAAGTGCCATTCAACTTAAGAGAAGATGGTTTTGGCTCGTTTTGGGCCAAAACAAGTCCTTATGGCACAAATCATATCCCATGCTAAGGTCAATTTGTCCGTTCACACTCATCACTCAATACTCCAATGAAATTTAAAAGTAGACTGACCCAATCATTATCATGTCCACCTACTTTCACATATTTTGTTATACACACACACATAGAGTCTACCAGCCATCAACGAGGCTCGAAAAAAGGAAAAAAGGAAAAAGAAAAAAGAAGAGAAGAGAAATGAGAAAAATTAAAATTAAAAAGAATAAAAGGAAAAAATAATTAAAAATGTAAAAAATATTATTAAAAAATATCCACGTTAGTATTAGCTGTGCCATATATATTGGGCAAGGTCCATGTCAGCAATTTCTAAACAAAATTAATCAAATGAAGTCATCTGGGAAAATGTAAAAATGTTTACAACTCAATTGGCAAATTAAAAAATTTAAGGTAAGATTGACAAAAATATAATAAATTTAAGACTTTTTGCATAATTTTCTCAGTAGTTTGGTTCAAGCATTTCTCTCTTGATTTAGTATGATTTGTGTTTTAACAAGTGCCATTCAACTCAAGAGAAGATAGTTTTGGCTCGTTTTGGGCCAAAACAAGTCCTTAAGGCACTAATCATATCCCATGTTGAGGTTAATTTGTTTTTTTTTTTTTATGACCCAAGGAAACCCGTAAGCCGACAGCCGGCGGGCAAACCCTGGGATCCACGGAAGAACCCACCACTCCCGTGAAGCGGGTAAGTCCACCTGCGACGTGCTAAGGATTCAAACTTCTCCCCTTTGTGAGGGAGAGAAAGCCCGAAGCCAGCAGCGCCACTTAGTGCGGTCAATTTGTTTGTGCACACTTAGATTACAATTTAGGATGTGCATGGTTCAAACATTTCTCTCTTGATTTAGTATGATTTGTCTTTAACAAGTGCCATTCACCTCAATAGAAGATTCGACTTAGATGCACAACTTCTAGAGGTGAGCATCGGTCGAAGGTCAACTTTGGACTGACCTTAGACCAGCCCGACCTTGTCGGTCCTGGTCCAGTTTCAAGGGAGACTGAATCGATCATTGATCTTGAAATCCCTAGATCAGCATTGTGCGAGTTGATCCTTGATCCTAAAAGTTTAGAATCGGTTCAACCGAGATCAATCCTAATTGTATATATTACATATAATATATTACTTATAATGCTTTTGCATACGGTATTACAAGAATTATTGATAGATGAAAAACTTTCCATCTTGTCCTATATCTCTATGAGTGGTCATAATCATTTTTATGGCTTTTTACTTTTAGCAAGTGTACTCTAGTGGTCACCCTTCCGACATGGAATGAGGAAATAGGGGGTTTAAATCACCACATTCTCGAGGGTTGGGGTGGGGACGAATTAATTTCAGAAGTGGGTTTCGACTCCCACGCCCTGCAAGGAGGCAAGTAGCAGGGCAAAAGTCTGAGTGTGAGAGTTAGAATAGGAGTAGAGTAGGACCAACAAATAAAAAAAACTTTTAGCATGTGTAAAATTTTTATTGTTGCCTTATCTTAAATTTATTGAATATAATATGTAATTTGAAATGATAGATTTGCCTTTTTTAGAACTACAAAAAATGCAATCAAAAAATTATTGATTGATCCCGGATTGACCCTAAAACGGTACTAAATCCATAGGATAAGTCCAATCCTCAATCCTAGACTCAATAGGGTTGATCCTCGGTCTCAGAAATTGAAGACCAACACTGCGTGGGTTGGTTCTAAGATTAGGGGGTGGACCAATCCAACTCGGACCATGCTCACCCCTAATAGCTTCCATTATGCATAAACAATGAGGGAGACACCAGCACTCTTGAGAGGCACAAGATGGGGTGAAGGCCACCCAAAAGGGAAGCTTTCTATGGCCACCCAATGCAGAAAATCATCCCTGAATTGTGGCCACTGGTCTTTACATATGCCGCTGAGAAAAGAGGGTGTGAATGCAGATAACATTGTCCATATGAAGAGAATTTGGTGGAGCCACAATTCTCGTGTGAAGCCAAACTCAGATTGGCCATCCATTCCAATCCCAACCATTTTTCAACTCTCCCTTTCTTTATTTTTCTGGGCATGGAAATGTTGTCAGCTGCAATTCCAAATTCAACTGTTGAAATTCATCCGGCAATGTCATAAAACCAACCCGAGGAATTGACCCCGTGGTTAAACCCGAGTTATGACAAATTATATCTAAAAACAAAATTTAAGAAAAATGAAGAGAGGCGGACTCATGTGGTGTGAGAGAAAGCGGAGGGATATAAAGACCGGGAGCGAACAAGAGCCATACATTGGATGACAGGCTATCCACAATCTCATCCTGTCCTTGGTTACACCCATCAATCACCACCCAACACACAAATTTCTTCTTCTTCTTCACCTGTTTCATGTTTTAAGCTAAAATTGAAAAGAGCCTACTTACACTTTCTTGCTAGCTGCTGCATTGGGGCACTCTCACTTCCACCATGGCCTCTGCTGCCCTTTCTGTAGCCAAGCCATCCCTTCAGGTTCAACCCCCCAAATGCTTTCCCTCAGCCGTTCTCAGGCAGATTCACTTCTTTTGGTGCATCAGCATGAGAACCATCTTGTCTCGTCTCCATCTTGATCATACACTCGTCTCGTGTCGTGTCCATCTGACTGACCTGTCTTGTTTCTTGATTCTGCACAGGCGAACGGAAAGGGGTTTGCAGAGTTCTCCGGCCTTCGCAACTCCGCCTCAGTGTCGTTCGGGAGGAAGAACTCGGAGGACTTCCTCTCCGTCATTGCCTTCCAGACCTCTGCAGTGAGTTTTTTTTTTTCTCTTCCTGGTCTCGGCAACCGTATTAATCGATTCCTACTGTAAACCAACACGATCAGCCTTCTAAAACATCCTCCCTTGTAAAAAACTTGATGAGATCCTTCACTGATGCTCATGCATCAGGGACAGCCTCTCTGGCTGGAATTGAGAGGGAAAGTTGACAGCGAAATTCAATAGTTTCGATGCCCGATGACCCTGTGTCATAGATGCTATGATTAAACCAATTAGATGTTCACATATTTTTCTCAAGCATGAACTATAATACAACAAGTGAAGCCTCATTTAATGAACATAAGACGGCCAGCGTTGTGCAGTTGGTCCATCGGTATGCTAGTCATGTCTTCTACTGATCCAAGTCTAGTTGTCACAACTAAGGGCTAGTGCTGATCTTGTGAATGTCAATCCATGTCCCTTTGAGTGAGGAAAAAAGAACTCTTGTTTGAAGGTGGGAAGCAATGGTGGATACAGAAAGGGAGTGGTAGAGGCAAAGCTGAAGGTGGCCATTAATGGGTTCGGCAGGATCGGCCGCAACTTCCTTAGGTGCTGGCATGGCCGCAAGGACTCACCTCTCGACATCATTGCCATCAACGACACCGGCGGCATCAAGCAAGCCTCCCACCTCCTCAAGTACGACTCCACCCTTGGCATCTTCGAAGCTGATGTCAAGCCCGTGGGCACTGATGGCATCTCGGTCGACGGCAAGGTCATCAAGGTCGTCTCTGACCGCAATCCCCTCAACCTCCCCTGGAAGTAAGTCCTCCATTGTTCACCCACACACACACACACACACACACATTTATTCGCTCGTACGATGCTCAATCTAACATAAACTTCACCTGTCTTATGGAATGAATTCCAGGGAAATGGGGATTGACCTCGTGATCGAGGGAACGGGAGTTTTCGTTGACAGGGACGGCGCAGGGAAGCACATTGAGGCTGGGGCGAAGAAGGTGCTCATCACTGCACCCGGCAAAGGCGACATCCCGACATACGTCGTCGGAGTCAATGCCGACCTCTACAACCCGGCCGAGCCCATCATTAGCAATGCCTCTTGCACCACCAACTGCCTTGCCCCCTTCGTCAAGGTCCTCGACCAGAAGTTCGGTAATTAACCGCACCGATCTGCTGCTGCTCCTCTATCAACCGCCATCTTTCCTAGCTTCACACCCCATGCGCCATGACAAAGAAGATTACAACGATGGTGTTGACATGAATTTGTGGTGACAAAATTGTTTATGTGACAGGCATCATCAAGGGCACCATGACCACCACCCACTCATACACTGGCGACCAGAGGCTGCTCGACGCAAGCCACCGTGACCTCAGGCGTGCCAGGGCTGCTGCCCTCAACATCGTGCCGACATCCACGGGGGCGGCCAAGGCCGTGGCCCTCGTCCTTCCAACCCTCAAGGGCAAGCTCAACGGGATCGCCCTCCGTGTGCCGACCCCAAACGTCTCTGTGGTCGACCTCGTTGTGCAGGTCTCCAAGAAGACCTTCGCAGAGGAGGTGAACGCGGGCTTCAGGGAGAGCGCCGACAATGAGCTCAAGGGCATCCTCTCGGTGTGCGACGAGCCCCTCGTCTCCGTCGACTTCCGGTGCTCCGATGTGTCGTCCACCGTCGACGCGTCGCTGACCATGGTCATGGGGGATGACATGGTGAAGGTGATCGCCTGGTACGACAATGAGTGGGGCTACTCTCAGAGAGTCGTGGACTTGGCTCACATCGTTGCCGACAACTGGAAGTGAAAAATCAAATCCGGACAACGTCATCATCATCTGATTTTGTTTCCACTCAGAAAAATCTGTGTAATTTGGATTCTTAGAAAGTTAACTATTCTCCTCTTCTTTTTGAATCTGCAATGTGACTTGAGAATTGCGGAACCACTTCTCTTTTCTTCTCTTTAATGTATGAAATAATTTACCTTTCTATTCATTAGAAGGATTGAGCAACTTCTTCAAATTGCTGGTCTACTGCCAAATTATGAATCAGAAATTCTTGCTGTTCTTGGAAGCAAGACTGGAAAACTACTAGCGTCAAGGGTCAGTCTGGTTAGAGAGAGCTTGGCTTTGTCCAATTCACGATCCAACTTCAAGCACTCAATCCCCCATTTGTATGCAGGCAACCGGGAAGCACTTTTAAGAGTTCATTTCATTGCTGAAGCAGCAAGTAATGTTCCATGGACACCCATTTGTATAATTCCTCAATTCCTCAATTCCTCATGCATCAACTTATCCGCGACTCCAAACCGTGAAATGGGGTGTTCCCATTTTTCCAATGACCAGAAAATGTTCGCAAAAGGGAAGTTTATCACGAACGGATAATACTTTCGACTTTCATGCATTGCTCAAAAACAGAAAAATCGCCATTTCATCGCAAAATGACAAATTCTTGTTTGCTGGTATTGGGGTGAGTAATCGGAGCTATTGGATAGAAAAAAGACAAATCAAATTGGGCGATTCCGAAAAATACATTACCTAATTCATGATAAAGGCTGGTTTTTTACTCCGAAAAATTCTTTAACGGAATAAACCTTTAACTAATGGAATCACAACCGCCCCAAAAAAAGAATAATCACAGGAAGAACCTCAAAAAAATCTGTTACAATTCTTCAGAACCAGAGAGTTAGACAGTGATTCTTGTCACCACCGCAGAGCAGGAGAACCTTCTTCTTCTCCATCTTTTCTCCTTAAAAAACACGAGAAAAGGAACAGGAGAAAAAACCCAAAACAAAAGTCGAAAACTTTTCGTCCCGCAGGAGGTAATTGGATCGTGGGTAGGCTCCGTGCCGTGCTCCTGGTTCAAGGGCGTCAGCGTCTCCTCCTCTTCTCTGGCATTGAGCAGAGGAAGCATGGCAACATCGGCTGCAACAGCAGCCGCAGCCACTTGCAGACTCTTCTCCTTCAACCCAGCCTCTCTCTCTCCTCTCAGAAGACGACCCTCCTTCCTCTTCCCCGCCTTCGCCCCGACCCTCCTTCCCTCTCCTCTCAACTCCGCCTCCCGCTCCGCCCACTCCACCACCCTCTCCCCCAGCCCCCGCCCTCCTCCTCCTCCGGCCGCCGCCCCCCCCCAACGTCGTGGACGTCCTCGAGGAGCGGGGCTTGCTCGAGTCCGTCACCAGCGAGAACCTCCGCTCCGCTTGCTCCTCCGGCTCCGGCTTGCGGGTCTACTGCGGCTTTGACCCCACCGCGGAAAGTTTGCACCTTGGCAACCTCCTGGGCATCATCGTGCTCTCTTGGTTCCGGAGGTGCGGCCACCGCACCGTCGCGCTTCCTCGGCGGCGCCACCGCCCGCGTCGGCGACCCCTCCGGCAAGAGCCTCGAGCGGCCCGAGCTGGACTTGGAGACCCTAGAGAGGAACACTGCGGGGATTGCGGCGACGGTGACCAGGATTCTCGGTAAGGGCGGCGACGGCGATGATGATGATGATGATGGTGATGGTTCTTTTGTGATCTTGAATAATTATGATTGGTGGAAAGATGTGAAATTGCTCGATTTCTTGAAGAGGGTAGGGAGGTATGCTAGGGTTGGGACGATGGTAGCCAAGGAGAGTGTGAAAAAGAGGTTGGAATCGGAGCAAGGGATGAGCTACACTGAGTTCACTTATCAGTTGTTACAGGGTTATGATTTCTTGCACTTGTTTCAGAATGAGGGGGTTAATGTACAGATTGGAGGAAGTGATCAATGGGGCAACATTACTGCCGGCACCGAGTTGATCCGGAAGATCTTGCAGTTGGAAGGGGCTTATGGCCTCACATTTCCCCTTCTGCTGAAGAGCGACGGCACGAAGTTTGGGAAGTCGGAGGATGGCGCGATTTGGCTGTCTCCGTCAATGCTGTCCCCTTACAAGTTTTATCAGTACTTCTTTTCCGTTCCTGACACGGACATCATTAGGTTTCTCAAAGTTCTCACTTTCCTGGAGATCGAGGAGATAAATGAGATTGAGAAGGATATGAAAAGACCAGGCTATATGCCTAACACAGCGCAGCGGAGGCTTGCTGAGGAGGTCACCCGTTTTGTTCATGGGGAGGACGGTTTGCAGGAGGCTCTCAAGGCGACTGAAGCATTGAGACCTGGAGCTGAAACTAAATTGGATTGGAAGACCATCGAGGGAATAGCAGAAGATGTCCCGTCTTGTTCCTTAAATTATGATGATGTGTTGAATTGTTCTCTTGTAGACCTTTCGGTTTTGGCTGGGTTGATGGAAAGTAAATCAGCTGCCCGTAGATTGCTGAAGCAAGGGGGCATGTATTTGAACAACGGTAGAGTCGATGGTGAGAGTAAGAGGATTGAGGCTGAAGATATTGTTGATGGGAAGGTTCTTCTGCTATCAGCAGGTAAAAAGAATAAGGTCGTTGTACGGATTTCCTAACCGCACCAATTGAGTTACTTCATTTTTTTTTCCCAAAATTATTGAGTTTGCTTTCTTTTGTGAAGTATCTGAATGCACAAGAATTTTGGTTCTACGCTACAGTGTATTGGCACTTTCCTATGTCACAGCTAAGATTGCTGAAATTCAGCTAATGTTGAACACTGTATTGTATCTTCTGAAGTCCTCCCTTTTTTCATTGGTTTTCTAGAGCGATTTTCTAGAGCAATCAAAGAACTCATATGAATAAAAGCAGCTTTCTTTCTTCTATTTGTCATCAACTATGCTCTCTGTTTAACTTGTGTCACTCGTCATGCTGAGGCTGGTGAGTTAAGCTTGTCAGTCCTTATGTTCCTGTCTTGTCAACCATTTTCTCTGCAATCTGTTGTATGATGGCAAGAATTAATGGATGGCCAATCTATAGCTGTTTGCATTGATGAGGATGGATGCATAATGTTTGATGCTGAAGTTCTGATAATATCGGGGGTTCCCAATGTATGTGGGCATGGCAAGTGGAAATGCAAATCTGGGAAACACTTCAACATTGTGCTTAAATTGTGAAGAGCCAGGATAAATGAAGATTTTCTTCAAATTCACCTAATGTTGTGAAGATGCGAAACAAGGTAACTGAGGGTATAGATTTATGTTCAGCTCAGACTAGGTGCATTGCCCATCTGGGTGTGGTTGATTGGGGTAGTCCAGCTCCAGTGACACCTGCGTGTGTGGTGCAGCCAGTCCCGGGGCGTTAGTTGCGCACTTGCAAGTTACGGTCCTTGCTGGTGAGAGAGTTGCACTATTTGATATCAATTTCACGGCACAGAGAGTAGGCTTTGCCGAGCAGGCATGTGAGATAAACTTCAGTGTTCCAACTTATAATAGCTGTTCAGTTCTGCTCACATTGCATCTAAAAATTTTGAGACCTCGAACTGCACCATAGACCAACATCTGAGAACTGAGCTGGTGAGCTTGGTCTTCGTAAATAATATGCCCTGCTTGGTTTGTGAACGGGTGATGTAATTGACTTGGTTCATAGATTTCCCTAGATCCTCAGTCAACTCAGGCAAATTAAAGACTGCATCCCATGTGGATCTTCAGACTCCAAAGGATCTATTAAGCTAAGTCCTCTGGACGGTACATTTCTATTACTTCCTGTCCTAATATAAGTTAAAAATGCAACGTGCATTATCCAGCAACTACGACAGAATGTAGAAAAGGTATAGCTAAACCCACTGAGACTGAGCTATAGATACATTATATGAGTTAAGCAACTGATAATAGCCTGATAATAGCCTCAAGAGGGTGAATGTTTATTTACGTTCATCTTACAAACACCGGCATATCAAGGGCGTTAAAACTCCAAATTTTGATAATCAGGTGCCTTCCCGCTGTCGAAATCAATTTTATGCTATGGTTTATGGCGCTAATTAGCCAAGACAGAGCTGGAACAACTCCTCAAGCATCGTTTCCTTTTTCTGTCCACATTAATGCCATGTCATTGCTGGAGCTTAGAACGGATAAAGAGATCGGATCCGTAATAGTTAATTGAAGCTGTCGGTACACTTCAACCATTCCCTTAAATTCCGTCCATTATATATCGACATACAGAAATCGTCATAGTAAGAAGTATTATAAAGAATGTATTGTGATCGAGCAAAGGAAATTTTTCAAAAATCTGAAGAAATCAAACACTGTACATGAACAACGAAAAAGGTATCAAATGAAGCCTGCAACAGATCATCTACCTCATCAAAAAAAAATCTATGATGAATCTGAAACGTATCCTGTGGATCATCGCACCTCATCAATGATAAACCTACTATCACTATGTGATCAACAAAAATGATCAAATATTATACAAGCCAAAAGAAAAAAAGAAACAAGAAAAACATGTAAGGTATATGGACTGTATAAATTTGATTCCCCGTTTCCTGCAGGTGGCAAGGTCATGAGCGACCTGCTTCTTCTAAAACAACCAGTGTTTCTTTTTCGGTTTCTGAGGAATTGGAGCATCTGCAGAAAATAAAAAATAATGTAGGCAACACAACTGTAGTATCATGCCAAAAATTATAAGTAGCCAATAAGAAAACACACCTCGTATTTCGTAGAGGGAATTATAGTGAACCTCAGACCAGAAACTCAACCAAAACTCTGCATGAATTGAAAGCAGGGTTGACGATATGGAGTTACGAAAGACCGGTTGCACATTGAACAAAAGTAATATTAGATCAGTTGCATATGTTTACATCCAGGTTCTAAATCAAGCTATTCTCTACGTGCTTACCATGCCCTAAAAAAAAAAATCCCAGAAATCGAGCCAACTTGTAAACTTGGTTAAGTACAAAATTTGCATGGAGTGAAAATATGTGAGAGAGAGAGAGAGATTTCCTTTTAGTTAAGTCAAAGAAAATCAACAGACCTTCATGAAATAGAGAGTTAGACTTACCACGTTGGGGCGCCTCAGATCGGGGCATTATTTCAATAAAACATGTATCTCTGAATGAAGTTAACAGGCAGATCTTCGCCACAAACTGCATTGCAGTAAGATATGACATTACTAATTCAAGAAACAACATCGCCGAAGTTAAGGGACGTAACTGATTAAAATTGAGGCATTCACCTCAAGGACAAAAGAATAAAGCAATTATACCAACTCATGCAAAGTACCATATCATCATGATCACAACATTATTTTTATGATAGATGCTTTCTTTCCCATTATGTGCTTACAGCCACATTTGCTGGGCCAGTTCAGAACTCAAAGATCACATCAATCACAAAGAATAACTTAGCAATAAAGTTGTAATGATGCCTTTGTGACAGAAATTTAAAGTAGTTAGTCCCTCAATGTTCTAATTTCACATCAAGTCATGGGTATTGTTTTGCAAAGAGTTACATTGCAGAAAATGGCAGATCTATGATTGCATTGCATAGAGCCCATAGACATGAGATAAAGCCGGAGATGTAATTCTTGAAAAATATTAAGGGCTTTGGAACAAGAATAGAGTACCTTATCTGCAGCGGCTTGCAAGGTAACATGGTCCCCCCATTCACCAAGTCTGCATCACTCGGCGGTCAGAAAATAGATAAGCTATAAATTCTGTATACAAAAATAAAGATACAAAAAGTAACAATAGAATTTGAAATTTCAAGACAGGTACATCGTTGAGTCAGCAATAACAGAACCAAGATGTTAACATACTTTGCCATCTTCTTGTAATAACGTTTGTACTTCATTGGAACATAACCTTCATATAAAGAACGATAGTCTTTAAGCTGGAAAAAAGAGAGTTCAAGAATATTAGAGCACAAAAATCACTTGCTTATGTTAACTTTAATTTCTTCACTGCAAACTAGCCAAATAATGTATCAAACCCTTCACACCTATCTGAACTTAAAAAGATGTATAGGAATTAATCTTCAGTTTATGCAGGGGGAGTCTTATGGAAATCCAATTCACACTGAAAGAGAGAGCATCATGCTAGACAAGGGTCACAGTGCAAAATTTGATTGAAATACGATTCATACATCTGACTAACTAGTGGACACAATCGCATAATGTGATGTTGTACCTGCTTCACTATTTCCTTCCTGACATTCTTGTGATATTCGGGTGATTTATACATCTGGTCTGACAGTGCACGAAACTGCAAGGCAGAAAAAAAAAATTACTTATTTGAACTTTAGAATTTATAATATTGCTTTCTGAATCTAATATACCTGGCAATTTCCATCACCAGAGACTTTCACTTCATATAACCCATAGATATTCAGCCTGGAAAGAACAATGAAGCAATTGGCTTTAATAGCTTACATGGAATGAAGAGCTGTACAACCAAAAGAGAATATTCTAAACTAAACACATGGGATTTTCTAGGGAGAGCAATACAAGCGTCGTGCTGCCAGACGAAGCAGCCTGCGCGGCAACGTGGGGGCGAAAGGGAAAGAGGGGGGTATCAGTCCATTTGAGTTCAAATGAAACACACATCTATGAAGAAACGTCACCTAGATAGCATTCATAATCATATCCAAAAGGTGCATGCAAGGGGGCATAAATCAACAACAAATAGCTTCTCATGGTAAAAATGATAGAAAGCTACTCCAATAAAAATAAAAGGGGCATGGAGTTTGATTATTTGTTCATTTTCTAATAACCTAAACTTACAGGATAAGTGGTCATCCAACATGGAATAGTATGAGAGCTCAATTCATGCTTTTAAATCCTAGCACTCCTATTTAGGTCATTGCCTTGTTTCTTACAGATAAGGCTCCTATTCTTTGGTCAACTGATAGATGGGGGTAAGTTAACGTTGGGTAATTCATGTCTCTACTTACGCACAGGGCAGTGTCTCAAATATACACTTGATATACAAAATGGTCCCATTTCCTAATAGCTTTTTCAATGGTAATCATACTTCCAAAAGGCATTCTCCAGAAAACTTTCACTCCCCCGAATAATCCAGCTTTCTTCTTTACCAGCTCCAAAGAATTATGTACACTTCTGTTGGTATCAATAACAATGATGATCGAAAAAATCCTTTGCAATTTAGTAGGCAAGTGAAAGAGATATTACCTCTGTAGAAGTCGCTGGTGATCTAAACTGGCATCACTTAGATCGGGATGTAGGTATTTATGCGGGGAACGTGCTGAGAATTCAGAAACCAGTTCAAGGAATTAATGAATAGAGAACTACTGAACAAAAAGAGGGTGCTAATAGATGAATGAAGCAACAATTAATAGGAGAAGCAACAAAGCCACCAGAAAGAACTTTCAAAACAATATCCAAATTCACAGGTATGGAACTCTTGAATTTAATCATTTTCAACCCTATCTTTTTAGGTGCGCTCATACATCCTTTACCCTGTCAATACGGGCACTCATTTGTACTCATTTCTTCTGATACATGACCAGATCATCCAGGCACACCTCACCGGCATGGCAAATAAACGCACTTAATTTTTATCATTGACAACTTTGGGCTCCAACGCATTAAATCCTTGCTCGTTATGGCACTAAAGTTATTTTCTCTTATCCTCAAGAATGGACCCACAGTCAGCTTAAATCAAAGCCATCTATCATCTCTCCCAGTCGCAATTCAGCAGCACAGGTGGTGACGCCGCTATTGCAGTGTTCGTCCCAGACTAGCAAAAAGGCTAGTGCAAAGCCAGCCCAGCATGGGTGTGGTTCTCCTAAGGTCCATATAAATCCCACATCCAAGTTTTATACCATCGATGTGGGAGCTAAGCCCCATACCTTGCAATTAGGATCATAACAGCTTAATATGTTGTAACGATGCAAATCCATTATGCGTGCATTTGAGAGATATAGAATGTAAAAAGGCCCATATTCTCGAAGATGGCATGCAATAGTCAGATTTCCCGCATATCTTTCACACTTGATGGTCAAGTTCAATGACATAAAATATCATAAGGGCGTCAGCTACAACCTCGAACAATGACAATGCTCCAGTAAAAGATAAAGAAGGAACTCTTTCTTTTCTCTCTTGTTGGGGGCCTCTCCTCCATTGAGTGTGGCATTTAAGAATTAAGGATATGAGAAAAATTTACAGAAGAGAGTATGAGATCTAACCCGAACAGGAGCTAGATTAGAAAGGCGTCTAGCCACTCCTCCATCTACTTTCGCAAATTCTTCAGACAGAACAAGCGCAATCATCCGATCATCCTCAAGATCCTGTTGACTGCTTAAAGAAGTTGAGCTGGAACATTCACCCACACTATGAGTTCCATTCCACATATTAGACATCCACAAAAGTCCGTCACCTGCCGAAGGACAAAAACCTTAAGCGTGCTTCCCCAGCTCAAAGCTCACAATAAGAAATAAAAACTGCACGACAATCAGACAACTTGCGGAAAAACCATCACGTAGCACCATGGATAGTCCAATCAAAACCCAGAAAATAATATCGACACGAGAGTCTCGTGACTAATTCGGAAAGAGGAAAGTTACCGACTTGCGATTTCAGGAGAAAGGACGAGGAAGTGTATGACCACCTCTTCAGCGAAAAATCGAAAGATAGAGATACCAATCAATGGAGATCTTTCCTGCACTGAGATATGCGGTTCATTCAATGGGGCAGGTAGAAAGCTGCGCCCCACCGGCGACCCATAACGAAAGACACAATCCAAAGATTCCAAAACACTCGTTTGGCACTTCACGACGTGCATTTTCGACCGGTCCCCAGGCAGCGGAGGACCCACATGCAGATATCATCCGCCTAGTGGCGGGCAGGCAAATTCATCGGGGGGACGGGGGGACAGTACCGGTTTCTGGTCTCTAGCGATCATCCGGTTTCAAGAAACCAGAGGCATTCTGCCAATTCGATAGCAAAATTCCGCAAGAATCCATACTTCGAACCCATGAAATCCTCATTAAACAAAAAAAAAGGGGGAAAAGGAGAGCACAACCGAAATCAATGGCAGAAAAGAATCGCGCGGAAATAATTACCGAGCAGCGAAAGAGGCAGATCGAGGTCGAAGAACAGCGACCGGCGGAAGGCGGCTGGACGGACTCCGGGCAATGCGATCGAGCGGAATCGGGCGTCGGAAACGTGAAGGGAAGAAGGGGAGGTCGATGCCCGGAGAGGCTGGTCTATATCAGAGAATGGTGGGCCGATCGAGAGGGAGGGAGAGAGGACACGCCACGCCTTTTGAGACCGATTCGCCTGAGGACGATGACGAGTCGACGTCAATCGAAGGCGCAAAAAGATAACGCTCTTCTTCGCTGCTTATCGCCCGCCCACCACCCCCCAAAAAGGAGAAAAAAGGAGAAGGAAAGTGAGAGAACGATTATTAAAAAAATGGGGCGGAGAGAAAAGATGGTTTCCGCGTGCATTCAAGTTGCGACCGGTGCTTTGATCTTTTCTCCGCAACCCCCGTTTTATTAAAACGAAATATTGAATCGGCCTTCCTCGTGGAGGGCAGGAAGGGAGGGGGTGGGGGCGGTTTGGTGTTGGTTGGCTTTCGCGGGGACTTTTCTCACACGGGAGGGAGGCTGAGATGGGAGAGGGGGTGCAATGCCCCGCCGACGCGTGTCCTGGTCGGATTGGCCCCTTCAGTTTGCGCGCGCGGGCCGCGCAGATCTTCGATCCCTTCTGGGACCCGCAACATATGCCTGCATCCGCACCGGATATGCGCGTTCCATTATCCTCTTAACGCTATCAAAACAGATCGTGCACTCATTTATTGTAAAATCCAAAGTAATTTGAGTATTAAATGGATTCACGATTTCCTTAAATCCAATTCACTTTTGTGACTTTCCCCTACTCTCTCACTTCTTGTTCTCACCTTAATTTAAATTTAAATTTTTCTAAATATGTTTCCTACAATATAAATTGAGTCAAGTATTAATCGGAGTCCGCACGGTTTGAGTATAGATCAATTTGATTTCCGTTGCATGGAAATAAGTCAATTTAAATCAGATCATTTTTAACTCAACCCACCCATTTGACAAACAATTCCCCCTTCATAGGAAAGAGAAGGTAAAGCCGTGAGAGATTTAAGAAGCGGTAAGCTATTTGATTAAGCACACCCCTTTCATCCATTCGGAGTTCAAAAACCTTCATGACGGGATATCAATTTTTAGCCCTAAAGGAAACTGGATTTGTATTTATCTTTGTATGTTTGTTAATAAACAGTGACTACGGGTCCTGAATTTAAGGGGGGCAGACTCCAGTAAGAATCCCCATCGTCCATACACCCGCCATGCCATCTCAGTCGGTAACTACCCAGGGGAAAACGAGAAACGTCGAGCAGGCAGTCCGAGAACCCTTGGCCCCTCTTGTTTAGCTTAAAATGCACAAATGCCGTGGCATCATCGCCTCGGACATTCTTCGCATCACACTTCCCTCCACATCCCATCACCTGATGAAACAGCTGTTCGTTCAGATCGACCATATCATCGCTCCCCCAAGGTTGACAAACCGAAGATGCAGCCTCGTCGCATGCTCCGCTTGGTCCTTGCAACCCGATGGGTTTTCTGCAGCGAATGATGCAGTACAACTCTGTTGGCTGAACGGCAAGATCGGGGGCCATGTTCTTCAGCTGAAGGCAGAGATTCAGAGACAGTTGGAATCCTTGTGAGACGGATAACCCATCTGGGTGCCTCGGATCAGCATTGCAGACATAGAGCTCTGCACCGATGGGAGGCCTGAAATCAAACACGTCCAGTGTTAAAAGAGCTCCTTATAATCAAAAGGTCGCTCGTCAAAAGCAATGAAACTACCCAGACAAGAGACATCAAACTAACTAAATTCCTGTTCGACCAAAAAAACAAAACTAACTAAATTCCTGACCAATAATCTCAGACATTCTCTTGGCCAATCAACTACGAACCTAACAGATTAGCAGAAGAAAAATAAAGAGTGATCTGAAAGAGCATTAAGTTACACTAATGTTGTAAGATCAATAAAGAGCAGGCTAAGATGGCCAAAGTCTTTGTAAAAGTGTACTTACCTTACTTTAAAATAGTATTTAGGGGCTGGAATAGGAATTTGGAACCAATTCATAATGACATTCATTGCAAGTCCTCCACCAACCTTGCTAATCTGGGAAAGAGATTCTTCCCATACTCCGTTTGTCTGATTTCGCAAATTAATAATTCCAGAAACTGCAGAGTGACAGATGCTGAGCAGCTCCCTCGCTTCGCAGCTGCTAGGCTGATTTTTGGACTGCAAGTGAAAGCAGCTCTTGGGCCGCTCCTTCACATCTAAGAGTGAAAGGATACTTTTGGTGATCTCGTGATTTATATGGATTATGCGTCCAGACAGATTTTGCAATACCACTGTCCATGTAATGTTTTTGGAGTCTTCTAAACCAGACGCTAAACTTTCTTTGGGATAGAAGCTTGGAATAAAGAGAGCAAAACCAGTGACAAATGAGAGCAGTGAACAACCTAGTGCAAGGGTTGAAATGACTTGCAAACTTTTTCTGTCAATACCGATGAAAGATACAGCAAGCAAATCAAACTCCTTCGATAGCATCATCCATCGAGATGAGATTAGAATGAGCTCTCGCAAGAACTTCATGCACTCATCCCCTCTTCTCTCAATACCTTTGTTATTGCCATTGTCTTTATCAAAAGAAATGGAAGCCGAGACTTTGATCATTTCAGCCACAATTTCCAACAGTTTCACTCTTAATGCCATAAACCATGTCTGGAAGAGAAATGCTCTGTCAGATGCAGTACCAGATTGCAGCATTTTCCACGAAGACTGCATATAAAAGTAAGCATCAGAAACCTTATCTCCAAATTCAGATGAATTCATAGACTTGGTGGCACCTTCTCCAGTCCTACAGAACTTTCCTCGAATAGGTACATTTGGGATCTTGATCTTCTCTAAACATTCTATCAAACTTGATCCTTTATCTGGTAAGATGAGCATTTGAAGTTTCATCTCCGCCAGAGAAAATTGAGCTAGTGATTTCAACCAGCAACAATGAGATTTACATTTGACTCTGGCTGATAGATCAGTAAATATACAATTTGATGTAAACCATGTGCCCCGACATGCTGCATACAAGCCAGCATTATAAGCAGGCCAGTACTCCTTGTCAGCCAATATCTTTACTGCACACTTAATACTAAAGCATTCACTTTCAATCAAGTAACCACAAAGAGTAGCATGGAGGTGCTTATTAATTTCCTCATTCTTCTTTACTAAGCAGATCCAGATAAATGGACTGTGCAACAGTACTGAGCATATTATCTGTACATAAGATGTAAAAAAGTTGCAGTGCTGAATGCATTCGGCCAGAACCTTAACTTTCTCGAATATATGGATGGTAATAGCACCAGCTTCACTTAGAACTTCAAGGAAAGATGTCAAAAATTTGCAGATAATAAGTACAAGGTTTGATATTTTAACTATGTTTCCTTCCTTCATATATTCTGCACTGTCAGCCACTGATAGGCCATTTTCTTCTGAAGACCTAGCACCCTCACACTCATTTAAAAGACCTTTAATAACCAAACTGATTTGATCCAGCACCAAAGCACCCAGATCCAAGTCTCTGCTGGCCAGATGAAGAAGTAGCCTGAGCATAATCTTTACTTCACCAAACACTTGAGAGTCAGTATAAGAAGGATTAGAGGATAGCCTAACCGAAAAAAGTATCCGATCAATGATGGATCTCACAACTTGCAGAGGCAGAGAAGAAAAGTACCCAACAGATTTCATTTCTTCTCTCACACTCACCATAAGAGATGCATCTACTAAAAGACAAAGGGCTAAGAGGCTCTTTCGCTTGGTAGGACATTGGGATGCAATACTTACAAATATCTTAGCGAAATCAAGCATGTCCATGGGAGATATGCTTGGCAATACATAGAACCGAACCTGCAGAAGTGGAAAGATCTCAGTATACTTCAATCAGGATAATACAAAAATATAAATTTAGATGAAGAATGCAGGAGTATCTAGGAGTATCTAAGAGACATGACCCGAAACAAAATCCGTAGAGCTTGGCATTGAAGACCTGTAGGATGTTTAGGATCATCTGCAATTCTGAGCAACTTCTTAACATTTCCAGCATCAGGGAAATGGAGAACTCCTCTTCTGTAGACATAATTGATACATCTGAGAGCCATTTCTTCCATAAACAATGTTTTCCCTTCACTCAAAATTGAGAAAAGCAAGTCCACCTGCATTTAAATGTCAAAATGCTATGCAATTATACATCAGGAGTAGAAATCTGCAATCATTGCCACAAGGAAGGATTAACAGGAAACTTTCAATACAGTTTAAAACCAATAAGCGGGTTTACTGCCAACTACAAGCCACAGTTCGTAATCTATCAAGGCCAAGTCAAGCAAAACAGTACTACAAGGAGATAATATTCTTGTCCTACATTAGTAGAGACCAAATGCACTAAAACAAGCTGTTTTCTTCTCTGTGAAGAACATAGAAAGAAACATAGAAAATCAGAAGATGAAGAGGGTTATCAAACACAGAACTCCAGACTTTCCAAGGCCAAGAGAAGAGAAAAATTTCAGTGAGATTAAGTACCTTTCGAGAATGGTTAATGATAGAATAGTTTAATCAACTGGATTTGCTACCCTATTAAAGAGCCAAGAATGTCCTGAAGAGTGCAACCAACTAACAGGCAGAAACATCCTAGCTTTTCCTTGAACAAATTATTTACGCCACGAGCATGAGAACCCAATTGAGGACAAACATTCAACTGCGAGATTTCTCAAAGTTATGAATATTTTATGTTAAACTTACCTGTTCAAGGACAAGTAGAGGTGATGTGCAAGCAAGTTTTGATAAGGACACCATCATGGCACCAAGAAACTCATCATCAACAGAGCCTAAAAGCATCTTTAGACCTGTCTGCAAAAATAAATGCTTAGTGTATTGTGAATAATTGTCAACAAACATGCATGTAAATGAACTTATGAAGCTCATAATAAGACTTTTGCTTCTGACTGCTGACTATCATCCTATACTATCAAAGAACAGAACAAGCTAGGGATAGCTAAGAGCAAAAATGCTAATTGCCTGTATGGTGCAGCATTTCGGGCAGTTATATGATAGAGTGGCAAGGCATTTACCAACAGTACATGAAGAGACAGACTTTAACGCGAGACTATTTATTTATATTAGCGGATTTTGAACCAATACAACATAATTCTTTAGCTCTAGCATTAACTTTTTAGAAACATGTCAAAATAACACAGCTAATATGCCAAGCTACATCTACTGTTGGCCACAACATCAACACTAGAGTCTCTGTTCACATTTTTCTCATATCGAGGCACAAACAATAACAAACCAATCATGCCATAGTTAAAGGAGATTTTTTCTTGCCAATGCATGTCTTGCAAGCAAGCATAGAAAAACTGCCAAACCTTGTAAGCTTCATCTGCAATCGAACAAGAGTAGTTCATTTTTGGGAAAACACGTGCTCCAGCCAACCTAACAGTAGATGATGTATCTGATGAACTCATCAGATTAACAAGCATGTGCAAGAAAACCAATGCAAAGTCATCTGCTAACTCACAAAAGCACCCTCCGGCAAATAAAGATCCCTGTACCTGCAAAAAAACAAACAACAAAATCAAAATGAACTCCTTTTCCATCATAAATGGCATTAAGTTGACAAATTGGCACGCGTAGAAAACAAAACAGAACAAAATCCGACAAGAAAATTGTCCTAGCAAATTAGAGAGGTGTGAACATTTAGCAAAAGATGTAATCCCCCTGCTTACACGCTTGATAAACACTCGTTTTGTCAACCAATGTTACTGCTTCATGACAAAATCTCCAACATCCATACACTACTAAGCAACAATGCTAATCCAATTTTAAAAGTACACTACCCTTACCGCTCCAATCTAGAGAAAAAACAGGCGTCCGCTAGAAAAGCACTATTGGAAGTAAGTTATTCACAGTGCCCACGAAAGTGAGGCAATGGGGGATCAAATCACTTATCGGTTAACCAATCTCACCTCCAAAACCTCGGAAGAAACCAAACTTGAAAGCACCAGGTACCGCACATGAGCACTGTCTTTAGCAAAATCAGCGCAACACCCAAAGATCACTAGAGCCATCGCTCTCGACTCGACATCCCCGCCATCAAACACAACCTTAACTCTAGTAAGCAACTCCGTGGGATTATTCACGCGGCCTTTCGACAGGATCCCCACCACGGCGTCCGCGCTCCCCCTCCTCCTCTTCCTACCGCACCTGCGTAGCCTCCGGAAGACCCTAACCACGGCGCGCATGATCTCGCGGTCGCCGGACTGAAAAGCGTCGGCGAGGCGCAGCAGGATCGCGTTGGCAAAGAGCCTCTCCTCCCCGGGGACCAGCCCGTACATGCTGTAGACCGACATCGTCGGCTCCGGCTCGGAGCTCCATTGCTCCAACCTCTGCCCCGCCTGCAGTATCGCTTCGACCGGCCGACCTGTGGTCAGCGAGGCAAGGCGAGACGGCGCCTACGTCATCAGCGAACGGCGTCGATTACAAGCGAGTGGGGAGGTGCCAAAAAAAGGGGTTTAACTGACCGGGGATCTTGGAGCGGAGGGATTTCTCGAGCTCGATGCTCCAATCCATGGCGCAGGCTGCGGATATCTTCTCCATCGTCGCCGCCTCGACTTCGCGGAATCATCAAAGGAGGAAGAAGAAGAAGAAGAAGAAG
Organism: Eucalyptus grandis; assembly: GCF_016545825.1. Taxonomy (NCBI): domain Eukaryota; kingdom Viridiplantae; phylum Streptophyta; class Magnoliopsida; order Myrtales; family Myrtaceae; genus Eucalyptus; species Eucalyptus grandis. Next base: position 27,893,024 of record NC_052620.1, read on the forward strand.
CGCGAAAGTCTAGGAGATGCCCAGAATCGAGCGCATAAACCCTAGTCCTCCCTCTCTGCTCGACGAAAGCGGCAGCAGAGATTTCGCGGGGTTTTGGTTTGCGGAGGCAGTTTGGGGGGGTCGGACACGACGCCGTTTTCGTCGGCGCGATGGATGGGCTCGCAGTCGGATGGCCCGATTTCTCTACCCACGACGCCGTTTTTTTGTCTCCGGTTGCTAGCTTTCTTTTATTGGGTTTGAATTTGCATCTGTTTCTCCTTTCTTGACAATGCTTATTTCCTAAAGTCGTTAAAAAATCACAAGTTAATTTGATTTCGATAAATCATGCTTTAGGTATTTGCACAGGTTTAACTCACAACCTAAAAAGTGATCATTTACACTTCAATTTTTGGCTTCCTCCGTAATTGGAACTTCGATCTTTGCACAAATGGGCATTAGGGGTCGATACCCAACGAGACCCGGCACACCTAAAATGCTCAGAATTTTCTTTAGGACGAAGTGAGCTTTTTTTCGATGCATTATATAATTAAAGATATCTTTTAGAACTATATCTTGCTCCCAAATCACCCAAAAAAAAAAAAAATTTGTCCAATATTAGGATTACGGCGAACGAGTCGAGGAAAATAAATACTCCTTGCAAGGAAAGGCTCCAATTCCTGTGTTTTACATCACTTGCCCTTATCAATCATGAAATGATTAGCATATTGCGATGGAGTTATTCAGTGAGCAAACCAAAGCACGACTCTTTAGAAGAGCTCGAAGATCTCTTGGGATATTATGGAGGGATGAAGGTCATTTGCAATTATGCTTATTACACTTAATCCACTTTATTTTCTAAATAAATATCCACTTTATTCTCTAAATAAATATCGTCTGGCTATATCCAATTCGCGAGGCGAACGGAGCCCGACAACACGAATTAGCTAAAAAATGGCGGGGGGGGACTGGACTCGAACTCGAAAGACCGACATGACCATCGTTCTTCTAGCGCCTTCCTTCCCCTTCTATAAGGTACAATTCATCGTCAATCTGAGTTTTCGTACGGAAAGGCGGACCGGACCGGACTGGACTGGACTGGACTGGACTGGACTGTGGAGTTCTCGACGGCGGCCGAGTGCGAAATCGCTACGGGCTCCGGTCGAGCGCCTCGTTGAACCGCTTCAGCGAGAGCTGCTTCTGCATCATGATCTGGCGGTAGAACCGCCGGATGAACAGGTCGGCCACGCGGTCGATCTCGTTCTCCAGCACGAAGTCCTCCCCCTCCTGCTTCGAGTTCTTCACCTGATCGATCACCGACCCCCCGCGGTCCTCGAGGTCCTCCAGCTCGGACAGCGACTGCGCCAGATCGGGGTACTTGTCCTCCTCGCCGCCGGCCCCACCGACCTCGACGAGCTCGCCGCGGGCCAGCTCCCGGGCCATGCCGTCGGCGTAGACGACGACCGCGCCGTCGCCGTCGCCGCGGCTGCCGCCGGGCTGGCGCGGGCCGAGGAGGTTGCGGAGCTTGTGGGAGATGGAGTCCACGACGAGGGGCCGGTTGCGGAGGAGGGAGAGGAGGAGGAGGCGGGCCTTGAGGGCGTTGGTCTTGCTCTTGAGGGCCAGGGCCTTGGCCTTGGTGACGCTGGCGAGGAAGCCGAGGATGTGCTGCAGGAATCCCGAGCCCTTGTTCCTCATCGTCGATCGCCTTCGGCCCCCTTTATTTCCGAATCGAACGGAGATCGGATCGGGACGATGGATTGGATCGGATTAGAACGAGTGGAGATTTTTCGTTCTTGAAGATTTTACAGCGCTGGTTTGGCATGGGAAGAGCGTGTGAAGATCGACGGGGTTTATATAGCGGAGGATGCTTTGTCTGGGGGTCGCTTTGCATTGCATGGATCTGTAGGGAGAGATTGGAGAGAGAAGCGAAAAGGAGAGTTGGTGGAAGTACAGGTGGCTCCGTTTGTTTGGTTGTGATGTATGATCCAGAATCCACTGTGGCTCCAATTCGTGAGACGTGATTGGATTAATAATCTTTAAAAATTCAGTTCGATCCTATCCCTCGTATAGTCCGCACTGGGATGTCGTTTGGACACGTACAGATATTCTTTTTTGGGTCGAAACACGCGCTAAACACGTGAGTCGCTTACTTAATTCGTATTTTTGGAGGGAAATGGATCTCTATTTAGTAATAAGGTAAAAGATCTTCCACCCATTCCATTTCGATGTCTCGATATATCTCAAACGATGATTAAAAATCTCGTTTTTCATTAATTTATTACTGGCATTTACTGAGACATCAAGGGAAAACTATACAGGAATAAATAATTCTCGTCCAAGTCTAACCTTGAACTGTTTCTTATTGTTAACGATGAAAAAGCCATAGGTCAGCGTGATCAGGAGTTATTTGACAAGAAGTAGAAGCACACTCAAGAAATTTCAAAATGAAATATTCTTCTCATTTTCTTGGATGCAGTTGGAATATTTTAAGGGACAGAATCCTTTGTCCCGTATGATGTTCTCTAGTGGCATCTCAAACCATAGATTCACAGAAAGGGAGCATCATGCGAAATAGAAGAGCTTTGCGCGTCAGATTCAAATGATGTTGCGTACACGTTTAATCAAGTGACTACTCATTTAGACCGTCGGTTCCTCAAAATACTCAAGTGATCTTTTCTTAGTCCATATTATTCTTAGAGTTTAATATGGACAATGCTATTGTTCCATTTTCCAAAAAATAAGAAAGGATTTTTTCTAATCATGATAGATTTTTGAAATCACGGATTAGTGTTAAAAAATCGACAACAAAACAAATTATTAATCACCTGAACTTTCGGTTATTTTACCGGTAACTTATCAGCACTTTCATAAAATTGCCAGCTCATTTTGACAATTTATAAATTAACTTTAATTTGGTTTGGATTAATACTCTGAAAAACCCTAAACTAGTGTACTCATAACAAATTTACCAAAAATTAATTTTTTTATCACAAAAAACCCCAAATTGATATACATTCGACAAATTTACTGTAAATTGATATACTCATAACAAATTTACCCCTATATTAGTTTCTGTTAAATTTTAATGTCAAATTATTAAGTTCAATGATATGTAACAATTGATCAGTGTACTAATTTGTTATTTTACTTTCCGTTTATCATAGTTATACAAATTTTGCGATTTTTTGTAGTATTAATCAAATTTAACGGATGGCATATTTGTCACAAATGTACCAGTCTAGGGTTATCGGTAGTTGAATAAATTAGTTTAGGATAAATTTATCACAAGTATACCAGTTTAGGTTTTTTATGATCAGTTGGGTAAATTTGTCACATGTATACCACTTTTGAGTTTTTTATAGTCAAAAAACTAGTTTATGGTAAATTTATCACACGTATAACAGTTTGGCGTTTTTCAGAGTATTAACCCATTTAGTTTTATCCCCATGCATTAAATTTACCAACTTTTATCAATATTTATTTGAGCAACTTACAAATTAATTTTTTTTCTTCCCGATCATGTTATCAACCAGTTTAAAATTCCCAACTTTCATTTGAGTTACTTAACAATATTTACTTTGGTTTTTTTTTTTTTTATATCATTGTCAACGTTTCTTATCGTTTTATTTACTTTTACTTGTGTTTCTAACAAAATGGTAGGAGTGCACGAAAAAAGGCTAATATATTTAGTTAGACTCACATTCACTCAAAAATTCAAGCCTATGAGTTATGAGTCAAAAGAGAGCCCAACTTATCTCACTTGAATCTCCAATGTGCAACTTCATCCTTGATCTCAATCACCAACACGCAACTTTATTCATGATCTCTTTCTTTAGACCAATTTAATTCTTTGAGATATTCACCAAACACATCAACAAATTAGAAGCCTACCGATCTACCATCGAAGATCGCCAAGTCTGACAATTTCTTGCAAAGAGATCACCAAGAGAGAGTCCAAATTCGAGCTTATTAACAATTTAATTAAATTTACATTCACTCAAAAGCTTAAAGCACGTGAGTTATGAGCTAATTATGATATATTTACTATTCAACAACAACCAAACTTCTTATGTAAGACTTTTTAACACAATTCACACGTGTATTTTAACAACAAATGCCTTAAATTTATCGACTCATATGTATAAATTTTCCAATTCTTATTTGCATGGCTAATTAGTTTTTCTCCCATTAGGTTATTTATTAGTTTTGATTTATCAACTCTCATTCGAGCTGCTTATCGACATTCATTTTATTAATTAAAACAACAGACCCACTTTCTATTGAGTTACCAACTTTCACGTGCCTTACTCAACTGAAATATGGCAATTGCTTAATCAAGTAGTCTTCCTTTGCATTGGAACTAACGAGCAGACATTCTCGCCCGCTCTCTTTCTCGTTCGGCGCATTAGTGTCGCACTTGCTTTAATTATTCATTACACCGTTAACCTTTTGAACTGAGTGACTCTAACGCTGGATGCAACGATGAAGGTGCGAGTTTTGACTCCTTTTGCCATAAAGGTTTGATCATTGTTTATTGAATCTATTCACTGATCTATGCACACTTGACATTCAAAATCGAGACAAGGGCAAAGGAAATGCTAACTCGCTTGTTCCCATTTCGAAAACCGCCATATCTTACGATAGGAAAAATTATGTAAAAAATCCTAAATCTATTATACGGCTGCCGATTTAGTCTTATATATTTCAATTTGACTAATTTTAGTCTTGAATCTTATGATGATTTTTTCAATATAATCATTACAGTCAATTTTAATTAGAAATCACAGGCATCTCCATTTAAGCGGCATCGGCTGATACTGACATGGATGAATAAAGCAATTCGTTTAAATTTTCTGATTTTATTTCCTTTCCTTTTTGCCTTTTTCTTGTTTTTCCTATTTCCCTCCGCCGGTCGTCTAGGCTTCAATGATGGTTGGAGAACTGAAGCAAGGGCCTCTACCGTATAATAATTTTAAAACTTTTTTTTATTTTCTCAATTACGATTGTAATCAACACTTAAGTAACCCCCTCCACAAGGCCACTTGTGCTAATATATGCCTTCGGATCGTATAAGATGCATCCTTCATATACATAACTTACATGTATATGCCCACGTCCGTAGTCATCCCCTCCGATCTTCTTTTTGCAACAACATGGATCGTGACAACAGCTTCCAACAAGGGCTCGAGCCAAAGACGCGCGAGCAAAGCAAAACGAAGCGCCATGGTACGCACTCGAATTTAGGTGCAAATCGTGATTAAGGAAGACTACCATAATCGAGCAATCGTGCATGGTCAAGAGCCGACCCCATCGAGGCCAATAGCACCCGGTGGCCCATGTCCTCATAGGTCGCCCTGGGGGGCACGCATCCTCGATAGTACCTCGAAGATATTTAGCTACAGTGGTCCGTTGTACTTTGGCAATAGTTAAACGAAACTGGTGCCAAAGCGAAGGAAAACCCTAAATTCTTTTCCTATCTTTCCGCAAAATCCAGGGGGCTTGCCAAATGAGGCACCACGGCCGCTTGATGGAATTTGTTGGGGAAAAGTCAATATGGAGGGAAAAGAGACCCCACTAAGCAATATAAATATAATTAATTCCATAAAATAAAGCACATGATTATATGTATATGTGAAGAAGAGCAAGGGTAAGAGAGGGGGTCGCTTTTGCTTTATGTGCACTTGTCGCTCTTCCGAAAGTAGGCGAAGCAAAGCCTTAAAAAAGGGTAAAGCAAATGTCCATAATCAGAAATGTTTATTATAATTTTATAACATATATATATATTATAATGTATTGATATTTATATGAGAAATAATACATTGCGTGAGAGCTTGTGCATGCTGCGCTCAAAGCTGTAAAGCTCCGTATAATGTATAATTAGTAGGGGCAAAAAAGAAAAGAAAAAAAAAAAAAAGTTGCACAAGTACATGGTGGAGGTTGCCCTTTTTCATTTTAATTTTATTCTTACTATTTTATTTGATGTTGCTTTTCTATTTTCTATTTTTACCTTTTTTGTCTGAGTAGAGAAGCACCCGGAAAGAAGTTAGAGCAAGGTGACAAGACATCAATACAAGTGAGATTTGCTTTGCTCGATGTTGATGTTAACAACGTTAGAAAAAGATGCATATATGGTCATGCTCGTGGGGTTCAATGTGCGGTCGATGCGAGACACGAATTTACTCACTTTCCCCCCACATGATTGTCATGTGTGGAATCGAATTTGGTAGATTCCTTAGTCTATTTTAGCCATAACCCATGCTCTATACCATGTTGAAAGTTAGGCGTGGATCGAAATCCCTAGAGGTAATGGAAAAAAGATCGAGAAAATTATTAAAAAAATAAATAAATTTATTATACGAACATCAATGTAATCATAAATATTTTAGTTTGATCAATTAAGTCTGAATTCTTTTGACGATTTGTCTATATAATCTTTTCAATCAAGTTTGACTAGTAATTGCTGACATGAAGGCTCATTGTCTTACATGGCATGGTTAATATTAATGTGAACAAGTTTTTTTAAAAATTTTCTAAATTTTTATAGTTTTTTGAATTATTTCCTTTTTCTTCTTTTTTCCCCTTCTTCCATGGCAACCCTCGTCGGATTTGGCAAAGGCTGATCTCGCCAACGTAAGGCAAGTCTTACCCTTGCCATCCTTCACTACATCTCAGCGAAGCTCGCCTCACCTACAATGGAGGAATGACAAAAAGAAAAATAAGAGAAATTAAAAAAAAAATTATCCATGTCAATAATCACATGGTCAAAATTGACTGTAAAGACTACATTAACAAATTATAAAAAAAACTTAGAAATTGACTAAATACGAAAGATTAAGAGGTGCATTAATATCCGTATGATAGATTTATAACTTTTTTGATAATTATTCCTCAAAAGAATGGTAATTGCAACAATCATACCAATGATAATGATGAAAAAATTGATAATAATCTCGTAGGATTACAAACCCTAGCTCCATATCCTATAAGATATATTATAGACGGATCAACTTTTAAAAAAAATATAAATTTTACTAAGACTCATGTGTGTGTGTGAATCTGATTATGCACGCGAGACGAACCTAAATTGATTTTTAATCTGAAAGTTTTTATCAAAACCTGTAGAGATGTTCGTAAGAGGGCACACTTATATTTATTCAGGAATTAGGAAACGTGTCAATAATTCTTTACTCGACATCCGTCAGTAGAAATCCCAACATTTGCGAGGACCAAGTCAGAAATAGATCTAGGTCCATCGATAGATCATACGGAGCTCAGCATGTTAATAATTGGAGACCTGAACTTCAGGTTGCCGGTTACTACCGTAAGTGGGTTCTGGCCCATAGCCTTCTCGTCGTTACTTTTATGAGGCCCAACTCTTTTTTTTTTTCTTTTTTTTTCTATTATACCAATAATTCTGTTAAATTCTCAATATCGCTTACGCAAACTCAATGAAAAAAGGTAATCTAACTTAAGAATATCTCAAGGATATACCCAACAGTCCATCTATCGAGACACGGCAAGGCTCAGACGACCCGTATACATGATTCTTCGTGCGAAATAATCGAAACCAATAACGACTGGATTAGGGCACGCTTGGTAACAATTATGTTTTCGGGAATAATTTCTGATCATAAATTATTATTTTTTGTTTTATTCTCAAGAACAATTTCTAAGTATTTTAAGTCGTTTGGTATTTGTCCAAAATTTCTAATTCGGAATATAATTACATTTGAGTACCGTGTTCAAAATTTCTACTCAAAATCATTTTCTTTTAATTTTTAAATAATTTTATTAAAATTTTCTTTTTCTTTTTTATTTCTCTCTCATATTCTTCTTCTTCAAGTAGACAAGAGCCGGTGACCTCACTGGAGCATCGTCGACCCTTGGCGAGGCCGACCCTTGTCAGTCGAGCCTCGCTGATAGTTAGGCGAGGCTCGGCCTCGCCAGGGCTGGGTGAGCCTCGCTGGGGCGGGGAGAGGCCCGCCTAGCCATCGGTGAGGCTTGGCTTAGCTTGATCGATGGCTGGGCTTGCCTCCAGCGAGTTCGATGGACCTCGCCTAGCCTAGCAAGCCTCTGGTGAGCTCGCCGAATCGATTGCTGGTGACCGGTGGTAGTGGGTGGCAGTAGATGAAAAAGAAGAAAATGGCTTGATTCTTAGATTTGTTCCGAGAAACAAGAATCAACTTCTTCTTCTTTTTTATTATTATTCTTGATTCTGTTCTTAATCTTCTTCTGGAAATAAAAAAATAGAAATTTGTTCTCGAGAACAAAATTTTTACCAAACACGATTCTATTCCAAAACTACTCCCATAAAATTCGGCACCGTTTGGCCGGTTACCAAACAGGCCCTTAGAAATCGACAATATCAAATCTCGCATCTTACTAGAACAAATAGAGCCACATGATTATAAGGTGATTGAGAAATTGCAGAAAGGTTAAGGGACGGGCTTGATCATAGATTGGCAAGAGCACCGATTGGCACAAAACCAGCACAACGTCAAGTCACGAGATGTCAAAGTGATTCGCGATATTTGCTTGGCATGATGGATCTTTTCTTCTCCTTCTCCTTTTCAGTTTTACAATTTGACTTTGAAGGACAAGAACCACTTGATGACAATAAAGCGAAAGGAAAAGGGGTAAGGTAAACACCAATGCATTCGCAAAAAGGCCATTTTCCAATGATCAAGTGGAGTGCTCCTTGCATTGTATGGCGAAAAGGTAAAAAGAAAAGATCAAAGGGAGAAAAAGGCAAACCAATTCAAGAACAAAACTCACGTGCACGATTTCCGTCCTCCTCTAACCACATTGTAGCTTGATTACAGGGGAAGGAATTGAACGAAAAACATGGGTTTTGAACATGGGTTTTGCACGCCAACCTTACTTTTTAAGACGATTTATTCAATAGGGTCGAATCTGCAAAAGCTAATGATGTCTGAGGTTCAAAAAGTTGAAAAAAAGGGTAAAAAAAATCTCAAAAATTCGTTCAACCCTTGAGAAAAGCAGGAGATGGGGGACTTGAGCCATACTTCATGCTCCATTATTGAGCGGAGAAGTCAAGCTTCCCAGATGTTTCGCGTGGAAAAATTAACTAATTTATTGATTAATTAATCGAAATCTGGTTAGGTGCTATGGGGAAAAGCTAGAAAGGAACGATCCAGACTGGTCACAGCTCCTTCTAAGTTCCAAAACTCACTTTGAGGAGCACTTGCAAAGGCCTTTGACATTTCAAAGCTCGAACGCTGGAATCTTTCCTCTTTGACGTACGCCCATCGCCATCAAGATTTGGAGAAAAGGAAAAACAGACATGCCCTCGATGTGTTTTTTGTCGTGCCATCACATGCTATGATAGATAGGAGAAAACCTACTTACTTATCTCGTAAGTTATTATTTTGTGCATCGCAGAGAGATGAAAATTACACCGCTTTCTCTGACTTCAGAAACAAAGCCACGGGCAAGCTTTGCTTTCGTAAGAAGGCGCACGTTTTGATTGATCATAACTCTCGATTGGTGGCTATATTTCGATAGCACTCTCCGGCCGACATCAATGCCTTTACTACGTTAATCCAACATATATTCATGTGAATATTCGGCATATAATTGGAGCTTCGATCATGCGTCGTTGCGAAAGTGTTTTCTTGGTGGGCTACGGAAAATAATGGAGGCGTGGCTCCTAGCTTTAGAGCTTGATAAGTACACAGGATGGTGCGTCGATGCTTCTTCAGATCAACAACTACATGTGACTCAACAATGATTGCGCTAGAGCTTGCCCACAGCTTTTGGACAAGAGAATACACTTTTGTTGCGTTGGTCCGGGGCCGTACGTCAAGTATGCGTCCCCATGTGGTTTTCCAATGTCGCGAGCTTTTCGTGCGCGATGACTACTCCCGATCTACCACGCCATTTCCTACCGCATGGCCTTACTTTCTATCGGCAATAATTGAAGTTGTCGAGGAGGCTTGTTCCCGAGATCCCTTGGCTTTATGGAAGGGTCAGCGTCTTGAGGGCCAGCACCGACATGATGTTGAATTAGATAGTCATCGGTTGTGAAGACGGAAGAGTTCTCAGTGATTTGATCATTAAAAATCCCAAAGTTTGGAAGTATCGGAATCCAGAACTACAAAAGAGCCAGCAACCAAAAGCCCTCCAAATGAATGAATTGGTGAGGTAATTATAGTGAGAAGATTAAGATGGTTAGCGGACAGAATCACACAATGAGGTGATCACGGTGTAGGAAATCGACCAGTTAATAGGTTACCATGATTAGGGGATACGAGCCAACAAAGAGGGTTGGCACATGTCGATTGGATACAAGCCGACACCAAATCCACTACAATACAAGCCGGCACCAAATCCACTACAAAGGTTATAGTGCATATAAACCAAGTAATCCCCAAAGAATCATGTTCCAAACCCATTAAATGAAAACTCTTTGAAATATCGCAATCAAATAGGGATATCTTGGGATCTCGCCGCTGAGCCATCCCTATAGAGAGCAATGCTCTGTGAAGCAAGTTTGCGATAAATCCCCTAAGTAAAGGGTAGTTGTCATTAAGTTACCCAAGAAATAATACATTTATATTCACAAATTCAAAATGAACAAATTACGCATTTACGTAATTAAATTTAGATAATTTGCAGTGGTGATTTGTAATGCATATTCTTTTATGATTTCACTCCTAATTAGTAGTTTTAGTTAATATTTTTAAACGTTAAAAAAAAAAGATTTCCCCTCAAGAAAATGTTTTTTGTTGGAGACGAGAAGTCGTTGAGTCCCTGTCAAAGACATGGATCCAACCATTAAATAGATTGATTTTGATTTATTTCCTTTTTTTGCATGAGTTCGATGCAGATCTTAATGAGAACAGGAAATAGTTGAGGGAAAACAAATAAATGAATAAATAAATTCTGGACTGCGGGGCCCCTGTTATTTCAGTACACAGCTGGCATTTTCTTGCAACAAGGGTCTCACGATATTTCAGCCTCCTGCCAATGTTGACCAAATTATCTATCGGATGGGACTTTGTCAACCCAGAATAATTGAGAGGGGCGAGTAGCTTAACAACGTGCCTAGAAATCTAGACCTCCAAAAACTGAAACTTTATTCATCAAATTATGCCGATAAATAAATGAACTCCATTAGTAATACAAATACTCAGTTTTAAGGAAAACGCAAATGATATGGTGCAATCAATTTATTGTGACTAATTTACAATTTGATAGAACAATTCAGTTTGATCTATCAAAGTATCTCGCATTTCTCGTGTAAGGGGTTTATATGCTTTTTGCTCTCCCTCCATTTGTAAGTTTAAGCTTTTTTATTGGACTTTCTAATATAATATTGAAGTTAGGTTCTGCTCTACTTTTTTTTGTGCATTCAGCTCTTATTCATTGAATTCCATGTGTTGTTTTTAGTTCTTGTTCATAAAATTTCTTGTGTCATTCATAATCAGACTTGCACGTAAGGTGAGGTGTTAAAGTATTCCACATCACTTGTTAATGAGGACACGTGTCATTTCTTTAAGCTTTTGGGATGGACACATTCCGAAAGCAATATTAAGGGAAAATTATTCAAAAAGCCTTAAACATATTATACAGTGATCCAGTTAGCTGTGAATTTTTCAATTTTGTCAATTTACTCATAAATCTTTTACCAACTTTTCAATGTAGTTTATCTAATTAATTTTGGCATGAAATCACTAACACGGTGATTTAATTAGCGTTAACCATCTTCAAAGTTGACAAAAATAATTTTTAAACTTTCGGAAACTTTTTAAATCTTTCTCTTTTTTTCTTCTTTTTGTCATTTTCTTCTTCTTTTTCTCTTTTACTTGTTGTTTCTTGGCCAATTGCTAGCCATAGGCAAAGCACATCATGCCCTTTGCACAGATCCTGCAAGGGTTGCACCACCCCCACTCGTTTGCCTTAGCCCAAATCTATTTTAGGAACATCCGGTAAAGGTGTTGTGGCCCTCGCCCAACTGCGATACCCTTGCTCCTAACTAGCAATCAATGGCCACCAAAGAAACAAGAATAAAGAAAAAGAAAGAAAAAAAAAGGAAAATTAAAAAAATTGCAAAAATTGTCCATGTTAGCGCTAACAATGTTATGGAAGATAACTGATACTAACTAGGTCGCCATGTCAGTGATTTTCGATCAAAATAATAACATTAAAATTTGTTAAAAGGTTTAAAACTAAATTGGTCATCATGTAATAGATTTAAGACTTTTTGGATAATTATCTAACAATACTATCTTATTGTCAAAGTATACACGTAAATATACGCTCGCATCATGTATATTCCAAATGAATCCACAATGCCTGAATTGCCTCTTCATTTTACCTTTTGCAAAAACGAGGTCCATACAAGCACCCTAGCGCGGATCTTTCTAGTTTTCTTTTCTTGGCGCAGGCGATTAAATAGCCGTTGAAGAAAAAGATGGCAACAACAAATTCAAACCTCTGTCCGACCGACCAAAAGTAGTCCCACTCCACAGCTCTATTATTACCACTATTCATTCAGACAAAACCGCGTTAGCTGTATTGAACTCAAAAACATTATTTATTTATTTATTTATATAGGTGGTCTCCTCAACCTTTCGCATTCTTATTTTGCCAATTTGTTTTTAATTCTTTTTCATCTTTTACAAAAATAAACATTTTCTTAATGTTAAAGAGGGGAGGAGCGGTTGTTGGATTCATTTGAAAATATATGGTCGCGATGCTTTCCCAAAGGACATTGATGGGTACATCTTTCCTATTTCCTCTTTCCTTCATTTAATTTTATTTTTCTAATTTCCCTTTGCCTTCACTTTTTCATAATAAATTCTTCCTCTCAAGGCACACCTTGTCCCTCCCCTATAAATTGGCACCCGATTCGGCTCCCTAATTATTCTCATCATCACGGGGTTTTCTTCTACTTCTGCGAGGTCTAGCCCGCCTCGTAGAAACAAGAAAACCCGTTTATCTCTAACTCTTTTCTTTCTCATCAACACTAGCAAGAAGAATCTATCTTATTGCTTTTATCAGAATTTTTTCTTAGCTTTTGAGAGGGTGGTTTGTGAATTAGCTTTGTGAAAAAATTATGGAGTTGCATGATTCTAGAGTGAATTCTGCCATGGCCAAGAGGCTATGGAATGTGCTTAGAGTCTCTTTCTTCATGATAAGGAAGGGGATCATGTCCAAGAGGAAGTTGATCATGGACATGAACATGATGATGAAGAGAGGGAAGCTCATGAGGAAAACCCTAAACAACCTCCTCTTCCACCACTCCAAGGCCATGGCGCGCGGTGGCTCTGCCCTACAGGAATACGAGTTCTCATGCAGCAACAGCCCCAACCCTGTTTTTTTCCGCGTGCCAACACGGAACAAGCACCACTTTTTCCCATGCATCAACCCTCCCCAGGTCATAGAAGAAGAGGAAGATCAAGAAGACGATCGTGAAAAGGAGGCTAAAGCCGTTGTCTTGATGCCCAAGACCCCGGAGTACGACTTCAGCTTCCACTTCGGCGCCCGCGGTGAACGCGTCAACATGGAGGATGAGAAGCTGAGCCCTCTGCTGCTATCTCCATTCGCCGTGAGGGTCTCGAACTATTCATCGGAAGATGAAGATGAAGATGAAGAAGAAGGTGGCAACTATAGCGGAAGGGTCGATGACGAGGCCGAGGAGTTCATCAGGAGGTTCCGTGAGCAACTGGGAATGCAAAGTCGGATGCAACTTCTGCAGTATTAAGTGAACCTGGTGCCACATCTTGAAGAATCAAATTAGCAGTTAACCCCGAAAGGGGCATGCCACTGTTCATTCGCCTTATCTGGTTCGCTTCGGGTCGAGATTATGGAGATGAAGATGGCTATCACTTCATGAAGATCAAACCTCCAAATCCCAACTACCGAAATAGCGATGATATATATTACACGGCCTTTCTATGTACACCGTGAATCGGTCGCGTCGTGCTTGTAGATCTCTCGAGTTCTATTCTTTCCCTCCTATGTAAAACGGTCTTATTAGAATATGGACGATGCTAGGTGGCCTATCATAATAACGCCATATGCTTGCAGCTGTTGCTCCTCTGCTCCCTTTTTTTTTGGGTTGCTTTGAGTCCCGCCGATGTCCATGATTTTCACCTAACCCTCCTCCTCGCTTTCCATGCATGTTGGATCAGCAATTGCCCCAAAAAAAGTTCCTTTTTCCTTTTAACTTTCTGCGAGAATACGTGGTGGGTGAGGCTGCGTGTATGTCGATCTGCTTCTGATGGAACACAACATATAAGACGCAACGTGCTCGAGAACCTTTTTTATTACCTACGTTAAAAGAGTCTGTCTGGACATCGGAATCGCCAGGTTGGGTCTTCACGTTTCGCTTAGCTAAGCATTCTTGGTGGTATTCAAAGTAAAGAATGCTAAACAACGCCCACCGTTCGGGCGAACCGTGGAGCCGAAAAAAGGGGGACAAAAAAACAGGTTTCGTTTGGTTTCGTGAAGTAAATGCTCACATTGGAGCACCAGAGAAGCAAGATCCAAGGCAGCTATTGAGCATAGTCAGGATCTCACGGACAGTAACTTGGGCTAGACACAACATTATATAATGTCCAAAGTTAGATGCGGTCCTAGCTACTTGACGATCTTATAAATAGACCGGCCACTTGTAAGTAGTCTTAATTTACACGTACACTGTGAGTTTACAACGATTGAATTTGATTGACATTCATATGAAAACGAAGGGGTTGAGGAAAAATTGGATTGAAATCGAATTTTTTGTAAGGAGGACTTGGAGGAACAATCTTAAAGGTCTGCTAATTTTCTTCATTCATCGTCAATTTGCCCCTCACAAATAAAGCCTTCAGAATACATAGCTCCTGCATGTCGAGCTGAAGAAATAGTTTTCCTAAAACATAAAGAAATTTTCCCATTGATCTATAGTTTATTATTAGTTAAAGGTGTCAAAATGGGCACAAAGCCCGTTGTTTAACTCAGTTTTTATGGGTCATAAATGGATTGGCTAAAATGTTTTAAACAGTTTTAGGTGGTTTAAAGAATTAAATGTCAAACTATATGTGGCTCGGAATGGGTGGAGAACGTACCCTTTTCAAGTCCATTTTTGCTACGGTATAAATAAAGTCCACTTTCACCCCTTAAAGCTCCCTCACGCACTGTTCACTCGGAGTTGGCGGAGGTGAAGGGGTTACATGAGGCCGTGCCAAAAGGCGAGCCGGGAGAAGGAGAGGTGGCCGAAGAGGAAGTTGTTGGCGGCGAGGCGAAGGTCGGAGAGGCTGTGTTTGAGGGGGTCTCGAGCGAGAATTCTTGAGCTTGGACGAGGAGTGTCGTCGGGTCGAGAGGGAGGACGAATTGGAGGAGGAGTTGAAGCTAATTAAGTTGAGAGAGGTCGAAGACGATAAGATGGGTTGGAGGAGTTGGAGGACTTGGAGGTTCTTTAGGATTTGGATGATTGGGCGCCGTTCCGTGGCTTGGTCGATTGCATCTGTGGATGTTCTTTATCTTCCCTTCTCTATGTCATTGTAGGTTTGTAGCTTTAAGGCAAGCATTGTTATTCTTTCTTCTTCTTCTTTTTCAGGGAAAATTGTCCAAAAAGTCCTAAACTTATAACTCTTACCAATTCAGTCTTAAACATTTTGAACTTTGCCAATTAAGTCATAAACCTTTTTACTTGTTGATTTAATCTATCCGATCAATTTTGGCCGAAAAATACCGACGTGAGCGTTGGCGGTGCCACATAGACTACCTGGCGCTAACGTAGATAATTTTAATATTTTTTTGATTTTTTTGAATTTTTTGAATTTTTTTATGTTTTTTCCTTTCTTTTTTTTTTTTTTCTTTTCTTTTTGGCTTTTTTCTTGGCCTTTTCGGTGGCCGGCCACCGGCTAGCCTAACCCGCCACCGGCGAGGCCCACCGGGCGAGGAGGAGCCCTGGCAAGGACAACCCTCGCCTAGCCGTGGCCCGGCTAGGGTCACCTAGGCGAGGCCAACGCTCCCCAAGCTAAGGCAGCCTTGCCGGCGTCGGCTGGGCGACGGCGACCCGGCAAGGGCCGGCCTTGCTAGATTTGGCGAGGGAGCCCTCGCCGGGCTCACCCTCGCCCAAGTGAGCGTTGGCCTCGCCTAGCCGCCATCCCCCGGCAAACGCTTGGCGATGCTGCCCGGCTGGGGAGGGTCACCTCACCCAAGCGACCTTGGCCAGGGCGTGCCTAGGCGAGGGCTCCCCCTCACCCGATCGGGCCTCGCCTATGGCGAGCGAGGCTAGCCGATCAGGCTATGGGCGGTGGCCGGCCACCGAAAAGGCCAAGAAAAAAAAACAATAATTCAAAAATATATTAAGATATTATTAAAAATTGTCCACATCGCCGCCGACAGTCTACGTGACATTGCCGGCGTCCATGTCAACATTTTTCTACCAAAATTGATCGGATTGACTAAATTGGCAAAAAGTGAAAATGTTTAGAACTCAATTGGCAAAGTTAATTATGACTGAATTGACAAAAGTGTAATAGATTTATGACTTTTGGACAATTTTTCCTTATTTTCGTTTTTGTGTTTTTCGATTTATTAAGTTTTTAAGATTTTCTTTCAGCGAAAAAAGTACTTTTGAAATTTTATTAATCTTCTTTTATCAAATGTATGTACATATGTTATATTTTCACATATATCAAGATGGTGGCGATAAGACGGTGACAACAATATTTAGAGATGAATATTGTGTCGAAATCAACTTGGTGATCGGATTGCACCGGTCTAGTTCTCAATTTTGATCGATGAGTGGTAGCTATTGTCATTGAAGGATTTTCTATTTTCAATAGTATTAGTTTTTTTACGCCATTGTTCGAACCTAGAGCTGACACTAGACCATTTAGTGCTGGGTTCCCAAGGCCAAGACCAAGGTTTCTACTCAGGAACCGGTTCAAGCCAATTCTAAATAGGTTCAACTAGTCTAGCTCTCAACTTAGACCAATCCTTGAATCCATCCACGTGGGTAGTCTTGTCCGTCAGCATTGAGCATCTCCACGTCGCTTATTTTTTACGTGAAGTCCTAGCTTATGGCCCGACCTAAGTAACCAAGCTCCTTCATCGACTTGGCAAGCCAATTCAAGAGTCATCCATTCTTTTTTTTTTTTTTTTTTTTGGTAAAGGTAAGAAGTGTAATAGATTTTGCACAAAATTACAAGGGGGGGATGCCTGGCACCAACAAAACGATCACTCACAGAGACAAGAGTCAAGGAAGAGTGAGAGGGTGCCAAGGGATCCAACGGACAACAAAAAGAAACCCTAAACAAGAAAGACTAAGCTAAAACCAAAACCCTCCATCAAAGAAAGATAGAAGGACTCAAGTCCCAGCTCATCTGGTAGCACTTTCTGTTCTTCGGGGTATCTATCACATGCTTAAAGGTCGACGCCTTATCCTTGATTGCTTTCTGGAGATGCATCTTCATCGCCGGGAGGAATAAAGTCTGGTTTCTGAAAATAATATTGTTGCGCTCCTTCCAAATGATATAGCAAAGGGCTCCAAAGCTAAACCTAGCCAAAGAGTTATAAAAGCTCTTATCCGAGAAGTGCTTCATCGCCCAAACCAGTTCTCTCGCCAGATTTGTTACGCCACAAAATATTAAACTTAGCAGCCTGCGAAGGATGTGAGATTACCCGGAGTTTGGCACGCGAAGAAGAGGTGGTTCACCGAATCAGCCTACGGAGCAAAAGGGACAGAGAGCTGCTGGAATCCTGGTGTAGGAGAGGAGTCGGACTCGTGTTGCGCCTATTACGAGTAATAAGCCGAGATGGGTTTGGTACCTCGGCGGTATGGAGGAGCTCCACACGAACGAGGACCAGGGCACAAAGATCACCTTTCGGCCTCAATAATTCCTGTGCGTAAGCTGTTGAGAAACGGCCCGAGGGGTGCCGAATCCACTGAAAACGATCCGCTTGCTGGTTAAATTCAGGGATGGGATCCCACCAATTGGCCATAATATTAATGACATACCAGCCTAAAGGTGTGGAGAGAGCATCAGCAACAGAGGCATCTCTAGGGATGCCAGAACGGTAGATCTCCTGGTTAGAGAATAGGCGGTTGAGAGGGCCATTAAGATGCCACGGATCAAACCAAAATGACACAGACCTGCCATTGTCAATCCTCCATCTAAAATGCTGCTGATAAATACTACGAAGGCGGAGGAGCTTTTTCCAAGCCCAAGAACTAAAAGTCGGAATAGGAATTACCCAGAAATTTTTCCGATTTAAGAAAGTGGAGTGAACCCATTTACACCATAGAGATTCTTTATCCGAAAAGAGCTTCCAAATGTGCTTAAGCATCAAGGCAACATTGTTTTCCTTTTTAAGGAACGAATACCAAGCCCTCCCTCCTCTCTAGGAAGGCAAACATCGCACCAGCTACTTTGGCCCCGCCGGACTCCAACATCGGCCCCTTCCAAAGGAATTGGCGGAGGATTTTCTCAATTCTATCTAAAACAGCACATGGCAGGAAGAATACACTTGCCCAAAAGCCTTGAATAGAGTAGAGCACAGACTTAATGAGCTGAAGTCTACCAAACCAATGACAGAATCTATGGGTCCAAGATTGAACGCGAGCCGTTATTGCATTGACCAAAGATAACACAATCCGCTTTACCTAGCCTTGCGGATATAACTGGTACTCCAAGGTATCGGAAAGGGAGAGAACCAACCTGAAGCCAAGTTTGTTCAAGATCCCACTTCAAGATCGACGAACCACCAACTATGAACACTTCACTTTTATTCAAATTCGGCTCCAATCCGCTCCACTGGAGAATGAATCAATTCCAGCCTTCAAGAGATCAATAGAGGCCAAGCTAGCTTCCGAGAATAAAAGGACATCATCCGCAAAGAATAGATGGGAGAGTTTGGTCGATTTACATCTCCAAAAACCGGCCAGCCCGCCCGTTTGAATGTCTAATAAACCAGAAAATACTTCCATCACAAGAGTGAATATGTATGGAGATATAGGGTCACCTTGGCGGATACCTTTGCCACTTGCAAAAAATCCATGCAGCTCTCCATTTAAGGATACCGAGAATTTTGGAGAACGAACACAGCTCATAATTCGGTCAATAAAGTGCTGAGGGAAGCCGAAAGCTTGAAGGCAAACTTCAATGAATTCCCGCTAACCGTATCATATGCTTTCCTAAAATCAACCTTGATTACGCATTTGTGCCGATACGGATCATGGTGAAACCCACCAACAATTCTTGAGCAACCAAAATGTTATCACCGATATGCCTACCCTTTACGAATGCATTTTGAGGCAAACTAATGATGGATGGCAGCACACGAGATAAACGATTAGCAATCGCCTTAGTGATACACTTATAAATAGTGTTACAAAGACGCACAGGCCCGAAGTCATGGACAAAGTGGAGGCATTGGGGATTTTGGGCACAAGGGCAATAATGGTTGTATTAATTTGCTTCAACAGCTCACCTGCTACGAAGAAATCTCTAACCGCCAAGATAACCAAGCACCAACAACATCCCAAGAGTGTTTGAAGAATTCAACATTGAAACCATCAAAGCCCGGAGCTTTTCCGTAGCAAGAGAAAACAAAGTATCTTTAATTTCATCATCCGAAATAGGGGTAGATAGAAACCGCACCTAATCCACATCCAGAGTCTGCTTAAGCACTGCTCGGATCTCCTCCATAGTAGGACAGGCGACAGCAGGAGTTGCAGTAAGAAGATCACGAAAATGATCAACAAATATCTTCTGGACTTCCGAAGGCTCATCGGTAATGGTATTTCCATTAGTCACAGATATAATTCTGTTTTGAAGGTGACGCTTATTCACAACTTGGTGAAAATATTTGGTATTAAGGTCCCCATCCTTCAACCAACCACTGGATTTCGCCGATAAAACGATTCCTCTTGAAGTCGCAAGTCCGTGAAAACTTGAATCTCGCGCTTCTCGGCTTCCGCAAGACGACCATTTGAGGGATCGCTTGCAATGCATCCCGAGTAGCATGGAGAGCCCGCCCGGCCTCGCCCTTCTCATAGACAAGTCAGAAAATGCTTCTTTGTTGAGCTGTTTCAGCTTGCATTTCGAAGCCGAAGCTTTGCACAGAGAGTAAACATGGGCGAGCCTTGAATAGGAGAAAGCCAAGCTTCCGAAACCAATGAAAGGAAATCCGGATGGGTCATCCAGAAATTAAAGAACTTAAAAGGCTTGGAAGATTTTGGTACCTGCATAACCTTAACAAGCATCGGGGAATGATCTGATATGCCTGGAGCCAAAAAGGATGCTTCCGAATAAGAAAATGTCGAATTCCAGCAGCCATTTACCAATACTCGTCTATTTTCCTCTCGCTGCGGTTAGGACCAGCTTGAAGTAGTCCAAGTATACCTATATCCAAAGATACCGCATCATCTAGGCCCGCTTGGGTCAAACAATCTTTAAATTCGTCGAAAGCCTGGATCCAAGCATTTGAACCACCCACTCTATCCGAAGGGTCACGGATTGCGTTGAAGTCCCTAGCAACAATCCAGGGAGTAGAGGAAAGGATACCACCGGTATGAATAAGATCTTCCCATAGAGGCCTTCTAGACATGAAGCAAAGGCTCGGCATAGACTACCGAAAGAAACAGACCTTACCCGAAATCAGCCAAAGAAGCCTCCCGTAGATGACTTGCTTCGAGGAGGTATTAACCAAAAATCGACCTCCCGGGGTTCCAACCCACCCAAATTCTCCCCTTATGGGAATAATTATAGTTATTAACCCACCGCCAACTGTAATAAAACAGAGGGATACCGAATTAAAAGCAAAGATCGAGATCTTGATCTCAATAATACCAACACAAAGAAAGATTATTGGACCTAACAAAATTCCTGATTTCGGCTTGCTTAACAGGTTTCCCAATCCCCTAATGTTCCAAACACCAAAATTCATCAAAAAATAGGGAGGGCGTAAAACACTACCTTCGTCCGGGTGGCCTCCTCCCGCTCGACCCCCTTATTAGGAGCATTAGAGGGATTGGCCATAGAAGAAATCTTCACGGGGCCTTTTGAATATGCGGCGTCTTAGGCCGAGGTTGAGAAGCATCCTGGAGGCTTGGCGAACCAGGGGCTGAATCCCCTTCCTCACTGCTACTACTGCTAACAGCCCTTGCATCCTCCTCCAATTCTTCACCAAAAGACAAAGCTGCCACAGCTTCGACAGGCTTAGAGATAGCAAGAGCTAAGGAGTTCCCATCACCTTCCGATATCTGACCTTCAGGAGCATGTATCTTACTTGGACCGCCGATATCTGACCTTCCGATATCCATTCTTCAAATGCAACAATTTAAAGAAAAAAAAATCGCTAAGAAAAGAAATCCAAGTTAGGCCAGGTGAGAATCACAAAATTTGTATTGCATATTAAAGGGAGTCGGACAATTTTCAACTCACCCAAACACGACCGGACCGGCCCTTTTGACGGCGTACTTTTAGTGTAGAGTGAAAATTGGTGGAAGATGATGGGCATTGACGATTGGGAGCCTCGCGATCAAGACAATGCGCAATGGACAAAGAATCCGAGCTCACGGCGCACTCGTTCCACTTTACACACGTCCATATAGCACAAAAAAATAAAATGGGCCTCTCTTTCTTCTCCCCCTCTCCTTCGTCCACTGTCTTCTAGCGAAACGGCCATATGAAAGGCCCAAGAAGATCAAAATGGTAGATTCCGAGGTGGTAAATTCTCGACACTGCTACTCGAGAGAAACCCAAACCCAATACCGATGGCTCGAAGTCGACACAAACCGATGCCTAGTTATTCCCAGTCAAGACCCGATGAACCGTGCTTCGCCGTTAAGGGAGATATGATTAGGCACTCGCTACTACGCACTGGCATAGTTCCAAGTTGGTCCAGCCAGTACCATTTCAATCGATTGCGAGCAGCTGCCGAACACCCATTGCATCGCAACACGCTTTCGTCCGTTTTAGCAATCGCATCAGCGTTCGGAATGTCCAAAGCAAGATCGAAATCAAACACCGAACACCATGCGATACCAAAAGTCGGAAACTTTCCATTCCATTGATAATGTCTGATGACAACTGAAGCCATACGCTACACAACGAGAATGCTAAAATCTGTCTCCGGAACATGCAGATATTCCCGTCAAATCGTCTTCCCCCGGCCGAAAATTTTCCGGGAAAGTGACGTACAACGACGCCCAACGGAAAATCTAGAATCTTGATCTCAACAGCTGGTCGACGGCCACTGCCATTCAGTTCAGTGCATACATACAGATATACACACATTCCACACATACATCGACGCTACCCACGAGCTCCCAACGACAATTCAAACCGCCGTCGCGATCTCACCTGCCGTTCCAATACGACAAGCCCCGGTCCCGCTCCCACGGCGCTCCCCGCCACCCTCCGCCGAAGCCGTGGGGACCGTGCCGCCACGGACGGAACGGAGGCGGCCCCGGCGGGTAGTGACACGGCCCGTGCGCAAAGGGCGGCGGCGGCGGAGGTGGCGGCGGCGGCAGCGGATGCAGCATCTCCGGCGGGTGAGGATAGTAGCTCTCCGGCGGCGGATAATAGCTCTCGTAAGGCACTGCTACAGGGTAGGCTTCTCCTGGTTCGCTCTGGAAATCGATCATTGGGTACTTAATCTCCGGCGACGAAGGTTGATTCTCCGAGCCGGCGGCTCCGGCTTCGACCCATCCTCCGTGCGGCGGGGGAGGATTGACGACCGGATACCCGCCGATGATCGGGCCCGGCGCGGTCCCCGCCGCCGCCGCCGCGGAGTCGCCGGCCGCGCCCTTCCCGTGGACGCTGTACGAGAAGGTCAGCACGCCGTTGGGCTTCCCTTCCGGGTTCTTCACCTGGTAGCTCACGAACCGGACCACCCCGTCCCCTTGCTCCGCCAAGTCCGCGAGCGGCACGCGGACCTCGCCGATGTGCTTGTCGCCGAACATCACGCCCTCGTGGAACAGATCCGCGCGCAGGAAGACGTGGGCGCAGTCCCCGAGGGGGATCCCCGACAGGTCGAACCGCATCTCGTGCTTCCACTCCGGGTCGCCGTCGCATTCCCTCACCGTCGGAGTGCGCTGCTGCTGCTGCTGGCTCTGGCTCTGGCTCTGGTCCAGCTTCTTGCTCGGGTCGTCGCTGACGAGGGAGGCTCGGGCGTAGACGTTGAGCTTCTGGAAGAAGTTGAACGCCCGCACGTCCTTGCCGTGGAGGAGCTTGACGATCAACGCGTTGGATTCCATGTGAGCGCCGAGCCCGAAAAGAGTATCGGAGAGACGAGCTGCGAAATGGGTTTCGATCTCTCTCTCGAGCCTTTATATCAAGATGAGTAATTTCTTCAATTGCGTGCAGGAGTGAAGTACTTGCACTTGCCTATATATACTGCAATATCAAGATGAGCAATTTCTTCACCTGTCATTTCCGAACGATACTGCTACATGCTCATTCTATTGAATCGAGTTAACTTCACCCATAAGGAAAGACGCGTAATTCGAATGACTCAGGGACCACCATGACCGCGCCATCTTCGGAATCTGTGGTCCTCAGTTGCATTAACATGACAGACCGGCAATCGGACTCTGCACTTAAACTGCCGAGTAGCGAGGCTGCTCCGATGGAAGCCGGTCCAAAGGCCACACCACATCCGAGTGTAATCTACAACAGAACTTTCTTCGCATTTTAATGCATCGATCCATAACGACGGAGATACACAGGGCTTAGCCAGTAGCCACAGCCACGCATACCCAATATGCATAAATACGAACAGAAATGAAACACGATGAGTCGAGTGAAGATTGAGTAATGAACTTGATCACGATACACTTCATTTAGTTACAGCAAAGTTTTCAAAACAGCCACCACGTCCCTCACTCGTCCATCAAGTGAGCCAAGATATACAGCAAATGCACGTCGCCTCTCCGTGCTAACCCCCCATCCTCGAGCCCCGAAATGCCAAAACAAGAGGCTACTACGTAACGAGAGGGATATGCTCCTAAATACGTGTAATCTAAACAATCCCTACTTCGTGGATGTTCAAATCGATGATATGCTACAACAGTCTGAATAAAGAATCCTATGGGAGCACCACGGCCGTGTCCAACATCTTCGCACCCTCCTCGTCGAGCGAGATCCTGTTCCACCCGAAGTTCTTCATGGAGAACACCTTTGACCGGTCGAAGCCAGTGCTTCTGAAGCCCGTGATCTTTGAAGACACCATGGGCATTACAAGCACAGCAGATGCGTTGATTGAATCGTCTGTGAATCCTAGTGAAACCGAGCAAGCATTCTGCAGAATCATGGAAATCTGTCATGTTAATTATCTCATGTGTCAAGCATTCGCAACGATAAATATTGGTCAACTTCCATAATTAGTACCTTCGCCCTCACTAATATGTCCATAATCCTGAAGGTCACTTCTTGCATGAACGATGATGATCTCATCTCTTTACCGTGTCCATCTCCAGTTGACACAATCAATCTGTCACGGACAGCACAACATTTGATAACCACAATTCAATTGTCAAATTTCATGCAAGATCATATGAATGACAACCGGTAGATAGCCTCATTTTGTGAGGGACCACACAGATCGGGAAAATATCTCAATGGCATTCTACATACTTGACTACACACACTTGGCAAATTCAAAATTACCGGTCTGATTCACTTGAGATGCCTGAAGATGTCACAGACGCTAAGGATGGATTATCTTTTACTTCACCACCTGAAGAGGAGATGAAAGACAAAAGTGTAAGTAAATTTACATCTATTTAATGCACCAAATTTTCATTGCTCTTGAAACTCAGTACCTCTTGACTCATCAGGTGCCAGCAAACAAATCCCTACAAATACGGACGTCATTCCCAGTATGAACATGGTTGTCCTCAGGGCATCAAATACCTGTTCAAAAAATGGGTGAATCACACACAAACTGATTGTCTTCTGGCTGAATAAAACAATGTGATTGTCTAATTGTCGGACCTGATATTCCTGAAAGTAAACAAATCCTGTACAAATGGAAAAGAATGTCCATGCAATTTGAAACATTGGAACGATAAGAATTGCATCAAACAATGACAATCCTTCATTCAATCGTGTCATCTGCAAAGCAATAAAAAAAAAAATGTTAAGCTTTCTGCAACAGTTGGGTATATTGTAAGATCCAGGTAAGAAACTATGACAGCTATCATACCCAAAATCCAGCAGTACTGAGAAACAGAAGAAGCATTGAGTATGTGAACCAGCTGTGCAACTGATAGTTGCTAGACATTGCCAGTCTAAGCAAGTTCGACCTGAAAACAAGAGAAATAACCGTGTTAATACCACACATAACTGCACGTTTTACTTGTCACTCACACCACAAGAGTTTACAATGTATAAAGTACTTACAGAGATTTTGCGAATAACACTGAGCATGACCCTACGGCACCTGAAACTATAGCATACGAGAAAGGAAGTAGCATATGCCAGTATGGTCTCAGCTCCTGTCCTGAAACTGCAATAAGAAGCTCTCCTCTCCTGCAATCCAACCCTTACAAGGTAAAGAAATTGTAGGCCCAATGATATAGTGAGTAAAGAAACACACACATGATGAAAAGTTGGGAAAATGAGATTTTGCAAAGCTCACCTGTAGACTGCATGATGAAAGGCAACAATTAGCATCAATATCAGACAGTAAAAAAGGAACGTGATGTTGCTGTACTTTTCAGCCAATTGCTCTGGTGTATATACTGAAAGAAAAGCCAATGAACAGGATTTAATTTTTCCACCTTAAGGAACCAGTAAAGCAGGTAGAGAATAGGTGTCGACATAAAATGACCGAATCCATCAAGGTAATCAGGTGTCTCTATAGAACACTATGAAACTCTAAGCTTCCTGCCAATAATCACATACAGAATCATCTTCACAGCCAAACAGGCCATGGACTCAACACATCGACAGATGATGTTTCAGAAAAAAAGAACTCTATGTGAACCTTCCAGAGCTAAACGCAGAGTAGAGAGCGAAATGAGATTCAGCCATGCTGAAGAAAGGATGACAATCTTTCTATAAGTAATAAGCATGGCCGGAGTCTAATCACTATGATGGTTAATGGAAGAACATATAGTTTTTGAAATTGATGCTAAATAATTGACATTGCAGTTGCAATGACATTGTTCATTGAAAATGCAGAGACACTTCTCAAGTACAAGAACAAGCAGACGTACACCACAGAAAGACAAACAATTTACAATCAACGGATTATGAAACATCCATCACAACCATAGCAGCATTTGCACATCTCATAGGCACTGCACTGCCAAAATAAATTGTAAGGGAATATCTAAATGGGATCTACTGAAACAGTAAAGCCCCATGAATGACAATACATTTGCTGTATGAGGCTGGGACTCTCAACTTAAGAAATAAGACAACATTACAATTTTCAAGAATTTAAGTTCAAATGTTGGCAACATTAGTTCAAATGTCAGTAAGGCCTGACATAGAAAGCAACAAATGATAGCAAAAAGATTGCAGTTCACACTAACCAGGTGACTGATGGTTACCAAACGCAACAAGAAAAACATTTCCAAGGACTATGAATGCTGTCGCAGCCAAGACCCTGTAACAAGAAATTATACAGCATTTCATAATATGATACATAGGAAGAAAGACACATGCTAATATGTGTGTCCTGAAAGTAAACTTTACTCTTCAAAAGGTTCTAATCAACATACTTGACCGTCACCAATTTGTTCAACACAAAGTATGCGAAAGCGATGTTGGAGACGAACTGAACTGACCCCAAAGCTGCGAGGAGTGACTGCATGAAAGGGAGGAATTGGATGAAAAGAAATTAAAGTAAAAGGATCGAGAAATGGAGCTATGCAATCCATCCTCTTGACCAATTCTCCATGACAATCAAAACAGTAGGTACCCTATTAGTAGATAAAATAAATCACCTGGGCAGCATATCCAAAGGAAATGAAATTCAGGCAATTCCCCAGAAAGAAAAATAATATGCCTGCATGTATTAAAACATAAGCCAAATGAGGACATAGGCCATTGGTTTCACAGAATATGTAATTCCTACAGCATAAACAGTACCATGAGACTAGAATTTACCAACTCTCCAAGTGTGAAAGTGTATGATAGGTTTTAAAGGATGCTTGCCATTTGCACCATCCGTATCTTGCATGGACTGCCTTTCTCTCTGCAAGATTTCATGCGAAGCTCATCAAACCTAATTTTGCTAAAGCAATAAGTGATTCTGGTGATAGTAATAAGTTGCTTCATTTCATTTCACATCATGCTTAAGAAGATCAGAGATAAACGATAAGCAATATCGTGTAAGAACAGATATAGGATGGTCACATCTTCCTACATTCCAAGTAACCAGCCGTATGTCATTGATCAGACAAACCAACCATATCTTTCCAATCCAAACAACCTAAAATGCAGTTGATTTTCCTCAGAACGAGGGGCCAAAGTTTAAGCAGAACAGTCGCCATAAGCTGTCAGGCTCATTACCATGTTTTCTACCACTTTGCTAAATTTGTAGGTGGAGCACCACCCGGGAATAAAATATAACAGTAGAAGAGTAATGTGGTAACAGTGCTTCTAGAAGAGTTCTCCAAGGACATCACTTTCGCAGCTATTGGTAGAGTGGGCAAAGATCCGCCCAGTAAACTATCGTCATGACAGAAGAAGTGAGGGGCATACCTCATTATGACCTAATTTAAGAAGGTTTGTCCCAAAGTTGATGGCAATGCTGCCGAAGAGATTGATGAAAGCTCCAATTACCCACTCCCCCATGGATTAAGAGGTGCCAATGACACCCCGCATAAAGCACAAGAAACACGGGCACCGTCCTCTGTCAGCTACGCAGTCTCATAACGTTTGAGAAAGCATCGCCTCCTCAGAAAGACGACTTTTGCAGATCAGTGAGGTCTCACAACCCAGCTTCAAGCTGAATTCTCAACACCGAGGTCAGTAAAACTCAGTAAACCCTTTTACCTGCGACATTCACGGACACCCAACTTCAGATTCCAACATTATAGCAAAAACCATAAGAAGCACGAACCCAAAGCACGCCGTGATATCTCATCCCCAACAAGCTCCTATCACCCACGATATACTTTAGGGTAAACAAAACGAAAATTAAGGTAACATCTGCAATCACTTAACAAAAAAAATGCAAAAATTTTCCAGCTAGCCAGCTCCAAGACGAGAAATTGCATCCGTACACGGAACCCAACCATCGGGAACACGAAAGATCGAAACTTAATCCACAAGAACCGGAACCCGGAAAAGGGAATCGCCTCCCGATCTAACCAAGCTCCCCCAACGTCAAGACAAAACCAAACCAAACCAAACCAAACCCAGATTTCAGCAGATCGAAAAGAAAGAAAGTAAATAAAAGAAGAGATTAACCTCCCCGAGACGAGGCCGATGATGCCGGGGGAAACGAATGCGTGTACGAACAAAAAGCTCCCCGCTGCAACCTCCCGAAAAATCACTTTGGCCGAAAGCAGTTGATTCCCCTCCCAAGACCCTCTCTTTTCGCACGCGGATCACAATGATTGACGCTTCGAGGCACGCGGTGGATCCGATGCTGCTGCTGCTGCTGCTGCTGCTTGCTGCGGCCCCAAGAAAATCTCTGGGGGGGATTTTTCTCTTTTCTTGGTCGCCTCAAAGAAAAAAATTTCTTGCTTTGTTCCTAAACTTGTACTCTCCTTCGTCAAAGAGAAATTACAGAGAATAGAAAATTGCTTGGAAGTGGGAAGGAAAGAGAAAATCAAAATGTACAAAAAAGAGAGAGAGAATTTGAGGTTGCCGGGTCTCTGTAGCGAATAAGCGCGATGCTTTACCCACCGCGGGATCCCCTGCGGCCGAGCCCACGGCTGGTCCCGTGGTCCCGTGGTCCCGCTCGGCGCGATGCCGCTAGATGCTTGGAAAGTGGGCCTTGTTGACCGCGGGCCGTCGAGCTCGCCACGTTCGTCTCTCTCTCTTACGATGTGGCGCGATCTAGGGGATATGGGGCGACTGGGGGATTATGCTGAGGAATCGTCGTTTGGGAAAAGCAAGGGAATGGCGGCCGTTGAAATGTCGTGGAATGGGGGAGTCAAAGTTTGAATCAGTGGTTCCCAATTTCATTCGAAAGCGATTATTAATTATTTTCCCCCACTCCCCCTTTTTTTGAGGAAATTTTTCACTTTGGGGCGAAGCTAATTATAGAGTTTGCTCTTATTGTCTCCTTTTATGCGATGCTTGGAAAGGGGTATTTATCCACCCAATCCCTCAAAAGCACTTTCGTCGCACCCATGCAGATTAGGAGTGACCCGATGCCAATTATTGCCAAGTGAATAGTATAAGTTCGATACATATAAAGAGAAGATCACCAAATGCACAGATAAATAGCTCACGTTCAAGTTCATCAACATGTCTGGTTTTATTTGCTTTTCGCTCAATACTCTACACTACATAAATTATTTGATGTAAAACATTTCTAGCATACCTAACATGTGTATCTTAATAAATAAAAAATGTACTAATTTATACCCATAAGATATGTGATATCCTGGCTTGTTAAATGGCAAAAAAATGGACAAATTCTCACTCGATGAATGAAAGTTCCCACTAGGGTTTTCTGTCCATCTAAATGGATGAGTTTGCCCAAACTGTTGCTTTGGAAGTCTGATTTTTGGAATTGGGTAAATGAGTACTCAGCTCAAGAATCCCGACTATCATCAATTAGGGTTGCTCATTTTACTCCATCAAAGTAGACAAATCTCAATTTAGAAAACTCAAAAACTATGTCATCTCGCCATACGAATGCAAGTGTCGCTAAAATGTCTATTATACAAGTCCGCGTTGTTAACTAGGTCAATTGCCACATTGACTTGCAGGAACGAAAAACTCAATAGGGAATTCATATGGATCGTTTGAAAAATTGATAACATCTTTATTTTTTGGGTATAAATACATGGTTATATGTTTGTTTTTGTGGATTTGATCAGCAAATATGAACAATCTCCACTTGAAAATAATTAAAGGAGACCGAAGGAAGAAGGAAGTGTTGGGGATCGAAATAAACTTTTATTCGAGAATAGAAGAGCAGTGGAAAGAAATCAAAAAATTTGTTTGGGTTGATAGGTTCACCTTCAATCTTGAAATTCACAAGATCTAAACGGTATTTGTAGAAATTCAAAACTTTGTCTTCGCGCTCAATCTTTAAAATCACCCGATTTAAAGGGTACTTTTGCAAATTCATTTGTTCTATGGTCAAATTTCGACACCCTGTACCCCACACAGACGACCAGAACTCTATTGGAGAAGCATGCAAAACGACAGCTCGACCCCATACGCAACATGGGTGGTCACTACCCCACGTGGGAAATGGGAATATTGCCAATAAACGAGGATTAAGAAGAGCTAATTGGTATTGTCATGATCAATTACGCGCTCACAAATCCATCTAGAAGGGATTAATCAGAGCAGAATTATTTAACAATTTATTTCAAAACAATGGCATTCATTTTTGTCGAATTGAATTGCTGTGTCGTCATCTGACTTTTAAAAGCAATTATAATTTTTTATTTATAATTTAAAAAAAATATTGCCAATCACATACGTTGACCTTATCACAAAACATTTGAAATCCAGGTTCAAAATTTCAGTACGTTGTCAAAAGGTTTGAAGGCGAAATAATAATGAGCGCTTCTCTACGTCATAAATTCAGACCACATAAAAGAAAGATATAACGGGGGGAAAATATATGTGTCCTAAGCCAAACACGCCAAATCCAAGTCCGATGTCCAAACACGCCGTATCCTCGCGGCGCGCGCGTTCGACACAAATTCAATCGAAATCGAAACCGAAACCCTCCCGCGAACTCGGAGCGACGAAGGGGAAAAAATGGGCGCATCCGAAAATGGCGACGACGATCTCGATTCCATTTCCGACGACCGTCATTCTGATTGCGTTCCCGGATCGCCTCGTCTCGACCGCGAGGATGAAGACGGCTTCCCTTCGGAGGTGGTCGGCGGTGGACGAGGCGAAGGGATCGAGAGCTTCGGCGAGGGCGACGGGGGGAGTTTCGCGTCCAGCTTCTATGGCAGCGGGACTGATTGGTCTCGCCTGCGATCGTCGGAGGAGGAGGGCGACGGGAGCGGCGTGACTTTGGATGAGGACGGCGATGAGGACGGCGGCGGCCTGCGAAGCGGGACGGCGTCGGAGAAGAAGCTGAAGCAGGGCAATCTTCTCCAGTTATGGGGGGTGAAGATGAAAGAGATCGGAGCCGGGGAGCCGAGGCAGGCCAATCTTCTCAGATGTGGGGTTTGAAGAGGAAAGGGGCTGGAGACGGAGGATGCGAGGTTGCTCCCTTGGAGTCGGAGCTGCCTCCGGCGAAGAAGAGGTCGAGGAGATTGAATGGGGGGAGTAATGGTGGGGCCGTGGTGGCTCAGCCTAGAGTTTGCCCCTTCTACAAAAAGATTCCAGGTCGGGACTTACTCAGTACTCAATAATTTGTTCTTTTTACCCGATGGATGCACATCTTGCGGGGCGAGAGTTAATTTGGTTTATTAATGGGTACTTAACACACCCGTGTCGATCGTTCCCCAAATGCAGAAACTTATTATTTTTTGGGTTGAATTTGTTGATCGAAAATGGCTCCTGAGTGACATTCCTATATCATGTATAGTAACGGAGATGTTTTGGTGTTTTCTCAGGGACGCCATTCACTGTTGATGCATTCCGCTATGGCTGTGTTGAAGGATGTTCGGCATATTTTCTCACCCATTTTCATGCTGATCACTATGGTGGCCTTAGGAAAGGATGGTCTCACGGCCCTATTTACTGCACTCCTCTCACCGCTCGGCTTGTTAGAATGTGTCTCTATGTCGATCCATTGTGAGAACCGGACTTTGTTTTCTTTTTCCTGTTTCTCTCCTTTCGTGCTTATACTCCAGAAGCATTTGTTTCTGCCACTTTGCACAGCACAGTGTTAAGAGTGTACTCAGAATAGTTTTGTGTGCTTCCTGTGTAAGCAGGTTTATCCGGCCTCTGGAATTGAACGAAGAGCATATAATAGGAGGAGTTAGAGTCACACTGTTAGAAGCTAATCATTGTCCCGGTGCAGCTTTGATTCACTTTCGTCTGTCAAATGGTCAATGCTACCTGCACACGGGAGACTTTAGAGCCTCAAAGCTGATGCAAGCTTACCCTCTTCTTGCAAACCAACGAGTTGATGTGCTTTACCTGGACACGACTTATTGCAATCCAAGATACAAGTATGACACTTGTCTGCAGAGTATAACTGACAGACATCTTTTTGGTTGCAACTTGTGTGCAAACAACTTGTTTATTCCAAGTGTCTGTTGTAATCGGTCCTTTTCAGGTTCCCTTCCAAAGAAGATGTACTAAGTTATGTTGTCAGAGTTTCTAATGACTTCCTCAAAAAGCGGCCCAAGACCCTTATTGTTGTCGGGGCTTATAGCATTGGGAAAGAATGTGTCTACCTTGCTCTTTCAAAGGCATTAGGGGTATGGCAATGCACTCCCTCCTCTTTTTATAACACATTTGCACTTCACAGAGCAATTAGCATCCAAGTTGTGAGGTGTATTTGACAGAAGCTCTACAGGTGGGTTTGTCGTACTAGTTTGTTTCAGAGTGTCGGCAAATAAAGCCTCCCAAACTGTATCTGTCATGTGGTGGTTTGGAATACTAAGTAGGCAGTTTATAGTCTCAATTCTTCTGGGGTCACGATACAAACTACAGAACCAAATCTGAGAAGCAGTACTGATTTATAAGTCTGCTACATAACACTAGTCTGATAAACTGGTTTGCCTTACTCGATCTTGATAGTCGGGGAAGCAAGCACCAGTCAAATATTAGGCCACAGATATGTCGTGTTTAACCCAAGTCTGACGGTCTATATGCCGCTTCCACAAGGCTCCCAACGTAAAAAGCAAGTGCAGTTGGTGTATGTGGTCTGTGCTCACTTGGAAGAACCAGCGTGTTTCTTTCGAATAGCTTCCATTGCTAGTATTGTTTCCCATCGACCTCAGAACGCTGAACATATCTCTGCAAAATTGCTGGACATCTCTCCACATTGGGGATAGGTGGTAAAAGGATTACCATTTTCATGTTGTTACCTTGTCATGCACTGATGATGAGATGCTGATTGAATTCAAATTTTTTTTCACATGGAACGCATTTGGTGGTAAGTTCTTGTAGATAATCTTTGGAGCTAGCTTTTAGTGATATTTTGAGTTCTGCTGCCTCCATTAAACTATCAGTTCGTAGGACAAATAAGAATTTACTAACAAAAAAGTCCTTAGTATATTTTGGTTGCTGCTTTAGGTTAAAATCCACGCAGATACATCACGGAGACGTATCCTGCAGTCCTTCAACTGGTCTGAACTGTCCGAGAGGATCAGCTCGAATCCAAAGGATACAAATCTTCATGTCCTGCCTATATCATCCCTGCGGTTTGAAGTTTGATCCTAAGCCTAGCTTTTTGAAGATTAGATGTCATCTTTTTATCTTTATCTCCTTTTTTCCCACATAACTGACGACGCTAATGTCTTTCTTGTAGATCCTTGATAGTTATTTGAAGTCTTATGGGAATCAATACACAGATGTTTTGGCATTCCGACCAACTGGTAGTGCTATATACATACACAAGTTAAAAACCTATTGAGACAAATTCTTTTGCAATCTGTTTTATGGTCCTTGATTCCATTTCCCCAGGTTGGACCTACTCCGAGCGTACACAATTGAGCCTAATCAAACCCATCTCCAAAGGCAAAGTTACCATTTATGGTGAGATTTGATGTCATGTTTATCGGGTAAACTGGAACTGCACAAGCTGCAAACTGCATCAGTAGTTCCAAAGCACATCTTATTATTTTAGCAATAAGTTAGAGATTGCAGTGAGCATAGTTTGGCCTCTCGGTTTGTAAATGTATGTTCTCTTTTGGAGGGGGTTGGAAAAGAAAATTGGTTGTAAAAGATTTGATATCTTCTTTTGACAATGTATTAGATCTGGTGACAAAAATAGACAGCATTTGACCACTATTTGGCACTTTGCAGGAGTTCCTTATAGTGAGCACTCCAGCTTTACAGAATTGCGGGAGTTTGTGCAGGTATGCTTCCAGAGTCATTATCTTTTCATGAACTTGTTCTCTTTAAGTTCGACGTTTGGGTTTGGTATATAACTGAAAATCTGCTGTTTCTCAGTTTTTGAGGCCAAGCAAGATCATTCCGACTGTGAATGTTGGGAATGCTTCTACTAGAGACAAGATGCAATCGTACTTTCAGGAATGGCTGAAAGACAAATCCATGAGCCATAATTCATAATTTCTGCCCATCACTGCAGAAATCTTCAGTCCCCCACAAGTTTACCATTTATTTGACCGCACCTTCATCAGGTCAGGGATACTTTTGTAATGAAATCTGCTTGGTTCAATGTGTTTTCCCCACTTTCTTACTGATGTTTCTCCAAATATTCCTGATTACAGTTGTACAAGATACAGATGTCACCAACTCTTTATGAACGGGCTTAACTTATGAACTTAAGTTGGTGCAAAGTACTGGAAGTCCACATGCTCATACGACATTCTATTTTGCGGGAGTTCACAAGAGGAGAAAGATGACATACTGATAAAGCCAAAAGATACAGACGACCTTTGTTGGTTCATGACCTTGTTGTATTTTCCTTGAGAAAAACATTATTATTTACACATATACGCATTTCTGTAAGCAAGGTTCTTGTTTTCCTTTTTTTTCCGGTCTTATGGCTTTTTGGCAATGCCAGGATCATTGTAATTAAGGCTGTGTTTGGAATTGCTTTGCAAAGGAACTTTGGGCTTTCAAGGATCTTTAGCCCAAATATTGGGCGTTTGGTTTCATTTTTGAAATCTACCTTGAAGCAAAGTTTGCTTTGGAAATGCTGAAAGCCCCACGTCTATTATTCATCTTCTTCTTTAGCGGCGTGTGGCTGATTAGAGATGAGCTTGAGAGGCCGGCGAGGTCGTGGTGACCATCACTAGCTAGTCTTGCGACCTCGGCAAGTCCCCATGAGTTGCGTCGGAGCGACCTAGCTTTGGGTCACGTGACCTCAGGCGCGACCCAGATTTGGTTGCCGAAGGTCGCTCGGCCTCGCAGCGATCGAGGTGATCCAAACCTAGTTTTGCAACCTTAGGCGACCTAAATCTGATTGCCGTGAGGTCGCACGACCTCCGACAACCTAGATTTGGCTCGTGGCGAGATTGCGTGACCTCTGGCGAATCCAGATCTAGGTCGGGCGACCTCCGCGAAGGACCGTTAGGGGTCGCCCAACCCCAAGCGGCCCTCGCCGCTGTCTCTAGGGGCTGCCCGAGACCACTAGCGACCGCTTGCCTTGCCAACCAACTCTTTTAGTTTATTTTTTTGATAATTTTTTCTTTTTTTTTTCTTAATCACCAAAATCCTTTATAAATATAATCTATCCAAATATTATTTTACTCAAAGGTACTTCACAATAAACTTTCAAACTATAATTTAACAAACACAATTTGTATTTTGAAAAACCCCTTTAATTTAAAGTCCTTTGCATTTTTTCAAAAAATTTTTTTCTAAAAGTTCAACCAAATGCACCCTAAATCATTCCTAAATAATGAAATTCAACTTCTTCCAAGTACCGAAGCCTTGAGTAACAAGTAAACGTGGGTTCATGGAGCAATGCCTTGTGTTTGCAGCCTCGTCTTCTATGTAAATTTTGCTCATGGGATTGCTATTCTTGTGGACGGCAATGATCGGTTCGTCCCCTGGCATGTAAATATAATCCTCAGATCCTGGTCCATGCACTTCTGCTGCAACCTCACATCGGAATATTGTCATGGACATGGAATTGAACGTCCGATTTGCTACGAGTGAAGATCGTTCTATTACCAGCTAGCTGCAATTTCGTCATGCAGAGACGCACCTGAAATCAAGTTGGAAAGGCACTCTTTACCGCCGTTGGGCTGGTTCTGGGCAAAATGATAAAAATAAAGCAGTCAGTTTGCTCAAGGCTTTTCATGTTACCTGATCTGGGAGACTGGGAATCTTCTTCTCATGGATCTTTAGGATCTTTAGGAGTGTTTGTTTGTGTTTCTATTCAAAAAGTGTTCTAGGAAACAGAAATAAAAATTATTTTTGTTCCGGAGAACAATTTTTGACCAGAAAGATACGTTTGGTAAACTTATTCCGGGAAAAAAATGAATAAAACGATAAATTTATATTCTTTTTAGTTTCCTTTAATTTTTTAATAATTTTATTTTATTTTTCCTTTTTTCCTTTCTTTTTTTTTTTCTTCTTTTGGTGGTTGCCGAGCCTCGCCATGGCCGAGCAAGGCTCGGCCTCGCCTTGGCCGGGCGAGCTTGGCCTCGCCTAGATCCGACGAGGCCGAGTGTCGTCGGTGCGGGCGAGGCTCGGCCTCACCTTGGTTGGGCGAGCTTGGCCTCGCCCGGATCCGGCGAGGTCGGCCGACTCTCGACGGCGTTGCCGGCCAAAGAAAAAAAGAAGAAGAAAAGAAGAAGAAAAGAGAAGAGAAGAAAAGAAAGGAGAGAGAAAAATGTTCTTCAAAAGTGTTTCGGAACAAAAAATAACTTTTTTTTTCTCATTTCCGTTTCAATTTTGTTTCGAGAACAAAAAAACAGATTTTGAACAAAAACGCAAACAAACGCATTTTTGTTCTTTTTGTTCCCAAAACAAAAAAAAAAACCGAAAATTTGTTCATGAATAGAAAAAAAGAACATAAACATGCATGCCCTTATTGTTCAATGTTCAATTCCTCATAATTTTGTTTTCCCTGTAAATCTTACTAATACAGAATTTCATTTTCTCTATCATGTGTATTTTGGTCTTTGAATATAGCAAATTCCACACCAACATACGCACAATGAGTGTACATGTCATGCAAAATAATAGCTGATCAACTAGCCAAGCCTTGACGTGTATTGTAGTTTGACTACGGAATCAGAAAAGACAACCAATTCACATGGATAGAGATGTATTTTAATCGCATATTTTTGTACCTAATGAGAATATACCTCCTTTTGCATTTAAGTACAGAGAAGATATCATCAAAAAAATTCCCTCATTGGGTTGGTCGAAAAACTAATTTTCAATGCACATCGCCTAACACGTGCAGTTTATTCTGGTTCTCCAAATAAGGGTTAATGAATGAATTCCCGTTTTGCAGAATTCTATCTTTTGGTAATAGAAAACTTATCACAAGCAAAAAGCTGTAACAAATTGCAAGAAGCTCGCCCATTCTGCTTGCGGGGCCAGATTGACGAACATTTTGAAGAGAAACAAACTTTATATGAATTCCGTCCCTGCAGGCTTCTCCTCCTTTTACCCTGTAAGTTCAATAAGCAATTATCGTAAACACTATCTACGCTGTTGTTGTTGGGTTTTTTTTTTTTTTTTTTTTTTGGGGGTGTGGTTTGGTTGGGGACGGGGAGAGTCACCCCAACGTCTTAGTCAAAGGTGGATTGTATCATTCGCTCGAGAGAAGACACTGAGAAATGAGAGGACAGGAAGCCTGCGAGGGAGAGAATTCAAATATAGTTCATCTCTCTAAGACTCCTGATGCTTCAGTCGATCAACGCCTCCTTGCTTAGAGAGAGAGAGAGAGATGCTGATGATGGTTTTAAGGCAGCATTATATAGGCACAGCACGAGATGTAAAAGTCAACTCTTTCTTGTCCCATTTAGACAGGTGAAACTTCTGGGTTGCGTGCCTCGACATAGGAAACCAACTCATATCCTCTTGTTTGTCTGGTCGTTTCGTTTCTAACAACATCTGCTTGTTTCTAATAACATCGAGCAACTAGCATTGGGTGAAATTGCACTGCAACTACTGGTTCCCCTGTTATGCTCACTTGCGACGTGGCAAAAACGTTCTTCCAATGACTCGATCAATAATGACTTGATCGATGAAAACAAATCTGTTGGCTTGCATCCAAATTTGAAGAGGGAGTGCATTGAAGTTTCTTGGTTCTTACAGTGAAATTTCCTCATCTCTGTTGATGAAGAAACAAAAATCCAACACATTGAATGGTGGAAATGACTCAGGATGTTGTCATTGTGACAGCAATGAGCCGATGATTCCTCTGCTCATCCATCATTTATTTACATCGCATCATCTCTTAACCACTCATACCTGCCAGACCTCATGAAGCAGAAACTGGTCAACAGTTGGCTTCTTGCAATCCCCAAGTAGAATGCTCGGTTGTAGAATTAGACTCAGTTGGCTGCAACCGTAACGAAGCAATGCTCTGGTGAACCTGTCAAAGAGATCATTCTATGGTCCATCCATCCATGCAAACCCACTCCACAGGATGTTCAACAATCTCCTAAATATTCATATTACATGCCATCATGCAATTTTGTTAGGAAGCAGATCCTAGAATTTAAATTACCATATAAAATGAAGGTTCCTGGCCAGCAAGAGTAATTCAAGGTCAGAATCATCTATCTGTTGGTTGTCTTTGGTCATAGCCTGATGATTCATGATACAAAATCAACAGATCCAAACTGTGAAGCCACCGACAAAAGAGAGGGTTTGATCCAAAGAGTAGGACGACCCTGATCCAGGTGTCTGACCAATGATAATAGCATTACCCCTTCAGAGAATTGCCTCGTAATGTCAATCAGGGTGGAAACAAAGATGGTAGTTGGACTAGCCTCTGGTTTAGACAGAATGGCCACAGACTCGCGAACGGGGACATGCACTCTTATTCTGGTTAAGCATGACATCCAACTGTTTCATAAGAAGGTACTATGGAATAACTCCTCCCACTGGATTTTTGATTTAGAATACTATCTAGTAAAAGATCTTGTCTTTGTGCAGCTTTTTCCAAATTGAAAAGCAGAGGAGCATTTTGCTGACGAATGAGCAAGAAGTCACATAAAAACACATGCAAACAGTCATCTCCTGTGTGTCATGTAATGCGCATCAATTTCAATATCACACCGTCAAGTGCTAACAAGTGAATAGTTTTACTGAAGCTGAACTAAGAACTAAACCTAAAGCATGTTCAAATGGGCTCAAGTGCAGAAAGTAAATGCTCAAGGAGTAATCCACTTTTATTTTCACTGAATGCAGCAACAAAGAACAATAAAATAAAGAAACCCACTCTCTCCTAGAGTCTAATCTTTGCACCAAATATAGGAACATCCACAAACAGCCAGAAAACCTTGAAGCAACTCAATCAAGCATCCAGATAGTCTTGCCAACAACATATGGCATATGTTTTCCTTCTAGTAAACTTGGAGCCATGCATACTCCACTTAATATAGCAGGCAAATGAAGAATGTGAAACGAATCCCAGTCAAATAAAAACTTTATTTCAAGGAGGCATAAAGGACAAGTAGATCAAAACTTCAACGTTAGAATTCAAATAGGTCACATGCAGAATCACCAGCTACTACTAAAGATGATAACAATGCAAGATCAGAGCACTTGAAGCTTTACACCTTTAATGGCGCAAGAGATAGAAAAGCCAGATTCATGCACCACTATGCAAGCTATAAACAAGACGAGCCAACTTGCTGGCTATATTTACAGAATACTGGAACTATGGGTCGTTTGCACTTTGCCGACCCAACAAGAAGGACCAAAGATTCAAAGGCAGCAATTAAGTAACATAAAGATGTCGCCATCTCTTCCTTCTTAATATTACACGACAGTCATGTTAAGAAAAGCAGTTTCAACATCCATAAAGTATTCTTTTGTCAGTAAGAGGCTTGCACTAAGATATACACATGTCCCTTCGCTAATTCAGTTCACTCAGCCATACAGAACCACCTAATGTAATTTCTGAGACTAGGAGCTTCATGGAGAAGAGCATAGAAACCAGTATCTGCTATTGTTCACGAATTTTAGACAATTATAAGTTCACATTCATTGTGGTTTGGCGACAATATAATCGGCCTATTATGCAAGCTTCTATTGGGCCTCATCAAATGAAAGAAGAACTCTTCATCCTCCAGGTTTGGCATGAGAAGAGAGGTTTTGGAGGGACGATGCACAGCTTGTTGAGAGTGAAACAGTTAGTCAGCAGATAATTCAACTTCCAGAACCACAGTCAATTTACAACAAATCTTAGAACGAGCAGATAATTTCCACCATGATCGCCAAGTGGATCGGTCACAAAGCACCGTAGTGATGACAGACAGTAACAGAGACCAAAAATCAACTGCCAGTACCATAGCTACGGCTCGAGATAAAAAGCCAAGTTTGTGTACAAGAGAAACCCTCCTCTAACTCTAAGAGGGTTACAGTGTTTTTCCAAAATCTCAAGCGAAAGAAAAGGATTCGTCGAATTCCATTTCAGCTCGTCACTCATACCCAACAATGCTAAGAGTAAAAAGAGAAAAAAAGGAGATCGAGTCAAGCCTGCGTGCCGGACAAAGCCTTCATCTGAATATGGTTATTCGCATCTCGATCCCCAGTCGTAGGCAACGCTTCGTAAGACCCCATCCTCCTCACGCCTACGCTCTTAGCCACGGCAGCGTAAACGACCAACACGATGACCACCACGAACATGACGTGGACCACAAACACCAGATCAAGAATGGCGACGGCCCTCAACCTCGACTCCTCCAAATCGCACTTGGTAGATCCCTCCACCCCATTGACCACATCGAGCAGCTTGTGACACCCTTCGGGGATGAAGGCGTCGACGTAGAGGGAGAGCCCCGTCTGCAGGGACCAGAGGCCCTGGAGGCAGAAGGAGGCCCCGAGGGCGACGTCGGCGACGAAGAGGCGCGGGGAGCAGGCGAGGGCGAGGCAGAGGAGGGAGGAGAGGGCGGAGACGAGGGCGGAGACGGAGTCGCACTTGGCCTGGAGGTCGGAGTTCTGGACGGAGGCGGCGGCGGAGGAGGAGGAGGACTGGAGGAAGAAGGCGGCAGAGGCGAGGGCGAAGGAGAGGTCGTGGGGGAGGGGAGGAGGGAGGGGGAGGAGGTCGGAGAGGAGGAGGGAGAGGGAGAGGAGGAGGAAGAGGAGGAGGACGGCGGCAGACTGGAGGGAGGAGAAGCGGTGGACGGGGGTGGAGCCCTTGAGGAGGGGGTCGGCGTCGGAGGCGGAGAGGGCCTGGTGGCAGAAGGCGACGAGGAGGCAGAGGGAGGCCAGGTAGAGCTGGAGGGGGCGGAGGCGGGGGTGGGCGGACGGCGGGAGCGGGTGGTGAGGCCGGGCGGCGTAGGTGGAGGGGGATTTCAGGTGGCTCCGGGTGGCGGAGATGGAGTGGTAGAGGCCGAGGGAGAGGAGGGAGGAGGAGGAGAAGACGTGGTACAGGAAGGCCGCCATTCGAATCGGGTCGTGGACGGATCGATCGGAGGGAAGTGATCGATCTGGAGGTTCGAGGTTCTTGATGATGATGATGATGATGATGGATGGGATGATGGGTTTAGTTCAGATTGGACGCGACGTGACAGTGGAGTCGGGAGTCGGAGTTGGGGAGTTGGAGAGGCGATGTTGACATTCGGCGATGATACGACGATGGCGATCGTCGCAGGTCGAAAACTCTTTTATGTCTTGCGAACACGACACTCTCCGACAGCGCCCGAACAGGGACGAGGAGATTTGAGATTTGCCTCTCCTGCGCATCCCCCCCTCCCCAGTAATGCGCGGTCCGAGTCGGAGAGAGCGCACGCGCTCCGTTGACCTTGTTTTGGGGTGGGGGGGTGCTTTTCCGGCTTGGAGGGCCGGCCCGAGGGTGGAGGGTTATGATATTGGACGACGCTCTTCTACGGCCCATTATAGTACGGGATAGAGCCATGAAGGAAGATCAGTATTAATTAGTAATTACTGCTGTCACTTGCCTCAAATATTCCTCCGAAGGAAAGAAAACAAATGGGGCAAATGGATAAAAAAAAATAGGCTCGCGCTATTTATACCTTCTTATTGACTCATGATACCTCATCTTACATTAAACTAATTACATTATCTCTTGCGAGTCCCACTCTTAATTTGAGATTATTTCTT
Source organism: Eucalyptus grandis (assembly GCF_016545825.1). Lineage (NCBI taxonomy): Eukaryota > Viridiplantae > Streptophyta > Magnoliopsida > Myrtales > Myrtaceae > Eucalyptus > Eucalyptus grandis. Next base: position 27,934,978 of record NC_052620.1, read on the forward strand.
ATTTTAAATTCATTTCACTAAAGGAAAAACCTTTTTTCCTTCACGTTTGCCCTCTTCTCACTTATTCTCCATTATTATGAGAAAACACTAATCATATACCGATGTAAAATAAGGTTAGTTTTATCTGCATATTTTTTACTTAATCTCCTAAGATTATCATCAAAGTCGTGAATTTTTCAACTTCGATTTTTCAAACAAATTTACAAGTTTATCCTAGTGTAAGGAAAAAAAAAGATATGTACAGCTCATTAACAAAATAAATAGTTTTTTTGGTCAGAAATACAATAATTAGGTAGCTATCTACAAAATAAATTATTTTTTGGAACAAAAGAAAAAAGAAAAAAGAAGAAGATAAGCATTAGTCTTAAAATCAAGAGTGGATCCCGTGTTTAACCTTAATATATTTTGTTTGAAAGGAGCGGTAGTTTCATTAAAATTAAAACAAAAGTAAGAGAAAAAAAGGTATGAAATAATTCTTAATCAAGAGTGGAGCCCTCAATGGATAACATACTCAATTTAATGTAAAATGGATATTAATTATGTTTTAAACTCTTTATAGGCTCGGGCCAACATTAGGGCTTGGGAGCAAAATAAATATTATTTTTCTCAAGTTATTAGGTTACGAAGTTGAGATAAAAAAATCTTAATTTTCTAAAGCCACCTCCTGTAATTCTTGAATTTCTATAGTGAATTTTGCTTCTTCTCCCCTGTGATTTTTCCTGTTAAGGGTTTTCCACATAAATTGATGTTCTTTTATTTTTCTTAGTTTTAATTTTGTTATAATTTCCATATCGGAGTCAATAAGGAAATGAAAATATCAAGACCCTAAAAATAAGCATACAGGAGAAGAGGACGGAAAGAGAGGGAGTTCTCTGTTCTAGTTCATGAGGAAAAACTCCAGTAACACTAGTGTCCCAAAGAACGTCATCGTCGATGAATCATGCTTTCTTAACTCTTTCTTTCCACAATTACTTCCACCGCGTAATCCCACGAAAACCAACGAATGCTCGAGGGAACCCTTTGATACATTGTGAAATCAATCTGGTTCAATCGGGCAGATGTGAATGCCAGAAAATGTAATTCTGATTGACAACATGTAACATTAGTTTTTTCAACTTTCTACACTTCACCGATCCTCAACCGCCCAATTCTCAAAACAAAAAGTTTACTCGACACTTGAGTACAGATGAAAAAACGATGAAGCTAAACTAGTCACCTAAAACTATAACAAGCCACCAATGGCCGTTTGTAACTACGCATCAGAGTATTCAATAATACATGTACAGAAATTAGAAAGTACCTTTACACTATACCCCCTTCACCCATAAACCAGCAGCAGCGCTGCATCGATCTATTAGGTGGTGAATCTGTTTGTTGAAGGTATATTGCAGTACTGTCCATAACGAGGCACGCCATAAAGCTGACCTCCGGTGCTGCTACCAAATACCTGCAGATAGACAGTGTTGAGAAGAGATGTTTACCACGTAATAACCAATAACTATACTTCTCTTACCCTTGAACTGTAGTAGCGGCCCCTCTTTGCACTTTTTTAGACCAACTTCTTGTTAGTTCATGGAAAGTCATCTAGACTTCTTCGTGTGAGATCACCTGATCACCCCAGGCATGCACCACTATCATGTAGAGCCAACTGACTTTGACTTCGTTGAAGCCATTGACACAAATAAGCCATCTTAATTTGCATAATAGAGTTTGGCAGTCAAAAGATGGAGAGAGAACCTTTGACGTATGGTGTCTGTATATCTAGTATTTTATCAGAGTCGGTAATGAAGCATATAGTTCTGCCAAGCACTGAAAAATCCAATTCAAGAGTTGCTCTCTTGGAAGCTCTAAAAGCAGCTCGGCCTGCATTACATCGCACGGAAGATGGATAAATTGATCGATACTCAACAGCAAAATGAAATACAAAACTAGAACAACCTGAAAAGAAACTCCTTCTGTCGGGCCTAGAAGTTCAACAAATACTCTCTAGTTACCAAAAAGGTATAATCATACAGGTAGGGATTGATGGACATCAATTCGATATAATTCATTAAAAAAGAGACAGGAGGCAAAAAAACATGCAGTAAAATTGTAAACCTGATAGATCTAATTACTTTCGCTAGTGACTTGAACTTTGAAGAAACATGAGTTAGGTATGTTCTCACATATCCAGAGATCATTAATAAATATATAGGCTTAATGTATTGCTACCCCATGAAGTTGATAACTATACCGCCGAAGACTGAGAAGAGAAAAAAAAACCAAATGTTTATTGCCATCTGGTATTTTATTGTACATCATGTCAAGCAAAGAATCTACAATATGCAAGATTCTCTCTCATAAAAAATGGCAAGTGAAACAGGCAAGTTTACTGATGAATATCAAAGCCAAACACAATAAAAAACGAATGTCATACCTTAATGTGGTCTCCCTCATATACCAATGAATTTCTGTGCATATCAGAAACCATTGAATCTGTCATTAGTTTGAAAACCTGTTTAGTCATGTTTGTTTTCATTCCAACCATCTTTCCTGAAGCATAGATCCTTGAAATCCCAAGGTCCGCTGCCATTCTTCTCACATAAAGCTTCTTCAACAAAATTTCCATGGAACGAGGCTCTTTTCCATATTGCCGACGTAAATTTTCTGTAAACTGCATCAAGCTCCAAATGTCTTTCTCAGCAGCTTTCTCGGCTTCATCTATAATTTCCAAGGGGTTCTCAAGATGATTTATGTACTCTGAAGGAAGATGGGGATTTATATTTATATCAATCTGGTAAAAACCAACAATGAACAAAAGTCAGACTAAGCAGTTGAGGCTATTTGACATGCCAGACTATGAAAGTTCATTTCAACCAATCAAAAGTTAAATCAATCACACCAAATGTGATTACTGAAGAATGTGATATTCACATCAGACTAAACTTTTGCTCAGATGCCAACACTTTTTTCCATTAACCCTGTAAAATGTAGTGAAAAAAATGTACAGAATGTGCTGGGGACAAGGGAGATAAAACTGTGCTTTGTACACGAGAGAAAGGCCAGAGTGAAGAGTCATTATTTGTAAAACCCTTCTCCCTACGCATTCTAAAATATGTAGACTTGTGGAAGGAAAAGAAAAAAAACTATGTAGACCCCTCCACCACTCCACGAACTAAAGAGAATTCAGAAGGGTCAAATTAGACAATGATTCAAATCAAAACCCAAGTCATTACCAATTTTATGCAGTGGTCCAACTTTATGTTTCATACATACTGTTTTATGAGAACTATTCTTTCCTTTATAACTGTTGTACTCTTATGACCTATGGAAGACCAGTCAGATTCCTAGAGACATCATATCTGACCTTTCCTGGTCCAATGCCAGCCAAAAGAAATCTTATGGCACACTAAATGAAGCACCACATTCTTTGTGCATAAATATGCATCAAGTGGTAATGTATTATCCTTCAGGAGTTCAAAACAATACAACAGCTCACTTATCAGAAAATAAGTTGATGACAATAGCAAAGTACCTGGACATCTTGGTAATACATTGGAAGTACGCGATGCTGCTCTACCTAGAAACAAATGAAAGAGTTGCAATGTTCAGAACATAAGCTGGAAGTAAGTGATGCAGCTCTACCAAAAAACAAAGCGATGACTTGAAATGCTCAACACAAATTCAGCAACTCAATATAGAAATCCAGTTACATACCTTTATGGTAAACAGAGATGGTAAAAAAGTAGATGATATATGAAAATAATTTTGATTGTCTCAGCAGCTAGAACTTAGGATCACATCTCTAATAAGACAAGTGACACACAAGCTGCCAGCACTTAAGCATTCAGAGGTGCTCAAAGCAATTGATCTCACGTCATCACAATGGGGTTCAATCAATAACACAGAATAACAAAGACTGCCATTGCAAGGTAACAAACATAAGGTAAATGTGAAGTTTCATAAAAAGTGATGATGATGATGCTAATGGGTGCCACAGTTGCTTGAGCTAATCATACAGCAGAAGATACCTTTGACAAGCTCTCAAATAGCATTTCGAAAAAGAGATCAATGCCGACATTCCCCACATCGCCTGTCTGTTGCTCGCCAAAGATGGTACCAAAGCCTCTTATACCCATATCTCTCTCTGCAAGCTGGAAACCTTGGCCAAGTTCGCGGCATTCCTCAAGAGCAGCAAGCCTCTCCTGTAGCCCAATATTGATAATGTCCGCATCCACAGCATTATTTTGTGCGGGCAAAAGAAAAAAGTGTGCATACAACATAGGAAACATGTCGTATGACACCAGGCTGGGTAATAGTGCAAGTGCTTGTTATCTCTTTTGTGTGAGACATAAGGAACAGAAATCAAATACGTACCAAGGCTTGATCAGATAGCAGCGACTTATCAGGGTAGAACAAGTGTGCATGAGCCTCTTTATCACAGCGCCCCACCCTTCCACGCAACTAATGAAAGAGAATAATCATAGCAATGTCAGGGAAAAAGGGCATATTCCCATTTTAGGAGGAATCAATGACTGCAAATATCCAGAGGAACTTGGTCAATGCTTAAAGAACAAAGTGCATTCTTATGATCCGCATAGGCACACAAAGAATGTAAAAGTTTTCAAAATGATATTTGAAAAAAAAAAAAAAAAAAGGAATGCAAGATCATGTCGTGAAACAGAAATTTCTGCACTATGATACCGAGGGATCTTTAAATGCACCGACGATATGACAATTGAATTATCAACGTACTCCACTACCCGAGTACTTCATCGAGGTATATAGCATGATTGGTACAATGAATAACGCTCCTTTCTCAATTTGTATTTTTAACTCTAACATTCACATGGGAACAATCAGCAAAATATTGTCTTCATGATATTGAGACTCTTAGGAAATTTAAAGCAAAATACAACAGGAAGGACAGACACTGAACCTGATATAGTTGTGCGAGTCCAAATTGTTGAACATCTTGAATGATGATGGTATTTGCATTTTGAATGTCAAGGCCACTCTCCACAATGTTCGTGCATATTAAAATTTTGATGTCACCTTGAGCAAATTTCTCCATGGTGTCCTCAAGCTGCTTTGAATATTGCTGGAGGAAGGAAATAAATCAATGTGATGTAATAAATAGCAAACAAATGTGAATGATGAACCAGCACATAAGGCAAGCATAACATGAAAAATAAACAAGCAGCCTTATTTTCTTCTCAACCTCCCATAAATAAATTTTTGTCAATGTTTGGGCCAGGCAACTGCATGACCATATCCAGAGCATTTGCCCAACTCACATATATCTTCATTTGTCATCGAGATATATAAACTCAAATAGAATTTATGGTATAAAATGAGAATGTAAATTTTCATCAAGAAACTTTTGAGATGTAGAAGCTCAAATGAAATTTATGCTATAGAATGAGAATGTAACTTCTCATCAAGAAACTATTTAAGGTCACTCCTAAGATACGGACCCCCCCCCCCCAAAAAATTTATATATTATATATAAAATCAGTATAAATTTATATACTTTCAGTAAGATACCACCTCCGTGACACTCTAATTGCGGTCTAAGCTGGTAAAAAAAAAATTATTAATTCTTCTAAAACTCTAGTTATGCAACCCCAAGAGTCAGCTTAAGCTGCTCCAAGGCACATGTTAATTTTTATGTTCTGATAAGTAAAAGACAAATAGGGCACCGAGAGAGTGCAAACCCATATACAAGAAGAGCTCAGAACCAAAAAGAACTATATTACAAGACGCAACATCTACAATGCCAATCAAAGCATTTACATCCACGGCTTTACACTATACCAAAAGTGTCCAAGAAACACATAAATACTTTAACAGGACGGGTGATATGATTGATCCTTAAGTGAGTATAGTGATGTGTGGGCCATTATCCTTTAAAGATCATACCAGAGAACATCACTAGCTCATTTGCATGTATACTTGCATGCATCATAATATAAATTTTCTGGGGCCAGTCTACCAAAATGTCCCCAATAACTCAAGTGAGATCTTTGCGGTTCACTAAGTAGATTTCCAGTCTGTAAGACAGAATTTTTATGTGATATTCTTTTATTTTGCCTCATTAGTTGTTCGCCCTGCCAATAAGTTTCACGATTTGCCTACATCTGGCACAGAATCGAAAAATGAAAGCTCAAAGTGATTGGTATCATGAATAGGTTTCACCATTAAAATTGGCATAAACTGTTCGAATGACATGCAACAATCCTAAAAATATCACGGATTTCCAATTTTTATCCCAACAAAGACACTCATCAGAATATTGAGTATCTCCTTTCTTGAATGGCACCTTACAGAATACAGGATATGTAGCTTTATTCCACTGCTTTAAGACATAAAACCTGGGGTAATCTGAAGACAATCGCGTTCAACTAAGTTCTGAGTCAAAATGCAATTTTTTTTTACTTCAATTACATCAGTAAAGATATTGAAATTTTTTCACATTTCACGACTGATCATAAGGAAAGAAAATTTGGTGAGAGAAGCATACCTTGCCATGTGCAATAGCGATTTCAATATCTGGGAATGACTGTTCAAGAAAATCCATCACTTCTTCAAGTCCTGTCACATGATAATGGTGAGAAGGGCCATACCAGAGGAAAGATACAACCTAAAATTTGCAAAGAACATATTTGTCGAAATCTACACAATCACAGCTACCCACCCTAAGTTCTTAAGCAGTTTTTCTTAGATATCATTTTTCTTCCCGAGTGCCACCTCATTATATAACATACTACAGGTCGCGAACAACCAAATTGGTCTTAATATTCATCCAAAAATGTTAAAATTATTCACACTCCATCTAATATAATAAATTCTAGACAATTCTAAAACAACCTGCAGCCCCATACTTCTAAGAAGGAAGGTCGAGTGCACTTTTGGTTCCTAACTCGTCACTCTTCCACCACTGTGACAGCTGGCGATCCTCGTGGGTGCCAAGCAAAGTCCCCATGGCTCTTGCCGTGATCACAAGCAGAGGCAAGGGCCCTCGCCAGAGGTGGCTCCACCATGCACCACTAAAATACAAGCTTGGTGACCTCCCCACAAGGGTCAGCAAAGTCTCATCAATGGTGCTGCCAACACTGAGCAAGGGCCCTTGGCAACACCCTAATCAACAAGGTTCAGCTGGACCTCGCTAGACGTCAGCGAGGCCACTAAAAATATTTGTTAAATCGTCACATTATGATGTCACATCTGCTAAATTGACAGAATTATTGGTGCTAGGTGATGGAAGGACCCAATTGTACAAATCAAGTAATTTAGAGGACTTATTGCACAAATTAGGTAAGTTTGAATACTTGATTGCACACAAATATAATTCAAGGACACGATGGCACATTGGGCAACAGTTAGGCAACCAAATGTTTCCTTCACCCAAAAAAGAATAACCAAAAGTACCAAGAAGTAAGGAAAGTGTACATGAACTATAAACGCAAAAACTAATACTACTCGCACTGGTGGGGAAACCTAATTCAAACCTGATCCCACCACTAATGAAATGGAATGACAAACTGTAAAAGCTCTGATTATACCAAGGAAGCCAAAGAAGAGTAGTTTGATGTTACCTTTAATCCTTGGCAAAACATAAAAAACTTGGCCACCTCGATCTAGCTCATACTTGATTGCTTGAATTACTTTCTCTTTGCTAAAGGCTGAAAGATGAGTCTTTATAGGAACTCTTTCTGGAGGTGGAGTTGAAATTAAACTGGAGAAGCAAACACATTGTGAGACATTCTTTCATCATGTACTCAGAACTTGTTAATTCTACATCAGCATAATCCAAAAAACATACAGAAACTAGAAGAAATGGACAAAACATTATTACAACCTAATATATGGCCATTAGCTGTTTCTTATTCACGGTTAATCTTAATAATTTTATGGGGCTTGCCTATTCCCAATAACCTTCACAGTCCAACTTTTCAGTGCATGGTAAGGTTAAGAAAATCACAATGTGATATGCCTACAGGTAAGAAATGAACTTACAAGCAAGGGCAGGCCTAATTGTAGTAATTGAAAGAAAATTAATATATTTCAATCAACTCCAAAGCCGGGGGAAAATATGCAACTAAACCTTTCAATACTATGCATGCCAATCAAGTGCCTCCCACATGCTAGTGTAGAAGGACCGTTTAAGCAAGATTATCATACTTTCAAAAATGTTCTTGAACCCGATAATCTTTGACCAAAATGTAAGTTACATACAGATGCACAAGCGTCCTTAAAATAGCATCCATAATTGGAAAGACAACAGAATAATTAACCCTTGAAGGGACTCGCATCTAAAAGGAATAAGAAGAAAATAGTGATATTCACCAAGATTAAAGTACACAACACTTCTATAATTATACCATACAGCAATTCAGGATTCACAGATATAATGGAGGGAATGGAGACTCAAAATTTTAAAGTAACAAACTGAAAACAAATGAAATCTGAAGGAAACTAAAAGATAGGTTTGCTTGTATATTGCAATATGACACAGAAGGATGATAATCTCACACTTATTTTCCCAGAAATAACAGAATGAAGAATGCAAATCTTTCTGTGTATGCAGATAACATAAATTTTTTAACATTATCCTTCTACACAACTATGCAAAATGCGCAAAAATCAAAAATCTGTTTCATCCCTCAAGAGTTCAAATGCAGGATTACATTTAACTATTTGAGTACGCATCAGAATCTAGTTTCAGCTTGAGCAGCAAGTATACCCGTGAGAAAGTCAAGACTATATTTCCTTAGACATCAAATTTTAACATCAGCTAAGCAATAGAAAAATAACTTCTTCCTGCTCAAAGATTTGTGAAAATCTTAATACCTTGCATCACGAAACCCAGTCAATGCTAAATAAAGGGTTCGTGGTATGGGTGTTGCCGAGAGAGTGAGAACATCAACTGAAGTTTTAAATGAAGCAATCTTTTCCTTCTGTTTGACACCAAATCTCTGTAAAGCAAAGAAACAGCGGTCCCATTCGATAAATTGTGAATAATACAACAATATGTAGGTACATAATGAAAAGTGAAAACTAGAAGAAGTTGGAAAACCTGTTCTTCATCCACCACAAGAAGCCCGAGATTATTGTACACTACACGACTTCCAAGAAGTGAATGAGTACCAACTATGATATCCAGATGACCATTCTTGATCATGCTAAGATACTCTTCTTTTTCGGATCTGGTCTGCAAGGAATGAGAGGTTCAATTAGTCTAGGATTGAAGTAGCCACAAAAAATGTCAACCAAAAAAAAAATAATAATAATAATAGCCATAAGTCAATGTCTAGCATGCAGCAAATAGACCACAAAATTCAGAGCTATAGGATAAAAGATGTACTCTTTAGCATTTTATGCTGAAAACATTGCTATGAACAATTTCAAATATTACTAACTGCTTTTGATGCATGTTAAGATAGCTACCTGAAATCGGCTCAAAAGTCCAATCCTTATATTGGGGTACTGCGAGAACCGTTCAGAGATAACATCAAAATGCTGTTTGGCTAGAACAATTGTTGGTGCCAAAACCATAGCTTGCTTCCCTGCCAAGACTACACAAAAGATTGCACGTAGTGCAACTTCAGTTTTACCAAATCCAACATCACCACAAATTAACCTGTCCATTGGAGTTTCCCTCTCATTCAGATCCCTCTCGACATCAATAAAAGCCTGTATTAAGAGTTCAATATGTAAGAGGAAAGGGCCATAGAAGATCTGTACTTAGATCATTTAATTAGTAATTACAATGACTTTTTCACATGAAGTCGGAATAAACAGACTTCAGAAATGCAATCTCTTTCTTCAACTTTTGCTCATTGTGCCAAATAAAGGTGAATTGATAAAAGAGAGAACCCCATAAATAAGGGATTTTCAGGGAATGGGAAGTAAGAATGAATACGACAGGAATGAGCTTTATACAACTCATTTGGCATTTATTCCACTTTCTTGGGTTCTACATAGACTCAGTTCACAACATGAAGCCAGCCTGTTTTTCTCTGGAAAATATTAAAACACAGTCTCCAATCACATGGTCATTGTCTCCTTAAAGCTCAAGCACCTTGGAGAAATCCTTTCTTTAATGTAAGAAAACTAAAGCACCACCATATAATTCAAGATAGAAATGAGAGCATTATTTTATTTTTGGGGTTTCAAAAACAGGAGGAAAATATACCACTCCACAATCAATGCGCCCTCTCCACCAAAAGAATGCTTTTTGGTACACAAACAAAATTAAAAGAATGTATCAGTGAAGCTTGTGATTGTTTTCTCTGTTTGGCAATGAAAATCCGTAGATAGAAATTAGACCTTTTTTTGATCCGGGGTGGGCTCATAAGGAAATTGAGCTGTAAAATCAGCCATGTCAGGACTTTTTGGATAGGGAGGCCTTCTCTGTTTAAGCCTATGTAAATATAGTTCCATCAAGTCAACAACCATTTTCTGGATTGCAACCTTTCCTTTAGTCTTTCTTCTCTCCCATGCACTAGTATCACTCAGTTTGCTCAACGTCTTAGGTCTTTTTGTTTCATTTGGACTGCACAGTGATCACAGCAAGACAGTCAGAAAACAAAAGATACACTTGCTACAGAAGTAAGGTAAATTTACATGTGTTACTTCTAAGTATCTTACAAATCACATTGAATGTCAAAACAAAACAAGTAGCTAAGTGCCAATAAGCAATTCACTCTCTAATGGAACTATAAATCCCAGGTACTATCCCTGCAGATATTAACAACCACTTCTCGACAAATCCAGATTCAGAATAGGTTGTGGAGGCAACTATCTATCGTAGCTTTCCCAACACTACACGGCATGAACAAGACGCCTCCACAAAATTAAAAAGAAGGTCAGTTAGGTTTAGCAGTCCAATTAAGTTTTAAGAATACTCAGATTCAACTTAACCGCAATTATTCTGTTCAATTTTGTTTGCATACCAACAATTAAGCAACCAAATAGTGTAGTGCCTACTTTATGTCTCCAAATACTGTAAGTATCAGTCAGCCCTACATATAGTGGACTTGAGAGCAACAAGTCTCAGCTACTGCAACAATCACCTACCTATCCATAATATGTATGGCAGAGGCCGAACAGAAAGCGATTCAGTTGCATCATATAATTGAGAAATATGCTGAACCATATCAACAAGATAACTATAACGTAGACCGCAACACTCAAAAACTCACAGATTGTATCGGTAAAGCATGCGGGACGCCTGCCTAACCGGGAGCTTCGCCATTCCATCCGCATACTCCATGAAAACATACTCTATCGGCACGGTCGATCCCTTGGGCACATCGAACTTGATTCCGACAAACCTCCCGATCCCTACCTTCTTATGCACCACGTAATCTCCCGAGCGGAGCGTGTAGGGGTCCACCTTGTAACTGAACGTCCCGCCCTTCCCATGCCCGTCCCCCTTGAGCTTCTGCAGCCCCCTCTGCTGCTGCTCCTTCACCTGCCGGATGTACTTCTCCGCCTCCTCCGAGTCCATCGCGTTCCTCGACGACGCCTCCCCCCGGCCGCCCTGGTCGCGCCGGATCCTCTCGTTCAGGAGCGCGATCGCGTCCGTCTCGGGCTCGGAGGGCCTGTCCCGCCGCTGCCGCTGGCCGGCGAGCCTCGCGACACCGCCGACGGAGGCGCCCTCGGTGTAGACGGCTCTGGCTATGCGGAAGGAGCGGCCAGTCCTGGGGGAGCGGGAGCACCGGACGGGGAAGAAGATGCTCCACAGGTGGCCGGGGGGCCGGGGCCTGGAGAAGAAGCGCGTGGATATGTCCGGCACCGGACATAGCGCGGACATCGAGAGAGAGCGAGCGAGAGATACGGCGGCGGTGGAGGAGGAATGTGAGGATTTGGGAATGAAGGTTTTAGGGGAGGTTTTTGGGGGAATGCGACTGAGAATCGGTTACGAAATATCGTGCATTTTTCGGGTTTTAGTAGAGCGATATTTCTTCTGTGGAGTTCGGCGCGGTCGTGTGGAAGAAGATACGTTGGCGGGGAGTGGATATTTTGGCTTTTGAGCTAATGAGCTTTGCGGTTAAACAACACCCGCTCAGCTCCCGTGATTGTACTATAACAATGCCAATCTTTACCAATATTCTTTTTTTCTACTCATTTGGAATTTTTCTAGATTTTAATTCTTGAAGATGAAATATATTTGAAGTGTTCTTGATAAATTTTCTCTCTAATTAAAAATTGTCATCATTTCAATAAAAAAAACTTTCCTCCAATTAGTTTTCCAAACTTTCACGTGTTTGATTTTCCTAATCTAGTTTCCGAGTTTTGAGCGGGACCGAACCAAATTAGGAATCAATTATCCCCATTGCACACTACCATTTCTAGAGGTGCCTTTGGTCAATTCCAAGAGGAATCATTTGTTGGATTGGTAACATTAGTTTTGTTGACCATTACGTTACGGAAATTCAAGCCAACTCATAACTATAGGTGTGTGCATGGAACCGAATTGACTCAAAAATCAACATGGTTTTCATTCCAAATTTTTGGAATTAGAAATAATTTATCCAGTTTTTGGTCTTGGGTGCGGAACTAAATCATGCTGATCAAATTGAACTAGTTCAGGCCTATATATACACACACACATAAATTTTAATTTCCCATTTTCTTTTAAAGAGTAAAGAAAATGAAATTATCAAAATCCTGGATTTGGATTGGTAACCAGATTGGGACCAATCAATCTTGTTCTCCGCCCTACCAGTTTGATCCTGATTCCAAGAATGTAGAAATTGGCTTTGCCAGTTTTAAAGTGGAACCAATCTAACTCGAGAACCAATCACCCTATCTTAACGACACCATTCTTAACATGCAATTCTTTCAAATATTGAACTTTGCTTCGAATGTAACAGGGATTTATTCTCAATAAAAGCAGCGTTTATTGAGAAAATTCATAGCCCGATAAATCAAAACAATTACTTAAAGAAGGAAGCTAAAAGAATGTAAAAAAATAACAAACACCATAGTACAGTTGTGACACAGATCAGTAGTCAGTCGAAGCATGATCAAAGGAAACCGACTGTTCTAATCCCACAGAATCTGAGCAGTCACCAGCAGAGCTACGATCGCCAGCGGCGTCCTCAACGACGAACCTAGAAAGAGGCCAGCCGAGTTTTCATCTGAATTCCCGGAACTAGGAGAACCTGAAAGATAGTAAAGATTGAAAGACCAGAATTTCAGGCATGTTTGCGTGTGAAATCGATAGGACTAAAGTAACGACCGAGGATGAAAAAAATGCGATGCTGACCCGAGAGGCAAGCGATGGGATTGACGTGTTGCCCGCACCGGCCAGGCAACTGCTGAGCCTCGTTCACATTGATGCCGGCCTGCTCGGCCTGCTGGGCGCCCTGGTTGCTGATCAAGCTGCACAGGCATTTGGGGTCCGAGCTTATCACGGACTTCAGAGGGTCGCAGCAGGAGCTTGGCGGGTCTTGAGTCCCATTGAGGTAGTTCAGGCAAGGAGCTAACCGGCTCAAGCAGGATGTGTCTTGTGCCTGCGCTTCCACCGCCAAAAGCCCCACGAGCACCAGCACTGCCGCCATCTCAAGCCCTGCCCAAACGTCCCTTCTCTCCATGTTTTCAGTGCACGAGGTACCTTAAGCTCCTCCCAAGAACAGCTATATAAAAAAAAAAAAAAGTGTCTGCGAGACAGACTCCGAGAGAGAGAGGTTGGTGATCAAACTTTTGTGGGGAGCAGAAGCTGACCGGCATCACACAGTCGGTGGCAGGTTTGTGAAGGAGGAAAGGTCTTCGCACAGTTATGGCCGTTGGACAGGTGAAGCTACCTCCATGGAATAAGAAATGCTTCTTTAGAAGGGAGCCGCATAATCTCCAACGGTTTTCTGAAATTAAAAAACCAACAGCTGCGCCACCAAGATCGCCAGAGAAGAAATATATTTCTTGGCTTAGCCTGTCTCTCTCACCAAAACGCTCTATTGCCCGGTTCTAATCGATTCTTTAATGTTGCTGAACGAGTATTTCTTTTCATTTCTTTATAGCCCTCATTGAGAGAGAGGTGCAGCCTACAAATTAGTCCAAAGCGACATTTTCCAATTTTCAGGGACTGATATGATAGATTACAACCTTCATGAATGGCTGTTCTTGAATTGGACTGTAACTTGAGAGATGATGACCCTTCACTTTTTCACATATAGTTTAACCAAAAAGCTTTCGGTTTTGTTCTTAGGGGAGCTTTTAGTTGGCTTCCACCGGAAAGGCATTGGAACAAAAGCTAGGAGCCAAAGTAGCAGTTGGAGGAAACCCTCCAAGCCTCTAGAACCAGTGCCATTAGTGAAATATCACAGAGAAACCGGCATCGTTTAGGAGGTGTCCAAAGTTCCTTTGAAGAAATGCAGTAGTCATCAGAAGCAAGCTATCATCGATGAGGTTTAAAAAGCGAAAGGCACTGCAATTAGAGCGTGTACAGATGCCAAATTTCCAACTACAACAATTCCAGAAATTGCAGATCCTGATATTTAGCATAGCTTGATGTACAGGGGGGACACTTACTGCACAATCAGAAATATATGACTGACTGAACCCAGGTACACCAATGACTCATCCAAGGCATGACCTACAAAGCTTTGCACACTAGAGACCCTAGACACTCCGAAAAGGATTCTCGACTCTCTTGTCACTGTCGGTTCATTCCAGGGGATGAGCAGGAAGGATGAGCCAAGGTTCGGCTCATAAAGAGTGCATCATACACCAACGGGTTATCTGTGCGCTGAGGAGGTGAACAGCTGAGGAAGCCCCAGTCATGTCCAGAAACATCAGGAACATCTTCCCCGTCGCACTGCCACATGGAGAGGGAAGATAAGGTGAACTGTAAATAGAAGAAAGTGTTCGGTTATTCTGTTGAACTCTATTAACCAAACATTTAGCGAAACGAGTACCTCTGCAAGAAACAGATCAAGAAGGTCAGAAGCCAAACCACCTTCCTGTCTGGACCGATTTCTGCAAAAACAAGACTAAAGTTGATGGCATAACATATTTTTCTCAGACAAAGACTGGCGAGAGAACTTTTTGATTTGGCCAGAGCTCGCTGCCTTCCCACCTCTGCTCAATTCAAAATCTAAAGGAAATAACAATTCCGGCCTATTCAGATGGAAAAGCTGGTAGCTGCGACAGACTTGCGAGTGTCCCAATCACAACCAGTGAAAGGTTCTATTTGAACTTCAGTTATAAGATAGGGCATGTCAGTTTACACTTGCAACACTACCTATCGACATAATCGACCATATGAGATGCCCTAGGACGAAATGGTTTCGGGCACATGACTTCTGCTCGTCCTGAGGTGGGCAAGTCGATGGGGCCCAGCTCTGCGACACCGCAATTCGGACATCCCAAGAAACAAGTCGGTGATGCCTGATCAACACTCAAGATTCTCATGTTACTCCTCCCCTCCCTAAGAAACTGCAAAAGAATGCAGACCGACAACATGAAGAAACAGAGAGATCCTAGCACACCAATAATTCGATTATTTGAACAGACCACGGATTATGTGCATAGTTAAACATCCTCCAAATCAATCAAACCTCTACACACAACATATCTTAATTATGCGCACAAAAATGCAAGCTTTTACTCTATTCAATCTGCAAATCATGCGATCAATCGCATAGCAGAGTCGTGATATCATCCTTCATGTCCATCAAAATTCGGTGAAGCAGAAAATGGCCAAAGCACGGAGAGAAAAAGGTTGAACAAATCAAGTGATCTTCCAAGTGATCTTCCAACAAAAGTAGGAATTCCACTTGCTCCACACAATACAGAATCACCTGATATTCGAACCCGGTTACGCATCCAACTCCAAAATTCAAGAACTAACCGCCCCTTTCTCGCGTCCCATGCAAACACGAGTTGAACTGGACGAGAGAAACACATGCACGCGCGCAAAGCGGAAGAGGAACCGCTGCTCACGGTCGACCAACGAAGAGCAACGAACTAAAAGGGGCATGCCGCACCGATCGAACCTCGGAGAAATCGAGAAGGAGCTGTGCACCGCTTTTGCTTCTTCCATCGGTTTGAGTTTCGCTTGGAAAATGCAGGCTCGTTTTGTCTCTCGCATTGTAAGGAGATTGTCGGCGCCGCCTCTCTCTTGCTCTGCGAAGCGTCCGTTTCGGTTGAGAACGGCGGTGGCCGGCGTTTTGGCGGTCCGTGGGTCCCTCGTGGGTGGCGGCGCCGGTCAGGACACTGAAAACTAGACCGGACACCGGCACCGCCATGTTTTTCGTTCGATCCCACAACGAATCCGATTTGAAAGACTACTTTATCAATTTTCAAAATAGCATTTTCCCAATACTATAATATAAAGTTCGAAAAACCTCCATTTAGGCATGGAGAAAGTTGAAAAACAAAGCTTTTTTCAATGCCAATGCGAAAATCAACTCGTGCATGAGGAAAATCAACTGGTGTTCCATTATAACCGGAGGGACTCAAGACCATAATATCCATCAACTTTTATGTCCCGAAAATCACTATTCAGGTCCGTACAGGGCGTCGAACATCGTGACGTTGTCCTAAAGATAGATCGATACACGGGGCGACCTTAAATTAGACAAGTGCTGATCATAAGAAAGTGCCATCCATAAAGATTAAAATAAAGAGTGAGCTCAAACTGCTCCAAGCTCGACAAGGACAAGGGGACTAATAACCCACAAAAGTCACCCCCCATAACATGCGTCTCACCAACCGCAACACATGCTATCCAAAGCGACTCGTCCCTCTTTGTCCCGCCCAAAAAAAAAAAAAAAAAAAAAAAAAAACACCCCCACAGAAAGAACCATAACAAGGCCAAAAGAAGAGGGGGGAAAAAATTTGCCCCGACCCGAAATCCGACTGGACACGTCCGCTGTACTCTGCATTTTGAACTCGAGTCGACTCGACTGGCTTCGTCGATCAGAAGAAATAAGAGCCGCCCAGGTTGAAACTATCCGGGACGGAGTCAGAAACCGGCGGCATCCTGCTGAAGAGCGGGCTGTGCACGTACTCCTCCGTCGAGTCGAAGCCGAAGGAAGGCCCGTTGCCTGATGCTGCGGCGGGGTCGTGGAAATCCGAGTAGCAGTTGCTAGGGACCGTGTCGCCGTAGCTGTAGCTCGAGGTATCGGAGCCCGAGTAGCCCGAGTAGCCCGACATGTCGGAAGGCAGGGGAGGGAGCTCCACATTGTCATAGTGGCATTGAGAATAGGCCCCGCCGCCGCCGCCGCCGTAGGGCGCGGCGTCGGCTTGCTGGCTGTAGTACGCGGAAGTGGACCAGGCGCTCTCGGCGTAACCGCCGGCGTCCAGCTGCGGGGCCGGGTCGGGCCGGGGCGCCGAGTTGGCGAAGATGGGGGAGAAGTTCTGCTGCTGGGCCTCGTCGGGGGAGAGGATGGAGGTCACGGAGGAGCCGGCGGGGAGGTCGGAGTACACGAAGTTGGTGCGGGCCCGCGACCGCGCATCGAGCGGGCGGCCCGGTCGTAGGCCAGGGCGGCCTCCTCGGCCGTGTCGAAGGTGCCGAGCCAGTGCCGCTCCTTGGTGGAGGGGTCCCGTATCTCGGCCGCGTACCGCCCCCAGGGGCGCCGCCGGACGCCCAGGAACCGGCCGCCGCCCGCGGCCGAGCTCTCCCCGGCGGGGGGCTGCTTCTTCTTGCCTTTGGAGGAGGAGGACGGCGAGCTCATGATGATGGCGGACGTATGCTGTGGTTTCGCGGATGTTGCAGGGAGGAGAGAGAGGAAGAGAATGAGAATCGATCGAGACCGACAGTTATTTTCTTGGACCGTGGACTTGCTCTTCGGCGGTTGCATGTGTGGGGGCTTAAATAAGCGATGAGACTCTCCGGCAATTTACAAATTTTGCCCTTTGAATCTTTGGAATTTTTCACTTTGAGTCCTCATAGACCGGGCCCCATGCATCATGCAAAAGGTTCGACCTTTTTTATTTTTTATTTGTTTGTTTATTCAAAGCCATCATTTCTCATACATCATCCAATCGTTTGAGTTTAGTGTAACATGAACCGATTTTTTAAAAAAATGAGTGACTTGACTAAACATTTAGGGTCACTTTTCTTAATTCTTAATATATGCGTAATCAAACTCTCTAAATAGATTTATCACCATATTAATACATAACATAATTATTGGGTCATAAATTATTATTTTTTATTTTTTTTATGACTTAGGGAACCCCGCGTACCGTACCAACACGGACAGTCCAACAGGGCCGGGGTAACGGGGTAAACCCTAGGGCGACGTTAGTGAAGGACTCACTACCCCGACGTCGAACTTAAAATCCGGTGAGGCCAACGGGATTTGAACTTCTCTCCTCTTGACAAAAGTTTATGGGAGCACTTATCCAACTCGACCACCGCAAGCAGTGGTGGATTATAAATTATTTTTCTTTAGCAAAACAATGTTTTTCTTTTTCAATTTCGATCCAAATAGGGTCGCTCTTTTATTTCTTTTCTTCGATTCGAATGGTGAAAAATGGGGATGGAGAATCTAAGTCCCGAGTGATTGGTACCCATCAAAAAAGATAGAGACGCCTCTTAATTTTTTTATATTTTTTTTTCAATTTGAATTTTGGAAACCCTATTGAGTTTTCAAGTGATGAAGATCTTCAAAAGAAGTTGAGTGGCATGATTGGGGGGAGCTTAATGGCCACAATAAGCATGTTCTCTTAGATACTCTCCGCTCAATCATTATTCCCCAATCAGGCCTTAAATTAAATGAATTATCTAATAAATTCTCCTCTTTCTCTCCAATTTTGAAATGCGTATACTCTGAATGCACTGAACGATCCAAACCTCCTTACATGTGAGCTCTCAAATCATGGAAGGTGTGAACGAGGATCTAATCATGACCACATCTTAAACTAAAGCTCTTAATCAGAGATCGACCCATCCTCTCATTTTCAATGATCAGCTCAGATGAAAAGGAAGCTTCTTTATCACCATCATTGTACCAATCAGGCCCAACTCCATCTAATCCACCGAGAAGTTCTTTTCATCACATTGAGAGAACTCATTAAGTGCATGACGGCAACGTACTTGGGTTTCCAGATTTTTGGGTTTTTTCTAATCGATCTGTTGATTGAGTTCATCATCATGAAGGGGTGACCCATTGATGGAAGTGAACCTAATCTGTCTAATTGCTACATCTCTAATTTTTAAGGGGAATCGCATCGGGAGATCGTGAGGGTCCATCATTAGGATAACATTGCTGACCATAGTACCCACATGCCCTACACAAAAAGAGATGCAGAAGGGACTGTAGCATCACCAGAAAAGAACTTTCCAATGATGAATTTATACTTCTTTTAATCGAGTTCTTAAATCATCTTTTCCATGTCGAAGAGTATCCAAACTGCCCATCAATCATATTCTACACATAAGCAGTTGCAAAAGGCGGTTGTTTGCGGAGTAGTATATTGAACTCTGCATTTAGAAAGATAAATGAAATTTATAACAAAGATTTTGCAGAGGGTGGTGCTAATTTCTCTTTGAATTTATTTATTATGTTATTTTACTATTTGGTCTTTAAGTGGGGTCCTTGAGTAAATAATTGCTCAGCCATGTGCAACCGATTTTGGACAATCTATTTATGAATGATAAGTTCCACGGACTTCTCCCTTGTTCTGTACCCAGAGGTTCCATTATTTTTGTGGTTTTATTTTAATTATTTGGTTCTTTTGAATTTAATAATTCATTTTTTAGTAGTTTGAGACTTTCCTCTTTATTTTTTTCTTTTTATTTTTTTTCCTTTTTGTCTATATGCATGTATGATGCGAAATGGAAATTGTTTGAGTCAAGGAAGCCGTGTTGGGAAGCATGTGAAAGAAACAAACATAGGCCTGCCTTTCTTGAAGAAAACAATGACTAGCCACTACCACCTGATTAGGACATCATCGGTAGCCTGAAATCAGAAATTAAGATAGCTTTGACTGAATGTCTCTTTTTTCAATGATCAGTGAAAATCGATCAAATCAACCCTGTTGATGTGAACTAGATAAATCGCAATATTGCTAGATATCAAATGTTTAAGATTCACCGAATCTTTATAGATTGGGTCTAATCAAGGGAAGAATGAGATAAAGGAGAAAAGGGTGTATTGAAGTTTTATGGTTTTCATATTATTTAGTATTTACCCATGTCTTGGAATTTAAAAAAAAAAAAAAAGGAATGAAATTACTTATCAAGAGTTACGATTTAAACTGTTGTGGGTCTCTCTTAAAAAATCACTGCTCAATATAATTTATAGTTGAAAATAAAGAAATGGAAGTTCTAAAGCAAAAACTGCATATTATATCATAACCGCACCATGTGCATGGCAAAAGAAACACTTTAAAGGTGGATGCTGAATTTTCTTGCCTCTTAAGAGATGAATTGAGGAGGAGGATGACATGTTACTTAGCCATGGGATTTTGTGTCATCCTATGCGGAAAATAGGTCAAGCGCCCTACAAAGCATTTGAAAAATTGGAGACTGACGTGATTTCCACATTAGGGACGCCCGAATCGATGAACAGAGAGAGAGAGAGAGGGAGATGGATATGAAAGTTCCTTTTGGGATTTGGATTGAAAGGTGGGGCGTGTACGATTTTTGAGGCGCTTGTCTTCTTCGATGATGGTCATGGAGGGCGTCGACCAAGATGCTTGCTCTGCAATCGGTCTTAGCAATGGTTTTTTTAAAGGTGCTCGAGTCAGTTTGATTGTAAGGAAATTCTTGCATGTGCAACAATGGTTCCTCTAAAACTAGCTATCAAATCACAGAAAGAGGAAAGGCATGTGGGTTTTGGAGTTAAATTCGTAATCGAATTCTTTGACACATTTTCACATTAACGATAAATCCATCAAGTGTCAGCTTTTTAATATTCTGTGATAAGTTCAATTAGAGCAACTTCCTCTCAACACTAGCTACCCTCTTCGAATAAGTGCGTTATGACATTCGAAGATCATATGGCTAAAGCGAAAATCGACAGGAGTTATTGGGAGCAAACGTACCTTACATCCTCAATGTTCAAGAGCCAGTCGCATTCGCCTCGAAGTTAACTAAATTTTCCATTAGCCAAACACGATGAGACTAACGCTCAAGAAACCACCATGTTCCAATTACACGACAACACGAACGAGTCACAAAAGAAGCAAAAGGCGTCTACGGGAGACAACAGACCCTAAGAACACGAAGCTATGCTGTGGGGCTCGTTCGCGGTTGGATTCTCTTTTGTCTCCATATGCATGCAAAGCGTGGTCCTCCATCTCCTCCTGGTCTTCTCGAAATGGAGAACGAGGGCAAGTGCCGTTCATTTTAAATTTCCACTTAAGATTAATGTCGAATTAGGTTTACGGTTTGAGAATCTGTCGCGAAAGGACCACGTTGGGTTGTGGGATTCTCGGAACCCAGTTCTGTTTCGCACCTAACAACGGGTCTTGTTTTTGCTCGCAAGAGCATCATTCTTTAGCACGAAAACTTACGGAGGAATCAAGAACATCCCATGCTCGGATCGCAGGTTCAGAACCCTTTTCTTTGCCCAGTCGAGAGATCATGCACGGAAAACAGACGACCAGGCAAGCGTGCGTCGAAGCGACACGATTGGAGGCCCGCTCTACGAGAAGAAAGGCTAAGGTCATTCTCCTGGGATGAAATCTCAAGCACATGTTAATGGCTCCGGGAATTAAGGTAGGACATGGTGTCGTTCTTCGTCGGTCCATGACCAAATAAGGTTGCTCGAAGAAAACTTGGTTGTCCCCCCCTTCCCCTTTGTTTAATCTTTTGTTGGTAATGGTAAAATTGTCCCTCTCTCGAAGTGCACGGTGCGAGGAGCAAACAAAGAAGAAAGCGCCCTCTTTTTCTTCCAGATTTTCCTCGTACATGTCTATGGCGGTAGACAAGGATGGGAAAAAGGTGATTCCGACGTGACGATAATGCTTGGTTAGTGGCATCAACGTTCTACCGAGCATCCACTCTCTGACAGCGACTTTAGGTTCGTTCACCCACACTAATAACTAATTAATTGTGCTCTTGTCTTGGTTGGCACTCTTGTTTAAGTGGAATCTTATCGCACCGTTCACTGTCGACTCCCCCACACGTAACGAAAAGAGATAACGTATAAATATCTTCGTGTACCACACATCTCATTTTATGCTGTCACAAAAATGATACTGTAACGTGGATGTACTGAATTCTCGATTATTATGCGACGGGTTGTACTGGGGGCCAGAGTTTATGGGCCGACAATGATTCAAATAACAATCATCTAAGTAGAGCTTCTGGGGAGATTTAAACCGAAGATATGATGTGATCGACATTTTATTTTATATAAGGCACTCCAATCGAGACACTTCATCAATCTAAGACAAAGAGCAAAATTCTATCTATTTTATTTGGATAATCAATTGAATTTAAATTAATGACTCATTACTAGAACAAACAATAACGACCATTTTCATCCGACATGAGAAGTACAAAAAAAAGTTAAAAACTCATTACAAATTTGTCAATTGAACTTTCTTGTTTTGTCAAATAAGCCTTGAACTTTTTGAATTTGTATCAATTTAGTATATTTGACCATTTTTGACTAGGATTTGTTGACATAAATGCTAGTTGTCCTATCATATGCAACCAATGGAAAATTTTAATAATATTTTTTGAAATTTTATTTCTTTTTCATTTTCCTTCCCTTCTTCCTAGTACCGATGCCGAGGGTCAACCTTTCTCACTCCTTAGTAAAGGTGCGCATGATAACACTTTTAGTCGGAAACAATTTTTTTTTTTTTTTTTTCAGAAATAGTTTTTTTCTATTTTTACTCCGAAGAACAATTTCTAAGTAAAATAAGGTATTTTGTAACTACACAAATTTTATTCTTGAAATAGAAAAAAAAAAATAGAAATGCATTTGGTACGATTTTTTATTTTTTGTAATTATTTTTTTTTATCCGTACTCATGGACCACTGACTACCGCTCTTCACTGCCTATCACTCATCGCCACCGTTGCCCGCTAGTTGTTGCGCCCATTGCCATAGGACTATCGTTCGTGATGGTGATCGGGGGCGGCGACACGAGTGACCAGTGGTCCCGCACGGTGGCAATGGCAATGGCGGTCGGTGGCGGTCATCGGAGGTCGAGGGTGGTCGGTGGGCTATGGGTGACAGTGATGACGATTAATGGCGGCGGCGACGATGGTTGTCACCGGTGGGGCAATGGTTGGTGACGGTTGGTGGTTGGCCGACGGTGGCCATGGCCGGCCGAAGGTGGTCGGTGGTTGGCAAGCGGCCACCCAAGGCTGCAACAAGCAAGAAAAAGAAAAGAAAAGAAAAAATTGACTTATTTCTTGAAATTGTTCCCATAAACAAAAAGCTATTTTTTTTATCGTTTTTGTTCCCAAGAACAAAAAAATAGTTTTTCTTCGCGACTAAATGGATTTATGTTCTTTTTTTGTTATAAGAAACAAAAACAATAGAAATTGGGAGAAATATAAACATTTCCTTCTTCCTCTAGCCTTAATCAGCTAAAGGAAGAAGGGAAAAAGAGAAATAAAAGGAAATTAAATAAATCGAAAAAAAAAATTGTCTACATTAACGCTAGTTATGTTAGATAAGATGGTTGGTATTCATGCCGACAAATTTGGATTAGATTGGTTGGGATTAAATTGGCCCAAATACAAAAATTTTAGCACTCAATTGGTGAAATATATATGCGCGTATATTTAGAATTGAATTAGTAAATTTACAATAAATTTAGGAGTATTTTGATAATTTTCTTATTGCATTTTTTTTTTAATTTCCCGATGGATTTTACATCGTTCACTGGCGAGAATTTTTGCAGCACCACAATACGGCGTATCACTTCTCGCACACGCCGCACAAGAGTATTTGCACGAGATCACTGCCAGGATGGTTCTAATGAGTTCAAACAAATTGTTCAGTCACTTGGATGATCTTCATGCGCTATGAACTGCCATCCACCTTTCGTTGCAAGAAGCATCGGCCGCGCCACCAGCTCGAGCTCAATGCTCTCTCTCACTCTCTCATCGTTCAACCCTAGTCCTTGTGGCGCTCGCAATTTTCCGACACATAGGGAGAAGGTCCATGGTCCTAGGCCTTTGCGACCACTTGTATTTATTCAAGTGTATCGGCAGCACAGGCCAGGTGCATAGCCTCGTGGTCTTCATGGGACACGAGCCGCCATAGTCTACGTTACCCAACATCTTACACAAACCCTTTTTTATGTGATTTCACGTAAATAATTATTTAGTTTCCCGAAAGTAGCAGAACAGAGTATGCCAAAAGGAGCACAATTCATGGCACAAGGGTTAGAATGGGCCAACTAATGAAATGGGCACAAGCACGTTTCCCCACTTTTGGTTGAACACATTCATGTGATCCAACATTTCAAACAGAAGCGAAGTAGTAACAGTTACTATGAATTAACACACTCATCAACCGTCTTTGGATGCGTTAAATTCGTATATTTAATCGAGATACTCGGGGACCTCAGAAAGTTACCGAAAAGACAGGTAATAAACACTCATCGCCTGACCATGATACTCGTGAACCTCCATGCATCCTGCTCAGACCAAAAGGGGATCACTTATACAACACTAGGCCTCAAGCACTCAAGTCAGGCTACCCCAGTTTTATAACCTCAAACAATTAAAACTAAAACTCCACCGCGCCCCAGAATGGCTTGAGAACAGAACAAAAAGTATTTATCAGTAAGCTCAGCGCATCTAAATGCAAGCCACAGACCCCCACCACCTTAGCTCTAGAGTGTATAAAATGCAAAGGTAAAATTGTGCTGTGGTTAAGGTTTCAAGCCATGCAAACAAGCCAAGAAATAGAGAGCTAACTAATGATGCGTGTGGAAAGAAACAGCCGGGAAGCCCATAATAGCAAACAACTGCTTATGCAAAAGCAAAATGCAAGTCTGCAATGCCAAAAGATCGTCTTCAAATGGTGGGTATTAGAACCAGGCGAGGCAACTTCCAGCTTACAGACATGCACAAGAAAACCGTGAACTCACTGAATGGAACACGATATATTAGAACAATCCATCATCCATCACATATGAAGAAACAAAACATATGCAGCACAGGGTAATGTCATCGAGGATTGGCAGATCACCCCAAAAATGAAACTTCAACAGAAAATACAGAACTTAGAATTTTCTCCTAAAACTAAATTTCACAGCTCTTCACCCATGGTATGCAGTCGAAAATTGTTTCTGATCATTTCTCAATCACCCTTTCTCCTAAAAGAGCAACCCTCGGTGAGTCTGGCGCGCCCTCCAGTTGGTTGGCACAAAACTGTCTGGCAGTTACCGCAAACCACCACAGTTTGAGAGTGGCTAAAAACAGTTGTTCTGCATTTCAACACACCATGACAAAAGATTAACATCGGATCACCACGAAAGAAATGAGCTTCAAATATCAGAATTACAATCGACGATACTCACATGTTGAAGCATCCTTGGCACTTCACATCCTACAACCCAGAAATAAATCAATTAATTAGACAAACTACTCCACAATTCCAAACATATCGGAAAGTTAACATAGAGGGGGACTGCGGATTATCAGATCGGCGCGCCTACAATTCTTAGAATGTAAGAACTTCCATATCGGCAGCACAATCACTCTTTGAATTGTCGAATAACAAATCACAACAATCACGATTAACTAGTAATACATCGAGGCACATACCATGAAGAAGGAATTGGGCGACTGCACGAGACGCTTGAGCTTATGCTTCCTCTTCTCAAGCTCCGCTGGCGGGTTCAGCAAATCGATGTCGTTCTGGAGCACCTATTTCACACGCCCGAAACGTAACAAACCCAAAGTCAGCACGAACTCCAACGTCGAGATCAAGCTCAACACGCAAGCAAAAAGCTCGCAGCTCCGTCTCAAGGCCACAGCCGTACGACAGCACTCGATTTCCACTTACGCCCGCTCATCGACCAAACACAAACGGAAGACGACAGAACACGAGACCCTACTAGCTTCAACCCACGACCTAGAGAAATCCGAAACACATGCAGCGCGACTATAACCGAAACAAGAGACAACATCGAAGGCGGAAGAAGCACAGGTTGAAGAGAAGAGTCGGAGCTTTACCATCTTGAAGGAAGTTCGGAGGCGGCGGCGGCGGCGGCGGAGGATGAACCCGCAGGAGCAGACGGCAAAACCCTAGCAGTGCTTGCGCGGCGGAGCAGAAAGAGGCGGAGAGAAAGACCACGAGGCGTGGTTATATAGAGAGACGGGCGCGCGTTCTGAGCCGTTGGATTGATGGAGCGTATGATCGGGGCCCGATTAAGATCTTTCACGAAACCGCCTTTCGACTTGCCCGAGTAGTTGAGTCCCTGGAAGGCTGTATGGGCCGAATTTTGGTCCGGGCCTCACCGGACATGGGCCGAATTTGGTGAGCCCGAGACGCCGGGCTCGATGGCCTCAATTTTGGAGCACAGCCTCGGGAACTTTCTTGGCCCACGAGATCAGCCGAAGGCTTCGCGATATAATTGAGCATGCATGACAGAAAATTCTCTCTTGCTCTCTTCAATCCTCGATGCTCAGTTATTGTTATTGCGTATGCAGAGTTAGTGATCAGTGTAAGCAAATTAGAAACGTCAACTCGCTCATCGCCATTAGTAAATTCTAATTAAGATCGAATGAAAATTATTGATCCGAATGTCCATGAAATACATACATTTATTTGAGTGTGATGTGTGATTTTCGTGTATTTAGATATCTGCTAATATTTCAATCATTCGTGCTATTATTTTAGATTATTCCTAATTTTTTTTTTCTTTTGGGGAAAGAATAAAAATGTTTTTGGTTCTTGTTGGGGACTTGATCAAGTTGAAAAAATTTCATCCTATATTTTTTCTCAAATTTTGAAATTTTTGGAGTTGATGAATGCTATGAGCGTCTTTTTTTGTTTTTAAATTTTTTATGAATTGGAAGCTGAGACGAGCCGAAAAATTACCGAGACTCGTTCAATAAATACTAGGACTTGTCTACTTGTTAAGTACACTAACCATTTGACTAACATGCATAAGTAAATCCCTAATTTAATTATTCTAATCTAATCTATCCACCTAATTACACTTAATTAAATCTAATCAACCTCTAAGTATCATTAGCATACTAATAAGGGATTAGTGAGTAAAACTCACTTGTTAAAAGTGGAGACTGGATCACCACGACGACGATGCGACAATGGCCAAAATCCGAATTTTCAGCAGCGTCAACGGGCACACGGACTGGGCCCAAAAGCCTTGCAAGCCCACAGCAAATGCTGGGCTTGGTTGATGGGCTAGGGCCTGCTAAAATTTTTGTGGGCTTCAAGTAGCCCAACTGCTGGGCTTGGAGAATTCGCTAGGCTGGATGCTGGGCCCGTGCTTGATTGCGTGAGCTGCTGGGTTGTTGAAGTTGCCGAGCTGATCGTGGGCTTGACTTCATGCGAGCTAGGCCACGAACAAAGAAACGGAAGCAGGCTAGTGGCATTGAAGTTCACGGACCGAAGGAGAGAGACACGCGGACGTCGTTGCTGCCGGGCGAAGGAGAACGCACGTGGGGCAACTTCGGCTGACGAGCTTGGAGGAATTCGGACGTGGCAGAGATGGGGAAATACGGGCGTGTTGGCACGAGCTTCTTCGGTTGATGCTGCTGCTTCGCTAGTGGGGCGCTACGGACGAAGGAACAGATCGTGGTGGAGCAAAAATCGAAGATGGTGGGGCGGCACAGCTTCGGTCAAGTTGACCGAACGTGAGGGTGAAGCGGACAAGTGGCGCGGGATTGGGGAGGAAAGATGGAGTTGTTCGTGCTCGGAGAGAGAGCAGGCAGTAGTGGGTGGTCAACTTCGGTGAAATCGTGCACGGCAGCAAGGTAAGCCGCTCGGTGGAGGCAGAGACAAATGGAAGTGGCTTCGCTGGCAGGGGAGCTGGGAGCGGTTGATTCGGTGTTGGACGGTGCATGAGGAAAGGAGGAGGAAGGGCAGCTTCGTAGGAAATACAGAAATGAAAGAAAGACCGAAGCTAAGAGAGAGGGATTTGGTTGCTTGGCATGCAAGAAGGAGATCGAAGGAAAGTAGAAACTGGTGAGGCTTGCGTGAGAAGTCGGCTGAGGGGGCACAAAGTCAATTAAAATATCACTCATCTTTAATGCTTTGTCTCCCAAAAGTTTTTATGTTTATCCCCTATGTCCCATAATTCTTTCTTGCTATAAAAATCCACCAAATAATCCCATTTTGAGCCAAAAATATGCAGCCCTCCCACAGCTCCGAATTTTACCACTTTAGGCTCAATTTCTTCCCGAAATTCTTCAAATCGAGGTCCAATTTTGATGAAGAAAAATCCCGTACAATTTTCTGTAAATCCCTAACACTCAAAGACTCGGCTTGGAAGTCAGAATTTCTCTCAAATGAGCTAAACCAAATTTTCGCTAATTTTCTGCGACGTCCAAATCGATTTCTCGTAAAAATCTCAGAATATCCGAAAAATCTTCGGAGGATGAGTCAACGTTCTTCAAATAGATCGTAACATGACATAGACTTAGAACCAGGGAAAAGGAGAGTAAATTTTCTGCAGGTATGCATCCCACAATGGACGAACAACTCCCGTTCAAGCCTTACAGGGACAGCCTTTTAGCAGGAAACTACTCGTCCTTTAGTTCAGAGCCTAGAGACACTCAGAGATACCAGGATGGAAACGTTTCTAACCTACCCAAGCTGCATTTCTTGGATGATCCTACCAGGCTGGAGAAGAAGAGGAGTTTAGAAAGCCATGGAGAGAATTTTCATAAAACATTCACTTTACTTCAAGGGACTCTGCCCAACACATTACACCATCCATGCCTTATATAGACGACTGGAGGTCACAAGGCAACAAACAAGGACCAAGCTCACGAGTCCAGAAACAAACAAAGGCACCGGAAACTTCCGGGAGTGAATTATTCGTACACTATGAACAATAACTGTACTGTGAACAGTACTTTCCCTAGCCTAGTGCTACAGTAAAAGTGAATAGTGACCTGCTACAGTGAAATTGTACGGACTTAGTGGTCTTGTCCGTCACGAACATTGTAGCTACAAACTAAGCCTTCTGAGCTGTCTTCTAGGAGATGTGCCTCGTATTTCTGTTCAAGGGCTTCAAGGTCTTCAGGTGAGAGGATTTGGTTCAGTCTTCGTGATGAGGATGCTTCCTCATGAACCCAATGTGATGCTTCTTCTTCAGCCCAGTTTGTGTTTTCATTTTCTTGAGTGTCGGTAGGAATTCTTGGCTGAGGCCAGTTGGATGCCTGTGCATAGAAAGATGTGTCCATATTTTGGAATGCTGATGAAGGTCCCTGTTCGTAGGGATCCTGGGACAGAGGGCCTCCAAAGCGCGCATAGGGTCCTGGGTGGATTGAACAATGTTATCTTCGCTTGTCATTTCATGCTTTTGAGACGATGTAGCTTGTCTGTATTGTCCGAGTGCTTCCTTACCTTCTGGTGCTAGGTCATAATGATCCCATGCAGTGGGTATATTATGCCAAATATCTCCAGGAATGGTTTTGTTTTCCTGGCATAGGATTCTCTAGAGTTCTCGGTATTCATGTTCACAAAGTCTAACAGATCTTGGATAAGATTTGTGAATTAGTGCTTCTCGGCTATCCAAGTAAGGTCTATAGGATGTGGTTCCTATTTCCTGTGGAGCATCAATGATTCTTCCATTGTTTGTGAAAAAATGCCATGGACGTCTGAAAAACAGGATGGTATGGACTTCGGGATTCGGTGTCATGGTTCTCAGTTCCTTTTCCAAGAGTTGTTTCCAGTAAGTAGGAGAATAGAACCAGTTAAGAAAGTTTAAGAGATTCTTATCACTTTCTTTTTCAACATTTCTTCCAAGTAAGAATATTCTGGTGATGGCAATGAACCTTCTGGTTGGAATTTCCATGGCTATCAGGTGCTTATTGGTTAAGTACCACAATAACGTCTTGAGCTGTTCAGGGAAATCATCTTCCTTCCAAATAAGAGGATGAATGAATTGATAATTCATATTTAACCCAAAGGGTAAAGAATCGAACCTCCATTGAATCTGAATAGGTCAGTGTGGCTTTGCCACATGAGATTCTCAAGTTCTCGGTAAGGCTGTCATTAAGTTTCTTGAATAATCTCACAGGGATGTTTCCGGTTTGCAAATCTTTGATCTTCTCAATTTTGTATTTCACTTCATGATTGAGCATATGGAATGCAGGCCTCTTGATGTACATGTTGATTTCGGCTGGTGCTTTTGGCCTTGATAAGAAGTCAGCAAGTACATTCTTCTTTCCAAGAATATATTTGGTTTCAAAAGTATTTTGAGAACCATTCAGCCCATCGAAGCGTTGGGAATTTGGAATGCATTTACATTTAAACTTGGTCATCGAGGGAAAGATGCCATGTCTAATTCTACCGGGAAGTGGTGGCCTATGAGATGAAACTCAAACTTTTTTTATTCCATTTTCTTGCTAAGATTTCTTTGAAAGTGGAATGGTGATGCATTTCAGCTTGAGAAAACTTTCCACTTTTGTCGGCACGGGGTGTCTCTTACCATCAATTTCTTCAAAGAGGATGGCTGCCCAATATTCATCACTGGCTTCAGTTTGAAGGATTCTTTTCCCTGTTGATGGTATTTGTAGTGGTGGGAGATTCTACATAATCTCCTTAAGCTCGGCTTGCTTTGTCGAGTTTTCCCCAAGGTGGGGAATTCTTCTTCAGCATGGATTGCAAAGGAATCAGAAGCTTTGCAATGTTTGGGACAAAAACCCTGAGATAATTGATTATCCCAAGAAATTGCTGAATTTGTTTTGTTGTGAAGTTATCTTGAGGAAAATTTAATAATTCTTGAGTGATATGTGGCTGGATAGTATGTACCTTTGTTGAGGTGCATACCAAGAAGTCGATTCTGTTTGGGCAATGTTCATCTTTCTTTGAGAAAGCATAATACCATGCATTTTCACAATTTCTGCAAACTACTCAAGGAGTTGACAGTGTGACTGCTCATCAGGACTGTAGAGTAAAATATCGTCGATGTATACGGCTGCACTCGACAAGATTGGTTGAAAAATACGACACATGGCCTTTTGGAAAAGGGATGGTGCTACCTTTAGGCCAAAAGGAAGAACTTTCCATTGAAAGTCTTGGTTCGGGATCTGAGAATCTGTTTTGGATGCATCTTCGGGATGGATGCCCAATTGCCAAAATGCGGCTTTGAGGTCAATTTGGAATAGATATGGGCCTTGGTTAGACCAATAAAGAGAGAATCTCTAGATGGTAAAGGGAACTTATCATCCTGGAGGAAAAGATTGAGAGGTTGATAGAATCGGACCTGAATTCGCGGTTAATTTCCATTCCACGCGTTTTTAGCGTGACCTAGACTATCGAGTAGTTTTCGGAAATTTTTAATACAAATGACCTGTGGTCAATTTTCTTCGAGCCACTATGAACCCACTCGACACATTGTCAACTCTCTATTGTTGTGAACATCTAGAGGATTCAATTACGGACACAGAGTACCAAAACGATAGAAAAATTAGTCTAGCGCCGGCCGACGAGAATTTTCCAATTATGATTAACCACTCATCTCAATTGAACCGACCTATCTTTGATCTCTAATCGATTTATATATGTGCCGTAATGATCTCGACAGATGAGCATGACCAAGTAACCGATCTCTGGTCGAATTCTCAAGTCTATTGCATTAAAATTCCTTAATGGCTTCCTCAGATAGTTTAGTTATCTCGAGAGTAATCAGCTCTGAGAACAGCCTTATAAACACATCAATGAAATGCCCAATTTATTTAGTAGAAAACATGATTGAAAATATAGTATGTCACATCCCACATTTTCACGTCGGGTCCACATAAGAAGGAAGGTTCCTCCTCTTTTTCTCCATTTGATGTGGGACGAGGATAAGTGCATGCAGC
The DNA here is from genome assembly GCF_016545825.1 of Eucalyptus grandis. Classification (NCBI taxonomy): domain Eukaryota; kingdom Viridiplantae; phylum Streptophyta; class Magnoliopsida; order Myrtales; family Myrtaceae; genus Eucalyptus; species Eucalyptus grandis. The sequence goes on from NC_052620.1 coordinate 27,966,904, forward strand.
ACTCAAGAACCATTTTCTTCACTGAAGACCCATTTCTTCATTGTCTCTTAATTGTTGCCTCCATCTTATTCAAGCCCCCACTGTCAAATTCCGTCGTTCAGTATCACCACTACTTTTGGTAATTTCGCTCAAGCTATATAAATCAACTGACACTTTATGTACAACTTGTCAAATTAGCAAAAGTTTAAGATTGCCATCTTCTTTATCCGATTCTTGATGTTCCTATCCATTGAAGAAAATACATTGTGATACTTGACATTTGCTTTCCAACCTGGAAGCCTCCAGACATAATTCCTTGACAATTTTTATACTAGTTCCATGTATAAGACAAGTTCGAAAGACTTGAGAATAAATATAATGTGTGAATCTTGTGTTTGGAAGTCTGATTCTGTTTATGGGATGGATCCTCCTTGCTAAATTGGCTTTCTTTAGTAATTCGTGAACCTCGTTCCACTTTATATTAGCGTGTTGCAGTGTGGCAATGTTCATTACGTCTATCAGCAAAATTCTTGTTTTCCTTTTTGCCTTTTCTTTTTGGTTAACGATGGCAATGTTTTCCATGTAACCGTTAGTAGATAAAATAATGAATTTAAGAAAAGATCAACTCAACAATGACACCTAAAAATTATAGAATTCAGCTATTGATTTGAACAAGGAGTGATTGAATATTGCCACAGATGTCATGATTTCACATATTAATTGCAATGTGGCAATCTTCAGAAATTTCTATGGGAAAAATTCTCACTTTCTCAGTTAACCACATCACGTTGCAATGGCAATGTTCTCTATGGAGCCCTCAGTAGATAAATCTTGATAGGTACGTGTAGGATATGATGATGCTGATTTGGAACTATTGGTCACTTTCATCAAAGTATCGTAGATCGATTTTGTTCTCACCAAGAAGTTGTTTCACTGCATAAATCACGAGGCCTTTACTTGTTAGATTTTCTTCAGTAGGGTAGGGCATGTGGGTGTCGTCTAACTTAACATGCGTTTTCAGTTTCGTCCTCTAACATTCTTCTTTTCCTCTAGTTCAATAAGGCTCAGCTTAAACAATGCGATGATTCTCCCTTCACGTCTTGTTAGTTCCATCGCTAAAAAAAGATTTTGACTGATATTTTCCTTTGATACGTGCTTGATCTCCAATTTGAAAGTGTGACAGCCCAAGCGGCGGTGCACGGGGAGGAGGGATGGCAGTGCGTCTGCGCCTCGATCCCCGGACATGTGCAGAGAGGGGGCATATCTCCTGTCTCACATTGTCTAAGGAGGAAATTCTGAGCTGCCTTATAAGGCAATGGGCCCTCTAACTATATATATGCATTTTATTGGAGTAGTATGAGTTGCCTCGAGAAAATCAAAACTGTGAGGACTTAGTACAAAGGGTGTTACAAGTGTGGACAATGGTGCCTCCACTTAATTGTAAGATGATGGGAGTGATCAATGTTCTCCTCCTGATTTCTTCCTCAGCTCACAATAAGAATGGCTTGTTCTCCATCGACGTGGTCATTGAATCTGTTGCTTTTGTTAGAACCCCTTCTGCATTTCGTACTTTTATTTATGAGGATCCAAATTCTCCTTTCCCTACCGAATCCGGAAGATACCATCTTTGTGTGTCATTTGCTTGTCCCTGGGTGTGCAGGTGCCTTGCATACTTGAAAATTTAAAAAACTTGACAAGATCATTGGCCATACGGTAATGGACATAGTAAAAGTGTTTTTAGTTGGGGGAAAGACACTAGAAGTTTTAAAAGTTGTATATAACTCACTAGTTATTTTCGGATAGCTTAAATGCCACTTTAAAAAAAAACGATAAACTATATGCCAACTCCAATTTGGGTCATCGAAAATCTCTCGTGACTATATTTTAATAATTTTTCAGTCCTATGTGACTCACCAGCGTGTCCAGTCGACATATAACACCTAAACAACATTGTATAAATAAGTTGATGAGTGATTATTTGAGTGCCAAAAATCGTAAATATGGATATTTTGAGTGCCAATTGTTATTAAAAGTGATAACTTAAATACCAATTTTTATTAAAAAGTAATTATTTCAATGCTGATCTCAATTAAAAAGTGATCACTTGCGACATTGTTTTGGATGTCTATGTTGATAGGATTTTTTTTTTAAATGTGTCAAATCATATTAAAAATTTAATTATAAATTCCACATAATCAATTTGACCGGAATTTCTTGCCGGATGTATTTAAGTGATCGTTTTTATCCGATTTGACACTTGAGCGAATCAACAAAACTTTTAGCATTAAAGTAAGTACCGTACACTAATTTTAGCACTTTTAGGGTCCCTCTCCCATTTTTAGTTAGCTAATGTTGTTGTTATTTGATCAGTTTTGTAATTATTTATTTCATGTCAGGTCGTCAAATCGAAGTGTGAGAGAAATTTACGAGATTGCAAGTACGATCTACTCTCGAAAATATTCGGTTCCTCTATGTGACATTTCTGTGAAAAGGTGATTCTATTTTCCTCACTGCTCCATGAGTTTTAACTTTTTAGCTTGCAAGTTGACAGTGCTCACAACATATCTATTGCGCATTATGCTAGGTTTTATGGGAGAAGAAGCTGAAGACAATCGTCAACAACGAGAGCTCCGAGATCATTCGCATGCTTAATTCTGAGTCCAATGGTTTAATAGAGAATCCCGATCTTGACCATTATCCTCCTCACTTGCAACCCCCGATCTTTGCTCTTAACTTTGTGATTCATGTTTCTTTTTCAAACTAAACTCCTCTTTGGCTTATCTGATAGAAATAATCTAATCGAGTTCTTCCCATAAATCATTTTCAGTTAATACACTTAAATCACGTGATTTTTGTGTAGCTAAGCATAGTTTTATTATATGATTTATTTTTATCCAGATGGACCCAAATCCATATCAATAATGCAAGGCACAGAGGAGAAACCATTTCCCAGTTCATTTTTTTTTTCCAAAATACAATGAATTTAAGAAAAGATCAATTCGACAATGACACCTAAGATTATAGAAATTACCTATCAACTTGAAAAGGGAGTGATTACATATATCCTAAGTGTGATGATATCTCACATGTCAACTTTGATCGCACACTAAAATCCAAATGAGACATTACAAAAATCTGTAACGATAGATATGTACACACATTATCATAATAACACTATGTTGCAAATATTTAATAAATTTCTTTGTAAACTATCAACAACTCGGTGTTCTCCGGATATGAATTTTTGTCCACCCAAATGAATCACCTTATGTTAAATGGTACGAATTTTTTTTTATTATCTTCCTAAAATGGTTATGATTTTGTACATTATAGTTAACTTGAGCGAATAAAAACAAGAAAAATTTTCGCAACACAGTGCATGTGAGCTTAATTCACATGCACTACTAAATAAGACGGGCCTCACATGATCTAGATAGATGGAGCTGGGTTCATATGATCCGAGTGCACCTAATACTAGCTCATGGAGTATTTTAAAACGACTTAAAAATCCCTCTATAAAACGTATTTGTCATTTATTTTATTGAATCAGGGAAATTCAAGAAGACAATCAAATCATTTATCTGCTTTGGGGCATTGTGATGTGTGCTATTAAGAGACACACTAAAGAATTAAGGAAAAAAATAATGAAAACTATAACTCGCGATTTATACAATGTCGTGTAGCTTACACTTAGGCCCTGTTTGGTAACCATCCAAACAGGGCCAAATTCTGATTCTTTGTTCCCGGAATTAGTTTCGGCCTAGAATCGCGTTTGGTAAAATGTTTGTTCAGGGAGCAGTTGGAATAGATTCAAAAAAAAAAAAAAAAAAAAAATGATTCTTGTTCCGGGAACGAATTTAAGAATCAAAATCAAGAAATTTTCTTCTTCCCTTCGGTCAATCTCGCGACCGCCGTCCACCATCGTCCGCCACCATCCGCCGTCTGCCCCGCCGTCGCCGCCCGGGCTGCCGGTCCGGCGGCTCGCCGGACCGGGCGAGTGCAGTGAGCTCACCGGAGGCAAGCCCGACCACCGGTGAGGCTTGCCTCCCGGATCTAGCGGGCCGAGCCTCGCCCAGGCTGAGGCAAGCCTCGCGATGCCCGGCCCACCGGTGGCCGGCGAGGCTCGCCTAGCCACCGGCGAGCTCGCCCAACCCCGACGAGGTTGGCACGGCCACCGGCGGGGCTCGGCCTCGCCCGGATCGGCGAGGCTTGGCCGACGAGGGCCGGCCTCGCCGAGGTCGGTGGCGCTGCGGTGAGGTCGCCGGCGAAGAAGAAGAAGAAGAAGATGAGAAAAAGAAAAGAAAAAGGAAAAAAAGAAAAAGAAAAGAAAAAAAGGAAAATGAAAAGAAAAAAATGAAAAAAATGAAAAGAAAAAAAGGAAAAAGTAAAAAAATTATTTAAAAATTAAAAGAAATTGATTTAGAACGAAATTAATGAACACGGTACCAAACACAATTCTATTCCCGAATCGGAAATTTTGGACGATTCAAACGGCTTAAAATGCTTAGAATCGGTTCAGGGAATAGAATAAAAAAGAATCGGTTACGATCGGAATCTATTTCAGGGAGAGAATCGTTACCAAACGCGTCCTTAGTGTGCGTGTACCTATTTTTTACGACGAAAAAGCCGCGACATCAAAGCAAATAATATAGTCCCCAATCATGCATCTTCTCTGCCTTTTTTTGTTTTTGGTCAAGATCTTCTCTGCCTTTCTTGGATTTTGTGATTTCGTTCGATTCCCCGCTACACACACTCCCAAAAAAGATAAAAAAACAATTGACACGACGACAGAGGACGCGGGCCCCCGGGTTAAGTGCTGTTATTGCCCACATAAACAATGGACTATGGAAGCGCATTCTGACGCCTTATAATCCCCGTGAAGCTCTGGAGTTAAAATAGAGTTAAAATGCTGTTAGCTGGTTGAGGTGCTTCTGGATTTTGATTCGCCCTTTGACAATGTTTCTTGCTTGTAGTCACGTTTGCTTTGTCTCGGATATAAAATTTCGAGGGGGACAGTTGAAGAGTCAATAGTAAAAGTCATGAAGATTTTACGATCAAGAAGTACAATGACTAATGAAAGAAACATAACTGACGACTACAAATTTTTGAGGAGATGTCTACTTGCCCAGTGGTCGTGTCATGCCCGAGGATCCTGCACCGTACATTATAAGTGATTCTAATGTATTAGGACCTAAGCATTTTCTCAGTCTGATTTTCGTTTTGTGTTTTTTTCTTTTTTCCTTCTTGCTCGATAAGCATTAGAAGGCTGTGTAAGAACTAGCTAGGAAACATCCAATGATCTAGCTGAACACGGAAGCATGGTTTCCTGGAATAAGTGGATATTTCTATTTGATATTTAACTACGTTCTTTATAAATTCTTTATCATACTCTGTTTAACCTGGACAATTATTGTTTCGTTACCTACAGGTTGGCTTGTTGGAGTTTGAAAAAGTAATGCTAGTAGAAATTTGTGGAGCACATGAAGCTCGCTATCAAAAAATTCTTGAGGATTTCGGAAAGATTTTTACTTGATTATGATGTTTAATCCCGATAATTAACCGACGTTTCACACTTCCTTTGAGTTTCCATCTTTGCATGCCTCACCCAATAATAATTAGCTTTCTCCTTTTGCTCTCTTGACCTGTATATTCACATGTCTTTTACGTGAAGTTGTGAGCTGTAAATTTTCCCACCATCTAAATAAACCGGTTTTATATGGATATAATTTTTGACTAATCGCCAATTAATATGTCAACCTTTCACACAAAATCAACCATTATTGGCGGAACCGGAATTCAACTATGGTGTCCCCCTTTGTTTATTCACTTTTGCTTACGGTCTGTAGCCATGTTAACCGACGTTTCACACTTCCTCTGAGTTTCCATCTTTGCATGCCTCACCCAATAATGATTAGCTTTCTCCTTTTGCTCTCTTGACCTGTATATTCACGTATCCTTTACATGAAGTTGTGAGTTGTAAATTTTCCCACCATCTAAATAAACCGGCTTTATATGGATATAATTTTTGACTAATCACCAATTTATATGTCAACCTTTCACACAAAATCAACCATTATTGGCGGAACCGGAATTCAACTATGGTGTCCCTTTGTTTATTCACTTTTGCTTACGGTCTGTAGCCATGTTAACCGACGTTTCACACTTCCTCTGAGTTTCCATCTTTGCATGCCTCACCCAATAATGATTAGCTTTCTCCTTTTGCTCTCTTGACCTGTATATTCACATATCCTTTACATGAAGTTGTGAGCTGTAAATTTTCCCACCATCTAAATAAACCGGCTTTATATGGATATAATCTTTGACTAATCGCCAATTTATATGTCAACATTTCACACAAAATCAACCATTATTGGCGGAACCGGAATTCAACTATGGCGTCCCCCTTTGTTTATTCACTTTTGCTTACGGTCTGTAGCCATGTTAACCGACGTTTCACACTTCCTCTGAGTTTCCATCTTTGCATGTCTCACCCAATAATGATTAGCTTTCTCCTTTTGCTCTCTTGACCTGTATATTCACATATCCTTTACATGAAGTTGTGAGTTGTAAATTTTCCCACCATCTAAATAAACCGGCTTTATATGGATATAATCTTTGACTAATCACCAATTTATATGTCAACATTTCACACAAAATCAACCATTATTGGTGGAACCGGAATTCAACTATGGCGTCCCCCTTTGTTTATTCACTTTTGCTTACGGTCTGTAGCCATGTTAACCGACGTTTCACACTTCCTCTGAGTTTCCATCTTTGCATGCCTCACCCAATAATGATTAGCTTTCTCCTTTTGCTCTCTGACTGTATAACCCTCCATCTGTTCGTACGTTGCTAAAAATTTAAATTCGGATAGTGCATTTGGAAAATAGACAACCCAAAGGCTTTTATGTTTGTATCTATTTTTCCCTTGACAAAAAACATTTTTTTCTCAAAATTTAGGATCCCTGTTTTTAGCTTCTCCACGAAGCATAATTTAAGCAATGAGGTTGTGCCCCTTATAATAAATAACTTTCCTTACCTAAACGCCTACAAAGTTATTGCTACTTTTTCACTAAGAGAATCAAAATAAATGCAAAGACATAAGGATTTCTCTAGTCTAATTTTCTTCAAGCTAAACCACCATGAAGTTCCTTACATATTTTACTTTTGAAATAAATTTTACAATAATTATATAAATCAATGCGTAAACATCGACCAGTTGCGCACATAATGCAAGTTAAATTGTAGTGTCCCCTTTTCAACTACAAAATAAGAAGTCGGAGAAACAAACATCTGGATAAATTTATATTTTTTTGTCGTTACTTATTAGAGGAAAACCAAAACCCTTAGAAATTTTGCTGTCAGCAAGCAAAGCACAACGTGGCAATCTTCTATGGTAAAAATTACGGACGGGCGCGGGCGAACAGGGATGGGGGATCGTATTCCCTGGGGCTACCCCGAGAGGCGGAGCTTTTTCAACCATCGGCCCGCATCCCGCCAGGGGAAAAAAATTCATGAAATTTTCTTAAATTTGTGTACGACAAATAATTAGTACATTCTACTTTAAAAAATATATATATACACATATATACACACACTTTATAATGATGGGATACATTGAAAATTCTAAGACTCATTAAAATAATACAACTTAGTTCTAAAAGCTTATCATAAAATTGTAAAGAAATCTTGAAACTTTTTAAAATATAACTTGATAAATCAGTCAAATCAAATCATTATATTAATAAAAAAAAATTAAAAGCTTCAACACTCAATTAAATACTCAATTAATTTTTGTAACAAGTTCTAAACTTAATTATACTTTTGGAAAGTTTTAAAGTTTTATGACTTAATTATATTTTTAAAAATTTTAAGGTTTAATCGTACTTTTTGTAATCAATTTTAAGACTTTTAATGCAGTTTTTCCAATCATAAAAAAAAAAATTAAAATTCACAATCTCACATGGGCGGCCTTTCGCATGCTTTGGGTGCCTTTGGGAGTAGCTTTAGAAGGGGGCTTTGGGCATCAAAAGCCTTTTGGGCAAAAAATGGGTGTTTGGGAACCGAACTTTCGAAGCCTCTTAATGGGAAAGCAAGTCACTTGGAAGGCTGAAAGCCCAGGCAGCCTTGAGGCTGCCTTGGGCTTTCAGCATTCTCGCATCTTTGGGAGCTTCTTGTTCATCTTTTATTTTTCCAAAATTATCCTCACGAATTTTTTGTTTTTTCCGGTGCGTATCCTTGTATGAACACTTTGTTCATCTTCTTCGGCGAGCCTCGGGGTCGGGCGACCTCCAACGAGGGTCCGCCGGAGGTCGCGGAGTCGGCGGAGGTCGCGGGTCGGCTCGCGGGTCCTCGTGGCGGCCAGGATCCAGTCGCAGCGACCTCGGCTGCGCGACCTCTCGCAGCCCTGGATCTGGTCGTCGGAGGTCGCGCGACCTCGCGGCGACCCGGATCGGTCGCCGGACTGGTTGCCGCGAGGTCGCGCGACCTCCGGCGAGCAGATCTGGTCGCGCGACCTCACCGCGCGGGGACCGGATTCGGTCGCGCGACCTCCGGCGACGCGCGAGGTCGCGCGACTGCACCTGCCTCCCGACCCGATCACGGTCGCGGAGATCGCGGCGGTCGCCCGGAGGTCGGCGACGGCCCCGCCCTTGCTAGGTCATTTTATTTTTTAATTTTTCTTTTGATAATTTTTTTTACCACAAAACTCTTTTGTAAATGTAATTTTCCAAACACTATTTTCTTTCAAAGCACTTCACAAAGAACTTTTCAAAGTATAATTCTACCAAATAGGTTTGCGTTTTGAAAAATACGCTTTAAATCAAAGATCTTTGCGTTTTCCTAAAGGCTTTCAAAAGCGATTCCCAAACGCACCCTTTATCATCCCTGCCAAAAGCGAAAACCCCATCAACGAAGCTAAATCCTCCGTACAGCGTGTCGTTTAGCGAACGGTGAACGGTCACTTCCCCCCCTTTTTCTCTTCCCTGTCCTCTGCATTTCGCGAACTGAGCATTCGTCGCTCGTCAGTCGTCACCGTCACTTCACCCCGACACCGAAACGCCGCAGCACCACCAGCAGCCCAGCCGCGCACGGCGGAGCGAGAGCAGGCAGCGATGGAGCGCCCCATCATCCCGGCGACCCCTCCTTCCCTCGATCGGCACGGCGAAGCTCTCCCGTCCCAGAGGACGAGGAACGACGTCTGCTTCAACTGCAACAAGCAGGGCCACTGGAGGAAGGACTGCCCCGGCCAGCCCCCCGCCGGATCGCACCCGCCCGCCGCCGCCGCGGCGTTTCCTTCCCTCGATCGGCGAAATGGGGCTCCGTCTCAGGGGATGAGGAACGACACCTGCTTCTCCTGTAAGAAACAGGGCCACTGGACGAAAGACTGCCCCGACAAGTCCCCGTCCAAGTCGTCGCAGCAGCCGCCGTCCGCCGACGTACCGGTGCTCCAGTGCCGGTGCGGTGCCGGCGCATGCGTCGTCCGCACCTCCCATACCCAGCAGAACCCGGATAGGAAGTTCTACAAGTGCCTCGAGAGAGCCCCTGTTAGTCCAATCTCGCCTCTCCAGACGAAATTTCTACGCTTTTCTATTTGTCCTGCATTTCTTCCAAAGTCCGTTCTTTTTTGTTTCGACATATCTTCGAGTTTCTGCATCTTTCTTTCTCTAGTTCTTTCTGGCGAAAAGCCATCTCCTTTTCCTTCTGGGTATTCCTGTTTTCCTGCATCTCGTTCTGATTTCCTCTCATTTTGGTTACTTTCTTTTGGCGGTGAGTTTGTTTGCAGGATGGTGATGGTGTTGGTGGGTGTGGTTTCTTTGCGTGGTGCGACGAGTACAGCGCTCCGATGTGTACCTGTGGTGCTGGGAGATGCAGGATCAGCTTTTTTGAGGATCCTCCGCATCAGGGTAGAAAATATTTTTCTTGCCGTATTAAAAAGGTTCGATTTCTTCCCTTTTTGACACGCTTCATCTTCTTCGAGTGCCGACATGGTTTGCCCCGAACATGGTTGTTATCTTTGTGTTGGCTGTGAAGTTACTGAAGTGGTGGGATGGAGTTAGAGGATCATTCGTTTCTGTCGGAAGCCTTTGATGAGTTTGGCTTGGGATTGAAGGCGCAGTCCGTTGCATGTTCGTTTTTCTCTCTTTTGGGCGTAGATGAGGGAGAACTTAAGTTTTGCGATCATTGAGGTTGTTTCGGGGAAAAATCATTTGGAAATTATTTTTCTAAATCTATGTCGCATAAAAAAATTGCACAATGAAAATTATTGTCAGTATCCACAATGATCTATATCTAAATATTTGCATTGACGGTGAAAATATTTGTTAACTCAAGTGATCGTTTTTAGACAATTGTTTTCCTCTTTTCAATATTTCGCGAAAAAACACACCTTTGTTTATAATAAAAATGCACCCTTGGTTATAATCTCTAGTTGGTTATAATCCCTCTGCTTCGTAGTTCCTTTTACAGGACTTGCCAATGTTGCCTTATTGGCGAGAAGAATGAAATTTTGCAGTTAGGAAGGGGGAGAAAGGGTCTCTCTGTTCCAACATTTGGGCGTTATTAGCATTCATGGTTGCAAGTTTTCCTACTGATAGTTGTGGTAGATCCTTCAGGATTGTGGCTTGTCTTGCTCAGTCGGAAGTGACTATGTAGTCTATTGGTACTGTTTAAGTTCATATATGTCCCGAAATGGAAAGAGTATATAGGTAATACATAAGTCCCCTCATGCCCTTGCATCACTACCGAATTGCAAATCACGTCCCAGTTCCCCTTTACCTCGCCCCACCCACACGTAACTAACCAACTTCTTGCTTTGAAGTCCTTTGCTTCTTGCCTTGGTTTCCAGTTAGACGTTGTTGACAGTCCTGCTGGCTTTGTGGCCTTAGAACTATCATAGCTCACCCATGCCGCCTCTGGTGTTGCTCTTGCAGAAGTAGTTTTTAGGATCTGTAGTTTTTTAAATTCTCTCCTTCACACCAAAAAGTGGCTAAATGAATAAGTGGTGAAGTATGCTGAATCTTGTTGTACTTCGATGAACAGTTATTTTCAGATTGTACCTATTTCTCATTGGCTAGTACCGACAAGTTGCTAACCAAAAGTTGGGGATTGCAGCTGGGGGCTTCTTGCTGGAGCTGATAGCTCTTGTAGCTGAAGTTTTTTCTGCTTGTAGTTTGAGGCAGCAATTATGTATATGAAGCCCAATCCAAAGCTGCAGTTTTGGTGGTTCTTTGGTCCATTGTGACTTTTTCATAGATTGTGTGTAAAACATAGAAGCTTTGTTGTCCCTAACATTGTCATCGAATTTCTAAGATGATTTGGGCAGAATTTTGGCATAAAAGAATTCATTGTTGCATCTTATTCATAACTTCCAACACGTCCTCTAGTAGGCCTGGTGAAATGCAGTTAAGGAGAGTGGCAATGGGAAATCCTGTCTTATAAATTTTTCCTTACTCTTACCTATGAATTACTAAAAGTGTAGCAAATCTTCCTAGTCTCTGCAGATTGCGTGGAAATTGTCCCCTTCCATATTTTGCAAGTTTGCTAGGTGCCAATCTTGTTTCTTTCCTTGTGCTCATTGGTTCTGATCATCTGATACTCACAAGATTGCACTTTTGGCTGTTGTTTATTTAACTTGTGTTGGCTTGAACACAGGGACATGGAGCTTGTGATTTCTTTCAATGGGCAGATTTTCTGGCAGAAAATGTGGCCTCCAAAGATGTTGCGACTTCTGTTGTTGCACCTCCGGAAGTCATGGAAATTGAGTCGACAATGGTGGATGCTGGTGAAGATTACGAGGTAGATCCATTATCGATGATGGATAGTGGAGAGATTCAAGGAGTCATTTGCAGATTCTCTGCACAGGAACGTGATGTGAGGGGTTTGGAGAGTGAGAGTTTGACTCCCGAGGGCAATTTGGATACTCAAGAGTTAACTGTGGAGGATGTGGATTTGGGGGAGTCTACTCCAGAGCAAATGCAGCTTGTTTCTTGTCTAACATCTCCAGCTAGTCTCAGACAGCAAGAATACTTGAGGCGGATATCAGCTGCTGGTGGCATGCTTGCTGGAAGTAGAGGTACCCTATGAGTCATCTTGAGGGTTTTTTCTTCACCGTGGGCACTTGGTTTTTTTTTTTGTCATTCACGTGTAGCTGACTGTTATTGTAATATCGTTGGAAGTCTTTAGAACATTTGCGATTTGGGTGGCAGATAATGTCGATATGCTCAGGGGCGGTATAGTTATAAGCTGGCATGGGCGTCTTGCTTTCTCTCCTCGGGCAAGCTTAGCTCATCCATCTCCAACGCGTTCCTTCTGTGGTAATTGCACTCTTTCTAGCGTCCACCCCCTTCTTAATTAACCTCTATTTGGGTTGGCAAATCTTGGATTGTAATATGAGTTGTGTTCCTTATGGACTAGGAATTTTTCCTTCTCTCGCTGTTGATCATATGGACATCAGTAGCATTGAGCAAAGTCATGTACCTCAAGCTTCTATGGAATCTGATATCGACAATCAAAACCTCCGGGTTTCTGTCAGCAACAGCTTCTTGGCAGAGCATGTGTCTAGAACAAGAAGTGAAGTTTCCAGATTCCAAAGTCATCCTGAATTGGTGTCAAACCATTGGAGCAGAGGGAAAGTGTCGGTGTTAAATCAGATGGCAAAGCTGGTTCAGAAAGACATCATTGATCTGCTTGAGAAGAATTCGCTTGATCACGCACATCTGGAACAGGAGGCTAGAGATCGCCTTGACTGTCTAGATTTTCTCCCTGTTGACAATAGCCAATTCAAAGAGGAAGTGAAGGAGGTCCTCCTCTGTGCTTCCCGGCTTGCAGAAGCTGAACGTCCCATCAATGAAACTGCAATGCCCGACATCCTAGAGCACTTCAGTTGTGCAAAGAAGAGGTTTAATGATGTATCCGAGAAACATTCAGTGACATCGGGTGCATATGCTGCTTGTGATGGACGACACAAATGTCTCCAAGAAGATTACCGCCGTGCGAAGGAGACAATGCTCAGGATCGAGGCAGAGTTGCATGGGTGCGAGGTGGAGCGCGCGGAGCTCCAGGGATGGCTTGCCGAGACAACTCGAGAGCTGGTAGAAACCAAGAGCAGCATGGAGGAAGCTTCTCGGGAAGTTTCCTTGGTGGTGCAACGTAGGGAAAGTGAGAGGTGCGCCGCAAGGGCTGCCTTGGATAAGGCAAGGCTCCAACTCCGCAGTAATCTTCGAAAAAGAGCATCCGTGGTAACTAACCAACTTTAAAATACTACGATCTGCATGTTCCGTGTTTAACTCTATGCCTGTACCTATTACGTCCCGTCTTCTGTACCCTATATATGCATGTAAAAGCTAGTTTTAACCGGTGTAAGTGAACCAAGCATGACTCAGTTCTTTAAGCATGACATGTGAACATCAGACTCTGTTTCTCTGTTAAACTGGAATAGCTTGTTAGTTGTATGACTCATCTCTCTCTACCTCTCTCTCTCTCTCGAAGCAGCACACTGCCTCTGCTATTTCCAGAACCCTTTTCTTTGATCAACTGAAGACGGACGAGCGTAAAGTTGTAAAGTTCATGATCGTATTCATATGATAGTGAATGGATATTAGGTTATGTGGGAAAAGAGTAAATGGCGTGGTGCTCTTATTGCGTGAATAGTTAAAGATCTTACTTAATTATGCAGATGAAGGAGAAGATGGCAAAAACATTGAACGTGATCGATTCTGTCGCAGGCTACGCAATTTAAGTCCATGGATGTCGTTTTGCTAATTTACAACTTACAAGTTATTTGTCATATTTGAAGAACCAAGCTTCATCTTGAAACCCGACAACCGTAGAGGTGTGCACGCGATGCGTCTCGGGTTCTAGATCATCCGATTGCATGCGCGGGTTCTGAACATCGCAATCCGCATATCAAACTCACGTCCACTTCAGTCCGCTCGACAAGTCCCAATCAAAATGAACATCTTACTCCCCAGTCCAGTAGACGAAGCGAAGACCAATCCGAGGTCCAGGAACAGTCAATCTCCTTAAAAACCATCGTCGGTCTGTCTTTTCCTAAAGATCTTATGACGATAGAAAACCATAGACCCAACATCGCTGACGAACGAGGAAGTAGCAGTTTCGTGCCATCACAAGGATCCTATACTGTTTTCTGGGCGAGAATCTCGTCAGGTGCTGGCGAGACTGACGATTCCGTGTGTGTAATGTGCAGCACGGGAAACAGACAAAGCAGAGAAGACGGGTGCTCTTCAAGCGTTGCTCTCATCAGTAGGAAGCAAGCTTCCGATCGCAGCTCTCAACATTAGTTCGGTAATTCAGCACTCAGTTTGAATACATTCCTTATTTGAATATGTCGGTGCCCGCACCTTGTTCCACTAATTGAAGAGAGTTTTTTTTCCCTTGTATCCCTAGATTTTATGTCCTAGCGAACATGGGTGCTATTCAAGCGTTGCTCTCACTGGTAGGAAGCAAGCTTCTAATAGGGACTTTCAACATTATCCGTGATTCCGTGACCCGATATTCCACTTTATTTTAATGTGTCGGTGTGCTGCATGTCCTATTTTTTTTTTTTTTTTTTGTCCTATTTTTCCAATTGAAGGGAAAGTTTTTCAACCCCTTTCTAGGGATATTTTCGAATTTTACATATCGGACGAAGCAGTTAGGATTCTATACTGTCTTTTGGGCGAAAATCTCCTGAGGGCCTGGCGAGACTGACGATTCCGTGCGTGTCGTGTGCAGCACGGGAATCGGACGAAGCATGTATTCGGGAGCTGAGGTTTCAGCTAGTCAACTTATGAGTCCATTCATAATACGACACGTGTCGTCCGGACCCCACCGCGTCAGAACCTCTGATCCATGCTCCTCTCACCTCTGTCGCCTCTCTCTCTTCCCTCCCTTCTTTTTTCTTTTATTTCTTCTTCTTCCCTCTGGCCTTCCCTTCCAATCTGCTGCGGAGCACGAAGGCCTTGGAATGGCCCCGGCGAGGTCCAGGGGTACCGAGACCTTCCCGAGCAGCCTCTCGGAGCTCACCCCGCCGGTCGCCCCACGCCGGCCCGTGTAGACGGAGACCTTCAGGTAGACCTCGCCGGAGAAGATGTGTCAGAAACCGAAGGCAAGCAAGAAGCGGAGGAAAGAAGAACAAGGTTTCTTTGGTAGAAGATTTTCTTGTATTCTGAATGTAATCAATGTACATGGCTTTTCTGTTTATATTACAAAATGTATACATAAAGAAAGGCAATGTAATATCTTACAAATCAATCTAATGTCTAATTGATTCTTTACAATCGAGAATGTGAATCAATCAATTCCTGATATATTTCGAGAATATTCTGCATATCTTCCAACACTCCCCTCAAGCTGGTGGCTTGTAGATGTCCAAGACGCCTAGCTTGCTCGGTAGATATGCATGTTGTTTTTGACATAGGGCTTTGGTAAACACATCGCAGGTTGTTCAGCGGTTCCAATCCCTCTTGTCTCGATTGTCCCTTCTTGAATCTTCTCCCGAGTAAAATGGCAATCCACCTCTATGTGCTTGGTCCTCTCGTGCATTACAGATTTGCTGCAAGCTTTAGAGCTGACTTGTTGTCACGAATAATCTCGTCGGTCCTTTTAGGCGTATTCCGAGATCACCAAGTAATCCTCGCATCCACACAATTTCACATGTGGTCTTTGCCATAGCCCGATATTCCGCTTCAGCTGAGGATAGAGAAACCGTTGCTTGCTTCTTGGTTTTCCATGAAAGAAGAGAATCTCCCAACTTAATACAAAACCCAGTTATGGATCTTCGACTCATAGGACACGTTGCATAATCTGCATCGCAATATGCTGTCATTTCCATATTGCATCTTCTGGATAGAAGTATCCCGAGTCCTGGACATCCCTTCAAATACTTCACGACCTTTAAAGTGGCATTCATATGGGATTCCTTTGGTTTGTGCATAAATTGACTGAGATTTTGCACTGCATATGATACATCAAGCCTGGTCATAGTCAGATAAATGAGTTTTCCAATGAGTTTCTGATAACTCGTCGGATCCTGCAATATAGGATCATCCTGAGAATTTTCTCCAGTGTGATCTGCTACAGTCAATCTGATATTCTGCTCGATAGGAATGACGGCTGGCCTGCATCCTGACAAGTCGGCTTCTGATATAATTTCCAACACAAACTTCCTCTGACTGAGGGAGATTCGTTGGTGGGATCGAGCAATCTCAATCCCAAGAAAATATTTTGGTGCTCCCAGATCTTTTATATGAAATGTGGTATGTAAATATTTCTTCAGGCTCTTTATTGCAACTTCATCATTTCTCATGATAAGAATGTCATCAACATAAATCATCAAGTAAATATATGACGTACATTTGGTCCATGTAAATAAGGCATAATCATATTTAGACTGTTTGAAGTTTGCACTGATGAGAGCATTAGCAAATTTAGCATACCATTGTCTGGAAGCTTGTTTCAGCCCATAAAGGGATTTGCGGAGACGACATACTCTATTCTCCCCCTGTCTCTGTAAGCCTTGAGGAATATCCATGTAAATTTCTTCATCTAGATCTCCATGGAGAAAGGCGTTATGAACGTCCATTTGGTTTAACGTCCAATCATGGATGGCTGCAACTGATAAAAATGAGCGGATAGTAACATCTTTAGCTACTGGAGAAAAAGTTTCGTGATAGTCGAAACCTTCTCGTTGCGTATACCCCTTCGCCACTAATCGAGCTTTGTATCTTTCAATGGATCCATCAGCTCTATACTTTACTTTATAGACCCATTTGCATCCTATAGACTTCCTATTGGAGGGCAAATGAACTATCTCTCATGTGTGATTATCACTTAAGGCCTGTAATTTTGCTTCCATGGCCTTTTGCCACCGTGGGTCTTTGGATGCCTCATCATAACTAGATGGTTCTTTCTCATCCGATATATGACTAATGCAACATCTATGCTCCGACGAAAGCTTGTCAAAGGAGACATAAGAAGATATTGGATAGTGAATACCTGGTCCATTAAGAGAGGCGCAGACATAGTCCTTGGTCCACGTCGGTGGTTTCGTAGCTCGCCCCGAACGTCGTGGATGATCAGTTGGTGGTGGAGGTGGAGATGGTTCCGCAACATAATTGGTTGTTTGATCACCAGAATCATCTTCAATGTTCATTGGAATAAGTTCATTTTCCAATGGTGCTCGCGGAATTAATTGGGCATCAATCGAAGAAGAGGGGATATCTTGGCCTGGTGATGCTGTGAGAAAATATTCAGGAGATACATTTTCCTCAATTGAGGAGCGATGAGAACTGGTGGAGATATCCAAATCCTCCGTAGATTCACGAAAGGGAAAGATGGTTTCGTGAAAAATGATATCCCCGCTTACAAAAAATTCTCTGTTGTTGGATTTAGAACATAATAACCCTTACGTGAGGTAGAATAACCCATGAAAATGCACCTCCTAGCTCGTGGGCTCATTTTGTCTCGAGGCCCCATAGTTGCAGTATAGCAAAGACAATTGAAAATTCGTAGATGATCTATTGCTGGTTTTTCTTATGAAGTAATTCGAAGGGTGATTTACCAGCTAATATTTGAGTAGGCATACGGTTGATAAGATAGGCTGCGGTGAGGACACAATCTCCCCAATATGTTGCCGGAATGGATCCCTGAAACTTCAAAGCTCGGGCAACTTCCAGCAAGTGACGATGCTTACGTTCCACTACTCCATTCTGTTGTGGAGTATAAATACATGAGCTTTCATGTAAAATACCATGGAGCAAGAAAAGTGATCTACAATCATGACTAAAAAATTCCTTCCCATTGTCAGTTCGTATGCGCTGAATTGACTTCCCAAACTGATTTTTAGTCAGGGTGATGAACATTTTCAATTGAAACGGAACTTGAGCCTTTGATTGCATCAAGAATACCCATGTGGCCCGAAAGTGATCATCCACAATTGTTAGAAAATATCGTGAACCATCACGATGTGCTGTGTGATATGGTCCCCAGACATCCACATGAATTAAAGAAAAGATAGTGGTGGAACGTTTTGTATGCAAAGGGAAAGATGTGCGAGATTGTTTTGCAAGGGGACAGATAGGACACGTAGAATATGGAAAAGAGATACTATGTCCCATTTTTGAATGTAAAACAAAGTCTTTATCACTGGCAATAGCATTGCACAATGACAATTTATTGAAAGGAATTGAATTCAAAGCAAGATGACTTGGAATACTGGTCCAGAAATATAAATCTTCGGAAAGACTACCCAAGCCCATCGTTTCCCGTCGAAAGGGCCTGAAAAAAACATGTGTCAGCATTGAAGAGTATTTGACAAGAATTTTCCTTGCAGACTTTGGATACGAAATGAGGTTGAACTGAAATTGTGGGACATAAAGGACATTTTTCAGGAGAATTTGGGAGCTAAGTTGAACAGTCCCTGTCAATGTGACATGAGTAATGCTCCCATTTGGAAGCTGCACAGAAATAGGCGTGTCCAATTTCTTATGCATTTTTGAGAAATTTTTTTATCACAAATGATATGATCACTTGCTCCTGAGTCAACTATCCATGCCCTTTTCGAAATTGAATTGATCAGGCAATGGGATATACCCGAGAAACTTCCTCCTTTATTTCCAATATCTGTTTTCTGCATTGCCTGCATCAGTTGTTGATATTGCCCATAAGTAATTGGGCGGTCACTACTTGGTCCAGTAGGTCCAGTTACCTGGTAAGCTGCAGAATACTCTTTCTTTTTGCCTTTTTCTCCCGGCTTGCCATGTAATTTCCAGCAATTATCTATGGTATGATGTGGACGTTTGCAATGCTCACGGTATAATTTACCTCGCCCCGGAATTTTGGCCGAAATTCCTAATTGATGCGGAATAAATCTGACCGTCGGATGATTTAAACATGGAACTATCTCCACCGTCCAATGCAGCGTACGGATCCATTCCTTGCAGACCGTCAGATCTACGCGGGAAATCGAGACCGTAAGATCTCCGCGGGAAATCGAGACCGTCGGATCTCCGTGAGAATTCCAAGCCGTCAGATCGCCGTGAGAATTCCGAGCCGTCAGATTGCCGTGAGAATTCCGAGCCGTCAGATCGCCAGATTGCATCTCCACCGTAGGTTCCTTCCCTTCTAAGGGCTCTGTTTGCATTTCCGAACCCTAGCCCCTCGCGATCTCTCTCTCGGGCTAGGGTTCTTGCCCCCGATTCTCTTCCGCAGCGTTCGCCGCGAAGAGCGAGAGCAACAGATTCGCCTCCTCGTGTTTGCTCCGGTGCCGTGAGTCGTTGGCTCTCTTCTTGGACGGCCAACTGGAAAATCCGGCCGAGGGGCGGCACGGGTTCCATCGCCAAGATCTGCGAACGAAAAGTGAGGTATGATTCGTTCAATATCAAAAGAAATCGAGTGGATTTCTCCCTCTCCTTCATGGATTTGTATTGCCTGAGGGTCTCTGGAGGTCCCTAAAGTTTCTCTTCTGTGGCTTCGAGCTCATTCCAGAGCGATGACAATTTGTTATATACTGCTGTGACAGGCATATTTCTTTGCTTGAGATCTCGAGTTCTGCATGAGACAAAAAATTTCGCTCGATCGAGCTTCCCATACATTTCTTTTATGTTGTCCCACATATTTTTCGAATCTTCTGTCGGTGGGAGGCCTGCTGCGACGTCTGGAGAGATGCAGTTGCCGATCCAGGTGCGGATCAGGTGATTACACTTTCGCCAGTGCCTCGCCAGCCTTTCATCCGACGGAATAGGAATTGTTCCGTCAAGGAACCTATCTTTATCTTTGGTTACCAAGGCCCGTCGGAAGTCTTGCGACCATTTGTTGTAATTTTCTGGCCCGGTCGGTTGCGGGCGATTAGTCGCAACTCGGGACCGTCGGCGATTGATACGTGCAATGGATCGCCTGCTCCGCTTCGACCGGTGATGGCCGATCGGAAACGGTAAAAATCCGGGTGAGAGGTTCGGGTAGGGATTCGTCCACGTACCCGACCCATTGAACCCGGTTCCATGACCCACATCTCCCGGACCCATTTATTCGTTACGCCTCGGCGGCTGAGTTTGCCTCGCTTGCGGCTGGTAGACTCCCGTCAGGTGAGACGTTACTTTGGTAACTCGTTACCCCCGGCAATGATGGATTCGGGCCTTGCCCTACGTACCAAGGATAAGGTACCCATTGGTAAGGATGGCCGGAATGGGCTGCCCCATATTCGCCCGAGCCGGGTATATCGCCATTGATTCTGGATTGGAAGTTGGGTTGTGGAAATTGCGGGTATCGCATGGGTCTTTGTGGCCCCCGTGTCTCTCCCGTTGGTGTGACATTGCACAGTGGGAGGAGCGACGATGTTCCGGGAAGCAAATTCTCTGGATTCATGGTAAGAATTCCGTTTCTTCTTCCTTCCTATAGAGTTTGATTCTTTCGTAATCAAGACTTTTATTTGTCTTGCAGTTTTGAAAGCAATCAATTGCGGAAGATGGAGCTTATAGCCAAAGCTCTGATACCATGTCAGAAACCGAAGGCAAGCAAGAAGCGGAGGAAAGAAGAACAAGGTTTCTTTGGTAGAAGATTTTCTTGTATTCTGAATGTAATCAATGTACATGGTTTTTCTGTTTATATTACAAAATGTATACATAAAGAAAGGCAATGTAATATCTTACAAATCAATCTAATGTCTAATTGATTCTTTACAATCAGAATGTGAATCAATCAATTCCCGATATATTTCGAGAATATTCTGCATATCTTCCAACAAGATGGACTTCCCGGCGAGCCTGTCGAGGTTGGACTTTGCTGAGGTGGAAGGTGGCGCCGCCGCCGTCGAGGGGGTAAGCGGCGACGGCGGGAGGTAGGGGACGAGGGCTGTCTGGAGGGGGAAGCTCTTGAGCTTAATCTTGCAAAAGAAGCAGGGGGAGGAGGAAGGGCGGACGGTGGAGCGAGCGGGCTTGGCGGCGACAGGGATCCCCGCCGTGAGCAGAGGGAGGAAGAAGAAGAAGAAATAAAGCAAAAAAAAGAAAGAGGAAGAGAGAGAGGCGACAGAGGGGAGAGGGAGAAAATATTGGCTGGGTTTTACACTCCACGTCAGCGAGATGTAAGACCATTCAGAATTCGACACGTGGCTCCACGTGTAAATAGCGTCAGAGGTCCAAAATTCGCTCGGCTCGGTGCGTTCTCTCCTCTGCTCGAGAGAACAAACGGAGAAGAGACAGAACAGCAAAAGTGCACTCCCGCTCAAGAAAAACCTCTCTCCTTTTTTTCAATTTCCAAGGGCTCTCTCTCTCTCCTCACATTCTTTCCTTCGCACTCCCGCTCAAGAAAAACCTCTCTCTCTCTTTTCAATTTTCAAGGGCTCTCTCTCCCTCACGTTCTTTCCTTCGTCTTCCTCCCCTCATCGGCGACGACCCAGCGAAAAGCTTGCTCGGAATCGGTAGCAACGGTCTCCGGCCATCAAGGAACGCGATGGTGACCCTAAGCGGAAGCACGGGGTGCAATTCTACTTGGCGGAGATCTCCCTCCGCGGATTCCTTCCTTCCTCATCGGCAACGACTCAAGCGAGAAGCTCGCTCAGAGTAAGCAGAATCAGCAGCAATAGACCTTGTCCATCAAGCAACGCGATGGCGACCCTGAACGGAAGCACGAGGTGCGATTTGACCTGGTGGAGATCTCCCTCCGAGGACCGCGACCCCTTCTTCTTGCCCGTCGGTCTGTCTTGACTGAGATCTCCCTCCGGGGACTGCGACCCCGTCTTCCTGCTCGCCGATCTGTTTATGTTCCGCAAGGGGTTAATAGATCGTGGTCTTTTTTTGCCATTTTAGTTGCAGCTGACCATCTCTCTCTGCGCGTATCTAGGCAGGCCACACTCTCCACCATCTTTGCCCATCTCCCCTCCCCTCCCGCCTTCCTCCATACTTTCATAACTTCCTCCCCCTTTCCTGCTCGACCCTTTTCCTCTCTCTCTCTCGAAGCGAGCTTGGGACGCATAACAATGGAAGCTGCTGACAAGGCCGTGGAAAAAGCAAAAGCGGATTCCGACTCGCATGAACTGAACCCCATCTTGCAGAGGATGATGTGAGAGATATTAGATGCCATGCCGATCGAGGAGGTCGCTGGTGACAGCATTCATGAAGGGTTTGCTTGTTGCTCGTGGGGGTATGCAGACACGCCCCCGAGATATGGGAAATCGTCGGCCTAGACTTCCTTCTGTTTCATGGAGCACCATTTGGCTCTCTGCATTGTTCTTTTCCCGTCTGTAACCGAGGTCTAAAATTGATCATGGGGATCTCGATGAAAAAATAAAATGAGGGATTGTTAAGTCCCTTGGATCTGGAAGGGAAAGCATGTAGCTAAGTCCCTAAGTTTGAAGAAATGTGCTATTTTCTGAAATAATCATTAATAATAATGTTGCAATTTGCTGTTGTTTGTTACCATTTTGCAGATTTCTAGCTTTATGGTACACAAAATGTAGAATGCTCTTCCATGTCGGTATATTTTTTAAAATTTTTTGTCACTTATTGAACCCATTTATAATTTAACGATATTGTTCGTCTAACTTACCAACGTGTTCATTTGCTCGCTTCAAATGTACCAACTTCTCTTATAATTTACCAACATTGTTTGCCATTTTGTCGTCTCCAATAATGAGCTTGCGGGGCTTGTTAAGTTATTCTCATGGCATTATCAACCTAAAAGGATGAAGGCGACACCATCATCTATTCAAATCGTTCTAGCCAGCGTTTTTCTATTGCTCGGAATTAGCACATCAATTTAAGAAAAGCAGGTTCATTCTACCTAGATACAATAATCTAATCGAAATTTTCTGGCAAAGTCGAAGAAAATTGTAAAATTATAGCAAAACACAATCCAAGAATCTTTGGTATCATAATAAGCAGCAATTTCTAGTATCAAGGCAAGTAGTCTATGCAACAGAGCAAGAACCGTTCACCCGCAAAACCTTGATCTTAAAATTAAGCAAAAGCAAGGAAGCAATGTGAAAATTATGATCTCTAACGCCGGCCAAAGCTTGATTCACTAATGATCACAAATGTGTCATTGGATTTAAGCTTTTCATTTACATACACAGCAGGTATATTTGAAATTCAGTGATGACAACTGATTCTGCAGAGAGCTTCGCACGTTTTTTGGACAAGAAAAAAAGAAAGAAAAACAAAGAGAAAGATGGGGTTCAGTTCATGCGAGACGGAATCGGCTTTTGCTTTTTCCACGGCCTTGTCAGCAGCTTCATAGTTATGCGTCCCAAGCTCGCTTCGAGAGAGAGAGGAAAAGGATCAAGCAGGAAAGGGGGAGGAAGTTATGAAAATATGGAGGAAGGCGGGAGGGGAGGGGAGATGGGCAAAGATGGTGGAGAGTGTGGCCTGCCCAGATACGCGCAGAGAGAGATGTTCAGCTGCAACTAAAATGGCAAAAAAGGACCACCATCTATTAACCCCTTGCGGAACATAAACAGATCAGCGAGCAGGAAGACGGAGTCGCAGTCCCCGGATAGAGATCTCAGTCAAGACAGACCGACGGGCAAGAAGAAGGGGTCGCGGTCCTCGGAGGGAGATCTCCACCAGGTCAAATCGCACCTCGTGCTTCCGTTCAGGGTCGCCATCGCGTTGCTTGATGGACAAGGTCTGTTGCTGCTGATTCTGCTTACTCTGAGCGAGCTTCTCGCTTGAGTCGTTGCTGATGAGGAAGGAAGATGAAGGAAGGAATCCGTGGAGGGAGATCTCCGCCAGGTAGAATTGTACCCCGTGCTTCCGCTTAGGGTCACCATCGCGTTCCTTGATGGCCGGAGACTGTTGCTGCTGATTCTGAGCAAGCTTTTCGCTTGGGTCGTCGCCGATGAGGGAGGAAGACGAAGGAAAGAACGTGAGGGAAGAGAGAGCCCTTAAAAATTGAAAAGAGGAGAGAGGTTTTTCTTGAGCGGGAGTGCGAAGGAAAGAACGTGAGGAGAGAGAGAGAGCCCTTGGAAATTGAAAAAAGGAGAGAGGTTTTTCTTGAGCGGGAGTGCACTTTTACTATTCTCTCTTTCCGTTCTCTCGAGCAGAGGAGAGAACGCGCTGAGCCGAGCGAATTTTGGATCTCTGACGCTATTTACACGTGGAGCCACGTGTTGAATTCTGAATGGTCTTATATCTCGCTGACGTGGAGTGTAAAACCCCGCTAATTTTTTCGGGAAGAGGAGGAGTGTGTGTCAGGTCCTAACGCGGTGCGGTGAGTGGACTAGTAGGTTGACACGCTGCAAATCCTAACTCCAGCTAATATTTTCTCTGCAACATGGTGCCGTACAAAAAAAGAAGAAGCATTGCTCTCATTCATTTCACCGCAGGAACCTGACTCGATTCGTTCTCTTCCAGATTCTCAAATCTCAGAAGTGATGATTTGACTGCGACGGATGCTTTGGACGCCATGCCTGCCATCAATGATGGACGTGGACTTGTAGGTAGAGACCGGCCTGCATGACAACACGCGACTAGATTTTTTGCCGAAATTGCAGTATCTGCTGTGTTTTCGAGGATTTTGTTTTTCCAATTTTGGCCCCCTCGACTCTGTTAAAGTAGTATCTAGACAAGCCATCGCTGTACATTTTTCTTCGCATTGCCCCTGCGTTCTTGTTAACAGACAAATCTGTAACCATGAAAAGATTAAGACCTTTCTACACAAACAAAATTCCACGCGAAATTCATGATCATATTCATATGAGGATATGTGGCGTAAAAATCATGTGAGAAAGAGTAAAAGTGAGGTTTGACTAACAAGTGAAAGGCAATTCGTAGTTAAATAGATCAAGTGGTAGTTTATGACATCTCCCCACCTTGAATTAGCCATATCAACCCTTGTAATTTCCACTATTATTTAAGATCATTTCTTACCTCTTTTTTCCTTCTTTTCGTGTTTACTGAAACCACCTGTGCCCCACTTAAACTTTTTTTCACCCTAGTCACTTCTTCCACACATAATCTATTTCAATGTTTCCTCCATGCTTATCTTCTTCTGAGCTTATTCTCCATTGTCCTCTGGCATGAGAGTTTAACAAATAGTTGTAATCCGAGCAAACATTAATCATACATCGGACTTCACAATTATGAATTTTTTTACTTTGATTTTCAGCACAACTTTAGAGGAATTTACTCAAAGATTGAATATTGTGATTAATGTATGCATATACAGAATTTAATCATTTATCATTTTGTTATTTTTTGTATCACCGTCACTATGAAGACAAAATTAAAGAGGACCCAAATTGCTTTAATGTGCGAATGAAGAAGAACAATCAATTATATCAACAAGTTCATTTGAAATTTAACCTAGTAATCATCTAAGGCAAGAGGATCTTTTGAGTAATTTGCGTGAGCATCTTCTTGTTAAATGTTGTGTTGTCTTTATCAAAAGGTCAAAGAGAGGTAAATATATTCTTCTTGTCTGCAATAGGAGAGTAATTATCTTGATGGACATAATATTCCTATTGCACGTTAGAGGAGTTCGTGGCTATGAAAGGAAAAATAAATTGGGGTCACTCAAACATTGAATTCATCCCACAATCATGATCCTTCGAATGATATATTTGTCTATCATACTTATGGCACATGAAATAGATCTAAAGCTAGTATACCTCCTTGCCAAATTCGTTCTTCTTTGAGACAAATCCCAATGTTCAAACTAGTACATGATTCATTTTACTATTATCTATGATTAGTTTATTTTAAGAATATTGATTTCCTAGTTAAAAATAAATAAATTCAACTCATTGACACAATAACTAGTTTTTATTTTCTTTTTTGATGAAAAAAGAATAATTAGTTGACTAATTGTCAAATAAACTAATTTTTTGGATAAGAGAGGCTAATTCCATTCCAAATGGGCAAGAAACACAAAAAAAAAATCATAATAGAAGGATAAAATAAGAAATAATCTTAAATTAAAAGTGAGCCTCATATTTGACTTTAATCTTTGTTGTTTGAGAGGGGTATGACTAGCTTTGTCTTTTAGTCAAATTGAAATAAAACAAAAATAAGAAAAAATATCAACAAGTTCATTTGAAATTTAACCTAGTAATCTTCTAAGGCAAGAGGATCTTTTGAGTAGTTTGCGTGAGCATCTTCTTGTTCAATGTTGTGTTGTCTTTATCAAAAGGTCAAAGAGAGATAAATATGTTCTTCTTGTCTATAGTAGGAGAGTAATTATCTTGATGGACATAATATTCCTATTGCACGTTAGAGGAGTTCGTGACTATGAAAGGAAAAATAAATTGGGGTCACTCAAACATTGAATTCATCCCACAATCAAGATCCTTCGAATCATATATCTGTCTATCATACTCATGGCACATAAAATAGATCTAAACCTAGTATACCTCCTTGCCAAATTCGTCCTTCTTTGAGATGAATCCCAATGTTCAAAAAAAAAAAAAAAAAACTAGTACATGATTCTTTTTACTATTATCTGTGATTAGTTTATTTTAAGAATACTGATTTCCTAGTTAAAAATAAATAAATTCAACCCATTGACACAATAACTAGTTTTTCTTTTCTTTTTGATGAAAAAGAATAATTAGTTGAATATAGGTCAAATAAACTAATTTTTTGGATAAGAAAGACTGATTCCATCCCAAACGGGCAAGAAACAAAAAAAAAAAATCAGAATAGAAGGATAAAATAAGAAATACTATTAAATTAAAAGTGAGCCCTCATATTTGACTTTAATCTTTGTTGTTTGAGAGGGGTATGACTAGCTTTGTCTTTTAGTAAAATTGAAATAAATAAAAAAAAGAAAAAAAATGTCGACAAGTTGATTTGAAATTTAACCTAGTAATCTTCTAAGGCAAGAGGATCTTTTAAGTAGTTTGCGTGAGCATCTTCTCGTTCAATGTTGTGTTGTCTTTATCAAAGTTCAATGTTGTGTTGTCTTTATCAAAGGTCAAAGAGAGGTAAATATGCTATTCTTGTCTGCAGTAGGAGAGTAATTATCTTGATGGACACAATATTTTTATTGCACACTAGAGGAGTTCGTGGCTACGAAAGGAAAAATAAATTGGGGTCACTCAAACATTGAATTCATCCCACAAGCAAGATCCTTCGAATCATATATCTGTTTATCATACTTTTGGCACGTGAAATAAATCTAAAGCTAGTATACCTCCTTGCCAAATTCGTTCTTCTTTGAGACAAATCCCAATGTTCAAACTAGTACATGATTCTTTTTATTATTATCTGTGATTAGTTTATTTTAAGAATATTGATTTCCTAGTTAAAAATAAATAAATTCAACCCACTGACACAATAACTAGTTTTTCTTTTCTTTTTTGATGAAAAAAGAATAATTAGTTGAATATAGGTCAAATAAACTAATTTTTTGGATAAGAGAGACTGATTCCATCCCAAACGGGCAAGAAACACAAAAAAAATAATAATATCAGAATAGAAGGATAAAATAAGAAATACTATTAAATTAAAAGTGAGCCTCATATTTGACTTTAATCTTTGTTGTTTGAGAGGGGTATGACTAGCTTTGTCTTTTAGTAAAATTGAAA
The DNA here is from genome assembly GCF_016545825.1 of Eucalyptus grandis. Taxonomy (NCBI): domain Eukaryota; kingdom Viridiplantae; phylum Streptophyta; class Magnoliopsida; order Myrtales; family Myrtaceae; genus Eucalyptus; species Eucalyptus grandis. The sequence goes on from NC_052620.1 coordinate 27,994,400, forward strand.
TAAAACAAAAATAAGAAAAAAATGTCAACAAGTTGATTTGAAATTTAACCTAGTAATCTTCTAAGGCAAGAGGATCTTTTGAGTAGTTTGCGTGGCTATGAAAGGAAAAATAAATTGGGGTCACTCAAACATTGAATTCATCTCACAATCATGATCCTTCAAATGATATATCTGTCTATCATACTATCATACTTTTAGAGAGGACCAATCACCCCTAACATTTTGGGGGATTTTTTTTCTTTTTCTTGTCAACATTGCCCCCATCAACCCTCTTAAAGTAGTATCAAGACAAGCTATCTGCGTTTGGTCGTTGGGATAATAATCATGATAGAATAGGATAAATTAGGATATTAAATCATCTGGATAATAAATGCAGACATATCTAATCCTATCAAGTGTTTAGCGCACTTCAGGATAAGATTAAAAAATAAATATGATATTAAGTTAAATTAAAAATTTAAAAATAGAAAATTCAATTAATTAAATGCCATGGAAAAGCCCTAGATCTAGGAATTGTGGCCACCTCTGCAGTGGCCACCATTGAAAATGGCGAGCACCAACATTGCCATGCAACAAAGAGGGGGGTGGGGGAATTTTAGGTGAACTTAATGACAGGATATTTTGCACATGACTTCAATGTGGTTGTGTTATATTTGGATCGAAAAATGAAATTTCCATCGGGAATTCGATTATAGTACTTATTGAAAATAAATGGTCTTCTCTAAACATAAAACCTAAAAAAGTCGCAAAACTCTTAATTACTTCTAGAACATCAATTTTTCAGTTGTCTTCAGTGAAGGACTTTTCTAAACATAAAACCTGGAAAAGCGACAAAGACCTTAATTTCTCCGCGAAAGCCGAATCTTTTGTTACCTTAACTAAGCTTGTGCGTTTTTGTACTTGACCCGATCGCTTATGGTATAAATATTTTTGGATCATTTCATAGGAAACCTCCTAATTGTGCTGTAACTTTGATTAAAGATGGTCACGATAAGAGGGTCAAAATCAGCAACAAAAATGTTTTTCCAAAAGGTTTCACGAGTTCAAGAAAAAATTGCAAGAATAAAAATTACTATTGAGCAGGATTCTCGCTTTCGCGTAAAATGGAATTCCGAATGGGACCTCGCACATGCGAGTCCTGTGAAAAATGTTATAATAGGGAGTGTTTTTTTGCATTAATGCTATTTTTTCCTTTTCTCATTTTTTTAATGCCTGTTCTCTTTTTTAGATGCAAGTTGCCATTGACATCTATGGCACGCAACCATGCTTAACTCTCACCTACCAAAATCATGCTCTGTTTCGTGGGTCGATAGGAAGGTCTGCTGTGGTGATTAAAATTTGCATATTTTCTTCTTCTTTTGTCTGCCTTTAATATCTTCCTCTTTTTTTTTTTTTTTTTCTGAGGAACGGCAACATCCTCACAAAGCACTAAGAGCGCATTTATTTCAGGAAAAGAAACACTTCACAACGAAGGAATATGATTTCCGGAAAATCAATTTCCCGGAAAATATTATCATCATTTTAGATTAGGAGATCTTCACTTTCCTAACATTAAGCATGCATATTTTCCTTAATTGTAGAAGGTTTTCTGTTAACTCATCATTTTTCAATAAACAAAACCAAAAGCATAAAATTTTAAAAATTAGTTTCACGAAAATTATTTAAAAAAAAACACACACAAAGATATAAGTGCCAGTTCGGGAAAGTCGTCAATTTCAATCGTTTTCAACTAGTGGTTCACTTTCGGGAGAGGGAAAAAAAGAAAAAACTAGGAGTTGGCTTAATGTTGTCCATAATTTGGATCGAGAAATATCGTCATGCCTTCCCTCTGTGGCATATGGACGATGTAAATTGTGGGTACTATCTATCTCGAGGCCCGTTTGTTCACAATTTAAATGAAAGCAAATTTTTCTTAACTTTTCAATCGAAAATTAACATATTATTCTAATCTAAAAGATCACGAAGAGAAACGATTACCCATGTCAATATTTGAGCGCTGCGAAAGTTTCGGGAGTTTTGGATTTCAAAATAAACCAAAGTGCGAGAGCTGCTAAACTTAGATGAAGCGAAAAGGCTAAAAGTGAAACTCAATTTAGATGGATGATCCTTTCGACTTTAGCTATAAAGTAGAGGAAAGAGAAACGAAAAGAGCTTGATGTAATGTTGGAACAATCCCCTTCCTGGCTCCATGACTGCCAAGAAGATGGTTGAATCCGACAATTTAACGATATAAGTATGGAGCACCTTTCGGCGACAATGAGAGGTCTAGTTGCAACGTATTTATCGACGTCAAGGAAACTCATGTACAATTTGGCCGGCCACGACTTGTCAGGAAAATGGTTGAATCCGATAAGTTATCGATACAAGCATTGACTACACCTCGTTAACGATGAGAGATCCGGTTGCGTTAGGTTTATTGACGTCAACGAAATTCGTGGCAGTTTAGTGGGCTAATTCAAGCATTTCCAAATGGCCTGCATAAAATAGACCCCAACTATAAAATAGACCTCATGACGACAAATATTGCACAGCTTATATATTTACCTAAATAATTCCCGAAGAACTCGTGTAAAATAATATCGTACAGTTTATATAATTCCCTAAATAATTTATGGGCGAATATTCATCGAATCTATGGGCGAATTTTCATCGACGGCCTCCGGCTATCATCTCCCAACTTGCTTTACTTAATGCTGTCGATACATATCGTCCCAAGTCGTCTCCTTGAATTCTTATTTTGGTCAACCTTACTGTAGCTTCCTCGCATAGCGAATGGCGTCTTATCAGGTCAGGCGTAACCGGAAATGGGTTTCTCAATGGTGCCACAAAAAATCTTAAAGAAAACACGAGTTTTATGTCGCGGGCTGGTCGATGATTGATCGTTGGTGAACCATCAGACGTATCATTTCGCAGCCCTTCGCAGCCCGGACACATGTGTCCTTGATGTTTAATCAGAGCAAACATATAGACACGAATGTTTTTTTGACCTAGGGAACCCCGCATGGGCAGGGGAGTAAACCCCGGGAGGCACGTAGAAAACCACCACCCACACACCCCGAGTAAGTCGCCAAGTGTCTCCACCTGCCTCCCTGCAACTTGTGTCGCAGGGGCTTCGAACTCCGGCCTCCAGCGTGGAAGTCCTGGAGCCTACCAGCGGAGCCACCCTCGCGGGTGGTTATAGACACGAATGTTATTGAGTCATAACATGTCATCATTGAGAACGACCCGATCGATTTATTCTAATTCAAGGTTCTCGTTAACACATGATTTTTCGATTGACATAAATTAATTATTTTATTTTTGGGTTAATAATACGAAAAATCTTAAATTGGTACACATATGATAAATTTAATCTAAACTAAATTTTTTATCACTAAAAAACTCAAACCAGTGCTCTTAGATAAATTTATCCTTCGTTATATTTATTAAATTTTACTATAAAAAATTAAGTTGGATGGCACATAGTAGTTGACGAATGTACCAATTCGGGATTTTGCCCTCTATTTATCACAAATTTATCAATTTGTGATTTTTCACGATATTAATCCAATTTAACGAAAATTATAAAAAGTAAATTTATCACAAATATATCTATTTCGAATTTTTTTGGGATAAATATATTATAAGTGTGCCACTATAGAATTTTCGGAGGTAAAAATATAAGTTTGGGGTAAATTCATTGTAAATATATTGGTCCGAGATTTTTCGTGATATTAACTTTTTATTTTTCCGAATAAATCTCACTTTTTTTAAAATTGAAAAAAATAAAAATCGGATTGAAATGACCTGGTGGGTTTGGTGTAACTAATAATACTATCGAGCGGAGGAAATTAAAACATGGAATACAAGCATGTCGATCATAAAAGAGAGGGGGGGACGAATGGGGGGGGACGATGGAGAGCAAGAGATGTGGCCCCGTATCTACCACTTCTTGGCGCGGCCTAACCCCGATCCCACGTGGCCGCCATCTGCCCGTCCCTTCGACCTACCCCTTCCCCATCCCTTATATATCTCTGCCCCCCCCGCTTTACGTCGATCCATCCCACGCACATTCCTCTCCATCTACCGCCTCTTACTTGCTCCTCCTCGTGATTCAATTCGACCCGTCTTCCGTTCGAGTCTCGCCGGCGAGTGGCGTGCGGGCCTGATTGACAGGGATCGGAGCGGGATCATGGCGGCTACCAAGTCAGTGGAGGAGATCAGGAAGGCGCAGCGGGCGGAGGGCCCTGCCACCGTGCTCGCCATCGGGACGGCCACCCCAAACAACTGCATCTCCCAGGCGGACTACCCGGACTACTACTTCCGGATCACCAACAGCGAGCACATGACCGACCTCAAGGAGAAGTTCAAGCGCATGTGTACGTACATATCACCCTCTATCTCCAATCGTAGGTGTAGTTTAGTGGTTCGTCGCGATCGATCGTTCGAATTGGTGTGTGCTTGTTGTCGTGGTTGCGATTGATCTCTGCTTAAGATGGAAATTCTCCTCGCGAGAAGAAAGAAACGAACGAAAGACGACGATGCATGTGTCACGGGCGAGAAACCTCTTGGACATGCTTTCTTTCGGGCCGTGACACATGCACGGGGAGACATTCCTCAAATGTAACGAAAGAAATGTTAAATGTTAGATTCTTGTATTCTTTTCTGCAAGGAGTAGTGATTACTGCAGTACTAGGGAAACAAATTAGGCTTCCATCGTGATGATAATCGCACCGCTCTGATTGGAAATTGTTGACGTCATTCTGCCACTGACCGTCGATGACGCTGACGTTGTTTCTCTTGTCGGACGATCGGAACAGGCGACAAGTCGATGATCAAGAAGCGGTACATGCACCTGACGGAGGACTTCCTGAAGGAGAACCCGGCGATGTGCGCGTACATGGCCAACTCCCTCGACGCCCGCCAGGACGTGGTGGTCGTGGAGGTCCCGAAGCTGGGCAAGGAGGCCGCCGCGAAGGCCATCAAGGAGTGGGGCCAGTCCAAGTCGAAGATCACTCACCTCATCTTCTGCACCACCTCCGGCGTCGACATGCCCGGCGCCGACTACCAGCTCACCAAGCTCCTCGGCCTCCGCCCCTCCGTCAAGCGCTACATGATGTACCAGCAGGGGTGCTTCGCCGGCGGCACGGTCCTCCGCCTCGCCAAGGACCTCGCCGAGAACAACCGCGGCGCCCGCGTCCTCGTCGTGTGCTCCGAAATCACCGCAGTCACCTTCCGCGGGCCCACCGATACCCACCTCGACTCCCTCGTCGGCCAGGCCCTCTTTGGCGACGGCGCCGCCGCCGTGATCGTCGGCGCCGACCCGGACACCGCCGTGGAGCGCCCGCTGTACCAGCTCGTCTCCGCGGCCCAGACCATCCTCCCGGACTCCGACGGCGCCATCGACGGCCACCTCCGCGAGGTCGGCCTCACGTTCCACCTCCTCAAGGACGTGCCCGGGCTGATCTCCAAGAACATCGAGAAGAGCCTCGCGGAGGCCTTCTCCCCGATCGGGATCAGCGACTGGAACAGCCTCTTCTGGATCGCCCACCCCGGCGGCCCGGCCATCCTGGACCAGGTCGAGGCCAAGCTCGGGCTCAAGGAGGAGAAGATGCGAGCCACCCGCCACGTGCTCAGCGAGTACGGCAACATGTCCAGCGCCTGCGTGCTCTTCATCCTCGACGAGATGCGGCGGAAGTCGGCGGAGGAGGGGCGGCCGACCACCGGCGAGGGCCTGGACTGGGGGGTCCTGTTCGGGTTCGGGCCGGGGCTGACGGTCGAGACCGTGGTGTTGCACAGCGTCCCCATCGAGGGAGCTCACTGATTTGCCCCTTCGCTCCGGCGGGAGTCAAACAGGTCAACGGACGGGTCCCGCTTTCGAGTAGAAACAATATGGTGAACGAAAACGAGTCCTGCAATAAATCCGGTGTTTCGGGGAGGGTCTTTTTGTCTTAAGTTGTATTAATTTCCTACTGCCGGACTTTCTTTCTTTCTTTTTTTCCTACTATTGTACAATTCAATTGTTCGTGTGGGTCCACGAATTTCCTGTCACGCCTTTCTGTCTTCCACCCTTATTTCCTTTTTCTTGTTTGACTTTAAGACGGTTTACTAAGTCATAATGGTTATCCTGTGAGGAGCCATGATATAAGAAAGCACGCCGATAAGCTAACGGTTCCGTAATTCCTAAAAGATGAGGATGAATTGTGGACCACAAATCCTCTTTCATAGATAATTACGACTTCATAAATGCGTGGAGGGGTTATTGAGAAGTGGATATGGCAAATTATTATATTCAAGGAAGGTCGCAAATAATCCTCGGAGATTATGATACATCAACGTACATAACACTTTTGAACAAAAAAGAGTACATAATAATAATTTTCTTTCTTTTATACATTAAAATACAAAAAAATGACCCACCCCGTCGATGTCAAAAATGGTGTAGTTGCACGATGGCCACCCGCAAGGCCAAAGTTTAACTCCCCACCTCGTCATTTGCGCAACTTACCTCATGGGAGGTGGGTCTCTGCGGGTCGCCCCGAGTTTATGCCGCCGGCAGCTGGCTATACAGTGCTTCCCGAGTCACAAAAAAAAAAATACAAAAAAATGATTTCCACCATCTATGTATTTAAGTTATTTCCAGCTCACCTACAAAAAGTCATCTGTTCAGTTAGTAATTATATGCTAATTATTTTGAGTCGAAGTCACTAAACAAGTAAAAGGTGAATGTAATTCACTCGGCTTGCGGTGCTTCATGGAGTTATTTTACTTTTTTTTTTTATTGTAAGTATGAAAAATATAATACGTCAATGGTGTCATTAATAGAAATGTATAATTACTTGTTTAGCAATGAAGCTGTTCAAATGATTATTTTTATATTGAATAGAACTATTATATATTGATGATGTTTTTCATTCTTGTCTTTTCTATTCCCTTATTCTTGTTTTAGTTGATTTCTTTTTCTTAATTTAAAAAATCTCCACCGAGTGGCATTCGCGAATTTCTCAGGCAACCGGTCGAAAGAGGCATCAATTTACTAATAGGAAGTGTCACGGGTTATCAATGTGCAAGTCAAAACTTTTTCATGAAATACAAAATTCGATTAACAGCCATCTGATGTGAATTTGAATGAATTTTTCAAATGATTAGTGCAAAGCTATCTTCCTCTTACTCGTTGGCTTATTAGGCTAAAGTATCAATATGATGATCTTAATAAGTGAAACTTGTGTGTTAGCTAGCCACAAAGTGCAACTACTTGTTATGAAGCACAGGCATGTTACTAGAGCTTTTGTGTTGTGTTGGACACGTTTGGACACACGGTCAACGTATGTTGGATTTTCTAGCACGTGGTCAATTCTTCTCGACATGTTTCGACATGCGTGTCCGAAAGAGAGGATCACTGAAGAAGAATATGAAGAGTGGAGGCGAGGGCAAGGGAGCGAAAGCGAGGCTGTGAGCGACAAAGAGGCTGTGACTGCTTGGGAGTGCCACAGGAAGAGAAGAGATCAAGCCGCGATTGCGATGGAAAGCTAGCGGCGAGGCTATGGCTGCAAAGGAAGAAGGGCTAGAGGGCTAGAGGCGAGGTGACAAGTGATTGTGATGAGGCAACTAGAGAGAGTAGAAATTGAGAGGAAGAGGGTTGCGTGAGGAGGAGGAGGTAGCAGCTAGGATTTGTGAGGGAGGATACTCAAAAAATTAAAAACATGATTTGATAGGACGTGATTCTTTCTTTCTGAAGGTGGGGTGAGCAAAAAGGTGTTCAATTTTCAAGAAATAAGGGCGCGTTTGGTAACGATTGTTCCCTGAGCGATTCGATAAGAACTGATTCTTTTTGATTCTGTTCCCGGGAACTGATTCTGAGTAAAAACACGTGTTTGGTAACTGTTCAAAATTTTTTATTCTGGAATAGAATTGCGTTTGGTACCGTATTAATTGATTCTGTTCCAAATTAATTTCTTTTGATTTTTAAATAAATTTTAAATAATTTATTTTGATTTTTAAATAAATTTTAAATAATTTCTTTACTTTTTACTTTTTTTTTTTTTTTTTCCTTTTTTTCCTTTTTTTCTTTTTTTTCTTTTTCTTTTTTCCCCTTTTTCCTATTCTTCTTCTTCTTCTTCTTCTTCTTCATTTGGCCGGTCGCCGGACCGGCGATCGGCCAACGAGGGGCGGCGACGCTCATCGGAGCGCCGCCGCCCTCGGCGAGGTCGGCCTTCGTCGGCCGAGCCTCGGCGCAGCTGGGCAAGGCAAGGCTCGCCTAGCCCCACCGAGGCTCGGCCTCGCCCCGGTGGCGAGGCCGAGCCTCGCCCGGCACCGGCGAGGCCGGCCTCGCCCGGCCTCGGCGAGCCTCGCCGATGGCTGGCGAGCCTCACCGGCGGTTGGGCGAGCCTCGCCGATGGCCACCGGAGCCTCGACCTCGCCGATCCGGGCGAGGCTCGCCTCGCCCGGGCGAGGCTCGACCTCACCCGGCCACCGGCGAGGCCGAGCCTCGCCCGGCCTGCCGGCGAGGCTCGCTCCGCCACCGGCGAGGCTTGCCCAGCCCGTCGGTGGCCAGTCGGCCTCGCCGTCTTTGGGCGAGGCCGGCTGGCCACCGGCGGGCCGGGCCTCGCCCGGATCCGGCGAGGCCGAGCCTCGCCGGTGGCTGGGCTTGCCTCCGGCGAGCTCGCCGGACCTCGCCCGGCTCGGCGAGCCTCCGGCGATCTCGCCGGACCGGGCGGCGCGGGGCCGGGACCGGCGGCCGGCGGCGCGGCGGCGGCGGCGGCGGCGGCGGCGGCGGCGGCGGCGGGGCGGCGGACGGCGGCGGGTGATGGCGAATGGCAACCGAGATGATGAAAGGAAGAACAAGGTTTTACCGTTTTGATTCTTTTTCGATTCTCGGACGAGAATCAAATTTTTTTGATTCTCAAATCTTGTCCAAAATTGTTCCGGGAACAAAAAATTTACCAAACGCGATTCTCGTCCCAAACCGATTCAGGAACAAAAAATCGGAATGCGCACTTTGTTGGGCAAGTTGCCAAACAGGCCCTAAGTGACAGGTTGGGGAGGGGGAGAAGAAACGAGGGAAGGATTGAGAAACCAGAGAAGCGTAATAAATTTGGGGGTGAGCATTGGGGGAGGACCCCGGAGACTTTTTTTTTTTTTTTTATCAGAAAAATAAATAATGGAGGCTAGAAAATCATTTCAAAAAATAAAAGTACTAAATGTTTAATAATTATAGAAAATCATTAATTTATATAAATAAGTTAATTTTAACTTATTGTTAGTCATTAGTTTCATCAATAATTTTTGTTAGAGTTAAAAACATGTCCCGAACATAGATACACATTAACTATGTCTTTCGAATTTCCTATAGATAGATTTATGTGTAAATTCATTGTAGGCTCTTTTTTATTATTTATTTAGCTGTCAATTTGAATCAAATTAATTAAAAATAAAAATATTTATTTAATATACAACGTGTTCTAATGTGTAAAAATTCTCTATTTTTGATAAATGACGTGTTGGTGTGTTGGGTCGTGTCGCGTGTCCGTGCTACATAGATTATGTGCAAGCATTACAATTACGGGTGTGCAAAAGAATCATAAATCGCTTGAAATCGGATTAGACCAAACCATAATTGGCAATTCCTAAGGGAGTTGGTCCAATTCTCAATTCCAATTATTGGAACTAGTGGGTATCGGTTTGATTATCGATTTTAGGTGTGGAACTATCCACCTGCCCACCGGATTTGACCGATAATATATAGATGTTTAATTTGTAAGAAAGATTTCGAAACAAAAAATTTAAGAAAAATGAAAATCCTAAAATTTTTAATTTGAAGCTCAATACCCATTAATTGACTACTCATCTCATCTCACTCATAACTTGTTTGAGTCGTCTCTCTATCCCTCACTTATGATCTCCACTTTCGAGCTTAACATCTATCGACTCACGGCCTCAACTCTCAACTTTTAATATAAGTTTTATCTTTAAATAATATTGCAATTAAGAATAGGTATGTTATTTGTTTTTTGCTTTACTTTGGCTTGTGTAAAATTTTTGGTGAAGTTTGGCGGGATTGGTTCCATTGACCCACCCGAGAACCGGATTGACCGGTGATCGATTTTCAGGTGGATTTATGAAACCAACGGATGATTTCCAATTCTAATTTTCTTGAAACAGTCCTTAGTGAATGGTTCTTGATTCTAAGGTGAAAACTAACCGTGGGGACTGTACTCACTCCTAATTGCAATTTGTGTGATATACACACGTGTTTGATATTATTATTATCCCAACTAGGTTCCTTCTTATTATTTTTATTGTTATTATATCTAACATTTTATTGATATTCTTACTTAGTTTGCGTCTAAAATTAAACGTAATTTTGCAGAAACCGAACAAGCCAGTCATAAGGTACCAAGCGACACTTTTTGTGGTTAATGGTTTATTCTCGTGCCAAAAAATGACAGACCATTATGTAATCATTTCCCTATGATTGATGTTTCCCAATACAATCATATCGTGAGTCTGGCGCGTTGTAATCATATGCCCGATTTCTTAATCGAAAGGGAAAATCATTTGTGATATTTAATTCAATATGTAATATCCACAGATTTTTGTTTATTCATTGTGATCCATAATTATTTAATGTTTTTTTTTTTTTTTTTTGGGTAAGAAGTAAGAATAATATAGCTAAAGAACCAAGGAGTTACAAAGAGGCAAAACAGACAAGTGACTCCAAACATGCACTCAAATTGACACAGGCGTCAGACTGAGTGGACGAGAGGCGAGGGCTGAATAGCCAAAAAGGAGACAAAAGCAGCAAAAGGCCATACACGACAACCAAAGAAATAAAAGGAACAGGCAAACGCCAAGAGCCCAGGAACCACAGCTTGCCAAGTCAAGGAGCATGTGGAGGGGAATAATCCGGCAACAACCGAAACGGAGGCAGAAACACCCTTGGGAAGGGAGAGCAGGACACATTTTCAATAACAGCAGCATCTCACAGCGCAAGGGAGACAGGCCAGGATGGAGACCTTATTCAAAGATTGCAGGGTGGATTCCCCAGCACATTTGGAGCCTTCGGTTACACGGATTATCCGGAACTCTTGAGAATGTGAAGGCTCTATCTTTGATAGCTTTCCGAAGTTGATCTTTGAGAGCGGGCATGAATAGGCTTTGATTCTGAAAGATGATATTATTTCGCTCCTTCCATATAAGGTAGCACAGGGCAGCAAATGCAAAGCGAGCAATGGAATGGTGGAAGGACGAGTCCAAGAGATGGCTGACCATCCACAGTAGATTCTCCTTCCAAGGACCATTTCACCAACTCAAATTACATTTAGAAGCCTAGAAAGAAGTCAACATACCCGTAATTGAGCAACCAAAGTATAAGTGGTCGATTGAGTCTGGCCTACTTGAGCAGAAGGCACAGGAAACATCCGGGATCCTCCCATACGACAGAAGCAAAACCTGGGTTGGCAATCTATTCCGAGTGGTCAGCCATAGATGGGTCTGATAACGCGGGGGAAGAGTGAAGCTCCAAACAAATCGAGACCAGTTAACCAAGGAGCCCCTAGCTCAAAGCATAGTCCATGCAGAAGCAGTAGAGAACTGACCTGAAGAGTGGCCAAGCCACACTAGACGGTCATCATGGCTGTTGAGGTTGGGGAGAGGATCATCCCAAGTATGGATAGCAACAGCTACATTAGACGGGATAGACAGGGCAGCAATACCCGTAGCAACGGAAGCATTCCAAGGGATACAAGATCGATATATGTCACGATCCGAGAATAACTTGTTGAATGGACCATGAGGGTGCCAGGTATCAAACCAGAAAGAAGCCGATAACCCATTACCAATGTTCCAGGCAAAATAACTCTGAATCAATTCACGCAGGCCAAAGAGTTTCTTCCAAGACCAAGAACAAACGGTCGGCCTAGGCGCAATCCAGAAATTCTTGTGTTTTAAGAAGACTGAATGGATCCATTTGATCCAGAGCGATTCCTTATCAGAGAAAAGCAGCCATATGTGTTTAGTCATGGCAGCATAATTACTAACTCGAAGTGAACGAATACCTAATCCTCCTTCCGCTTTAGGAAGATAGACTTCTTCCCAAGAAACTCTAGTACCACTAGATCCAAGGTTCGGGCCACGCCAGAGAAATTGGCAAAAAATATGCTCAATTCGATTAATAACTGAGGAGGGGAGGATAAAAACCGAAGACCAGTACACCTGAATGGAATGGAGAACAGATCTAATAAGTTGGAGTCTCCCAGCAGATGAAAGGAAGTGGTTAGTCCATGACTGAACTCTCTTCATTATAGTATCCACCAGAGATACACAATCTTCCTTGCCTAATCTTGATGAAATTATGGGGACGCCAAGGTACCGAAAAGGCAAGGATCCAAGGTTGAATCCCGATGCATTATCCATGGCACTCTTCAAAGACTCAGGCCCCCCCAGAAATAAAAATTTCACTCTTATTAAGATTGGGGATGAGACCAGACCAGGCATCAAAAGTGTTTACTCCATCCATTAGAAGATGTAGAGACGGCATGTTTGCTTCCGAGAAGAGCAGCACATCGTCATCGAAGAATAAATGGGACAACTTGGAGGGTTTACAACGCCAGAAGAACTGAAATCCAGGTTTGCAGGTGCGGGCATTAATAATGCCAGTGAAAACTTCCATTACAAGAGTAAAGATATATGGGGAAACAGGGTCCCCCTGTCGTATGCCTCTCCCACTAGGGAAAAAACCATGCAAATCGCCGTTTAAAGCTATAGAGAACTTGGGGGTTCTAATGCATGTCATAATTCGATCAATAAATGTGGGAGGGAAGCCAAATGCTTGGAGAGTCAACTCAATAAACTTCCAATCAACTGAGTCATAAGCTTTAGAGAAATCAACCTTAATAATGTTCTTTGGAAAGTACGGCTCATGGTGGAAGTGAGCAAATAACTCTTGAACAAGCATGATATTATCATTTATCCTCCTCCCTTTAACAAAAGCGTTAGGGGGGGACTAATTATAGATGGGAGAACAGAAGCTAACCTGTTGGCTAACAGCTTTGTGATACACTTGTATACAGTGTTGCAACAAGCAATAGGACGGAAGTCATTTACCGTGGAGGCATTGGGAGACTTCGGGACCAAAGTCAGAATAGTGGTGTTGATCTCACGAAGTAGCTGACCCGTAGAGAAGAACTCCTGAATTGCCAATATAACGGAAGGACCTACAATATCCCACGACCGCTTGAAGAAATCAACATTAAATCCATCCGGGCCAGGGGCTTTTCCGGTGGCCAAGGAAAACAAAGTAGATCGGATTTCTTCATCAGTGAATGGCTGAGAGATGGCTTGGATCTGATTATCATCGAGTGTAGAAGCCATACTCGCACGAATCTCATCAACAGACGGAACGGCGGAGGGGGTAACGGTTGACAGCAGATTTTGAAAGTGATCAACAAAGAGTTGCTGCACTTCAGCTTCATCAGTAATTACATTAGTACCATCACAAATTGAGAGAATTCTATTCTGGAGATGGCCTCGCTTCACCGAATGGTGGAAGAACTTGGTGTTTAAGTCGCATTCTTTAAGCCATCTGACCCTTGACTTTTGTCTGTAGAAAGATTCTTCCTTGAGGCGAAGGTCAGAAAAGACACGGAGGTGGTCCTTTTCCGCATCAGCTAGGGCTTGATTATGAGGGTCAAACTGAATAGCGTCCTGAGCTTCCACGAGAAGGCGTCTGGCGTCAGAAGTTCTAGCCGAAATATCAGAGTAAGCCTCCATGTTTAATAGCTTGAGTCTGCGTTTGAGGGACCTAAGCTTACTACAGAGGACAAACATAGGTGTACCAGAGATACGCAGCTCCTAGATTTGTCGAACCAACTCAAAGAAATTGGGGTGTGACATCCATAAATTGAAAAACTTGAAGGGTTTGCGCGAGCTAGGAACAGGGAGAATCCTGACCACCATAGGAGAGTGATCAGACACTCCAGGGGCGAGAAAGTTGGCTTCCGAATAGGAGAAGGTCGAGATCCAAGCTGCATTAGTAAGAACTCTGTCTATCTTCCTTTGCCTTCGATTAGGACCAGAAGAAGTAGACCAAGTAAACATGTTACCCACAAAACGAAGATCATCTAGACCAGCTTGGATGAGGCAATCTCCGAAATCTTCAAAGGCTGGAATCTAGTAATTGGAACTATATGCTCTGTCGGAAGCATAACAAATGGCATTGAAGTCACCAGCAACAATCCATGGGATGTCCAGACAAATGGAACTAGTGGATATCATATCATTCCAAAGCGGTCTTCTCAAGACAAAAGAATGCTCCGCATAGACCACCGAAAGATTAAAAGCAACACCAGAAATAAAACACTCCAACCGGCCATGAATGGCCTGAGCAGTACAAGCTGAGGTGCAAAAAGAAGCGGCTTGGGGGTTCCAACCCACCCAAATACGACCCCTGATGGAATAAGAGTAATTTGTAGACCAAGACCACCTAGGAAGAAGGGAAGCCGAAACAGGGGAATGGGCAGCAGGGGATATTTTAGTCTCCAAAATACCAATACGGCGGGGCGATTAGTCCTCACAAAATTCCTAATCTCGGCTTGTTTGAGGGCTTGTCCAAGACCCCTAATATTCTAAACACCAAAAAACATAGTATGGAGATAGAAGGATTACCTTCTCTTGCCACCTTGTTTCCTCGCCGAGGGTGGCATAAGCTTCGGGCCAACAGGAATACTCACCTCTGCAGATTCAGAGCGGAGGATTCCTTTTTGACGAACAGGGGCCTCCTGATTGACCTTCGGAGGGGGAGTTTTATCGCGTTCCTCCGGTATGGACGAGGGCACCTTACATGGGGAAACATATTCACCATCATCAAAGCTGATAACTTCAAGATCTTCATCTGAAGGTGCAGACTTATTCGAGACAAGGGAAGCCTGTCCTTGCATCACAGCAGTAGATCCCGGGTCAATAGAGGTGCCAGGGAGCAGATCAAAGGAAGGATGATGATCCTCCTGCCTGGTTAACTCTGGTTGCCCATGAAGGGCCATCGAAGTCTGAGGCAACGGATCTCCAATCTGATTTCCATCAGAACGGGGGGACTTGGGATGATTCGGAACCGGACCATTCATCAGGCCATCGTTCGCAGGCACTGGGGTGTGCTTATTGCGTTTACCACACACTTCATGCCATTCATTTGGATGAGGGACAGGGGCTTTCGGGACTGAGGGACCAGCTTTAGAAGGACCTGAAGAATTGGGGGCAGGACATCTATGGCCAAACGAAGAGCAGGTTGGACAAAGTGTTGGGATCCACTCATATTGGACTGTTACTAATCTAAGCTCACCCTTCATCATAAACTCTATAACTTCAGGGAAGGAGTTAGATGTATCAATTTCTATACAGACTCGAGCAAAAGCTACCATTGCCATCTGTTCTGTTCGATTATCAACAAATAAGGGCTTACCAATACCACTTGCCGAAAACCGATCCCGGCGGACCATAGAGCCACAGGGATGTTCCTGAGACGAATCCAGATGGGGACAGTATTATGAGTTGATTTCTTGAGCTCCAACATAGGGTGCCATTGTTGCAGGATCAAGGGGATTTTAGCTACTGTAATCGGGACACCATCCAAGACTTTCCTCCTGAATTCACCATTTGGAATGTGAAAGAAGTAAAAACCAAGGTCAACAGCAATGACTTCGACCAAGTGATGACCCCAGGCATTCTTGAGGGCGTCCTCCGTTAGCTGGAAGGGTAGGCGCTTACCAATGTAGTATCCAACTAGACATTCCTCCCATTTCGGGTGAGTAGATTCCAGGATCTCCTCTGGCATCTGCAGAATTTTAGAGTTCTCAATTGTGCCGGAGGAACAAAGGATAAACCATAGCCTTTAGTTGCCGAATGGGTTACAACAGCCTAGGAGCGAGCGGGGGAGTTTCCTTCACAGGGGGACCTGTACATTCGGAGATGGCTTCTCCGGCGCCTTAGTCGGGGCATTCGAATGCCCTTTGGCCTCTCGACCGTGTAGAGCAGGGATGGAAGATTCAGTGTCACGGCTGAAAGAGATTTTCTTATCCTTTCGATTAAGACCAGAGGAGGCGTTATCACGCCCAACAACATTTAGCCGAGCAGGAAAACCCAGCAGAGGTCGAGCCCTTCTAGCCCTACTTCGTCCCCTGCTTCGTGATCGCCTAGAATGGCCGCAAGGTCCTCTAAGAGCCGAGGAGTACCGCATAACAGGGTTACGAGCGGGCGTGGGGGAGTGAGGGTGCTCAATCGGAGCAACAACATGGGCTTTACCCCGGTTATCTTCCGCTACCTTAGAGGAAGACGCCATTCGGAAAGAGCGAACCCATAATTTGAGCCCTAAGAACTCAGATCCGAAAATCCAGATGAGGAAGACATACCAGGGAAAATCGTTCGGTAGAAGACATGATCGGTTGTAGAGGAATGTTGTCTCCAAGAATGGGCGCAATCGGCCGGCCAGAACGGCCGAAAACGGGAGACGCACAGGCGGTGAACAGTAATCGCGCAAAACTAGTCGAGAGCTTTACTTCCATGTTAATTATTTAATGTTGTTCTTCATTAATTTAAGTTAATGGTATATACCAACATGACTTCCAATCCATAAGTTTGAATGGTGGATGAAAAAAAACAATCGTGTGTGTATTATCTGGTTAAAATATCCATCTTAAAATAAAATATAATGATCCACGTCGTCATATAATGATGCATACATTAACACCTCAATTTTCTCTTTCCTTTTCTAAAGTAGCTCAATCAAATGATAGACTCGTAGACTTGTCATTTTTGGGAAGTTCAACTCAATATGTAATATTGCATGCTATCAAAGAATAATGATTTGTTGTTTGAATAAGTAGAATGAGTTCATTGAATATTTATCATTAGTTCATAAATCAAATTGAAACAAACTGATCATCGCATATTGAGAGCATAGTTGAGAGTATCTTTCATTTTCTTAATTCATGGTTAGGGGCTCTCGATGTGACAATTTCTTAACTTGTTATTCATTTTTCTTTTAACAAGCAATATATCTCCCTTTGTTTATTAGTTTGTAAGATTTCTCTCGTCCTTCTATTTCATTTGCACTCAATTTCATTGACGGAAGTCAACCATGATAATCATTTGAATTGTTATTTCATCGACGGAGGAAGTCAACTATGATAATCATTGTGATTATAATTCATGTTGATAATTTGAGTGATGCTTTTATCCTCCCATTCACGATACGGATCATACATCAGTTCACGTAAGCAAGCCTATTATCTAAAATCTTAAATTGCCAAGTTGACTTTTAAAAGTTGGGTTCCACGAAAAAACATTTTTCTTTTCCCGAACTCCACTGTTTTCCTATTTTATCCACACACAAAAAAATAAAATTTATTGGGCCGCGGATAAACCGTTAAATCGGATCTCACGGCCCGGTCCGATTCCAATCCCGTTGTCCGCTGGGCCATGTCCCCGTCACGTGTCGCCTACCTTCCTGTCGAAGTTACCAAGACCGAAACTTGAACCGAGGAATCTCGCCGACCGCGTATGTCGGTCCGACTCGCTAGTCAAAGCAGCAAAAGTAACCCTCAAGCGTTCCGACGCGACACAGGAAAATCGTCGACCGTGATTGCCGCCGAGACTTTTTTACAGTTCATCGAGAGATAACAATAGAACGCCGGACTAGCGCATTTGTGAAGGCGATGCTTTAGCCCCGGCGT
This sequence comes from Eucalyptus grandis, assembly GCF_016545825.1. NCBI lineage: Eukaryota > Viridiplantae > Streptophyta > Magnoliopsida > Myrtales > Myrtaceae > Eucalyptus > Eucalyptus grandis. The sequence goes on from NC_052620.1 coordinate 28,012,102, forward strand.
AGCTCCTCCATGCGCGCGGCTAGGTTGCCGCGTGTCTCCGTCAGACGCTCGCCATCTTCACTACCCAATTCGCATCCGGACCTCCATTCCCGTCCGCCGCCTTCGCTGGGTAAGCCTCGTCTGCTCCCTTTCTGAAGGGCGAAGTTCGCTTTGCCGTCCATGTGTTTGCGAGATTTCCTCAACGGGCTTGGGGCCGCAGGGACTTCCCCGGGCGGCACTTCGAGATCGAGCGAGGCGGTCTCGCCCACGGTCAATCTCAGCCGGGAGTACACGCTCGCTCTCCAGACCAGTTCCTATAACGAGGTTCGCTCCACGATTTACGTCCTCGAGTGCAGTCCGGGCGAGCAGGAGCTGCATTTTCAAGGGCGGGATGGTAGCGAGTCGACCCAGGAGCGGGTGCTGCATCGCGTTCTGCAACCGAATAGGGAATCCGTGGGGGAGGCGCTCGGGCAGGCCAAGGACAATGCGCTTACCCGATTAGTCTCTTCATACTTCGACCACAGCGAGAACACGTCCGTCCTCTGCCTTCTGCTTTACCAAAGCGTGCGCCGCGCCCGCTTCATGTACTCTCCTCTTGTCGAGCTCCTCGAAGTGCTTCCTCTTGATGCGGATTCTTTTACCCAATCACAGTGCAATAGGGTTTATGAAGTCTTTGTCCAATTCGATCGCCATGACAACCCCTTCCCTTCCCCTGACTCCCATAACTTCAGCGAAATGCGTAGCTGCTTTTCGGAGCTAAAGCAACAGCTGGACCATAGACTACAGAAGTCCAAATCAAGAGTTAAATTTGTTCGCCATGCCATCACAGGGTCTGCGATTTGTCTCTGCGGCACTGTGGTTGCTGCTGTTGTATCTGTCATTGGTGTCACGGCCCATGCACTCATTGCATTTGTTAGTGCTCCATGCTTGATGGCATATCTTCCACAGGACAAGTTCTCAAAGAAAGAGCTCGCCCATGCTGCTCAACTTGATGCTGCTGCCAAGGGTACTTATGTTCTCAACAATGACTTGGACACTATTGATCGTCTTGTCGACCGTTTGTATGCCGCTGTAGAGGATGACAAACTATTGATCCGGATTGGATTGGAGAGAGGCACGGATAACAATCCCATACTAGAGGTCGTGAAACATCTCCGCAAGAACAACGCCAAGTTCCTTGTTGAACTAAAGGAACTCGAGGATCACATATACCTATGCTTCAACATGATCAACAGGGCTAGAAAACTTCTCCTTGAAGAGATTACCTTCCATAGTTCTATTGCTTCCTGACCATTTACTTACATGATATGAGCAAGGACTAATTGGATTGTACATTTGTACTGATTTAATTGGGCGAAGTCTCTGCCTGCTGACAGCTGGTAGTCGTGAATGATACAAAAGTAATAACGGGATGTCAAAGTATTGTTTATGTATTTACACCTCCATATGTGCCAAATTTTTATTACTTGGTGATTGGAGGTGTTTCTTAGCTATTACTGGAGCAAGGAATACTCAGCTTTATCTTGAGTTGTATATATTGCTGATAATTTAGATGTTGATTACAGCTTGGTGGGACTGCTATTGGCCACTGTTGTTGTATTATAATCATGTTTTAGTCGCATCTTATCCATTTTTATGAATCATTTTAGTAGCACATTAGAATCTTATGCCACTTATCAATCAATTAATGCACGGTTCTTATGTTTTTTACCACTGTCGTGACCTGGTAGAACTCTCTCTCTCTCTCTCTCTCTCTGATTTACACCGTTTGCTGTGCACTCATGTTTATGTATGTCCTTTTTGTGTCTTCTTCGGCCAGCATTTTCCATGTATGCCTGACTTTGGTGGACATCCTGCATAATGATATGCTGGTTTTCTTCTTGATTCTCTTGCTCTCAGAATCTTAGAGGCAATACTGTACCCACAAAGTGTAGCCACTATGGTTCACTCAGCTGACTATATCCCCTCAGAAATAACGTAAATGTGGGTAGTGGCTATGGTCCTGGATTCCATGTAAAGAACGAGTCTTTGTTTTCTTTCGTTCTTTAGAACGAACTCTGGTTCTTTATTCTTTAAATGGGATCATGCCATGTTTAAAATATTAGACTTGCTCATTCAGAAGGTCCACTTTCAACAACTCTTTTGGCAAAATGTTCTCTGCATGTGCGTGTGTGTGTGTTGGGAAATGGCGTGCACTGCTGGACTTATACAGTCCTAAAAGGCACCCGCATCTCATGCTGTTGCTACAAGATTGAAGCTGTTCTTTTTCCATCTGATGGCGTTTAGTTCATTTAAAGTTCTCCATATTTTCACTATTGATGCTGTTATTTCCCTGGCAAGCTCTCCTGATAATCTAGCACATTGTTGCTTCTTCTCTTCTAAAACTGCAATGTTTATCCTAATGTAGTGTCCATATGGTTGAGCACTCAAGCCTACACAGCAATGAATAGGTTATATGCACACTGCTTTCGCTCTGGACCCCTTTTACTCGCTGGTTTTTGGTGTATCTCATCTTTGAAGGAGGCTTGGGTTTGTCTGTTGTGGCTTGTGCCAAACCTTAGTCTGAAGTTCAGCTTCAAGGTTTTCTTGAGAAACTTATGCATCCTACAGGATGCCAGGAAGCTTGCTTGGCTAGCAGCCCACATGGTCTATCCCTTATATTCCGCGAGATATCGATTCAGCAGCTATTCTTCTTGCTTGATGGGGTTTAAAAGCAGAAGTATGTTATGTCGCCCCTTACAGTTCGTAAACATTGGAATTCAAGGATATATTTTCAAATGCATAACAAATAAATGGTCTGTTTCTCCCAAGTAATGTAAAACGATGCATATTAGATTTTTTTCCTTGTTTTTCTTGGACCTCTTTCAGGCTCTTGCTCGTCTATTTCCTGAAGCAGTGAACATTATTCAATGATAAAAGTTTTTAGTAGAGCTTATAAAAAGACCATGGGTCTTTCGCATTCTTCTTGATTTTCCGCTTAATTGGGCTTATCAGGTTTTGCTTTTGGTACACTTCGAAAGTTAATGTTAGTACTTTGCTTAATCTTAGATCACTTAAGAAAAGTAATGAATTGAAAATATACACCATACGCATTCTAGTTACACTTTTAGTATAGCTGTTTAAATATATCCAATAATGCAGTGGTTTAATGTTATATTCTATTGAGTCTTTTGTTGGGCATTTGTATTGTCGATTAACATGGGTTTTTTTATCCAATAAACGTGGGGGGTGCCATCGAGTGTTTCGACGCAACACGGTGAACTCCGTCAATGGTCATCGCCGAGACTTTTTACAGTTCCCTTCCTCGGTGATCGACAGATGATGAAGCGCCGGATGAGCGCATTTGGGAAGGCAGTAATTTAGCCCGGCGTGGCTCCTCCATGCGCCGGGAATGTCGCCGTGTCTCTCCGTCAAACGCTCTTCATCTTCACTACCCAATTCGCACCTGGAACGGGACCTCCATTCTCATCCACCGCCGTCACTGGGTAAGTCTCATCTACTCCCTTTTTCGGAGGGTGGGTTCGCTTTGCCGTCGATGTGTTTGCGAAATTGCCTCAACGGACTTGGAGCTGCAGGGACTTCGCCAGGCGGCACTTCAAGATCGAACCAGGCGGTCTCGCCCACGTTCAATCTCAGCCAGGAGTACGCTCTCGCTCTTCAGACCGATTCCTATAACGAGATTCGCTCGGCACTTTACGATCTTGAATGCAGTGAGGAAGTTTGGAGCGAGTCGACCCAGGAGCGGGTGCTGCTTCGCGTTCTGCAACCGAATAGGGAATGCGTGGGGGAGGCGCTCAGGCAGGCCAAGGACAATGCGCTTACCCGATTAGTCTCTGCATACTTTGACCACAGCGAGAAAATATCCAACCTCTGCCTTTCGCTTTACCGAAAAGTGCACGTCGCCAGTGTCATGTACTCTCCTCTTAAGGATCTCCTCGAAGTGCTTCCTCTTGATGCGGATTTGTTTACAAAATCACATTGCGACAGGGTTTATGATGTCTTTGTCCAATTTGACCGCCATGACAACCCCTTACCTTCCCCTGACTCCCATTACTTCAGCGATGTTCGTAATTGCTTTTCACAGCTAGAACAACAGCTGGGCCATAGATGTCGGAAGTCCAAATCGAGAGTTAAATTTGTTCGCCGTGCCATTGCAGGGTCTGCACTTTGTCTCTTTGGCACTGTAGTTGCTGCTGTTGCATCTGCCATTGGTGTCACAGCCCATGCTCTCATTGCATTTGTTAGTGCTCCATGCTTGACGATGTATCTTCCACATGACAAATTCTTAAAGAAAGAGCTTTCCAATGTTGCTCAACTTGATGCTGCTGGCAAGGGTTGTGCTCTCAGGCATGACTTGGACAGTATTCATATGCTTGTCAATGGTTTGCATTCTGCTATAGAGAGTCACAGAAAATCGATCCGGGATCGATTGGAGAGAGGCACGGATAAAAATCCGATACTAGATGTGGTGGAAAAGCTCCGCAAGGACCATGATAAGTTCCTTCCTCTGCTAGATGATCTCAAAAATCATATAGGCCTATGCTTGAAGTATGTTAACGGGGGCAGAAAATTTCTCCTTGAAGAGATTACCTTCCATCGTTCTATTGCTTCCTGACCATTTTAGTTACATGATGCGAGCAAGTATTAATTGCTGTGTACATTCATGAAAATTATTCTCTGATTAGTTGGGCAAAGAAAAATACTCTGCCTGCTGACAGCTGACTGTTGTGAACAATACAAATAGTACAAGCAGGGTATCACAGTACTGTTAGTGTATTATATTTGCCAATTTTTTTATTGGGATTGGAGTTGTTTCTTCATCATTGCTGGAGCCAGGGATGCTTGCTTTTTATTGAGTTGTATATAGTGCTGATGGTTCAGATGTTGATTAGAGCTTCACAGGACTGCTTGTTGTATTAGAATCATTTTTTAGTAGCAAGCATTAGAATCTTAGCCCTTTTTACGAATCAGTTAATGCACGGTTCTTATATTTCTCACCATTGACATGACCTGGTAGAATTGCTTCTCTCTCTCTCTCTCTCTCTCTGACTTACCCTGTTTGCCATCTGCACAACTTTTATGTTTGTCCTTGCTGTGTCTTCTTTGCCCAGCATTCTCCATGCATGTCTCTCATCGGTAGACATCCTGAATGATCCATGTGCTGTTTTTTTTCCCTGATTCTCATCCTCTCAAAATCTTAGAGGCGATGTTATACCCATGAAGTGCGGCCGTTATGGTTCATTCAGCTGGCTGTCCCTCAGAAATCGTGTGATCAAGGTTAGTGGTGTCTATGGTCTTGGATCCCATGTAAAGAGCTAGTGTTTACTTTCTTTCGTTCTTTTAGAACAAACTCCTGTCCTATATTCTCATAATGGTCCACTCTGGACAACTCTTTTGGCAAAATGTTCTGCGTGCGCATGTTAAATGGCGTGCACTGCTGGACTCATGCAGTCCTGAAAAGCTTCTGCATTTTATGCCGCTGCTACAAGATTTTAGCTGCTCTCGTTTCATCCAATGGCATTCTGGTCATTTGAAATTCTCTGTGTTTTCACAGTTGATGTTGTTATCGTTCTTGCAAACTCTACAGATAATCTAGCACTTAGTTCGTTCTTCTCTTCTAAAATTGCAGTGCTTATTGCTGATGTGGTGTCCATATGGTTAGGCACTTAGGTCTACACAGCAATTAACTGGTTATATGTGCACTGCTTTTTCACTGGACCCCTGTCACTAGCTGGTTTTTGGTCATTTTTGAAGGAGAGGTTGGGTTGGTCTGCCGTGGCTTGCGACCAACCTTCCTCTGAAGTTCAGCTTCAAAGTTGTCTTGAGAAACTAATGCATCATACATGATATCGGAAAGCTTGCTCGGCAAGCATCCTGCATGGTCTTTCGCTTATATTCTGCGAGATATCAATTTTTTTTTTTTTTTGGTTGAATAACCAATTCAGCAGCTGTTGTTCTTGCTTGATGGGGTTTAAAGAGGAAAAAGTATGTTATGTTACCCCTTTCGGGAACATTGGAATTCAAGAACATATATATGACAAATAATTTGTCTGTTTCTTCAAAGTAATATAAACGTTGCATCTTAGATCTTTTTCCTTGTTTTCTCTTGGACCTCTTTTGGGCTCTTGCTCGTCTTCTAACTATTTCCTAATTTAGTGAACATTATTCAATGATAAAAGTTTTTTGTAGAGCTTACTAAAAGACCCATGCTTCTTGATTTTCCGCTTAATCGGGCTTAGTAGGTTCTGTCTTCGGTATCCTTTGAAAGTTAATGCTAGTACTTTGCTTAATCTCAAATCACTTTGGAAAAATAATGAATTGAAACTAGGGGTGAGCATCGGGAACGTCAGAATCGGGATTGCTCGGACCGGATTGAATCGGCCGGTTTTAGGTGGTTCTTAAAGAGGGCAGTCTGGTTCCTAGTTCCCGCTTTTGAAACTAGTGGTCGGTTGGTCTGGTTCCTAGTTTCAAGGTGGGAACCGGACCGAATTGGTTAATTTTTTTTTTTATATATATAATATTTTAAAATTTATTAAGAAACAAACCTTAATTTCTCTCAATTTCTCCCATTTTTTACTTTATTTTTGGCCCAAAAAATAAATTTACATGATTGGACCAGATTAGTCAGTCGGTCCAATTTTCGGTCCCAGGTTCTGGGAACCGATCCTCCTAATTTGATTCCGGTTCCACTTTGGAATTGGACCGGACCGGGAATCGATTAGTCTAACTGAAACTATACACCATAAACATCTCTAACATACAATTTTAGTATAGCTATTTAAATATATCTAAAATAACTAAGGCTTGATAATGTAATGGACTGAGTATATATTTTCGAGTCTTTTGTCGGGTATTTGTATTATTAATTTACATAGATTATTTTATCCAATATATCTGGGTGGGACCATCGTGGGTTTCGACGTCCATAGCGATTGCCGATGACTTTTTATGGTTCCCATCCTCAGTCCGATCAACAGATGATGATGAAGCGCCGAATCAGCGCAATTGGGAAGGCAGTGCTTCAGCCCGGCGTAGCTCCTCCATGCGCGTGGAATGTTGCCGTGTCTCTCCGTCAAACGCTCTCCATCTTCGCTACCCAATTCGCATCCGAGCAGGACCTCCATTCCCATCCACCGCCGTCAACGGGTAATTCTCGAATGCTTTCTTTTTCGAAGGGTGAGTTCGCTTTGCCGTCGTTGTGTTTGCGAAATTGCCTCACCGGACTTGGTGCTGCAGGGACTTCGCCGGACGGGGCGTCAAGATCGAGCCAGGCGGTCTCGCCCACTTTCGATCTACGCCGGGAGTACACGCTCTCTCTTCAAACCAGTTCTTATAACGAGATTCGCTCCGTGATTTACGTTGAAGGATGCAGTCAGGAAGAGCAGGAAGTGGATCTTCAAGAGCAAGAAGGCAGCGGGTCGACCCAGGAGTGGGTGCTGCATCGCGTTCTGCAACCGAATAGGGAATCCGTGGGGGTGGCACTCAGGCACGCCAAGGACAATAAGCTTACCCGATTGGTCTCTTCATACTTCGACCACAGCGAGAACACGTCCAAATTCTGCCTTTTGATTTGCCAAAGTGTGTGCCGCGCCCGCGACATGTACTCTCCTCTTGTTGAGCTTCTCGAAGTCCTTCCTCTCGATGCGGATTCATGTAGTCAATCACAGTGCAACACGGTTCATGAAGTCTTTGTCCAATTTGACTGCCTCGACAACCCCTTCGATTCAGTCGGCTCCAGTGACTTCAGCGAAATGTGTAGCGGCTTTTCAGAGCTCAAGCAACAGCTGCACCGTAGACTACTGAAGTCCAAATCAAGAGTTAAATTTGTTCGCCCTGCCATTGCAGGGTCTGCACTTTGTCTCATCGGTACTGCAGTTGCTGCTGTTGCGTCTGCCATTGGTGTCACAGCCCATGCACTCATTGCATTTGTTAGTGCTCCATGCTTGATGGTGTATCTTCCACGTGACAAATTCTCAAAGAAAGAGCTTGCCAATGCTGCTCAACTTGATGCTGCTGCCAGGGGTTGTGTTCTCAGCCATGACTTGGACACTATCGATCGCCTTGTCAATCGTCTGCATTCTGCTGTGGAGCATGACAGACAATCGATCCAGATTGGATTGGAGAGAGGCAAGGATAAAAATCTCATACTAGGGGTGGTGCAAGAGCTCCGCAAGGACCATGCTAAGTTCCTTGATGGTCTAAAGGAACTCGAGGATCGCATATGCCTATGCTTCAACATGGTCAACAGGGCCAGAAAACTTCTCCTTGAAGAGATTACCTCCCATAGTTCTATTGTTTCCTGACCATTTACTTACATGATATGAGAAAGTACTAATTGAATTGTACATTCGTACTGATTTAATTGGGCAAGGTCCCTGCCTGCTAACAGCTGATGGTTGTGAACAATACAAAAGTAATAGCGGGATGTCACAGTATTGTTTATGTATTTCCCCTCTATATGTGCAAATTTTTTTTTACTTGGTGACTGGAGGCGTTTCTTAGTCGTTGCTGAAGCGACGGATGCTCAGCTTTATCTTGAGATGTATATAGTGCTAATAATTTAGATGTTGATTATAGCTTTGCAGGACTGCTATTGGCCGTTCTTGTTTATTAGAATCATCTCTTTAGTAGCATCTTATCCTTTTTTTTAAATCATTTTAGTAGCAATGTATTAGAATCTTATCTATACTTTTGAATCAATTAATGCACGGTTCTTATGTTTTTTTTACCATTGTCGTGACCTGGTAGAATTCTCTCTGTCTCTCTCTGTCTCACTCTCTCAAAATCTTAAGGGCGATGCTATACCCACGAAGTGCAGCCATTCAGCTGACTGTCCCTCAGAAATTACGTAAACGTGGGTAGTGGCTGTGGCCTTGGATTCCTTGTAAAGAACAAGCCTTTTTTTTTTTCGTTCTTTCAGAATGAACTCTGGTTCTTTATTCTTATAATGGGATCATGCCATGTTTGAACTGCTTGGCATGTTCATTCTGAAGGTCCACTCTGGACAAAGGCAACTTAGAATTGTTGATTCGTATCGGGATTAGTGATATACTTTAGATCAAACAACAATGCACACAACTCAACAGACACATCAATGTTGCAGATGAAATAAAAAATACGAACCCAGCTAGGTCAAAAGAAAAATATTTGAAAAGAAATATAACGACTTGATTATTTTAGATTAATCGAACGCCCCTTTGGTACATTTTCTTTTTATTTGAAAACGTGTTGCATTAAATCTTTATCTGGTTTATTATCCCAAGCCACTACATGTTAATGTGATCATGCATGGTGTTTAAACAATAAAATAACACCCAATAAGTAAATAAATTGTGGAAAACTGAATAAACTGGAGATGCAATGAGCAAGCACAAGCAAAACCTCATGCTAGTGCTTCTGCAAACTTTAAATCAAGAGGCAAATATACAATGTCACACAATGTGCAATGACTACATGAAATGCTTAAATATGATGCATGATCACGCATATATTCTGCGAGATATCAATTTTTTTTTGGTTGAATGCAAGTTATCAATTCAACAACTGTCTTCTTGCTTGATGGGGTTTGAAAAGGAGAAAAGCCCATTGGAAATGCTAAATCAAATGGGGTCATAATCTCTTACTCAACCGGCTATTGAGGTGATCAATTTCTGGTTTGATTCGGCTCCATCTAGAAATTGGGAACCGGATTGAGGATTGGACAATCCGGTCTAATAGAAGCGATCATTTAGCCAAAAAATTTAAAAATTATAAAAAAAATACTAGAGTTGTTATATTTTAGGGTTTATTGTCATTATTAAGAAATAAAAATATATATTTATAAAAAGAGTTGGTCTAATCCATTGATTTGATCTAATTTGACCCCCCTCCCGGAACTAGAACTAGATCGAAAATCATAGATTTTGTTTTTATGGAAATGGAAACTAGACTGACGCCCTTGGGAATCGAACCAAACTGGCGATCTAATTTGGTTTAGGCGATTCCCGATTCGGGCGATTCGACATGCTCACCTCTAATAAGTTGATATTAGAGTTAAGTAAACAATCTAGTGTAGGCTTCATGACGTGTCCGAAAATAGAGTTGCGAACTTCACTAGTTGTTTGGTGAAGTTGTGTCATGCTTTTCTTAATTCACATGAAATGGTGTTGTTCGAATCTCCGAGATAATATACTTAAAACAATGTCCAAGAGGCAAGAAGGTTGGGATTGACATGAGCATGCCTGAGATGATGTTTGCATTATTAACCTCATTTGATCTTTCCAAAAAATGAGCAGCTTGAAAAATATTTTTCAAAAAATAAAAATTTACTTACATTATTTGAAATAATTAGTTATCAAAAAATATTTTCATTATCGATAATAATTTATATCTAAATATTGTCGTGAAAATGTTATTTGTACATTCATTTCTATAATCGAAATAGTCCAATTTACAAGAGAATGAATGGCTAATTTGAGGGTATTACCTACCCTTAAGTTGCATGCTAAAATGTATTGGCAAATTGCTAGAGCATTATACTTTAGGTGAGAGGTGAAAATAGCATCTCGTGCTTGATCGTTGATGTTATTGGTGATTAGACCTTTTCGTGGGTTACATGGTTGACTCTAAATGGTATCAACCTCTGCTCTCGAATAGATTCTTGTGTGGTCCACTCTAGTGCTCTAGTGTTTGGTGGTTTGGTGCTTCTGGTGGTTAGATCGATGCGTGAGGCAACGGACCACTGAGGTCCTCAAATGGTTGAAAAGACCATCAATCGGACTGGCTTGATACGTTTCCCACTTCTCGTTCTTGAATTATCTCTTTAAGGTTTGGTTCCGATTTCAAATCTTGTTAATTGAAGTTGATGTGTTTATGGACTTTGACAGGACTCTACCATTGAAACTAGGGGTGAGCATGGTTTGAGTTGGACCGGGCCACCCCCAACCCTAAAACCAACTCGCATATTGTTGGTCCACAATTTTTTGGACCGAGAATCGACTCTATTGAGTTTGGAACTGAGGACCGGATCGACCCAGTGGGTTCGGTCCGGCTTTAGGGTCAACCTGAGATAATCGATAATTTTTTTATTTCATTTTTTGCACTCCTTGAAAAAGCGATTGAAGATTGGATTGACTCAATGAGTTCAGTTTAATTCCGAAGTCAACCTGGGACCAACCAATAATTTTTTATTTCATTTTTTTGTACTCTCTGAAAGGGCAACCGAAAACTGGACCGACCCAATGGATTCGATAACGAGCGAGGTAAGCTAAGAAAGGCAAGCGGTGAGGGTCGAGTGGGGTGAGGGTTGAGTGGGGTGAGCGTCGAATAGAGTGAGCATCGAGTGTCGAGTGGGGCGCGACAAGCCAAGCAAGCATCGAGCGCCGACGAGTGACCCAAAGCAAGCAAGGCGAGTGTCGAGTGACGAGCAGAGAAGTTATTTCTTTCGATTTTGGCAAATTAAAGATTAAGAAGACAAATAAGATAGAAGAGAATGAGTACTAGAGGAGAATGTCGTAAGGAACTGTTTATGTCATTTTGGATGCCGTGAGAACTCTTCACAAAAATTATTTCCTTATTTGTAAATTATGATTATTGACGTTATAAAAAATATTAAAAATTTAAGTTATTATAGAATAATGTAAAATTACTTGAACTTCTCATTAAAGAGTTGTTTAATGTTATTGATGCAGTTTAGTTTAAGGTTTTTCTAAATAAAAAAATTATAAATTATATATATATATAGTTAGGGTGGGTTCAGATGGGACTGACTCTAAACTCTCAGGATCGAGGACCAATTTGCACAGTACTGGTCCAGGAATCTTAGGACCAAAGACCAACCAAGTCTCCCTGAACACCGGACTAGGACGAGCAGGATTGGGTTAGTCCAGAGTCGGTCCAGGGTTGACTCTGAACCGATGCTCAGTTGTTGGCAACAACTCCAAACCTTAAACAAAATTCACGTTGAATTTACAAACATGCCAAATCACCGTTACATTGTTCCGCACCCAGATCTTCTTAACATGTTTAATGGCTTAAAAGTGCCATGTGGCTTGTTAGGTGAAAAAAGTTCTTTTGTACACTCAAAGCATTTGATCGAGTTCATTCCTCCTAGGCCATTGAATAGCATGGATCTCACGAGGGATGCGTGATTTAATGGTTGAGATGGGGTGAGCTTACATGTATCATCATCGACGGTTCTTACCTTTACATTCGATCCGATTTAAGCGATTAAGATCAATTAACGTAATGACATCATAACTAATAGCTGAATAGAGATAGACGGTATATATCTATGAGCTGTTGCTGTTAATTTGAAAACCTGTTTAGTTAAATCTATGTTTGTATTATATTTAGAAGAGATGTATAGTTCCCGACCACATTTAAAAGAATGTTAACTAACAACCCGGTTGCATCCGCATATTTTCATTTGAAGTATGCTTTGCTGCTGGAACCCAATTGCCTTAGCATATTTTCAGCAATAGAGAAAGGAGGTGCTGTCTTTTTCTCTCGTGAAAATGACACTTTTCAAATGATAGATAAAGGGCGTTCTAGTCTAAACCTTAGAGTTTGCACGTGAGTATAAGCGTGTCTCTATCTTTGAATAATCTAAGATAGATGATATGATGATGATTAAAACGATGATATGGGCTTACACTTTGGTTGGTTTGAACACAAGATTGATTTCTCTTTTTTATTGGGGTTTTGGTTTCCTAAAATTCAACTTTCCGTTACTGATTTTACATATTTAGTCAATGTTGAAAAACCCATGCTCAATCTTTTGTTGTTTGCAAATTTGCAAAAGTTACATCATCTGCGATTCCTTTTTTCTTCATCGTAAACTCGCAAGCTCATTCATTTGGAACAATTATATAATGCGATACGTCACTTATGAATCTTTCAATTGGATGGTGATGAAAGTCATAAAATTTATTATTTTGTAAGAACATTTCACACGTATTGACAATTGTATATTACCCTTTGTACGCGGGTTTTATCATTATTCAATTGATACACTCAATTTGAACTAAGCAGCTGAGATTGACACACAACCTATCTCAAGGGTAGAATTCTATTGATGCACTCAGTCTTTTTTTTTTTTTTTTTAATACTATAAGAAAGAATTTGATGCCCAACTTTTCAGCACTTTAACAGGTGATGGAAATATTTTTCATTGTCACTTTTGTAAGTGATAGAATTGATTGATTATTCTTGGAAAATATTTTTCAAATCTTGGGTTTTTTCATGAAACAAATGCACAAATCCAACTTAACATATAATAATTCACATAATCAAATAACGTCTAAGTTGTCATTTGAGCAAATTGAATTACTACATTTAACATTTACAAATAGTTCAGGAATTATGTTAAAACATATTAAAAGCCTAGGGACTATATTACATGTTAGGGCAAAATTCATGAACCATTTATGTTATTTTCTCCAAAAAGAATAATTGAATATTCATCATATATGTCCAAAGAAGAACGTTAAAATTAAACTATTTCAAATCAGATGCATACCAACATCGAATTTAAAAATGGTCTCAGCAAAATTGAACTCAATCCTCACATCAGCAGAATAACTCGAGTTAATATAAGCTAATAATTCTCCATGTTCAAAGGCGTGGTTGGACAAACTAAAGAGAATTCTGACTAAGGCAGATATTTAAAATTCCGTGCGCCAAAAATGGGAATTTAATCCACGCATGGTAAATTTAAGTAGGTGACAGTAAATTTGAAGGGAAAATTCTGAGGTCCAATAGGCTGTTTTCCAAGGCCAGTCCCGTCTAAAATCTGGACCGTTGAATCGATGAAAACAAAAAGACTATCAACTACTCGCACTCGATATTGGGGCGAATGTCAAAGTCAAAGTTGAGGGTCTTGCTAAATTGAGTAGTCTTGAGACGATCGAGCCTTTCTTTAATAACAGCACTGGGTAGATAATCCCACCGGGTTGCTCGTGAGCAATCTGTTCAAGACTTAAAAAGAGTTTGAAATATCAAATTTTTGTTCTCTTCTCTTGGGGCCACCTCCAGAGTGTAAACCTGAATCTCTCCGATAATAATCCAGTGTGATGGTTTTGTTAAATATAAAGGAACTGAGTCCTCTCAATTATTAGTTACTATAAATTCAGCAGATAGAGAAAGAACACGTGAGGAAAAACAAATGACAGAAAAGCAACAAAGAGCTGGTGATCAACGGTGGAGAACTCGTGGTGAAGACAAACTTGGATTGACATCAATGAAGAAGAAGCCTGAGATGAAGATTGACATGGATCGCCAAGTTATAACAGATCTAAACTAGCACGTGTGCGGTTATTCAGCTGAAAGTGGGAAAAACAAATGAATAAACAGTTAGTTGAATTCTGTTTTTCTTTTATGAGCTGTATTCAGTTTTCCGTTCTTTAAAGTAGTCTTCTTCTTCCTTGATGAGAATAGAGAAACATACAGAGAGAGAAAGCTTAGAGAGCAATCATCAATGGATGCTCTGCAGTTGTGTAGCTGATACGTGCTGTGATAGAGAGATAGAAACAGGGGATGTAAAACAAAGGATTTTGTATTCAAAAGCTGTCATTGATCACAGGAGCTTTGTACAACAATCATATTGATATAGAGTAATTCGAAGTATTTCTTTTGCTGATTTCGCTGTATCCTGATTCATTTCTTCATCTTCATCTTCATCTTCATCTTCACATGGTATCAGAGCATAGTATCCTGAAGAAATCATCTTGCTGCTGCGCATTCAATCTTGGATTTCTCAGAAGGTTTTCATCTAGCAGGCGATCATATCTGCCAGAGGGATCCATTCAGTAGCTATTCATTAGATCGAGAAAGAAGAAGTTGAAGTTGCAGCAGATTGCAATATCACGGTAATTGGGTTAGTTGAAGTTGCAGCAGATTGCTATCTTCTTCTTCAAAGCTGAGAAAATACAACAATGGCAGTAAGAGCACCAAAGTATCCCTTTCCTATACATGTGAATATCTCTAACTTTGTCACAATTAAGCTTGCCAAAGACAATTTCCTCTTGTGGCAAGCTCAGATCCACAGTTTCGAAAAGCCAAGAACTCTTTGGCTTTATTAATGGTGATATTACATCACCTCCTCGAATGCTGCAAAATGTAGTTGAAGGATGTGAGACTGAAGCTGTAAATCCAGACTATATTGATTGGACAAAAATTGATCAGCTGGTTTCTTCATGGATAAGTGGAGCTGTCTCGGAGAATATACTGAGCTTAATCATTGGTTTAGAAACATCTTATGAAGTGTGGCAGACACTTCTGAATCGCTTCACACAAAAATCAGCAACTAGAGAATTCGAATTAAGTGGAAAAATTCAAGCCTGTCAAAAACATGATAGGGCTCTTTCAGTCTATCTTAGAGAATACAAGTACATATGTGATCAGTTAAATGCTATAGGAAAACCTGTGGACGACATAACCAAGTTATTTGGTGTGTTGGAAGGGCTAGGAGCTGAATATGAAAATTTCCAAACAACAATATACTGTCTAAAGCCTCAACCTGAGTATGATGAGGTAATTGCACAATTAGAGAGGTTTGAGTCAAGAATGCAAAACTATTCCAGGACCCAATTTAACTCCAATATGGCTTACTTTGGGCAAAGACACCCTCAAGCACAGTTTAAAGAAACGACTGATGGAGAGTACATATCTCAAAATTCAGGTTTTGTAGCTCAAAGAGGTAATTACAGAGGAGGCCGTAGCTATGGTAGGGGACGTTTTCTTAATAATAGGGGCCGAGGATTTAGATACCCTGGAGACAATTTAGGTTATAGATCCAGCAATACCAGCTATATGCAAGAGAATCAGAAAACCAAACCTTATCAAAATTCTTCTGATTCTGGTTTCACCTCAGGATTTCGTCCCTATGCTGGCCCATCACAGAGATATCAAGAAGTGAAGTCTTATCCTTCTAATCTAACTCTTTCCAAGAGTATGCAGGATGAGAAGGCAACTAGTAGCATAAAATTAGAGTGTCAAATCTGCAAGAAACCGGGTCATGATGCTTTACACTGCTGGTATAGATTTGATAACTCGTATCAAGCTGAGGAGATACCAACAGCTCTGGCAGCTATACATCTTGAAGATGCCAAAGGCAGCGAGTGGTATCTAGATATTGGTGCCACTGCACATATCACAGCTAATTCCGGTATACTTCATAACTCTTCTAAATATACTGGATATGATACTGTCATGATTGGTGATGGATCACACCTGTCTGTTACATGTACTGGCGATACATTGCTACATGCTAGAAAGAGTTTGTTGCCACTAAATGATGTCCTAATTGTCCCTGATATAAAGAAAAATCTTCTGTTAGTATCCAAGTTAACAGATGATTATCCTTGCTCATTTGTTTTTGACAAATTTGGTGTATATATAAAGGACAACTGGACCAACACAACTTTGCTGCTCGGAAGGAAAACTAAAGGACTATATCAAGTGAATTCACAAACAACACAAGCCTTTCTAGCCCAAAGACACAGAGCAATAGAAGAGGACACATGGCATCAAAGATTAGTACACACCAATTTGAATATCTTGAAGTATTTGCAGAATCAAAAACTCATTCAGTGTAGCAGTAGAATGCTGAATGTATGTAGTAGTTGTCAAGTTGCTAAGGCTGTAGCTTTACCATTTCCATCATCTGAATCTATAACAACTATGCCCCTACAGAAAATTCATTGTGATATATGGGGTCCATCACCTGTGACTTCATTTCAGAATTTCAAATACTATGTTCTGTTTGTCGATAACTTCTCTCGATTTAGTTGGATATATCCATTGAAATTGAAGTCAGACTTTTATAAGATTTTTGTTCTGTTTCAAAAGTAAGTGGAGAACCAATTTGAGTCAAAAATCAAGATCTTTCAGTGTGATGGTGGAGGAGAATTTATTAGCCATAGATTTCAAGCTCACTTACAAGACTGTGGTATCAAACAAAATCTCTCTTGCCCTTATACACCTGCTTAGAATGGCATCTCTGAGAGAAAACATCGACATATTGTTGAATCAGGTCTTGCCATGTTATATCATGGCAAAGTTCCTATGAAATATTGGGTTGATGCTTTTATTACAGCTAACTATGTCATCAATCTTCTTCCAACACCAAAATTGCAAATGCAATCACCTTACAGAAAGCTGTATCACCAAGAACCAACTTATGATCACCTCAGGGTATTTGGTTGTGCCTGCTATCCATGCTTACGACCCTATGCTCAGCACAAGTTTGATCCAAGATCTCTCACCTGTGTGTTCATTGGCTATAGTGAACACCATAAAGGCTACAGATGTCTTGTACCCTCAACAGGTCGAGTATATATCAGTAGACATGTGAAGTTTGATGAGAAGTTTTTTCCTTTTACTAAGCTGTGCCTAACAAAGTATGCATCTCTCACAACATTATATCAGTTATGGCCAGAAGAAGTACAATTAACAGAGTCAGCAAGCAAGAAAACAGCTTCTACTATACCTTCTACTTCTTCTCAGACATGTGCAGCCTATTTGCAGCTCAATGAAGACAATACAACAATAAATTCACAGTCTTCAACATAAATTGCTGTACCCTATACTGATCAATCACTACAGCCAGCAATAACACAAGAGTATGTCATTTCTACAACAACACCACACGATGAAGTATCTTCACCTATACAATATGAGCACATGTCTACTATTGATACAACAATACCCTATAATACAAGTATTGGATCTGAACAAATTATCCCTTCTCATATATCACAAGGGATCATTTCCAGTCTCTCAACACAGGAAGCAACTTCAAGTCATCCAATGCAGACTCGATCCAAATCTGGAATTATCAAGCCTAATCCCAGGTATGCATGTCTTGCTGTCTATAAGGTACCTTTTGAACCAAAGTCAATTAAATCAGCATTGGCACATGAAGGTTGGCATAAAGCAATGACAGAAGAAATGGATGCATTATATCAAAATAAAACCTGGGACTTAACTCCTCGAACTAAATACATGAATGTAATTGGCTACAAGTGGGTCTTTAAAACGAAACTTGCCTCTGATGGTAGCCTTGATAGATTGAAAGCTCGCTTAGTTGCTAAAGGCTTTCATCAGGAAGAAGGAATTGACTTCACAGAGACTTTTAGTCCAGTAATCAAGCATGCCACCATTAGAATAGTTCTATCTGTAGCAAAAATGAGACAGTGGCCTATTCATCAACTTGATGTTAAGAATGCATTTTTACATGGCACACTTAATGAAACAGTCTACATGGAGTAGCCTCCTGGCTTTCAAGATCCACATAAACCTTCTCATGTATGTTTACTCAGAAAGTCACTTTATGGTTTTCGACAAGCTCCTCGAGCATGGTTTGATAAGTTCAGTGATTTTTTACTGGCATATGGATTCTTTTGCAGCTCCACAGATCCATCTTTATTCATATATCATCATAAACAAGATACTATTCTTTTACTGTTATATGTTGATGACATTGTCTTAACTGGAAGTTCCTTTCAACTACTCTCTGGTTTGATTCACTCTCTCGCCCCTCGAGTTTCACATGAAAGATCTTGGCCCACTACATTACTTCCTTGGCATCAAAGTCAAACAAAATTCTAATCATTTATTCCCGTGTCAGACCAAATATGCTAGTGATCTTCTCCCTCGAGCTCAAATGTCTGAATGTAAACCAATTTCCACTCCTCTGCCACTAAGACCTCTCATTCTGCAAAATGATTCTGCTTCTTTATCCAATCCTACTGAGTACCGCAGCCTGGTTGGTGCTCTTCAGTATCTCACTTTAACACGCCCTGACATTACCTATGCTACCAATTTACTCTGTCAAAAATTACAGACACCAACTATTGCAGACCTCTATAGACTTAAAAGGGTTCTGAGATATATCAAAGGCACTATCAGTCTTGGCATATTCATTCATTCTCAAAGCTCTCCACATCTATATGGTTTTTCAGATGCAGACTGGGCTGGATGTCTCGAAACTCGAAGATCAACTACAGGTTTCTGTACTTATATTGGCTCCAACCTTATTTCTTGGGTAGCCAAGAAGCAGACCACAGTAAGTAGATCTTCTACAGAAGCTGAGTATCGTGCTCTTGCTTCAACCTCTGCTGAACTTACCTGGATTAGTTTTGTCTTGCGAGACATAGGATATGCTCTCACTTATCCCACACATATGTTCTGTGATAATAAGTTAGCCATTGCTCTCACTGCCAATCTTGTGTTACATGCTCGAACAAAACATATCGAAGTGGACTTCCACTTCGTTCGAGAAAAAGTCTCCTCAGGATCCCTTCATGTCCAATATATCCCAAGCAATTCTCAACTTGCTGATATTTTCACCAAGTCTCTCTCACGTTTTTCACATTTTCAACTACGTACCAAATTGGGACTTGGTTTTCCACCCATTCCCAATTTGAGGGGGGATGTTAAATATAAAGGAACTGAGTCCTCTCAATCATTAGTTACTATAAATTCAGCAGATAGAGAAAGAACACGTGAGGAAAAACAAATGACAGAAAAGCAACAAAGAGCTGGTGATCAACGGTGGAGAACTTGTGGTGAAGACAAACTTGGATTGACATCAATGAAGAAGAAGCCTGAGATGAAGATTGACATGGATCGCCAAGTTATAACAGATCTAAACTAGCACGTGTGCGGTTATTCAGCTGAAAGTGGGAAAAACAAATGAAGAAACAGTTAGTTGAATTCTGTTTTTCTTTTATGAGCTGTATTCAGTTTTCCGTTCTTTAAAGTAGTCTTCTTCTTCCTTGATGAGAATAGAGAAACATACAGAGAGAGAAAGCTTAGAGAGCAATCATCAATGGATGCTCTGCAGTTGTGTAGCTGATACGTGCTGTGATAGAGAGATAGAAACAGGGGATGTAAAACAGAGAATTTTGTATTCAAAAGCTGTCATTGATCACAGGAGCTTTGTACAACAATCATATTGATATAGAGTAATTCGAAGTATTTCTTTTGCTGATTTCACTGTATCCTGATTCATTTCTTCATCTTCATCTTCATCTTCATCTTCACAGGTTTGACTAAGAAGAAATGCTTAGAAAGGGATTCCAAAAGATAATGTTTTATTTGAATAATTAAGTGCGGTTTACATTATCTTAAGTAACTATTTATAGGAAGGTTGCCCTTTAAAAAATAATCAAAAAACAGAATTAAGGAAATAATATTAATAGAGGGAAAAGTCTTCAAAACACATCCTAAAAGTCTGCAAAACACGTCCGAAATCATTATCAGCTCGGAAATCAAGGAAAACGAGTATTCAACATAATGGTTTGGATGGGTTGACGCATACACTGGGGATTGATTTGATGCTCAAAGAACCCAGATACGTAAATTATTGGAAACAAAATATAGATTATATTTGACAATTCTTCCCTGTTATGTTATTATTGCCAATCTCCCCGGAGAAATGTACTGAAAATAATGGCTGTAATCGAAATGCAAACGTCACCTGTACCCCTTCGACTACTTCATTAAGTTAGACATGATTTAGATTTGAGAGTGGGATAGCAACTTAGAGGTGGACACCAAAGATTATTTGAAAGTCGGTTTTATTTATAACACGGCATGAACAGATACACGGAGAAATAACCAGAAGTAAATTCGCATGGCTTTACATGAAGTTTACGTTGGCACCTAGCTTGTTTTAACACAACGTATTCTTGTCATGCTGTGACCATGGGGGTAAAGGGAAAGGCAATCACATTTAAATTGTGCATCCTCGTGACTGTTGCGGCAAAAGCTTCGGTCATGTCAAGTTCTTCCTTGGTGATGGATTTATGAGATGGGCTTAGGGCCCATCCGCTCAAGTTGGGCCCAAAAGGCCCGGCCCACGGGAATAGGGCCCGTGGATGGGGAAAGGTATAAAAGGGAGGAGAGAGAGAGAGAACACACCGCTTGGGAAAATCAGAACGTACGTACGTTCCTCTCCCTCTCTCCCTCCAAGAAAAAGAAAAGAAAAACGCTCTCTTTTCTTCCAAACGCTCAAGGCGACGCCGTTTCCCTTTCAAGGCAAATTGACATCATCGGATCAGAATTTCTTCCTCTTCTTCAGCGTTTGGTGTTTAATCTGTGGCTAACAAGGTACGCTCGAATCCGTGGTGTGCTTTACGATCGGTGATGCGTGTTTTCCCAAGCTTCGTCTTCCGCATTGATTTAGGGGTTCGATTTAGTGTCGAATCCGATTTTGGGGATTAGTAATTCCCAACATTGGTATCAGAGCCCTGTTTCACGTCTTTCCCGATCAATTCTGATGTTTTTGATTGATTTTTCGCGAAATCCCTTCGGCCGTACGGAACCGGGCGAGAAATCCCGACACCCGAGCGTTGTTCGGCCATTTTTCTGAGTTTTCGTAAGTCGAAATTAAATTCTGAAGGCACTGGGTGAAAGGCGACGTCAACACGAGGCCGGCGACATGTCGCACGCCGCCGTACGACATCGCACGCGCCCACACGGCGGCCGAAGCCGCGCGTGGGCGCCACGCGCCGGAAGCGCCGGGCCGCC
Organism: Eucalyptus grandis; assembly: GCF_016545825.1. NCBI lineage: Eukaryota > Viridiplantae > Streptophyta > Magnoliopsida > Myrtales > Myrtaceae > Eucalyptus > Eucalyptus grandis. Next base: position 28,033,594 of record NC_052620.1, read on the forward strand.
GGCGCGTGCGCCACACGCGCCGGTGACGAACCGACACGTGCGCGCCGGCGACCGGGCGAACGGCACGCGCCGGTCCGCGGACCGACGCGTGCCGATGTCACCCGGGCCGACGTCATCGTGACGTCACCAACGGTCGATAACCGTCGGGGATGACGTCATTGATGACGCGCGCCCGACGACGGTTGGCCGGCCGGTCACCGGCCGGCGACCCGACCTACCGGCGACCCGACTCCGACTGCGGACGAGGCACGCGCCGCACGTGCCGATGACGTCGCGTGACGTCATCCCCCGCACGCGCGAGGCACGTGCGGTCGGTCCGTGCGAGCGGTCCGACCGGCCCGTCCGGTCCGACCGGTTCGACCGTCGCGACCGGTCCGACCCGCGCGCCCGTTGACCCGACCGTTGACCTGTTGACCGTTGACCGTTGACCGACCGTTGACTCGAAAAAAAAAAAAAAAAAAAAAAAAAATTTGTTTCTTTTTCAATTATGTCTGTGTGGGTTGTAGGTCATCCATTTTAATTCTGCATTTGTTGCATGAATTTTGGAAAATTATGTATTTTCTTTGATATTAATTATGGATGATAAGTGATCCATTTTTAGTTCTGCATTTGTTGCAGAAACTATGATGCATAATGCACGGATACCTGCAATCCCGAGAACGGACGAAGGAAGAGCTAGACTGAAAAGGCTGATGAAAGAGTTAGCTGATTTTCGGTGGCTTGATGGTGATTTAGTATCACATATAGTTAAGGTCAATCGATGATACAGAAATCATCAATAATGGTTATCTTATGCCGGATTTTGAGAAGGTGCCGCTTTGTTGAACACTCTTCCACCTGAATGGCAAGCAAAGTGTTAGATCGGCTATGGGAGGTCAACGTGGTCCCTGGGTTATAGGAGGCTGGTGGAAGCTTTTGTAAGAGAGTACTATAGGATTGAGTTGGCCAAAACTTCAACCCTTAGATTGTGCGCTACGTGGCACAGTGAATGCGCCTTGGTGGCGACATGAGAGCTCTCCAAAAGTTTTTCCATGGTTGGCAAATGTACCTTCAGTTTTCTCAGATGTTTTGACTGATAGATTAGAAGGGACATTCCCTATTTATTTCTTTGATTGATTATGTAATGATTACTACCTGATTGTTGTTATTGTAGCAACCGATATATTAGTTGTATCATGTGAAAGCATTGTTATTTTATTGGATGTTAGATAATATTTGCTTTCTCTATCTTTTTTGATTGTCTTTGTGGGTAGTTAGTCAGGGTAGTTATAGAAGTTTTTGTAACTTCATAAAATTGATTTTGCATATGACAATCATATTAATGATAGTTTTAAGTTAGGATTTTTGGAGGATGATTGGAAACGTAGTGACCTTTTGATTCTGAAGCCTTACTTGAAATTATTTATTAATATGATGAGTCTATGCAAATTGGGATGCATAAATGATAGGTATTAATTATTCGTGCATGTATGTCTGATGTGTTCAGACTGATGGTTTCAGCAATTAAGAGCGTGATTGCTGATATGAATGGCAACTATTGTGAAATATTGAATATGAAGATTCAATATGTGCTGGAAAAGCAAGAAGCACTAGAAGCTCTTGACCATGTTATGGAAGATCTTGAGAATGCTGTGCGCCACCTTGAGCTGGTAGAGGACCGCTTAACGGCATGTGAGCTGAGAATAGATATTTGCACATCTGGTTCTAGCTCATAAAGGGTTTTGAGCTCTAAGCGCAAGCGTATTGATTCGTTCAATATGTGGGAATGCAAAGGATCAAGTCCTTATTGTAAGAAATCAAGAATTAACCAACAAGAGAGAGGAAAGCGTCCTCAAATGAAGAAAATGTCAAGGGTGTGATGTTACAATTGTGACAAAAGAGGTCACTATGCTCGCGATCACGTCGTGAGCCAAAGAAGCTATACACCTCTTGTACATTTGAGAACTTTGCTTATGTGTCAAGTTCTGCATTATAGGCTGAATCCAATCCTTTGTGGAATGTAGATTCATGAGCGATAGACCATGAAGCAAAGGATAGAGGATCCTTTGTGGAATTCCGACGAGTACCAACTGGAACTGAGTGGATCCATATCGGAAACAACTCTAGAGTTGAGGTAAAGGAATTGACACCGACCAATAGAACATGCATGGTGGACGCATCTTGATGTTCTATATGCTTTGGAGATTCGTCGAAATTTAAGTGTCTGTTTTGCTGTTGGTTAAGCTTGGTTTTAGAATGAACTTCCATAATAAAGGTGTAGATTTGTATTTAGGTACAAACTACTATGGTTGTGGTCACTTTCTAAATGGTTTTATTGTACTAAATGTTGACTGTGGTGATGTCAATATGTTATTCCCTTATTTCACGTCTTCTATTTTATATGATAATGATGTGAATATAGTGGCATGCTAGACTTGGTCATATGGGCCAACAACATATGAAAAGACTAGCCAAAAAGGGCTTGTTGGGCAATATTGAAAAAGTTGACTTGTCCATATGTGAGCATTGCCTAGTAGGGAAAATGACAAGGAGACCATTTGGAAAAGGTAAAAGAGCTGAATTTCCTCGGCATTTAATCCATTTGGACGTCTGTGGTTCAATGAATGTGAAAGGAAGGCAATGGGCTGTTTGTTTCATCACTTTTATAGATGATTCTACTTGATTCGGATATGTCTATTTGATTTCTCATAAATCTGAAGCATAAGTTGTTTTAGAAGGTTTATGAACCTGGTAGAAAATCAATTAGACAGGAAAATAAAGGTATTTAAATCCGATCGAGGTTGAGAATATTTATCTGATGAGTTCAGAAAATTATGTGATGAAAAAGGAATAGAAAGACAGTTGTCTATTCCATATACTCCTCAACAAAATGGTGTTGCAGAGAGAAGAAACATAACCCTACTAGAAATGGTTAGGTCCATGATGGCGTATGCTAACTTACATATCACTTTTATGGAGTGATGCGTTGTTAACTGCTGCCTAAATACTTAACCGGGTGCCTTCCAAATCAGTTAGTTCCACTCCATATGAGTTATGGATAGGTAGAAAACCGGACTTAAGTTTACTTAAGCCATGGGGTTATGCTGTCTATACTCATATGTCCTCTCACAAGTTTGGGAAATTGAGTCCCATATAAAAGTAGAGTATTTTAATGAGATACTCCGAACACTCAAAAGGGTATGTGTTCGTAGATGAGCAGGAAAGTGGGAGAATAACTGAATTTGAATCATAGGATGTCACATTCTTAGTGGATGAATTTCCTAAAAGGGCGAAATAGGGAAGATTACTTCCTATTTGAAACCTTGGATTAAGATTATGATATTAGTGGTGTTTATCCAAGTGGGAGTAATATGAGATGTAATGAATTGAATTCAACTCATTCTCAGTTGCAACCACCTGATGTGACGACATCATCATTACCTAATCCAAGTGGGAGCATGATGGGGAATGATGTGCTAAGTGTACAATCTCCCATACGGTGAACAAGTCGCCAAAATATTCCCCGTCGATGTTTTGACATTGAAAGGGAAATTTTTATGGTTGCTCCACAAGATGAGGATGAGCCAAGAAATATTAATGAGGCTCTGAATTGCCCTAGTAAGGAAAAAAATGGATTTATGCAATGGAAGAGGAAATGGAGTCAATGAAATCAAACCAAGTCTGGGAACTGGTTGATCTTCCAAAAGGACGCAAAGCCATTGGGAACAAATGGGTTCTCAAAATAAAGCGAAAGGCTGATGGCTCGATTGAAAGGCATAAGGCTCGCCTTGTGGCGAAGGGGTATAATCAATAGGAAGGAATTGATTATGAAGATATTTTTTCTCCTATAGTAAGATTTGCCTTGATTCGCATAGTTCTGCAATAGTGTTTAGTATGGATCTTGAGTTACATCAAATGGATGTAAAGACTGCTTTCCTCAATGGAAAATTAGAGGATGAAATATATATGGAACAACCTGTTGGTTTCATAGTAAAAGGCCAAGAAGAAAAAGGTATGTCGACTTTGGGGGTCGATATATGGCCTTGAGCAGTCGTTAAGATAATGATATATACGTTTTCATAATGCCATAATGGCATATGACTTTACAATGATAGATGAGGATCATTGTGTATATATCAAAAGATCCAAGGATCAATTTGTGATCATATCATTATATATTGATGATATACTAATTGCCGGAAGCAATATGGAGCTAGTCAATACTGTCAAAAGTTGGTTGTCTTCCAAATTTTGAATTGAATGATATGGGATTGTAAACCCATTGACGCTCCTATTGCAAAAGGTGAAGGATTGAGCCATAGACTGTGTCCAAGGACTCCACAAGAGAAGGAACAAATGAAACATGTTCCTTATGCTAGTGCTGTTGGAAGCTTTATGTATGCTATGATGTGTACAAGACCTGACATATGTTTTGTAGTTGGAATGGTGAGTAGTTACTAATCCAATCCAGGTCAAGCACGTTGGAAAGCCGTTAAGTGAATACTGAGGTATCTAAAGTGGACTGCTGATTATATGTTGAGTTATTATGGAAAGGATCTGCGACTCTAAGGCTATTCTGATGTTGATTGGGGAGGAGATTTAAATGAAAGGAAATCTACCTCTAGGTTTGTTTACTTACCGAATAATGGCACCATGTGTTGGAGCAGTAAGAAACAAAAGTATATAGCCTTGTCCACGATGGAATTGAGTTCGTGGCATTATCAGCAGCAGTATAAGAAGATGTTTGGCTTAAGAGATTTTTTGGATCATTTAGGTGTTATTGGAAGTGCTGCAGATTCATTGTTGGTTAACTGTGATAGCCAAGCAACAAAAGTGTACACCAAATATCCAAAATATCATGGCAAGACCGAACATATAGATACCAAGTAGAATCTTGTCAAGGATATGGTTGCACGAAAAGATGTGAACTTAGAGTACATACTACGCATGGAATGGTAGCAGATCCTATGACAAAGCCAATATCTAGAGATGTGTTTTGTGGCCATGTGAAATCTCTAGGATTGCGTAGAGGATGATGTACTGAATATTGTAATTTCCCTAAGAGTTCACATTTGATGAATTTGTGTTTTCATCATTAATGCCTATGAATCTTTGTTTGATCTTTATGCATCTTAATGCTCAGTGCATTACTTTAAGTTAGAAGAATTATGTCGGACGAGATGAGATTAGCCCACTCACACGGGTAATCGCCTCTATTTACTTGTGTGATAAATAGAGATGAGACTGTTTTTAAGCTTATTATCTAGGTGATAATTGAGAGCTCAAGCTTAAAACACGTATGTCGCCTTAACGAGTGTTAAGATGAGGACATGATACTTACTATGTTCGAAAGTAAAATACCCCACATATTTTACTTTATCTCGTCTATGATGCCGATGTGAGTTCTGATGAATTTTGTGAATGAGTAGATACGTGAACTCAAGTTAGACATTGGGTATGTCTGAACTATCATCTGTACGGTATTGAACAGTGTAGACATACGCTCCATGGGAAAGGAGTTAATACCGTAATACGTATTTCATACTACGTATGCATGAGACGACCAATAAGAGTGGCAAAAGTTTGATCTCAACTTTTTATGTCGTGTGAGACTCTTGAGGAAGAGAGTTCCTCAATTACTTAGTCCCCTCATGACTCTTACTTATTCTTAAGATTTCTATTTAGTGTTTGCTATCTTAGGATGTTGCCAATGGTCATGGTTTTGATTCGATCTAATGGGGCATTTCTAGAAAAGCAAGCTGAACTGAAATTGAGAGTTTGAAGGAAAGAGGAAGATCGATTTTGGAGAATCACATTGTAGTTTTGTATTCACCGGTTAACCAATTATGACTGTCTTTGTGATAATCATAATTGTGAATACAATATATATATCATTGTTTAAAAGAGATCAAGAGAGATATAAATGTGATCGATCGATCTAGGGTACTGCATACTAAATCTACTCGGAGTGTGATGCCCATTATGAGCTGCTATATATTCCTAACAGATGTATGGCAACGAGCTCTCAAAGTATGCTGGTCGCACGGATTATTCACCGGTATGAATGTTGAATAGAGGAAAAGAGAATTCTGTTCGGCCCACCATGTTAAGAGAAAGTCTATGATGGATTTTTCTCAAATGAGGCTGAGTAGGGCCTGTCCGCCCATGTTGGTTTTGTACCACCATGTGCGAGTGGGAGATGATGGATTTATGAGATGGGCTTAGGGCCCATCCGCTCAAGTTGGGCCCAAAAGGCCCGGCCCACGGGAATAGGGCCCGTGGATGGGGAAAGGTATAAAAGGGAGGAGAGAGAGAGAGAACACACTGCTTGGGAAATCAGAACGTACGTACGTTCCTCTCCCTCTCTCCCTCCAAGAAAAAGAAAAAGGAAAACGCTCTCTTTTCTTCCAAAACGCTCAAGGCGACGCCGTTTCCCTTTCAAGGCGAATTGACATCATCGGGGCCAGAATTTCTTCCTCTTCTTCGGCATTGGTGTTTAATCTGTGGCTAACAAGGTACGCTCGAATCCGTGGTGTGCTTTACGATCGGTGATGCGTGTTTTCCCGGGCTTCGTCTTCCGCATTGATTTAGGGGTTCGATTTAGTGTCGAATCCGATTTTGGGGATTAGTAATTCCCAACACTTGGCTTCTCCCTCTGGCAATTGCCAATCAAAATGATATAGCAATGCCGCTAATATGAATTCAATGCTTGCATTGGCAAATGCAATGCCAGGACACGACCGCCTACCAGATCCAAACGGAAGAAGCTCGAAATTTGTCCCCAGAAAATCTACTGGAGATTCAAGAAACCTCTCTGGTTCAAATTTCTCCGGATCTGCCCAATAATTTGGATCTCTTCCAATCGCCATTACATTAATGAGGATTCTGGAATTCACTGGTATTTTGTATCCACCGATCTTACATTCTTTAGTCGCTTCTCTGGGAATTAATGGACCAGGAGGGTGCAGCCTAAAGGATTCTTTAATGATTGCTCTCAAGTAGTTGAGTTTATTGAGGTCTGATTCTTCTACGTGACCCTTTCCTTTTACGACTCCTCTCACCTCAGCTTGTGCCCTGGCCATCACTTTGGGATTTCGGATTAACTCAGCCATTGCCCATTCGAGAAGCGTTGACGTAGTGATGCTCCCGGCCACAAACAAGTCCTGCGACAATGATGTGCCATTCAAAATCAACATTGATCCTGGAGATATTAGAAAGACTAGCTAACATTAATTAGTTCACTAAAGAAGAGCAACGCTTAAAGCACACGTACCATAATAATGCCTTTGATCTCCCTGTCTGTCAGATTCAAGCCGAACTCATTGGTCGTGCGAAGTCCCAAAAGCGCATTGAGTATGTCTTCTCTTCCAAATGTATTTTCCTTGTTTCTTAAGGCCTGATCTCTTCCGGTCTGATGGTCATTGAGAATGCTATCAAGAATCTCATCGTTCTTTTTTTGCAGCATCTTGTACTTCGAATAAAGCCCAACTATGTTGGCAAGACATTTGAGTGAAGGGAAAACGTCCGCCACACTAAAGCCTCCAGTAAACGTTAGAATCTCTCGGACCACAGAAATGAATTCCTCTTGTTTGTTCTTATGGCCAACAGCTGCCTTGGAGACTATGCTGTTTGTGAAAGCATCCATCTTTTTGCTGAGATTGAAAGGCGATCCCGACAACGAACGTATGTAGCTGATGAGACTCCTGGTTTCCTCTTCTCTAATTGATTTAAAAGATCGAACACGCTGGCCACCTAAGAGTTCCATGACGAAAAACTTACGCAACTTTCTCCATTCTTCTCCATATGGGAGAAAGGTCGGGCTAGGGAGAATGCTCATCTCTACATATGAGAATAATGGGCGTTGAGCGAAGGCGAGTTCGTGGGTCTTGAAAACTTCCTTGGCTAAGTCGGGACTAGAAATAGTTACGACCGACATCTCACCAAGTTGAAGATGGAAAATGGATCCATATGTTTTGGCTAGGTCTCTCAAACGATGGTGGGGCAGTGAGCCAATCATATGGTGCAAATTTCCAATGAGAGGCAACTTTTCGGGGCCTGGTGGGAGATACTTCAGCTTTGAACTTCTTTTCCAAATTTGCATGAACACGAGGAGGAGGAGGAGGAGGAGAGAAGAAAGGATTAGAAGCATTGTGGGGGACTTTGAAAAATGCTCTTGGATTGGTGGCTTTAGTTTAGCAAGAATTGGTGCTTACTCTCTATTTATAAGCCCATGATTCTCTGTCCTCACATTGATCTCTCACTAAAAATATATGTTGCGCGCGCAGAATATGGACCAAGTGAATCGGATAAAATAGTCGAAATGAAGGAAAGGAAATCGGACACCGGATTTACGTGGTTTGGTCATCGAAACCTACGTCCAATGGGAGAGCAGCACGGAATTTCACTATAGAAACAAGCGATACACCGGAGATTACAATCACTCGAGTACTCAAACATACTCTTAGTGTTTCCCAACCCCAAATTACACCCAAATAACTCACATAGTGTTTAGCTCCTCACAATTCCTAGTGAAACCTCACTCAATGAATTAAACAAATTCTACTCACAAGAATTTAATTGGCTAAAACACTAGGGTATAATTACAACGAGAAAATTCCTCACATAAGAAAACTCTCTGCTTCAGAGCTCTCTCTCGGCCACCGAAACTTGGTGCCCCCTTCTCTGTTGGACATCTCTCTTTTTTATAATATAAAAGAGAGTCTCCATTATTTATTGCAACGTGAGGAAGTCTTCTTCAGAAAAAGAAAGGACAAAGCAAGCCCACCATAATCCATGCGCATCCATGCATGTGCATGCATTAAAGGAGAGGAGAAAATGGATGTATGAAGCTTTCTTTCTTCTTTCTCTGACCCATGCAATGAATGCCATCATTTCACTTTTCTTCATGCACGCCAACTCCCCAAGCTTTATCGAAGAAGTCCAACTCGAGCACTATTCTCCGTTGCACTTTAGCCAAATAACAAAAGACATAGCTTCTATTATTAAATACAAGCAGCAATTTTGGACTTTCCCTCTTGCGTCTGCACGCTCCCTTCTGGCCTCATTCTTCACGCTTGCGGCTCATAGATCCGCATGCAATCTTCTTTTGACAATTTCGGCTGATCAATTCACATGCGTTACTTTGACTCACACATGGTCGAGTTCACGTATTCCCGTTAGTCCGGTTTCATTACGGGCTCAAACTCGAGACATATTCACAACAATCTCCACCTTGGCTCGACGTTTGAGTCAAGTCATAATCGCTTCAGTGGACACCTCGCTACTACTCTCCCACAGCCCCAACGGGCTCAACCACCACAGAGTACTTCCAAGTTCAAGCCGTGCTTGAACTTTCCCATAACCGTGGACCTCATCAAGACACTAACTCCACCTGCATAACTAGCTACTCCACAAGGATTTTCTGACATAACCTCCTGTATCACAGATAAAGCAAAACCATCATTGCTTCCATATCTAATAGAAGGTCGAACACGAACCTTGTCAAATTCAACAGCTACAGTGTATTGTGTTGGGCAGAGTCCCCTGAAGTAAAGTGTGTGCTTTGTGAAAAACCTCTCTATGGCTTTCTAAACTCATTTTTTTCTCCAGCCTGGTAGGATCCTCTGAGAAATGTAGCTTGGGTAGGTTAGAAACGTTTCTATCCTGGCATCTCTGAGTGTCTATAGGCCTTGAACTAAAGGGCTGAGTAGTTTTCTACTAAAAGTCCGTCCTTCAAAGGTTTGAACGGGAGTTGTTCGCCCACTGTGGGAAGACATATCTGCAGAAAATTGACTCCGTCTTCCCTAGTTCTAAGTCTAGGTCCATTCATGATATCTCTATTGGCTCCACTTCACTACAAGCATCATTTGTGTCAATTATTCCGCTAGTACACGCTACCTCAGGAGTTTCTAATTGCAACTCCACCTTGAGCTGAACACCATCTAGATCCGTATTGACATTGCCACAAACACTCCTAGCTAGAAGTACCAGAGACTTGTCAAAGGTAACCTTTCCGCTGTTAACAGGTGAGTTTATATCCAAGCACCACAACTGATCGCCCCACTCACCTTGTGCATAGCCATGGAATATGCATCCTGCCCTCCCATCGAGTTATCATCACTCACTCGAAAATAACACGGGCAACTAAACATTCTAAAAATAGAATAATCAACAACGTTACTTGACCACACTTCTTCAGGAGTTTGCCATTCAATAGCAGTTGATGGGGATTTATTCACCAGGTAGCTTATCGTACTAAGCACATCAGCTAGGATTCTCCTGGTAACACCAGCACTAGAGATCATTTTACGGGCTATTTCTAATAAAGTTCTGCTTATCAATTTTGCAAATTGTTGTGATTTACTGCCACTAGTGCGGTGTTTCACTATGCCCTATGTCATGTAGAATTTATTTGCCAGCTTCGAGTAGAACTCCATGCTATTGTCAGTCCGCACATGCTTGATTGACTTACTAGTCTCCGTCTCAATCAAAGCTCTTGATCGCATGATCCTGACACCAGCATCAAACTTATGCATCGGCACAAACACCCAGGTCTTCCTCGAGCAGTCAAAAGACTCTCGAACATATGCATCAAATGTCTCTGGGCAAAACCTGTCACTGTTTTACCTTGAAGTTTATACAAGCCCCTGTGCTTCATTCCTTTCATTATCACCAGGGCATCTCGAACAACCTTTAGAACTCCACCTTTTGAAGAATACCTGCAACCAGCTGAATCTAGGGCACTCAAGAAAATTAAGTTTTTTTTTTCAATTCTGGAATGTGTTTTACTCCAGTCAATATTCTCATAATACCATCATGCATTCTGATTTTAACATCACCAACACTTACAATATCACACTCAGCGTTATTTCCTAACTGGACTTTACCACTACCCATGCACTAATAAGTGATAAACCAGTTCCTATTTGGTGTAACGTGAAATGAACAACCATAATCCATTATCCATCCGTCAAATGACGAATCCTCAGTGACAGACAAGACACGATCGACACCATTAGAATCATTCTTAACTACAGCTGCAACATTTTCTGTAGACTCAACTCTAATTCCCTTACCCTTTTCATTTAATCTCTTCTACAATGCCCACTATTGCCACAATTCCAATAGACAACTCTATCGGTCCTAGATTGACTACGTCTGTTCATGTTCCTACTAACACGCATGCTAATTCTTCCTCTACTTACACTTACTAAAGTAGTAGACACGGGTTCACCAGATTCTTTCCTACGAATGTCTTCACTTAGAATCAAATCACGAACCTCATCAAACGTCAAACTTCTTGACCTAGAAGAATTACTAACAGCAGTAACAGTAATATTCCAACTATTAGGTAATGAGGATAATAAAATCAACACATGTACCTCATCTTCAAAGTTAATCTCAACTGAACTCAATAGGTCAACGATCTCATTGAATTCATTGATATGTTCAGCTACTGACATACCTTCGCCCATTTTTAAGTGAAACAGACGTCGCATCAAATAGACCTTATTGATTGCAGAGGGTTTTTCGTACATATTCGATAGGGCTTTCATCAGTCCCACAATGGTTTTCTCCTTCACGATGTTAAATGTGACGTTATGAGCCAACGTCACCTGAATAACATCCATTGCTTGTCTATCTCCCACTCGGCATCCTTCATCGAGTCTGGTTTCTCCCCAGATAAGGGTAAGTGCAAATTTCTCTGGAACAGACAATCTTCAATTCGTATCTTCTAGAAAGCAAAATCCTTCCCATCAAATCGGTTGATTCTTACCTTTCCTTATTCCTTACCGATTCGCTTTAAGTCAGCCAAACCAGGCTCTGATACATGCGCGTGAGGAAGTCTTCTTTAGAGAAAGAAAGGACAAAGCAAGCCCACCATAATCCATCCGTGTCCATGCATGTGCATGCATTAAAGGAGAGGAGAAAATGGACGTATGAAGCTTTCTTTCTTCTTTCTTTGACCCATGCAATGAATGCCATCATTTCACTTTTCTTCATGCACGCCAACTCCCCAAGCTTTCTCGAAGAAGTCCAACTCGAGCACTATTCTCCGTTGCACTTCAGCCGAATAACAAAAGACACGGCTTCTATTATTAAACACAAGCAGCAATTTTGGACTTTCCCTCTCGCAGCTGCACGCTCCCTTCTGGCCTCATTCTTCACGCTTGTGGCTCATACATCCGCATGCAATCTTCTTTTTGACAATTTCGGTTGATCAATTCACGTGCGCTACTTTGACTCGCACGTGGTCGAGTTCACGTATTCTTGTTAGTCCGGTTTCATTACGGGCTCAAACTCAAGACATATTCACAACAATATATAACCCTAACTCCACGAGAACCCACATGGAGCTACACCGGCGTTCCATCTCAGTTAAAGACTTTGAAAATTGCTCTTGGAATGACTGTCAGGGTGAGAGGGCTTGGTCAAGGTGTAGCTCTTACAAGCTTTAGACTAATGAAGGGAGCATAAATGGAGCGAATTGCATAATGAAATGAAAAGATTGTTCCAGGGACAGAACAATGGGTGTGCTAACTCGAGCATGCTATTGCTTATCTTATGCACAACGCAACGTGATGAAGAAGATGAAAATGGATCGTGTCGACAGAGGAAAAAGATTCCTCGCTGAGATTTTTCTCTTTTTAAATTTTGAACGTACCTGTTGCCCACCAAAAATAAATACACATGACATGCTGAGCTTGCTTGCCGGATAGACTCGTTCAGGACAGCTAACCCGTTTGCTTCCCTACTAAAACTTTGTCTCTCCCAGACAAAAGGATAAAAAACAAAAAGGAAACCAGAAAGTTGACCAAGTGCAACAGTAAATAAACGAAAACGTAACCACCATACGAAAAAAAAAGCCCGCCAGAAGAAAATGAAAATCCTCATGCTCGAGGTCTCTTTAACGTTGTTGATCTCATGCTGATTCGTAGCTTTTTCATAATATCCATGTCGGTCCTTAAAGTGATTTTTTTTTCCTCATTTGTGTCTTAAAAAGTAGCGTTCCATTTCTAGTCAATACGGGTTGTGGGCGGCAATTGGCGGTCAGTGGTCGAAGGCCGGCGGCGATCGTGCGGCTGTCGTGCAGCAATCAGGGGCCGTCGTGGGAAAAAAGCAGAAACATGACGAATTCAGATGGAAACCAAACAGCTTATGATTAGATTAAAGCAACGTATGTACGAAAAAGCAGAAAAGGCTCCAACATCGAGCTACACATCAGCAACTCCATAACGGAAGAACCGGACATTGCTAGATTCTCAAATGTTACTCGTAGAAAAGAGAGCAATCATTAACTGAAGAGGCATTGTTCATGGTCGGCATCACAAAAGCATCATTGCCTAAGTCCTGTCTAATTCTCAAACTCTCGTCAGATGACTTCAATGACGAACCACCAAAGGTGAGCAAGAACGTTAAGTTAGTTACAATGCCGGCCTCGAGGGAGCTCACGAGGCAAATAGAGAAGCAGCAGCGACTTCTCCAGGCGAGAGCCGCACTCTAGAGGAGAGAACCAGTGAGGTAGTCCGCCAAACGGCTTGGTCTGATCCTTCGCCTCATCGAAGAACCTCCTTAGCCTCTTATGCCCGTTCTCCAGCTCCACGTCCTCCATGAACAGTGACGAAAAGCTCTGGTCACTCGCTGTCTCTCCATGTTTCTCAGGCTCCTCCCGTTCTCTCTGTCAAGACGGCGAATCTACGGGCAGACGATGAGCTGAGCCTCAAGTTCTGGTAGGAGCCAGCGGCCGCCGACGCTTCGGTCTGGCGATGGCGAGCCGGGGAGAAGACGGGCAGGAAGAGACAAGCTTTGGTTGCCGCCATGGAACTTTTGGCTCCGGGAAATGGAGAGAGCACCAACTGAAAAGCGGAATGGCCAAAATGAGATATATATAAAAACTCGAAAATCTGTTTGTGGCGGACTCGAGAGACTAAAGGGGAGATATATATAGATATAACAATTGGACAATAATTTCCTTGCTCTATGTTGCGGTTGGTGTTGTAACGAAATATGACAAAATTTGACATGAAAAAGGTTGGGTAACTGAGCCTAAGTTGAATAAAATTTAATTTCCGTGGCAGTGAAGAGAATGCTTCGATGAAAATAAACTGCATCATATTTCTGATGTGCAGAGGTTAGTAGGGCATACGACCGCACTAGTATGATTTTGCAGTGACATCATTCATCCAGGAGAGAAAAATCAATTACAATTAAAGTATAATGCAGTTGTGCTGCATCATATACTCATGTAATAGAGTTGATAGCCATGGTTAATAATTGAACAGAAAGTACCGATATTTTTTGACCTTAGAGTTCAGTGATCAGCAAGAAACAATATCTCCAAATATAGATAAAGGATGATCATCGAAAAGCATAGTAATGATATAGCTAGTATAAGTACCTAGAGGGGGGTGAATAGGTATATAAAGGATTTTTCTTGATAATTGCACAATACTAGACAGTTGATAGATTTGAGACAAACGATAATCAAAGTAAGACTGAGAGAAGAGAAAATTGAACACGCGGTTTATAGTGGTTCGGCTTATATCAAGCCTACGTCCACTCTTCTGCACTGACAGCCTATTGGCTGGATTCCACTATGAACAAAGAGATGTTACAGTGTTGTTCTTCCTTGCTTTCACGGTGTAGATGTTCTACCACACTCGCTCAAGGTATCACTAAGTATGAACACTCTTTGTGAGTACAATTTCGCTCAAAATGTATCGACTGATAATCAAGGTGCTTCGTACTGGAATTTCTCTATCGATCATGCACTAAAGTAACTAGAACGTCTTCCTTTTATACTCCTTTATGCCATCATACCCGTTGGCACTTATCAAAGGAATTCCTCCAATCTACCCGTTGGACGGAATCAATCAAGAAGATCATTCGAGCTATTAAAGGAACTCGACGATAGCCCATCAATCTGTTTGCCCATACAATCGGGATCTTGGTTTCCAAGAATAGAACCTTCCAAGAATATTTCGTCGATCATCGGATCTTCAAACGATCTTGTTTAAGAATAAAAGAATCCGTTGTATTTATTCAGCCAAGAGATCTTCTCCAGAGGATAGGACTAAATCCTCAACCAAATACTTCGGCTCTGGATTGCCTTCGTCACTAGATTAGAAACACTGTCAATGAGAATAGTCTTGAGTCTTGAGTGATGAGTCTTGAGTATTGAGTTTGGTGATCTGAAAGTCTTCAGACTCAAAATAGAAGATCTGTACTTATCCAGACTAGACTGATAGAAACGTTTTGTCAGCTTCAAAATATTCTGGAAAGATTTCTCCAACAATCTCCCCCTTTTTGATGGTGACAAAACTTTCCTGTAGATTTGAACAATTTTGACCTGCAAAACATTACTCAAGCAATATGGCTATCTCATAAAGATTAATAAATCAACCAGACTCTGCATCCACAGAAAATCGGTTAGCTTTTCATGAGTAAGACCATATAACAACACTTGACATAAATGCAAACAGTCAAACATCAAAATCCACACAAGTCAGTTAATTTCAAGTTCACACCCAAGTCATACTCAAATATTCAAACACGTCAAAGTTTTAAAGAGTTTAAAGAGTTCAAAATGCAATTCTCCCCCTTTTTGTCATCATTAAAAAGGTGAGAGAAGAGTCAAGTCTCGCTTGGGAACGCGCACAATGTCTGAAATCTCCCATCGACGGGACGATGCCTTCCACCTCTTCAAGTCTTCCCGTAGATGAGCCACCTCTTCTCCTTTGGCATTGGCTTGATTTTGAAGAGCGAGGTCTTTCATTTGATCTCCAGGGTAACGTAAGATGCTTTTCTAGCATTCTTCATGACTTGAAGTTCACATTCCAGAGCATAGATTTGACCCTGCATTTCCCGTAAGAACATCAAGGATACGATGAAAATCTGCGGTATTGTCCGTCTGTGTGCTCGCATTTGCTCTTTTGGATGGAGTGAAAGTAGATGATGGAACTTCTGTGGAATCGAGCAGGTTTGGTGTAGACGTATCATGTCCTTCCTCAGGCATTTGAGAGGCCTGAAAATCTTCTGGATTTGCTGGTGAGCGGCTCACACCTTCACTGATACCAGTCCTTCCTTGCTCGCCATCTCCCCGTCTCTAAGACCTCAATTAGGGAAGAGTGATGGTCATGCTCATCTCGCGCCTTGATTCCCTTCCTCTGCGCAGCTTCATCTCGCAGACTTTTCTTTTTCTCGCTTCTCTTTCGCGCGCTTCTTTCTCTTCATCTTCTTTTTCTTTCTCTTGTTGCTCCTCTCGCTTCTCTCGTTCTTTGCTTGTCCCTCTTCTTCTCTCTCGTTCTTTTCTTCTGCTTCTTTTCCTTTCTTTTGATGTTACGTTGATTCAGTACGAACGTCCGGTTCTTTTCAATGCGAGATAGTGAAATCTTCCTCCTCATCTTCATCCTCCAAGATAAGAGTTCTTCTCTTTTGGATGGAGCACCCATGGGCTCCTTCCCTTTTTTCTTTGATGCGAAGATACTTTGGAGTCTTCACTTTGAACTTCTCCATTGCCTTACTAAGCTCTTTCGACGCATTTTAGTCAGCATTTTCAAACCCACCACCATTTTGTCGCATGGTCGAACACAAAGAGTATGTGGAGGTTCAATTTTCAAGTGTCTCAAGATCTTGGTCACAAGACCGAATAAGGCAATTGGCCCTTGTCCTTCACCATTGCTCTGTACATGTGAAAGAGAATGGTGTGAGGGAGAGAGAACTTTTTCCCCGAATTGATCGCATACATCAATTTTGCCTCGGAATTAGACACGTCGCCTTTGATGTCGACTTTGGCCTCGATGCGCTTGATCACAATTTTGTGAAGCAAGATATTGATGGCATGCATTCTTGAATATGTAACTCTTCCTTCGTACTCCTGTCTTTGACAAGTTCCAGTGGTACGAGCGATTGAAACCTTGATCGGTTTATATCGTTCTCTTTCGACTCCAATTATGTCTCGCCAACATGTCCACATCCACCTCATAGACTTGGTCTCGAACACCGAATGATATTCTATTTGCATCCAAAAAGCTAAGATTCGAATAGAAGTATGCTGTTAATTGTGCATAACCGTCTCTGTGGTATCGGAGCGGGTATTGCTCAAGTTGAAGCAAATTTAACTTCTCCCTTAAGTTCACATTAATGGCATCCAAGAAATCGAAATCAACACTCCTAGGGTTTATCACCCCTCGTTTCAACAGTCTGAAGAACAGATTCTCCTGTTCCTTCGATTTAAATAAATCCATCCTTTTTCCCTTCACCTTCGCAGCAATACCCATTCTAGGTTGAAATTCACTGAACATTTTATCATCATCGTTCCCGTCAGTCGGATTCAGTCCCGATACATGAGGGTCACTTGGAATATTCGCAAGTGCTTCCTCAGCCTTTCCTTTGGGAGCAATTCCCAAATCCTCCATTCGTCTCAAAAATATATACTCATTCCCATAATTCTTATCTTTAAGGAAATCATCTATATACTTCAGCGGAGTCCTAATGCTCTTCAACGCACGATAGAGCTTGTAAATAAAGGAGGGTTTTTGGACTCTTACGAGTCTCGTCCTCGATTATTTCTTCCTCCAGCTTGATGACTCACATCTTGTGGGGTAGATGATGAAGAGTGATGTGGTGGAGAGTGAATCGGGCTCTGTTGCTGACTCGGTAAATCTTCCTCTTCGATGAGATCGAAATGGGTAGGTCCCTCCTTTATTCTCTGTGGTCCCCTGTTCGCGATTCTTGAAGAATTTCTCGAGGAAGACATCCTTTCTTGTCGATGAAAGATTCCTTTACTCGCTTTCCCAAGAAAAGATGACAACTTTCTCGAAGATAAACACGAAGTAGAAACAGGATTGGGAGGAGAATGCTTTTTAGGGTTTTGAAGATTGAGCGAGGAAAACTGTATATATATAACTCAGTTTAAAAAAAGGAAAAACCAATCGGCACAAAGGAAAATGAATAGACGCCTCTTTAAAATCAATAACTGCCAAATAGAAGTTAATATTTTTGAAAAGACAAGATTCAGTTTTTCACGGAAATTATAAATTAACTGAACTAATGATCGTACCTTTTCGAGATTGAATATAATAACAACTTACAGTCTATAGCCATGAATGTTTGAGTCTGAGGGTTGGAGAGTCTCTAGACTTTAACTTCCTCAAACTTCAAAATGTTGAGTCCGAATGAATGAAATCGAATTGATTTTTCTCCAAAGGCTTTGTGAATATATCCGCTAGTTGATTTTTGAATCAACAAATTGAATTGAGATTTCTCCATTTTGAACATGATCTCTAATGAAGTGATGGCGAATCTCTATATGCTTTGCTCTTGAGTGGAGAATTGGATTTTTAGTGAGATTGATTGCGCTGGTGTTGTCACATCTAATCTCTGTGCATGAGTCTTCAATTCCAAAGTCTTGTAGCTATTGTTTTATCCATAGAATTTGCGAACAGCAACTTTCAAGAGCTACATACTCTGCTTCTGTTGTTGATAGAGCCACAGTGCTTTGTTTCCTTGAAAACCAAGACACTGTCCTGCTTCCAAGCAACTGACAAGTTCCCGAAGTGCTTTTTCTATCAACTCTGCAACCGGCCAGATCTGCGTCTGAATATCCCATAAGATTAAAGTCTCCCTTCTTAGGATACCAAAGTCCGATGCTTGAAGATGAAGCAACGTATTTAATAATACGTTTCGCAAAGACCGAGATGGGATTCTCTAGGATCCGATTGAAACCTAGCACGGATGCAAACACTCAACAAAATGTCGGGTTTAGAAGCGAAGATAAAGAAGTGAACCAATGATGCTCCCGTACAGCTTTTGATCAACTTTCTTCCATTCTTCATCTTTGTCTATCTTTAAAGAACTTGACATTGGTATGTCGGTCTTTTTGCACTTTTCCAGTCCAAACCTTTTGACAAGATCATTAGCATATTTTTCTTGATAAATAAAAGTTCATTCCTTCAATTGTTTTACTTGAAGACCAAGAAAGAATGTTAACTCTCCCATCATACTCATTTCAAACTCATCCTGCATAGACTTAGAAAATTTCTTACACAAACTTTCATTAGAGGATCCAAAGATAATATCATCCACATATATTTGAACAAGTAGGAAACTTTTGTTTTCCTTTTTGATAAATAAAGTCGTATCTACTTTACCTTTGACAAAACCATTATGTATTAAGAACTTACTTAGTCTGTCGTACCAAGCTCGAGGTGCTTGCTTTAAACCATACAAAGCCTTTTTCGCCAAGACCGAGTCCGCTTCTTTGGGTCTTCAAACCCCGGTGGTTGTTCCACATAAACTTTCTCATGGATAAATCCATTTAGGAAGGCGCTTTTGACATCCATTTGGAATAACCTGAAATTTTATAACAAGCAAACACAAGTAATAGTTGAATAGCTTCTAACCTTGCTACTGGTGCGTAAGTCTCATCATAGTCTATTCCTTCTTCTTGCGTATATCCCTTGGCCACGAGTCTTGCTTTGTTTCGTACGACTCTTCCTTTCTCATTCATCTTGTTTCTGAACATCCATTTAGCTCCAATAACAGTTTTACCTTTTGGCTTGGATGTCAATTCCTAGACATTATTAATGTTGAACTGTCTGAGCTCTTCTTGCATAGCTTCAATCCAGCTTTCATAAGATAAAGCTTCTTCTATGATCTTTGGTTCAATTTCAGAAACGAGAGCCACAAAGACTAGACTCTTCTCGCCTTTTGGATCTCGTGCGAATTCCTTCATTAATTTCGCCGATAATGAGATCTTTAGGATGACTGGACTTATGCTTCCAGTTACTTGTTGATTTGTCTGGTTGATGATCTCTTTCTTTATTTGAATCTTCACGAACAGCTTGATGCTGGTCTTCCAGAGTCTGAGATGCTTCTTGAGTTGTAAGCTTTAGAGGGTTTGGAGCAAGTTCAGACTCTTGATAATGAGTCTAACTGGATTCATCTTGCGTAGAGTCTTGAAATTTGACATTCATTGACTCCTCCACAGACTGGCTCTTCTTGTTATAGACTCTGTAGGCTTTGCTTGATGTAGAATATCCAAGGAAGATGCCTTCATCCGATCTTTCTTCAAACTTACCAACTCGATCTTTTGCATTTTTCAATATAAAGCATTTGCAACCGAATACATGAAAGTATGAAACAATAGGCTTCTTATCTTTGAAGAACTCATAAGGGGTTTTCTCTAGAATAGGTCTTAAGAAGACTCTATTGATGATATAGCATGCTGTTGAAACAGCTTCAGCCCAAAATCGTGAAGAAATTTTACTTTCAATTAAAAGAGTTCTAGCCATTTCTTGAAGAGATCTATTCTTTCTTTCCACAACTCCATTTTGCTGAGGAGTATATGGAGAGGAGAACACATGCTTAAAGCCGATTCATCACAAAATTTTTAAACTCTTGATTTTCAAATTCACCTCCATGATCTGTTTTTATACTTGAGATAACACATCCTTTTTCATTTTGAACCTTTTTAGCAAATTTTTCAAAATACGAGAAGGTTCAAGACTTACTTGCAAGGAAATATACCCAAGTAAAACGGGAGTAATCGTCCACAATTACTAGGCAATATTTCTTACCTCCAATGCTCTGGGTTCTGGTTGGTCCGAAGATATCCATATGCAGCAACTGTAGTACATGATTAGTAGAGACATGATTTATTAGCTTAAATGAATTTCTTACCTGTTTTCCCAGAATACATGGAGTGCATGGATCGCCTTTTGGTATGGTAATTTGGGTAGATCTCGAACAAGCCGCTTTGATGAGATTTTGGCTAATTGCTTCATGTTGACATGACCAAGCTTTTTGTGCCATAAGCTTGCTTCGTCTTGAATTGAGATTAGACATTGCGATTCATTTGGTTTCACATCCGAAGATAGATATTTCCATGTCTTCGACCCATGAAAGACTCGAGTAGAGTCTTTACTAATTCCGAACATGTTCCTTCTTGAAAGAAGATCTTGAAACCAAGATCACACAATTGACTAATGCTAAGAAGATTGTAATTGAGTCCTTCCACTAAGGAAACATTACTTATTGTGAGACTTCCAATTTTCACAGTTCCAAATCCCACAATACTTCCTTTGTCAAGTTTCCTCCAAATGAAACTTTTCCACCATTTACTTGAGCAAGCTTTATAAAACAGCTTTGAGTCTCCCGTCATGTGTCTTGAGCATCCGCTGTCAAGATACCACTTTATATTTTTCTTGATGGAGACCCGCATTTAAAATAAAGTCTCAAGCTTTCTTTGGTACCCAAATTTTCTTGGGTCCTTTGGTGTTAGTAAGATAAACAAGATTAGCTCATACTTTCTTAATAGGTTTCCAAACCATAGACACTCTTTTTCAAAGTGATCCTGATCTGTTGCACTTTGAACATCCGAGAGCATTTCTACCTACGATTTTTTTACAAAAACTTTCTTGAAATGATTTTTGTAAGCCTCTCTCGAGGGTCTTTTCTTAATTCTTTCTTTTACTTTAGGAAAATCAATCAAGGGAATTGTTTCTGCTGTCATACCTAGACCGGACTTATTGAAGTAAGATCTTTGAGCTGAAAGAATTTTTTCAAGTTTTTCAGACCCTATTGAAAATTTCTTTGAAGTATTTGATAAGTCAGTTTTTAAAGAGCATTTTCTTTTAAAAGATTATCTTCATTTTCTTTAAGAGTGGAAACAGTCAAGTCTAGACTTTTAACTCTTTCTACTAAAACATTTTCCTTTTGTTTTAGAGCTGAGTTTTCCTTTTTCAGTTCGGAAATTCTTTTGAGAGAAGTCTTAAGACTAAAACACAGTTCACCAATGTATTTAGAAACTTTGACAGAATTTTAACATCACTTATCCTCAACTTCACTGTCCGAGTCCGATCCAGTCGATCCAGTCCGATTGTGCCATCGTACATAGATTGACATATTCATTATCACTTTCTTCACACTCGTATCACCCAGTGTTTCGGCTTTGAGAGCTTTTCGAATTTTTTCAGCTTTTCCTCTATTCTTCTTCAGAAGAGGATAGTTGGGTCTGATGTGTCCCTTTTTCTTACATTCAAAGCAGACTACATCTTTGTTTGGTTCCTCATCATCAACAGACTTGGCCTACTGTCTTTGAAAGCTTTGTTTCTTTGAGTTGAACCTTCTTCCTTTTCTATTCGTTTTCGAATCTTCTTATCATGAGAGCAAGCTCCTCATCGTCCATATCATCTTCGTAATCTATATCATCGAATCATCATTTGATTTTAATGCAATGGATTTCTTACCTTTTGGATCTTCATCTTCATTGATCCATTCCACTTCATAAGACCAAGAGTTCCAATCAGCTCGTCGACAGATAGTGGCGTAATTCTTTGCGTCTCTCTTATCGAAGTCTTTATGTGATTCCAATCCTTGGAGAGTCCACGCAGTAGCTTGTTTACCTTCATGGGATCATAAATTTTTTGTCCTTGATTCTCAAGACCATTGACAATATCTATAAAACGGCTAAACATGTCAGTTATAGATTCTCCTGGTTTCATTTTGAAGGCTTCATATTGACCGAGGAGAATGTTAATTCTGGTTTCCTTCACTGACCGTTCCTTCATAGGTGATATGATATGCAATCTGTCCCAAACTTCTTTTGCTGTAACACAAGAAGATATTCTGTTATATTCAGTTGGTGACAAAGCACAATATAAAGAGTAAATTGCTTTTGCATCGAGTGCTTGTCTCTTGATTATCTCTTCCTGAGTCATTCTGTTGGTCTCAACAGTTTCTTTCCCTCTTTCAGAGATTGATGTAGCTGTAGGAGTAATTCCTTTTTCTACAACGTCCCATTCCAGAGGATCCTTTGATCGTAGGAAAGCTTTCATCTTGTTTTTCCAGATGTTGTAATCCTTTCCATCAAAGTAGGGTGGTCTGGTATTGCTTTGCCCTTCCATCAGCCCTGGTGCTAGCATACTAGCCATGGATCTTTTACTCTGAAGCAAAACACTTCAAATAAAGTGAGTACACGAGCTCTGATACCAATTGATATAGCTAGTATAAGTACCTAGAGGGGGGTGAATAGGTATATAAAGGATTTTTCTTGATAATTGCACAATACTAGACAGTTGATAGATTTGAGACAAACGATAATCAAAGTAAGACCGAGAGAAGAGAAAATTGAACACGCGGTTTATAGTGGTTCGGCTTATATCAAGCCTACGTCCACTCTTCGCACCGACAGCCTATTGGCTGGATTCCACTATGAACAAAGAGATGTTACGTTGTTGTTCTTCCTTGCTTTCACGGTGTAGATGTTCTACCACACTCGCTCAAGGTATCACTAAGTATGAACACTCTTTGTGAGTACAATTTCGCTCAAAATGTATCGACCGATAATCAAGGTGCTTCGTACTGGAATTTCTCTATCGATCATGCACTAAAGTAACTAGAATGTCTTCCTTTATACTCCTTTATGCCATCATACCCGTTGGCACTTACCAAAGGAATTCCTCCAATCTACCCGTTGGACGGAATCAATCAAGAAGATCATTCGAGCTATTAAAGGAACCTGACGATAGCCCATCAATCCTGTTTGCCCATACAATCAGGATCTTGGTTTCCAAGAATAGAACCTTCCAAGAATATTTCGTCGATCATCGGATCTTCAAACGATCTTGTTTAAGAATAAAAGAATCCGTTATATTTATCCAGCCAAGAGATCTTCTCCAGAGGATAGGAATAAATCCTCAACCAAATACTTCGGCTCTGGATTGCCTTCGTCACTGGATTAGAAACACTGTCAATGAGAATAGTCTTGAGTCTTGAGTGATGAGTCTTGAGTATTGAGTTTGGTGATCTCGAAAGTCTTCGACTCAAAATAGAAGATCTGTACTTATCCGGACTAGACTGATAGAAACGTTTTGTCAGCTTCAAAATATTCTGGAAAGATTTCTCCAACAAGTAAAGCTAGCATTAACAGATTTATCAGCAGAATAGACTTTGATGATTATCTCTGTGACATACTGCAGAATACCTGCCATCAAACTCAAGATGAAAGGATAGCTTAGCTGTAATTGTTCCCGCATGAACTCCAGCAAAGGTAATAGCAATTGTACTTGAGACTTGTCAAAAGACGTGGCTGCAAAAACGTGTGGTGGTTTTCGCTTAATTATCAAGGCTGCCACAACTGACAGAGGTTCTAAATGAAGATAACCCTAAATGCTACATAATTCAACGTGGACATTGCATAACTCACATAGCATTTCATTTACCCCAAGAAAAGGCCGTATATGCATAAGCCTTTTGTCTTCTTTGTTTTCCAGAGATTGAGTTAGAAAACCAATAATTTCTGAGTTAATTTAGGGTGCGCATGGCAAAGCTTCTACTCCGGGGAACAGTTTCTTTCCAGAAATAGTTCTTTTTTATTTCTACTCCGGGGAATAATTTCTGAGTAAAGTAATGTGTTTGGTAACAATACAAAATTTATATTCTTGAAATAGAAAAAGAACAGAAATGCCTTTGGTGCGATTTATAAATTTTTGTATATTCGGTTTTTCTTGCTCACAAATCGCCAATTGCTGCCGGCTGCCGCATGACCGTCGCTTGCCGCTGCCCGCTGCTCGCCGCACGACCACCGCCCACAACCCATGAACTGCTGGCCACCGACTGCGGGAGAGGACAACGGTCAATGGGTTGTGGGCGGCGGTCGGTGGTTGTGCAGCAATCGTGCGGCTGTTGTGTGATGGTCAGGCGGCTGTTGTGCGAAAAAGCATAAACATGATGTATTTAGATGAAAGCAACGTCTGTACGAAAAAGCGGAAAAGGCTCCAACATCGAGCTGCACATCAGCAAATCCATAACGGAAGAAATGTACATTGCTAGATTCTAAAATGTTACTCGCAAAAAAGAGAGCAATCATTAACCGAAGAGGCATTGTTCATGGTCGGCATCACAAAAACGTCATTGCCTAAGTCCCGTCTAATTCTCAAACTCCCGTCAGATGACTTCAACGACGAACCACTAAAGGCGAGCAAGAATGTTAAGTTAGTTACGACGCCGGCCTTGAGGGTACTCACTAGGCAAATAGAGAAGCAACAAAGACTTCTCGAGGTGAGAGCCGCACTTCAGAGGAGAGAACCAGCGAGGCGGTCTACTATCTGGCTTGGTCAGATCCTTCACCTCGTTGAAGAACCTCCTCAGCCTCTCGTGCCTGCTCTTCAATCCACGTCCTCCATGAACGGCAATGAAGAGCTTTGGTCGCTCGTTGTCTCTCCATGTTTCTCGAGGCTCCTCTCATTCTCGTCGAAACCGACCTGCCTCGACGAAAGAAAGGTTGTTGTGGTCGCCGTTGTGGATGACACGTGCTCCGTTGAGACGACGAATCTGCAAGCGGACGATGAGCTGAGCCTCAGGTTCTGATTGGAGCCGATGGTTGCCAAAGCCTCGGTCCGGCGATGGCGAGCGGGGGAGAAGACGGGCAGGAAGAGACAAGCTCTGATTGCCGCCATGGAACTTTTGGCTTTGGGAAACGGAGAGAGCACCAGCTGAAAAGCGAAATGGCCAAAATGAGATATATATAAAAACTTGAAAATCTGTTTGTGGCGAACTCAAGAGACTAAAAGGGAGATATATATATGAATGTATATACCAATTGGACAATAATTTCCTTGCTCTATGTTGTGGTTGGTGTCATAACGAAATAGGACAAAATTTGACACAAAAAAGGTTGGGTAACTGTGATATCCTAGATTTTTAGTCATGTTTTCTATTGAGTAAATCAAGCATTTCATTGACGCGCCTATAGGGCTGTTCTCAGAACTGATCACTCTCGAGATAACTAGATTATTCAAGAAAGCCATTAAGGAATTTTAATACAATAGACTTGAGAATTTGATTTGGAATCGGCTTCTCAACCGTGCTTATCTTTAGAGGCCATTATGGCACGGTATAAATTTGATTTAAGATTAGAGATTGGTTGATTCGACTAAGATGTATGGCTAATCGTGGGTGACACCACTAAATTGAAAAATTCTTGTCAACCGACACTAGACTGATTCTTCTGTCATTTTGGTACCCTGTGTTCATATTTGAATCATCGAGATTTTTATGATAATCAAAAGTCGCTAATGTGTTGAGTGGGTTCATTGTGGCTCGAAGAAAATCGATCACGGGTTATTTGCACTAAAAATCTCTAAAAACTACCAAATAGTTTAGATCACGGTAAAAACGCGCCGAATGGAAATTAACTACGAATTTGAGTCCGATTTTAGAAATTGAAGATTCTGCCATGTCTTAATAAATTATAGGAGTGTCAACTCAGTCTTAGAAGATTTTTCTGAAACCTGAGACTTTTTGGGGAAAAATCAGCATGGGACTGTTTTTATTAAGAAAAAGGTCGGGGATCGTTTTGATCCCGAAATAAGATGCAAGATGGATCTAATGGTGAGGAAAAATATTAATTGAACCAATGAATCGATAACAAAATTTATCGAGGCCGAAATTGAGTTGATTTGAGGACCGGTAAGTGGCCAATTGAAAGAGAAGTATAGGAAATTCGTAGCTCGCCCATGGCCTAGCCAAAATGGACCATCTCAAGGTTGTCAAAGTGAGCTCTGGCGGCTCATGGACAACCAAGGGAGATGCTTGGCCAATGATGAATCTTGGAGAACAAGTTGTGGAAAATGTGACCATGGTGGCCCCCAAACCTTATCCCTTCTCTTTCTTCCTCCACAAGTTGCCATCCAAGCCATCTCTCTCTTCTTCCATCCTTGCTGTTTGAAGACCACCGGTAGCCAAGGAAGTCGCCGGAGCAGCTACACCACCGCCGGACCGTTTTCCTCCTCTACTTTCACTTCTGTCGGTTTCTGCTCCAACTGTCCTTTTGCCAAAGATTCGAGTGAAAAGTCAACATCCTGAATGAATCAGTAAATGAGCCACCCATCGCTGTAGCGAGGACATCTAGACCGTTCCATCAACCCTGACCTCACCCCGAACGGAGCCACCGGCCATTCTGTTGGAGAAAACTTCATTATTTGTTTTGAAGCTAACAAAACGTTTCCATTAGTTTAGTCTGACGACTTGCAGACTCTTTCGTCAAAGTCTGAAGATCACCAGACCGCCAGACTCAAGATTTAAAGTCTGCCCTCATTGACAGTTTCTAGATCGACAAAGAAGTCTTATTCAGAATTGAATATTTCTTTAAGGATTTGATTCGATCAGTTAAGGAAGTTCTCACAGTTGGAGATAGTATTTCAAGATCTATTATTTTTTTTTTGAATTTAATTTGAGCAATTTGGATCCGTTGATTGACGAAGTATATTTGGAAGGTTCTACTTATGGAAACCTAGATCTTGATTGTATATGTGAGTAGGATTGGTGGGCTATCATCACATTCCTTATGTAACTTGAGATCTCCCTAATTGATTCTGTCCAATGGGTAGATTGGAAGAACTCATTTGGAAGGTGCCAACGGTTATGAAGGCATGGAGGAGTATATAAGGAAGACGCTCTGGTTATTCGAGTGTGTGCACGATAGATAAATTTCAAAGTCTGAAGTTCCTTATTCTTTGCCGATTGAATTGTTGAGCATAAATTTGTACTCAAGAGAGTTTAAACTTTTGTGAGGCCTTGAGGAAATGTAGCAGAGTCTCTACATTGTGGAATCAAGGACGTGAGATTGTAAGGACTCTTTTGATTCATAGTGAAATCCAGCCGGTGGGCTGTCAGTGTGGGAGAGTAGATGTAGGCTTGAATTAAGCCGAACCACTATTAACCTTGTGTTCTTATTCTCTTCCCTGAACTCTTTTACTTTATTCGTAACTTTATTTAATTGTTAGAGTCTAATTTTCTCTGTGAAGTCTATTGTCAACCAGACTCAGGGCAGAGGGAAAAGTTTTATACTATATTTTGCAAAATTTGCTTTTGCACCTATTCACCCCCCTCTAGGTGCTCATATTAGCTCTTTCAATTGGTATCAGAGCCTGTGTACTCACTTAATTGAAGTGTTTTTACTTCACAATTAAAGATCCATAGATAGTATGTTGGCTGTAGGTTTGGTTGAAGGGCAAAGTAACACTAGACCGCCTTATTTTGATGGAAATGAATACAGCATATGGAAAAACAAGATGAAAGCATTTCTAAGATCAAAAGATCTTCTGGAGTGGGATGTCATAGACAAATGAATCATTCCTAAAGCTACAACAGTCTCAGAAAGAGGAAAAGAAATTACAGAGGCTAGCGAGATGACTCAAGAAGAGATAATCAAGAGACAAGCTTTTGATGCAAAAGCAATTTATTCATTATATTGTGCATTATCTCCTATTGAATATAACAGAATATTTTCTTGTGAAATAACTAAAGAAGTCCGGGATAGGCTGTACATCACCCATGAAGGAACCGATCGAGTGAAAGAAACCATAATCAATATTCTACTTGGTCAATATGAAGCCTTCAAGATGAAGCCAGGAGAAACTATCACTGACATGTTTAGTCGTTTTACAGAAATCGTGAATGGTCTTGAGTATCAAGGTCAACCAATCTCAGGACCTATGAAGGTTAAAAAATTGCCGCGTGGACTTTCCAAAGATTGGAATTACATAAAGACCTCAATAAGAGAAACATAAAGGCTCATGCCACTCTCCGTTGACGAATTGGTTGGCACTCTTCAGTCTTATGAAGTGGAGCAAATCAATGAAGATGAAAATCTCAAAGGTAAAAAATCTATTGCTTTAAAATCTAATGATGACTTTGATGTTACAGATTCTAAAGACGATATGGACAATGAAGAGCTTGCTCTCATGATAAGAAGATTTAGAAAACTAAACAAAAAGGGAAGAAGATTCAATTAGAAGAAACAAAGCTCTCAAAAGTTTCAAAAAAATCAGATGATGACGATGAATCCAATAAAGATGTGATTTATTTTGAATGTAAGAAAAATGGACACATTAGACCCAACTGTCCCTTACTGAAAAAAAGAAGAAAGGAAAAGCTGAGAAATACAGAATGACACTCAAAGCATAACTTGGAGTGATACCGAATGCGAAGAGAGTGATGATGATTATGCAAATATTTGTCTAATGGCGCAATCAGAATCAGATTTAGACTTTGAAACAGATACAGACTCAGACTCAGACAGTGAAATCGAGGTAAGTAATTTAAAAATTCCTACTAAAGTCTCTAAATATATTGATGAATTGTGTCTTAGTCTCAAAACTTCTCTTAAGAGGATTTCAGAGCTAAAAAAGGAAAATTCTGCATTGAAGCAACATGAGATTGTTTGGAAAGAAAATATCGAAAATTTAGATAAAAGCCTTATTACTTTGAAAGAAAATGCAGACTCTCTTTCAAAAGAAAACACACTTTTGAAAAATGATATCTCAAGTATTTCGAAAAGGTTTTCTATAGGATCTAAGAAATTGGAAAAAATTCTTTCAGCACAAAGACCTTACTTTAACAAATTTGGTTTGGGGATGACTTCTGAAACCATTTATCTAATTGATTTTCCAAAAGTAAATGATATAATTAAATAAAAGACCTACAAAAGACTTTTAGAGAAATCATTTTCAAAAAATCTTTGTAAAATCTGTTGGCCGTAGTGCTCTTAAATGTTCTAAATGCTACAGCTTAGAACATTTTGAGAAAGAATGTCCTTTGGTTTGGAGACCTATTAAGAATGATTGAGCAAATACTGTATATTGCACTAACTCCATTTGACCCAAGAAAGTGTGGGTACCAAAGAAAGCTTGAGTTTCTTTTTTAAATGTAGGTCACTATCAAGAAAAAATGTCAAATAGTACTTGGATAGTGGATGCTCAAGACATATGATAGGAGACTCAAGTTATTTCATAAAACTTATGCAAGTTAATGGTGGAAAAGTTTCTTTTGGTGGAAATAGTAAAGGAAGAATTGTCGGATGCGGAACAATAAAGATCGGAAGTCTTACAATCAATAACGTCTCCTTAGTAGGACTCAAGTACAACTTGCTGAGTATCAGTCAACTGTGCGACACAGGTTTCAAAATCAATTTTCAAGAAGGAACATGTTCGGGAACCAGTAAAGACTTCTCTCAGACTTTCACTGGGTGAAGACATGGGAACATCTATCTTTTGGATATCAAACCAGGAAAATCTCAATGTCTAATTTCAATTCAAGAGGAAGCTAACCTCTAGTATAGAAAACTTGGCCATATAAACATGAAGCAAATAGCCAAGATTTCTGCAAAGAAGCTTGTTCGTGGACTACCCAACCTGACATACCAAAAATCTGAATTATGCATACCATGCGTGTTAGGAAAACATGTTAGAAGTTCTTTCAAACCAATAAATCAAGTTTCCACTAATCTTGTGCCATAACTCCTACATATGGATCTCTTTGGACTAACTAGAACTCAAAGCAATGATGAAAATAAATATTGCCTAGTAATAGTGGATGATTATTCACGATTTACTTGGCTCTACTTTTTGACAAGTAAATCTGAAACATTTTCTTATTTTTTAAAATTTGCTAAGAGAGTACATAATGAGAAAGGATATGCTATCTCAAGTATACGGACAGATCATGGAGGTGAGTTTGAAAACCAAGATTTTGCTAATTTCTGTGATGAATCTGGTTTTCAGCATATGTTCCCCTCTTCATACACTCCCGAACAGAATGGAGTTGTGGAAAGGAAGAATAGATCATTGCAAGAAATGACTAGAACACTTTTAATTGAAAGCAACATTTCTTCTCGTTTTTGGGCTGAAGCAGTTTCTATAGCATATTATATTATTAATAGAGTCTTCTTAAGGTCTATTATGGAGAAAACACTCTATGAGTTGTTCAAAGGAAAGAAGTCAATTGTTTCTTATTTTAATGTGTTTGGTTGCAAATGTTTTATATTGAAAAATGCAAATGATCGAATTGGTAAGTTTGAAGAAAAATCAGACGAATGAATCTTCCTTAGATATTCAACCACCAGCAAATTCTATAGAGTATACAACAAAAAGACTCAATCTGTGGAAGAATCGATGAACGTCAAATTTCAAGACTTTATACAAAATCAATCGATCCGGACTCAACCTGAAGAATCTGAACATGTTCCAGACCCTACAAAGTCTAAATCCCCTGAAGCAGCTCAGACTTCAGAAGATCATCAATGAATGAACGTTGAAGAATCTAATGAAAAAAAAGATCAGTAGTCTGTTAGACCAACCAGCAACTGAAAGCACAAGTCCATTCATCCCAAAGAACTTATTATTGGTGATATTGATGAAGGGATTCGAACAAGATCCAAAAGGCATGAAAAGTCTAGCGTTGTGGCTCTTATTTCTGAAAGAGAACCTAAAAGCATAGAATAAGCTTTAACTGATGAAAGCTGGATTGAAACTATGCAAGAAGAACTCAGGCAATTTAGTATTAATGATGTCTGGGAATTGACTCATAAACCAAAAGGTAAATACGTTGTTGGAGCTAAATGAGTTTTTAGGAAAAAGATGGACGAAAAAGGAAAAGTTATAAGGAACAAAGCAAGACCCGTGGCCAAAGGATATACGCAAGAAGAAGGGATAGACTATGATGAGACTTATGCACTAATAGCAAGGTTAGAAGCAAATAGATTATTACTTACTTGCTTTTGCTTGTTATAAGAATTTCAGGTTATTCCAAATTGACGTCAAAAGTGCATTCCTAAATGGACTTATCCAAGAGGAAGTTTATGTGGAACAACCTCCCGATTTTGAAGACCCAAGGAAACTAGACTCAGTGTTTAGACTGAAAAATGTGCCATATGGTTTAAAGCAAGCACTTGGAGCTTGGTATGACAGGTTAAGTAAGTTTTTTTAATCCAAAATGGCTTTGTTAAAGGTAAAGTGGACACTACTCTGTTTATTAAAAATGAGAGTAAAAACTTTTTGCTTGTTCAAATCTATGTTTATGATATTATTTTTGGATCACTTAACGAAAATCTATGCAAGAAATTTTCTAAGTCTATGCAGGATGAATTCGAGATGAGCATGATGGGTGAACTATCCTTCTTTCTTGGACTACAAGTAAAACAATTGAAGGAATGGACTTTCATTCACCAAGAAAAATATGCTAAAGAACTTGTTAAAAGGTTCGATCTGGAAAATTGCAAAAAGACTGATATACCAATGTCAAGTTTTTCGAAGCTGGACAAAGATGAAGGAGGAAAGAAAGTTGACCAGAAGCTGTACAGGAGTATCATTGGTTTACTTCTTTATCTTACTGCTTCTAAACCTGACATTTTGTTTAGTGTTTATATTTGCGCTAGATTTCAATCAGATTCCAAAGAATCTCATCCAAGTGCTGCGAAACGCATCATCAAATACGTTGCAACAACCTCTAAGTTAGGTCTATGGTTTCCTAAAGAAAGAGGCTTTACTCTCCTTGGATACTCAGACGCAGATCTAGCAGGATGCAGAGTTGATATAAAGAGCACCTCGGGCACTTGTCAATTGCTTGGCAACAGGACAATATCTTGGTTTTTAAGGAAGCAAAGCACTGTAACTCTTTCAACAGCAGAAGCAGAGTATGTGGCTTTTGGAAGTTGTTGTTCTCAAATCTTATGAATAAAGCAACAACTAAGAGACTTTGGAATCGAAGATTCATGTACTAAGATTAAATGTGACAACACCAGTGCGATTAATCTCACCAAGAATCCAATTCTTCATTCAAGAGCAAAGTATATAGAAATTCGACATCATTTTATTAGAGATCACGTTCAAAATGGGGAAGTATTGATTCCATTCATTGACTCAAAGAATCAGCTGGCGGACATTTTTACAAAACCATCGGAGAAAAGTCAATTTGAGTCTATTCGATCCAGACTTAATATCTTAAAGTCTGAAGAAGTTCAGATTCAGGGATAAAAGTCTAAAGATGCTTAGACTCAGAAGATCAAGGATCACGACTGTAAGTTATTTCAGTTTTAGAAATTTATCTTTCGGATAAAAACTCAAAAAGGTACGATTATCTATTAAGTCTGCAATTGATTGATGTTATCTTCCCAAGTTTTTGTAATTATAGCAATTTTTTTTCCAAAAAAGAAAGTTTTTTTGAAATAACAGTTATGTATTTTTAAAAAGGCAGTTATTTTTTGAAAATACATTTTCCAGCATTCCTTTCATGTCGATCCGTATACCCCGTTTCGATTGTCTTATGAACTTTACTTCTTCTTCATTTTTTATGAACCCTAGAAGCAAAAAACTTCACCCTCCTACTTTTTCTCTCTAGTTTAATCCTTAAAGTTTTCATCTTTCTCGCGAATCGAGTTTGGAAACTCTCTCAAAGAAAGTGATAATGTCTTCTCAAAGAAAGTCCTCAAGGATCGCAAACAGGGGACCATAGCATATGTGGGAGGGTCCTATGCACTTTGACCTTATAGAGGAAGAGGAATCTCCAAGGCATCAGCAGAATCCACGACATTCTCAACCGCGCCATTTTCCTCAGGCTAGACCACGGGATGTTCAGCAACAACAAGCGGAGGAAGAAGTTATTGAGGATGCCGAACCTGTAAGAACTCAAAAGCCTTCTTTTATCTTCAAACTCTACTTTGCCTTGAAGGTTGGAGGCTCTCCATTGAGCTTTATTGATGAATTTTTGAAAGAAAAGGGGTACAGAAATGAAACCCATTTCTTACGAACAATGGAATGCTTGGGAATTGCTCCTGCGGGCTCGGTAGAAAGAGCTTTTGCAAATATCTCAAGTGATCCACGTGTCGGAGGACATAGTCAACCTGATGGAAATGATGATGAAAAGATGTTCACTCATCTTAAGCCTATAATGGGTGTTGCTGCAAATGTTCGAGGAAAAAGGGTAGATATGTTTCGTTCTGAGGAATATAAGCGACTTTACTCTAAATTGCTGAAGCGAGGGGTGATGAACCCGAAAACTGTTGATTTTGATTTTCTCGATTCTTTGAACGTGAAGTTGCGAGAGAAATTTACTTTACTTCAACTTGAACGATTTTGCTTTCAGACAACAGTGGCTCATCCAGAACTTATTGCGTATTTCTATTCCAATCTAAGTTATTTTGGATGCGAATAGATTTTCTTTCAGTGTTAGAGACCAGGACTATGTGGTTGATATGGACACTCTGGCTGATGTGATTGGAGTAGAGAGAGGGATGTTCCAATCAATTAATGTGTCTATTGGTCGTGCGACCGTGGAGCTTGTTCGGGATGGAATGGCAGAAGGCCGAATTTCTTACTTGAGGATGAATGCCTCAAATGTCTTGCTTCACAAGATTGTGATTAATTGTCTTAGACCCAAGTCCACATCAAAGACTAACATCTCCAATGCAGAAGCGAAGCTGATATATGCTATCAATGTTGGCAAAAAGTTCTCTTTGCCACACACTATCATGTTTCACATGTATAGATCAATGGTGAAGGACAAGGGCCAACTTCCTTATTCAGTACTTGTTACTCAGTTATTCATACATTTTAATATTTAGCCTCCCAAAATCTTGTGTGTTCGAACGTGTGATCAAATGGTGGTGGGACTGAAGATGGTTTCAAAAATGCGTTTGAAGGAGCTAAACAAGGCTTTAAAGCGCTTAAGGAGAAGACCCCTGTCAAGACCCATCACGACTCTGTGGCTGCAAAACGGAAAGCGAAAGAGCCTATGACAGCTCCATCCAAGAAAAGAAGAGCACTCATCTTGCAGGATGAAGAAGATGAGGAAGATATCACCATTTCTGCTCTTGCATTAAGGAATTTACAGCGTTTTGTTCCAGAGATAGAGGAGAGAGAGAATCAAGATAGAGAAGAAACAAAGCAGAGGAGTGAAGAGAGGGAAACGATGAGGAAAGTAGCAAATAAAGAAAGAACTGCAGAAAGAAGAAGAAAGAGGAGAACAAGGTCATCATGGCACTGAAGAAGAGATAGAGCATGAAGAGTACTTCTCTCCACCTGAAGGCAATAAAATGGGGGGAGCTGCTAAGAAAAGAGGTACTTCTTCACTTGCTTTTACTAGTGATGATATTAGCCGTTCTCCTGCCGATCCAGAAGATGTATATGCCTCTCAATTTCTTGAAGAAAATCATGAGGTTTCATCTTCGAGTTTGGGTGCTCATGCTGAAATGCCATCATTTGCCAATACTCCACAAACTGATCATGTTGAAGCAAGCACTCAAACTGACAACTCAACAGACTTTCGGAGATTGCTTGATGTTCTTATGGAGATGCGAGGCCAGATTTATGCCTTGGGATGCAAAATTCAGAACATGCATAATGCCAATTAAGCCTCTTCAGTTTCTTTGCATAATCAAGTTTAGGCTCTAAATCTTCAAGTTCAAGCAACTGCTAAGGGTGAATAAGTATTGCAACTGAAGGAGGATCTGAGAAAGCTGGAGAAGACTGCAAGTTGATGGGAGATTTCCAGCTTGTTCGCGTTCCAAAACAATCCTAATTTTATCCAAATTTCTATTTCATCTCTACCATTTTAATGCTGACAAAAATGGGGAGAAGTTGGTGCAGATTTGCAGATTTAACTTTTCTTTGACTTTACTTTTGGTTTGTGACTGGTTTGGACTATGTTTTTTGGTTTGGATTGTTTGATCGTTTAATGCTTGCAGTACTAACTCATTTGTTTGACTTTAGTTTAAGTGTTGTTGATATTCATGGAAAAAATAGCTGTTTTTACATGACTAACTCATTTCCTGTGGATGCAGATTTGATACTATCTTTATCATAATTAATTTATCTTTTATGAGATATTCTTGTTTGCTTGAGTATTGTTTTGCAGGACAAATGTATCCAAATCTATAGGAAAGTTTTGTCACCATCAAAATGTAGGAGATTGTTGGAGAAAACTTCCTTATTTGTTTTGAAGCTGACAAAACGTTTTCATCAGTCTAGTATGAAAACTTGCAAACTCTTTCGTCAAAATTTGAAGATCACCAGACCGCTAGTCTCAAGATTTTAAGTCTGCCCTTATTGATAGTTTCTAAACCGAACGAAAAGTCTTATCCAAAATTGAATATTTCTTTAAGGATTTGATTCGAGCGGCTAAGGAAGTTCTCACGGCTGGAGATAGTATTTCAAGATCTATTATTTATTTTGAATTTAATTCAAGTAATTTGGATCCGTTGATTGGCGAAGTATACTTGGAATGTTCTACTTATGGAAACCTAGATCCTGTATGGGTGAGTAGGATTGGTGGGCTATCATCACATTCCTTAAGTAACTCGAGATCTCCCTAATTGATTCTGTCCAACGGGTAGATTGGAAGAACTCCTTTGGGAGGTGCCAATGGTTATGAAGGCATGGAGGAGTATATAAGGAAGACACTCTAATTATTCGAGTGTGTGCGCGATAGATAAATTTCAAAGTCTGAAGTTTCTTGTTCTTTGTTGATTCAATTGTTGAGCATAAATTTGTACTCAAGAGAGTTTACACTTTTGTGAGGCCTTGAGGAAGTGTAGCAGAGTCTCTACACTGTGGAATCAATGACGTGAGATTGTAAGAACTCTTTTGATTCATAGTGAAATCCAGCCGATAGGCTGTTAGTGCGGGAGAGTGGACGT
Source organism: Eucalyptus grandis (assembly GCF_016545825.1). NCBI lineage: Eukaryota > Viridiplantae > Streptophyta > Magnoliopsida > Myrtales > Myrtaceae > Eucalyptus > Eucalyptus grandis. The sequence goes on from NC_052620.1 coordinate 28,070,048, forward strand.
AGGTTTGGATTAAGCCGAATCACTATAAACCTTGTGTTCTTGTTCTCTTTCTTGAACTCTTTTACTTTGTTCGTAACTCTATTTAATTGTTAGAGTCTAATTTTCTCTGCAAAGTCTATTGTTAACTAGACTCAGGGCAAAGGGAAAAGCTTTATACTATATTTTGCAAAATTTGCTTTCGCACCTATTCACCCCCCTCTAGGTGCTCGTGCTAGCTCTTTCAGCTTTTATAAGGATCGCTCTCTCTCGTTTCTCTCTCAGATACGCCATGCATTGCTCTACCTATGACTTGACTTGTAGATACAATTCATGGGATTTTTCCCGGTCTTTCAATTCCTGCTTTCTCCCTTCAGGAGTGTACAAACACGTAAACATGTAATCTAGAGTCGAATAAAATATCACTATAAATAGACAATTGCATGCTCTAGAATTGGGAGTGAAGATTGCAGCTTCATGATCAAGGTTGATACTATTGGCTAATGTATGAGGCTTTTTGTAAGCAGAAAAGTCAAAAACAAAACAAAACAAAACAAAAAGAGCACTAATAATCGAGCATACGAACATGAGTTATTGGAAATTGAAGCTGTGACAGGATGGATGATTGCATGGATAGATTTAAGGACAGCTTCATCTCCATTCACGCATGCGAATTCTATAGAGATGACAGCTTGACGTGAGATGCTAATTCCAAGAATCGGAAAGTAGGTTGCAGCAATGGACATACCTGCTGTTTCTATTGGTTTGCCGAAACAATAGTAGAACCGCCCAGGAATTTTTGGGCGAACCCAGGGAAGGTGCACATCTTGATTGGCTACCTCTCCCGTTGCGTTAGTCCTGTCAAAGCCGAGCAAATGGTATTTGCTCATCGCAAATGGACTAGGATTATAGGGACTGCGGGTAAATTCACAAGAAAAAGAAAAACGAATTGGAATCCACTGGACTATCATACCTCACTTTTGCAAATTCTTCCGTCATTTGTCGAATCTGGTCCCTGAAATATGGGATCTTCATTTGGTCATCGTAATCGAAAAAGACCTGCCAGGTGCAAAATTTAGATTAAACAACCATGTGGACATTGACTTGAGAACATCTGCAGGATGTTACACTATCAAATCATGTACACGTGAAGTTAACCGACTTGTATTCATGTGCAAATATTGATGTTCCATGGATTAAAAGAAGTTCTCTGTCTACCTTCATGCAACTAACAGGTCAAGATGCAATTTTTTACATCTAGGAAAAAGGAATGCATCTACGCTTGAAAATAATATTAAAGCATTTGAAAGCAATATTCAGTTGATGCTATCCTTTTAAAAGCTCTGCACAAAGTTCTGACATCTCCATCAGTATAGTCAAAGATTTTCAGATGTAATTACGGCAGTTGCCAGCAAAAATCATCGCATGCAAGAAAAACAACAGCATCCAGCTCTAAATTTGCTGTCTGCTTAAGTTTCAAGTCACAAGACATACTCGATCAGCAAAACACATAAGCATTTAAAGAAAACCAAAACATTATGATGGGAGCGCAAAGCTCCACGATAATTCACAGACTTACTTCACCAAAGTCATCTTCTCCAACGGCACCAAAAGGCACTATTTTGGCTCCAAAGCGAACTGCCATCCTGACAAACTCAGACTACTCCGGCCAAAATAGCTTGTATTCTTCACCCTGGCAATTACACATGTCATTGCTTCGAGTTCCGATGTAAGGACAGATTTTTATCTCAGATACAGCAAGCAAACATGAGTATTAAGTATGTCCTTGTGCATGTGCCACAAAAATGCACGTTCTAGATAGTACGATATGGTAATGTGACTATGGATAACACCTGAGGTATAGATAACATCTGACATTTGCAGTACATTAAGGTTCTAGCACTAGTACCTTACGATGAAGTGCTTCGCGCATGCCTCCTGGATAGAGTAAGACATGGGACTTTGACGAAAGAAGTTTGAACAAATTGGTCCCTGAAACAGGTGCCGCACCCATCAACAGGAAAGTGTCATAAAACGCCGGCTCCAGTGTTTGTCCCTTTTTGTATTTCTCAAAGAGCATAGGGTGTGCTATCCCACGTAAGAGCATGTTCCTCTGGTTTAGGAATCGGATAACCATAGGAACCAGTTCGAGTCCCAATAACATATGATAGCCAACATATAGAATTGGCCCTTCTGATGGAATACCATCCAGACCTCTAACAATCCTCCCATCCTCTAAGGTTGACAGCATCACTGGTCCAGTTATCTCATCAAACCATCTAAGTTATGCAAGTTGTCAGGTAAGAATAGTCTAAAGGTTGAAAACACATCCAGAGTAGGAACTCCACTAAAGAGGACACGATTTTGCTATGGAAACAAACTGTAAATATTTTGCTTTGACAATACAACACACTTCTTTTGTGAACTTCATTGCACTGAACCTTTAGAATAGTATATGAATGGGTGCTAGGGAGGATCGTGTCATAAGGTCTCTCGCTGACAAAATGCTGGATTAAGTACCCAGAACACGATTCATGTGAACTTCCTAGGTGTCTTAAACTGCTATCTTTTTTTATCCTCAGACAAAAATTTTTTACCTGTTTGATTCACATGGTTTCTTATATTAAGCAGGGGTTGGCGGCAGGTAGTCTGAAACATAGCTGATACTTTTTCCACAACGGTAGAAACCAAGGCACTTAATTATGGTAACCAAATCAAAACCATCTTCCTGCATGCAAAGAACAAAATAGAAGAACGACACTACCCCTCATCAGATAAAGCTAAACCCATATCAGCCACAAAAAGCAGAATGCAATTCTATAACAGTGAAGAGAATGCTTCAATGAAGCTAAACTGCATCATATTTCTGATGCACAGGGGTTAGTAGGGTACACAGCCTCATTAGTATGATTCTGCAGTGCCATCATTCATCCAATAGAAAAAAATGCAGTTGTGCTGGGATCATATACTCATGTAATAGAGTTGATAGCCCTGGTTATTAATTGAAAAGAAAGTACTGCTATTTTTTAACCTAGAATTTAGTGATCAGCAAGAAAGAATATCTCCAAAAATAGATAAAGAATTATCATTGAAGAGCAGAGTAAAGCTAGCATTAACAGATTTACTAGTCAGCAGAAAAGACTCAGCGTGATTATCTTGTGGCATACTGCAGAATAGCTTTTAAAATATCAATCAAAGGAGTAATTCTAATATTAATGGCTCTGCAAAATTTCACCAAGGAAGAACACAAATTCTTGGATTGGAGATAGTGGAAGTTCAGAAGTCGAATAGTCATCCAGGAAGGAGAGCACTCAAGACTAACAGCAAGTTTCTATACTGTTCTTATTCGTGACATTTTCACTTGATATGGCAAACCAAGCTACAGAGGATTGTGGTGACACAAAAGCTTGTTCGGTTCTTTTTAGGGAGCTTTTCCTTCTTTCTATTGAAATCACAAGACACATATGAGATAGTAGTTCATGCGTCATTCTAGCTTCTGGAAAGAGAGACCTACCAAAAAAAGGAAATGGCCAGAGTCATCAAATTTACGGAGATCACTTCTCTGCAGTGCATCGTCTAGTCTAGCACCTTCTGCTAGACTTGGCAATAGCCGATCCTTCCCTCTAGAATTACAAATCCCAAATAAAGTTAGTCCGCATTTGCCTCACAGAAATACATGACGTTCACAACTTTAAATGATAAGTTTGTATATCTTCAGAAATAAAGGTTGAAGAAAGGGGACAAAAGGGAAGGGTGAAGAAGTTTAACTGAGACCAAGCACCTCATAAGCAGATAAAAACAAAAAAAGGAAAGGAAATGTGGCCATCATGCTGCTCACGAAATCAAGTTGGTTCAGGCAAAGAAAATGAAGGATTACAATGATCTTTCCTTAAAATGATCTTTCCTCTGAATAGTGGACAATTCTCCGCAGTGATGGGGTTTCCACAAGCCAATGTCATATAGATTTTACTAAATGACTCTATGCATTTGAATTAGGACGATAATTTAAATTCTAGTTGAAGGAAAACTTATCAAAGTTCTTCCAGATGAGGCTGTAGCCTTCGACTCTGCCAAAGAATTTTGAGACAATATCCACTGCGCTAGGAGTTGCACTGTATTGCCTTTTTTTCCAATCTAATATCTGTACTCAAGATAATGAGTTAATAATGTCTTTGACATGTGGATGGGCTCATCCATATGCCTTAAATACTCTAATTACCATCTCTGGCCCAAGTAAATCATTCTCCAACGCAGATATGTTTAAGCCGCTGATTGGAAGATGCAGAGTTTACTTGATTATACGCCCATGCTAGAAATTTTTCATATTAGTCTCACAAACATGTGAGAGAATCCATTTAGTTTGCTTTACCAAAGGACTTATGAAACTCAGCATATTAGTAGCTTGATGGTTAAAAAGAAATTCAATGATAATCAATAAAAGTATAACTAGTTGATCCTCATTTGCCTTCGCAATGATATATCAACGAGCCGGTATTATGTTCCCTCCTTGCTATTTGGGAGATGTGTGAGATAGCAATAAGACTAACTCGCAATATCAGCCCTGCCAAAATCTTCATAACCATCATAAAGCCAATCTCCCAGCATCTAATTGTATGAGATCTGACAAAAATGGATAAAATAAGGACCTTGTGAGAAGTAGTCTGTGCCTTAACAGCATGAATGCGTGAATTTGCATATGCCGAAGCCGATTTAAGCATCTGAAGCTTCCAAAGAAGTGTTTCTTTTGGGAGAATATCAGCAAGAACCTGCAAATTTTTCCATGAATCTTTTTCCAAGCAAAAAATTACAGTGGATATACATAGCGCAAATCTAGACCGTTGTTCATGTCTGAAGAAAATTTAATTGGAAGAGTTCTACTCATTACTTGAATTTGAGGAAAGTAAATCGCAAAAAAGCATGCTGGTCTCACAAAGATGATGGCCACAGTTTAGCTTACCGATAAGTAAGATGGCATGGTCAATAAGTCCTTTGATAGCTCCTCAACTGTTTGCTGTGGAGGAAGCCCTTTTTCTGTGCTAGCCTTGATTGTCCTCCAAGGATCACCTTAAATTTGACCGAGATGAATTGGAAAAAGTGGAGAAAATTACAGCATGGCTGCAGCCAGATATTTATGGTACTGACTACTAAGTGTGCCCAAATTATCTTCTCACTTCAGAAGCACTTCATTACTAGCCCCACCCCAACACATTTACACAGCAGACAGTGCCCCCTTTTCACCATCAGCAAGCAACAATGTATTCCTAAAAATGGGCAACATCATCTAAAACTATGAAACAGAGGTTGTGAGGGTTGCCTGTAATTGTAGCACCACAAATTGCTGAACTTTGCAAAAGAGAAACAGTTAGGAGAGAGAGAAAGAAGCTGAATAGAAAGGTTCGCTAAATACACAAATGTGGTAGCTGTGACATTAGCAGGCACCTATGGCTAGGCTATCCTCAGTAATTCAGTAGTTTTTGAAGTCGAAATCTCCATAACACTTACTTTCAATTAGTCGGAATGCAAACATGCCCAGAGGTTTTCAATAAACAATTGATACAGTACTCATCTAAGATTAGTAAGCGGTCACTATATCAGACATGATGATGTAACTGCAGCCAAGCATCAAACTTTGGCCCTTGCTTCTTGGCTCAAGGAGGCAGCAGGTCTCAAAAAGTTTCTTCAGTAAGATTTTTCTCTCTACTTACATTTCCTAGACCTCAACTATAGATTTGTATATTATCATGCTTCATAAGTCAGTAGCCTGATACACTATAGAGAAGTGAAAAAAATAAACCCAAAACATTTCCTGCGTTACATGGAAAAGTGTTGTAAAATACAAAGAATAAGAAGCAACGCAAACCTGCCATCAAACTCAAGATGAAAGGATAGCTTAGCTGCAACTGTTCCGGCATTAACTCCAGCAAAGGTAATAGAGGTTGTATTTGTGACTTGTCAAAAGATGTGGGTGCAAAAACATATGTTCGGTGTTTTTCACTTAATAAGCAAAGCTGCCACAACAGACAGAGGTTCTAAATGAAGATAAGCCTTAATCCTACATAATTTAATGTGGACACTGCGTAACTCACATACAGCATTTCATTTACCACAAGAAAAGGCTGCATATACATAAGCCTCTTGTCTCCTTTGTTAGAAAACCAATCATTTCTGAATTGATATAATAACCTGATTTCCTCATCCTGTTGTATTTATTTAACTTCACTAGAAATTGTTTCTCGCCTGGATCAGCCAAGATTAATAGAAGATCAGTGTCAGGGTTGCACGCTGCAAAAGCTAATGCAAGGCATCCTCCCAATGATTCTCCAACGAGATAATTAGGTCTATTGGGGGAGCGGTTGGTCTCTGCTTTTGTTGTTGTCTCAACCATTCTCACCAGGTCTGAGCCATGCAAATTGATTAGAAGTTATCAAAACATATGGAATTGAGATAAGATAATTCAAGCATATGTAGAAACCTGGATTTGTTGTATTACAACTCCAGAATCATACAATATGCTTTTGGTAAATAATGGAGCTAAAAAGAATGGCAGTTAAATTGTTAATTGCGGATGACATGGTCTTCAGATTGTTACCATATAGTTAGAACTGGCAAAGCAGTTAGAGAGAGTAAGAAAGAGGAGAACCTAGAAATGACGTTCTATCCATGACTGGGATGTGCAAGCACCAAATGTCGAACACCCTTCATACATAAAAACATTCGTCTAGTTAGCCATTTACTGCTGCATTAATTAGTGAAGTGTGTCATCTATTGCATGAAACAGATTGTCTTGTTATGAATAGCCTAGCCCACAGAGAATAGTAGGGTAACACTGGCTCTGTGACTCATCTCACCTCATCCAAGCTCAGGAGAGAGATGAAAGAGCTTTTTGTTGGAGAAATCTTTCTGAAATATTTTGAAGCTGACAAAACGTTTCTATCAGTCTAGTTTGAAGATTTGTAGACTCTACTATTAAAGTTTGAAGACCTCCGGACTACCAGACTCAAGACTCAAAGTCTATTATCATTGACAGTTTCTAATCCGTTGAAGAAAAGCTATCCAGATCTGAGTGCTTCATTAAGGATTTGGCCTTATCGACTGGAGAAGATCTCTTGGCTGGATATGACATAACGGATTCCTTTATTCAAATCAAGAATGATTAAAGATCCGATGATTGGCGAAGTATTCTTGGAAGGTTCTACTTATGGAAACCAAGATCTTGATTGTATGGGCGAGCAGGATTGATGGGCTATCGACATGTTCCTTTAATAGCCCGAATGATCTTCCTAATTGATTCTGTCCAACGGGAGGATTGGAAGAATTTCTTTTGTAAGTGCCAACGGGTATGATGGCACAAATAAGTATAAAAGGAAGACGTTCCAGTTGTTCGAGGTGGTGCACGATAGAAAAATTCCAAAGTCTGAAGATTTTGATTCTTAGTCAATTCATTTACTGAGCGAAATCTTGTACGCAAAAGAGAGTCTATATTTTGAGATACCTTGAGGAAGTGTGGTAGAATATCTACACTGTGGAATCAAGGGAAAGCATTGCTATAACGTCTCTTTTGTTCATAGTGAAATCCAGCCGGTGGGCTGTCAGTGCAGAAGAGTGGACGTAGGCTTGGAATAAGCCGAACCACTATAAACCTTGTGTTCAATTTTCTCTTCCCTACTCTCTACTTTACTTTGATCATAGTTCGTTTTGTTAACTAAAGGAGAGCTTCCTTTCTATTGTTTGCATAGTATTACTTTCATATATTGAGAAATTATTTCTACACCTATTCACCCCCTTCTAGGTGCTTATACTAACTATATCACTTTTAACCTTAGCAATCACCACATCTTCTACAGTGAACAGGGAGTGAATGAATTTCATTAGATTTTTTATGAATGAGAAAAGAAAACTGATTTGTCATATCTCTAATATGTAACAGGCAAATCCGTCTTAACAGAAGGCATTTTGCTTTGATTTGACGTAATTATATTCTAAGATTTCAAAACTGTGTGACCCCATAATTGATCTAGCTAGAAGGGGACTGAGGTCGTTTGTTCATAAACAAGCTAGCTCCCTATGTTGCCAAACACTGCTATTGTTTTTCCCGCTCTTTCTTTTCCTTATTAAGTTCAGGTGGGAGCTCAGAACCAGAGTGCTCGAAACTATAGTGTAGAGATGATTGATGCATCTTAGAGAAAGCATAATTAAATGCTGAAATTACAATGCTAAACAGGAAAGATCGAATAACTGAGGAAGAGTAGGCAAGCTCACTTCCCGAGCTTTTTGTACTACGAAGTAAGCCCAGCTCCAGTGCCGTTGATTCTTGAGAAACAACATATCGGGAAACAGAAAGTAGTGAACCTCGGGATAAGAACGCTTCAAGTGCCAAAAGTTGGCACAAAGGGACACTTAAGTGCCAAAAGTTACGAAAGTGACACTTAAGTGCCACTTTGTAAGAAAAGTGGGACACCTGAGTGCCACCTCCGACGAAGGCAGCTAGAAATCATATGTGGCAATTAAATATGATTATTTCTCGTCGAGGTGGCTCGCTGGAGAGCTGAGTCAGCTCTAATTCACCAAAAACAACATCGTCTCCTCAGGTTGGCCAAAATAGAGCTCTTAAATCAGCCAAAACGACATCGTCTCCCCCATTACCCCAAATCTAAAACCCTAAATCAGGAAAATTGCCATTGAAGCGTTGAAGCCCTAATCCGGAACCTTAACTCGATTTGCCCCAAATTCTACGGTCGGATATTAGGAATGGAGAGTAGGACTTTCAGCAGTGGCTCAAATTTCTCTCGTCGAAGCGAAGGAAAAGGCGAGCGTTTTTGTTTTTGTGGGTTACCAAGTCCAAGAAGAATATCGTGGACTAGAAGGAATTATGGGAGAAGATTCTATGGATGTGCCCAACATAGAGAAGGGTCGAAGTGCAAATATTTCGAATGGGTTGATGCGAAATTCTCTCACCGAGCCACAGAGGTGATATTGGACCTACTTGATGGATGTGACAGTCTGATTTTTCACTTCTGTTTTCAATTAAATAATTCGGGCTTTTCGTCGACGTGCCTATAGCGCTATTCTCTCGAGCTGATCACTCATGAGATAACTTGACTAATCGGAAAGTTATTAAAGAATTTTGATGCAACAGACTTGAAAATTCGACTAGGAATCGACTTGCTCGACCGTGTTAGTCTACAAGGATCAGTTCGCACGATCGAAAATCTATCGAAATCGGAAATAGGTCGATTCGATAGAAATAAAATTAGGATTGGGTGATTCCAACTAATTACAAATTTCTCGTCGATCGGCACTAAACCGATTTTTCTGTTGTTTTGGTACCCTGTGCTCGTAATTGAAACTTCGAGATTTTTCACGACAATCGAGAGTTGCCAATGCGTCGAAAATATATATCGTGGCTCGGGAATAATCGACCACGGGTCAGTGCACAAAAGTTCCCAAAACTAACCGATAGTTTAAGTTGTGCTAAAAATCACATTTTGACTGAAATTAACCGAGGAAATGATGTCGATTACAGAAATTAAGAATTGTCACGTGTCACAATTCATCCCAAGGACATTGTTGCGACTTCTCAAAATTTATGGATAATGGGAATTGTTCACGAAATATGCAAGATCAGCAAATTAGAAGAGCAAGGGAATTGCCACATTTTAAGTAGGATTTTAAGACCTCTAATGTGAAACAAATTAAGAGGTATTATAATTGGTTACTAAAGGACTTGACCCTATTGAATGGGATGTTAGATTGGTAATTAAATAAAGAAGAGAAGTCTTCTCAAAGAAAAAGAAATTCGTAGGAATCCCTCTCCTACAACCTCACCTCAATTTCCTTGGTATTTAATGGAAATTGACTTGGAAAAGATAGGGACCACTTGATAAGGAAGGAACTCATTCTCCATGGAAAAGGCTATGAGAATCACTTCAAAATTCGATTAAGCCGTTTTACGTAGATTTCCAACCTTTTCTTTCATCTCCTCTAGAAGAAACAATGTTGGAAACTTGGTGGGGCCTATGAGGGTGATGGGTGGCCAAATTTTCCATGGAAAATTAGGCAAAAGGCTGAAGGAAACTTCAATGAAACTTCCCATCAATTTTCACTCTCCTTCCCCATCCTTTTTCTTACGCATAGAAGTCTGTTTGCTGTAAGTCTGCCTGCTGTATTTTACACGGCAGTTTCCATCTTTCCCTTTCTTCCTCTTAGTTTATTCTTTTCCTTTGTCTCTTTCAACGTACAAACCGTTGCTTTCTCTTCCCTTAAACGTGATACTTCCATTTCTGCTCCCTCTTGAACGACCAAACTCCATACTTAGTTTCCTCTACCGAAAAATTTATAAGTTTGTGTGTTGCTGTTGCCATCATACCACATCACAATCTTCTGCGGTTTCGGCTCAACACCATCACCAAGAGGATCAAGGCTGGTCTCTATGTTGCTGTTCAACCACCAATGAGAGCCGCCGTTAGCTGTGTTTAGGTGAGTTGTCTTCTAAATCTGGACTAGGGGTTGAGTACCTCTATTAGGAATTTGTACAAGTTAAAAATATGTAGATGGCGTTATATATGGATAGATGTTGGTTAGGGACGTTATGATAGACATAGAAAAGCTTAGATAAGGCTTAGAGAGCAAAACAAAAGTCGTGGTGGAAGATTCGGACTAGAACAGTAGTAGATTACTGAAACAGTTTCTAGAACGTGTATGTTTTGCTAATTTTGTAGACAACTTTGTGTTGCGATTTTGAAAGGATTTTGTTCTGAAGAAACGTTGTGAACATATTAAATAATAACATATATTTTTCTCTTAATTTTTAGAAATTAAAAAGATGACGATTTTAATGACGTCATCCTTGGAACAGTAATCGGACAGTTTTGTAATCCGTGACCTATTATGATTCTGAGGGCTGTTAATGACCTTTTAGAGGTCGAATTTCCAATTGGTTCCTTCATGAAAGTTGTTTTTATAACTTTTAGTTTAACATACTTAAATTTCAAGTCAAACGAAGCAGATTTCGACCCAAAAACGAACTGATTTTGATAGGTTTGGCTCTCTGGAACTGGACCCGATTTTTGTGCTGGATAGAAATAATTTCTGGGCCGAATCCAGAGGGATCTGGATCTCGGTGTCTTCATGAAAAATGTTTGTTTATATGTTTTATAGCACGTATCCGAATTTGATAATTTTTCGAGATCGTATGGATGACTTTCTGACTTCGAAATTGGAAGAGCGTTATTGGGCAGTTCTCTGTCAATTTGGATGAATAAGAATATATACTTGTTTTGAAGAATTCTTGCTATGAAAGTGCTCAATTGATGTTGTGGATGCTGTATATAATTGATTATTGAAATGTGAAATTGATCATATGCATTCACAACATGAGATTCCGCCACGAGCCTTTGAGGCCGGGCGATGCTCCTTCGAGAATGCCCCACGTCAACGGATGCCGGTCGCAAGGAGGCTGGACCGATGCTCCTTAATTGGAATGCCGTCTAGATGTAGACGTTGCCGCGCTCAACGGTGTGAGGCGATGCCCGGTTATGCCGGAAGACTGTTATATGAGCATTGACATCATTTATGACATATGAGATGCCCGGTTTTGCCGGAAGACTGTTATCTGTTACATTGACTATGGCCTGTATGCTTACATGGATATTCACACCTTGCATATGCTTATGTTAAAGTATTCCTGTGATGTGTGAACTTGATACTGTTAGGAATATTTTATTTGATGCTAATATGCAGGAACTTGCTGGTGTTAAAAGAGTGGTAAGAAATGTGATTAGATTGCATGCTGGATGTACCCTTCACCTAATCTGGAATTAGGAGATTTACTTGATGAGATGTGATCTCACCCCTTAGTGGGCTAACATTTTTCAGGTCCATAAATGGAGGAAGGCTAGATCGTGTACAGTTGGTCGCAAGAAAGGAGGAATAGGACTCTCGCTATCTCCTTCCAAGTGATGACGGGTTTTCCGTCAAGACTGGATGTAGGGTGACAGCTCACCCCGAGATATTGAGAAGTATGGTATTGTAATAGTAAACCCCAATTTTATAAATAGAAGCTTAGTTAGTGGTTAATCGAATAGCTTCACTTTTGTATCAAACCTTGGGGTGTTAAACTGGTCTATTTACATAGATATGATAATGTTGTAGTTGTGGTTAGTGAAAAATAATATCCTACGTTTCTATCCCACTGTTTTGTTGTATGGAGATTGTTTACGTTTCCGCATGTGCAAAATAAATGAATGGGTCGGCAACAATTCCTAGGATGTTGCAAATTTAAAATCGACCATTGAGGGATGTGCATGTGCCTGGGGTTCGGGTCGTGACAATGGATGTCATCAACCTCTATCTACACCTGTGGACGACTTGGACGAGGTTGACTCAATGCAAGCTCAAGCATCTTCTGCTAACCATTTAAAGAATGGAGTTTCAAAGATGAATATTGAACGGAAGTGTTACCGAGCGTTTATTGTGTTGCTGTTTTTTTTTTTTATCTATCCTACTTTATGATGAAATGTAAAGTATTGGAAGATGAGAAGAAGTTTTTTTGACTGCTATAGTTGTAAATGAGGTCAAGGAAAGGGAATGAATGAATGAATGAATGAATGAATGAATGAGATGCTGTTTGAATGAATGAGATGCTATTTGTACTATATTTTTGCTTATTCTCGAATATAAATCGGTGATGATGGAATGTATATTGGGTGGATGTGTTGTGGTGACTTCTTTCCTTCATCTGAATATAAACCAATAGCAATGAATCGAATGGAGTTGGCATAAGTTGAACATTCGTATATATAAACCAGCAGCTTCTCTGGTTTGCTGCAAATCACCATTTACATAGGACATGCATGGGTGATTACTCGAGTGCTATAAGTTGTATATAATGATCACTTAAGTGCCAGTTGTGATTTAAAAAAAGTCATTTAATTGTCAAGTTAGTATCAAAAGTGATCACTTAAGTGCCATTTGTAATTAAAAGTGAACACTTAAGTGCTGGGTTTTTTAGAATGTGATCAGTTAAGTGTCAATTTTGTTTGTACGTTTCATCTATAAACTGCACTAGCCATTAGTTGCTATCAGCCACCACGACCGCCCACCACTGGCCACCATCGGCCTCCAGCCATCACCACCAGTCACATCAAGCATCCCAAGCATCCACTTGAGCCACCACCATGCTGTTGGTATTCTGTAGCGCAAAAGTTCCTACTGCCTTACACCAGGTTGCACTAACACTATATGGTGCAAGATGTGCATATTGCACACTTACATTTTGCACTAAGTGCAGCACAAACCTCTAACCCCCAACCCCCCAACCCCTATAATAAACCCACCAGCCTATCAGTAGGCATCAACACCAACATCTCAGCTACCACACCAGCACGTAGCCACCACCATAGACCCACCATTAGCAGCCACTGTTGGTGGTGGGTCGTAGGTCTGTTGCAAAAGAGGTTCATGTAAACTATACTAGCTACAGCAAAAGGCTCCAACCCAATCCACATAGTGGACCCACACCATCAGGCTTCACCAACCGCCACCACCAGCTACACAAGCACCCTAGTCACCACCCCAGATCCACCACCAAAAGCAGAAAACAATAAGTAAAAGTAAAAACAAAATACAAAAAATGAAAAAGGCACCAAAGATGACAAGCAACAAGATCGTTTCATTGATATTGAAATGAAGTCTCACAAAGTCGATGACAAACTATTTAAAGGAAAACATTCACAGTAAAACAATTGACTCCTCAGCCCCACAAACCATATCCCATCCCATTTCATTAATCAATATGCACAATGCTTCCTGTTCGTGCTCCTTTCACTTGATTCATAATCCTTGTACTTTTTCTAACTGGACGTGAGGTTTCTTCTTCAACTGTCTCGGGATGCGTTGATTCTGATGGAGGTGCAATTATCCTAGGTTGAACTGATTGAGAAGGAGCTGGAGTTGCAATTGTCGTAGGCCGAACTGATTCAAATGGACCTGTAATAGGGTTCTTCTTATTTTGTCTTTCCCCATAATACAGATCATATTCACAACAAGTCACAAAGCAGGCTGAGCAATCCTGCTCCAAACAAAGAGACCAAATCATCAAGTTCCTAGTTGCAACTCAGAGGTTTACGCCATTTAATAGACACCTTGCTTTTAACATTGACACAAATGCTATTCTTATGTCTAATCGATCTCTTGATTTGAGTAATAATTGAGGAAGAGCTTAGCAAAAGAAGAGTTATGGAGACAATTGTTCCCGGCACTCCAGATACAGTAAAAAAAAAGCACACCAAGAGAACTTGAACGGCAACTTGGGGAATGTCTTTCCTCCAAGTACAGAACAAGCCCAAGTAGCTTTACCTCCAGGAACACTATCAACAAAATGACGCTGCAAAATGGCCCTCCAAAATTGCAGAGAGAGAGAGAGAGAGAGAGAGAGAGAACATCCAAAAAAAAAAAGAAGTGGTCTCTGTCTTCATCGGCAGAATTACAAGAACAACAGAGTGGAGAGACCTGCACGTCCCACTCTAGTCGACTGTGCATTTAACTAGGCGATAAGACATTGTCGAGGAATACAGGGATTGAGCCAAACCAGCTTTCTCCACGATACCTTTTAGACTTCTTCCTTTTAGCAAGTTCCAGGCACTCCCAATTCTGAGTGTACCAGGTGGAGTCAATATCCAACTTGCTCGATCAGCGACAGAAGGATTCAGCATTAAGAATCCACACAAGTGAGCTCGAATCCTAACTCAATCGTCAGACCTGGGAGTTCGCCAATGCCAAGCTGAGTCTTGAATCACATCCTGTGCCTTTGCTTGAAACGACAATGCAGAATCATAGATAATTCTAGCAGGAAAATGAACAAGCAGAGGACCAACAGGATGCCAGTCACCATGCCAAGGGAAAGCAGAAGAACTATCACCTATTACATGTTTCAAATGAGGCCTAAAAGCCTCTCTTAAATGTCGAGATTTTCCTCCCAAACATAAGATGCATCAGCTGGGATCTTCAAAGTCCAAAAGAGACCAGTTTTTAAGCTTATAAACTTTTAGCCAAGCCACCCATATAGACCATGCCTGAGCAAATATTAGCCATAAGCAGCGCATAATACAAGCTTTATTCCACTATTCTAATCTCTTAAGGTCGACTAATCTTATGTCGTTCTTAGGCAACAATTTAGTGTATGAAGACCCTTTCCGAAAAAGCAGCACATTAAGTGATGTGACCAATTTTGATTGAGTGTTAAATATGATCCACTTATTCAAATCTTCATTTATACTTTTGCCACATTGGTTGATGTATGAATTATATGGACCAATCTAAGTACACCTTGTATTGCTCAAAGACATCCAGATACTCATATGACTAGAGATCTACTCATTGATGTTGTGTGAGAAGACTTTTTTGAAGCAACTAAACTTGAAGAATATTGACTTCTAACACAAGTTGGCCTCCAACAACGTAATAATTGATAAATGCCATATTGAAATTAAAGCCATTCATCCAGATCTCTAGCGATGGACCTTTTTGCACTGTGTGAATATTACACGGAACCCTTCCTCCATGCATGCATGAGGAATTTATTCCTCCATTTGTAAGTCAGAGAGAGAGAGAGAGAGAGAGAGAGAGAGAGAGAGAGAGAGAGAGAGAGGTTTTGGATAAGGCATATTGACTCGACCGCTCAGGACCTCTAAGGATATTATATTCGTGGCTTTGGAATATGATCTTCCTGTATCCCTTTTCAAGACCTCTATAAATAGGTATATTGGTAGAACTCAATGGACACACAAGCAGCAAAGTAAATGAAAGAAGGAGAGGTCTAACATGAGGATGAGAGCCTTGTTTTGATAGCCAAGGATGACTTGCCTACTCTGAACTCAGATTTGTCCGTGCATCAGCTAGTTGATGTACAAAAACTCATCATACGGTTGAAACGGTCGGCTCTAGGCAATCTCCTTGGCTAGTCGGAGCATCTCCGGTCTTTTATGTTAGGTTTCTTCTTCTTGTTTAAGCGAGTCCTCAAGTTATTGAAGTCTCTCACTCCTTGGCACTCCATACTAAGGAAGTGAGGCCTTACATGATGAGGAGAGTCTTTTGTTTAGTAGCCAAGAATGACTTGCCTGAAATCTTACAGAGAGCCTTCGGTGAAGATGATCGTAATTTGAGTAAGAAAGTTTTGTGTGATTATGCAGGTAGTCAATCTTGGCTAAGTTGACAGTCTCTTCTGGCTCATGCTAGGCCTTCTCTTCTTCCTTTAATATTGTCAAGTTCCTGAGTTATTTATTTCTACAGTGGACTAGTTGATTCGTCACGTGGAATCATCATCAAGTCATATTTGTGTGTGTGTGCGTGTGTGGGTGCGCGTGCCAAACTTGCAAGAATTTTTTACACTTGTATAATATAAATAAATAAAAAAAAAACTATCAAAACATATTTCACTTTTGACCCAATGATTACTTACAAACTCATTTTAACATCTTACTCAAGGTTTGGATGGATTGGTTTCAACTGATTTTAAGTGCATTAGGTGGGTGTGGAAAGTTAGGATTTGCAATAGGAGAAGATGCTGTAGAATTTCTTATTTTTATAAATAGAGACACCACGATAATCGATGTGAAAGTGTAAAGTGGTTCCTATCAAAGGTAAATCTCATGTATATGTTTGATATATTTTCAACTTAGAGTAATTAAGTGATCATTTGGTGAAAGTTGAAGTATGCTTTTGATATTTTCCTCCTTTAAGTTCGAAGAAAGAAACAAGTGACACTTGTATGAATGAAGCTTATACTTACTTATTAAGACTATGCAATCATTAATGGTTTCTTTAAATCATGTATGATTCTTTGAGAAAAGCCCCGACAATTGAAGTCCCCACATGTAGCAGGAATTCATACCTTGAAATCAATCATGAACGAGAAATGTCACACACACACACACACATATATATATATATATAATTGTTTCGAGAGTTTTTATCATACTTTATGCCTTCCGATTAATGCATTCAAGAACGTCCATCCCTTTGCAAATTGCAAGTAACTATTGTTGGAGAAATCTTCTTGAAGTGTTTTGAAGTTGACAAATCGTTTCTATCAATCTAATCTGAAGGCTTGCAGACTCTGCTATTTAAAGTCTGAAGACCTTGGGACAGCCAGACTCAAGACTCAAAGTCTATCCTCATTGTCAGTCTCTAATCCGTTGAAGAAAGGTTATCCAAAACTGGATGTTTCGTTGAGGATTTAACCTTATCAATTGGAGAAGATCTCATGGCTGGAGAAGACATAAACGGAGTCCTTTGATTGATCGAAGATTGATTCGATAATTGAAGATCCGGTGATTACCTAAATATTATTGGAATGTTCTGCTTATGGAAACCGAGATCCTGATTGTATGGGTGAACAGGATTGATGGGCTATCAACACGTTTTATTAATAGCTTGGACAATCTTCCTAATTGATTCTGTCCAACGGGTAGATTGGAGGAATTCCTTTGGTAAGTGCCAACGGGTATGATGGCATAAAGGAGTATATAAGGAAGACTGTCTTAGTAGTTCAAGGAGTGCGCGATAGAAGAATTCCAAAGTCTTAAGCTCCTTTTTGTTTAGACAAATCCTTTGAGCGAATACTCGTATACGAAAGAGAGAGTCTATATTTGTGAGAAATCTTGAGGAGGTGTGGTAGAACATCTACACCGTGGAATCAAGGCAAAGCTGTGCTGTAACCTCTTTCTTGTTCATAGTGGAATCCAGCCAATAGGCTGTCAGTGAAGAAGAGTGGACGTAGGCTTGATATAAACCGAACCACTATAAACCGCGTGTTAAATTTTCTCTTATCTCAGTCTTACTTTGATTATCGTTTTACCCAAACTGTCTAGTATTGTGCAATTGCTTGAGAAAAATTCTTTATATACCTATTCACCCCTCTCTAGGTACTCATACTAGCAATATCAATTGGTATAAGAGCCTGTGTACTTACTTTATTTGAAGTGTTTTACTTCGTAGTAAAAGATCCATGGCTAGTATGCTAGCACCGTGGCGATGGAAGGGCAAAGCAATACCAGACCACCCTACTTTGATGGAAAGGATTACAACATCCGGAAGAACAAGATGAAAGCTTTCCTTCGATCAAAGGATCCTCTGAATGGGACGTTGTAGAAAAATGAATTACTCCTACCACTACATCGCCCTCTCGAAAGAGGAAAAGAAACCGATGAAACCAGCGGAATGTCTCGGAAGAAATAATCAAGAGACAAGCACTCGATGCAAAAGCAATTTACTCCTTATATTGTGCTTTATCACCAACTGAATATAATAGAATATCTTCTTGTGGTACAGCAAAAGAAGTTTGGGATAGATTGCATATCACCTATGAAGGAACAGAGCGAGTGAAGGAAACTAGAATCAACATTCTTCTTGGTCAATACGAAGCCTTCGAATGAAACCAGGAGAATCTATATCGACATGTTTAGTCGCTTTACGTATATTGTGAATGGTCTTGAAAATCAAGGTCAACCAACTTCCGATCCCATGAAGGTAAACAAGCTACTGCGTGGACTCTCCAGGGGATTGGAATCACATAAAGACTTCGATAAGAGAGACGCAAAGAATTATGCCACTATCTGTCGACGAGCTAATTGGAACTCTTCATCTTATGAAGTGGAACGGATCAATGAAGATGAAGATCCAAAAGGTAAGAAATCCATTGCATTAAAATCAAATGATGATTCTAATGATACAGATTTTCAAGAAGATATGGACGATGAGGAGCTTGCTCTCATGATAAGAAGATTCGAAAACTGAATAGAAAAGGAAGAAGGTTCAACTCAAAGAAACAAAGTTTTCAAAGACAAGAGACCAAGTCTCGTTGACGATGAGGAACCAAACAAAGACATAGTCCGCTTTGAATGTAAGAAAAAGGGACACATCGGACCCAACCGTCCTCTTCGAAGAAGAAAGGAAAAGCTGAAAGATTTCGAAAAGCTCTCAAAGCCGAAACCAGGAGTGACACGAGTGTGAAGAAAGTGATAATGAATATGCCAATCTATGTCCGATGGCACACCGACTCGGACTGGATCGACTCGGGCAGAATTTGAGGCAAGTGATATTAAAATTCCTGTCAAAGTTTCTAAATATATTGATGAATTATGTTTTAGTCTTAAGACTTCTCTCAAAAGAATTTCCGAACTGAAAAAGGAAAATTTAGCTCTAAAACAAAAGGAAAATGTTTTAGTAGAAAGAGTTAAAAGTCTTGACTTGACTGTTTCCACTCTTAAAGAAAATGAAGATGATCTTTTAAAAGAAAATGATTTTTTAAAAACAGACTTATCAAATATCTCAAAGAAATTTTCAATAGGGTCCGAAAAACTTGAGAAAATTCTTTCAGCTCAAAGACCTTACTTCAATAAGTCCGGTCTAGGTATGACAAAGAAACAATTCCCCGATTGATTTTCCTAAAGTAAAAGAAAGAATTAAGAAAAGACTCTCGAGAGAGGTTTACAAAAATCACTTCAAGAAAGTTTTTGTAAAATCTGTAGGAAGAAATGCTCTAAAATGTTCAAAATGCAACAGTCCGGATCACTTTGAAAAAGAGTGTCCTATGGTTTGGAAACCTCGTTAAGAGAATATGGGCTAATACTGCTTATGTTACTAACACAAAAGGACCCAAGAAAGTTTGGGTACCAAAGAAAGCTTGAGACTCTTTTTAAATATAGGTCACCGTTAAGAAAAAGGTAAAGTGGTATCTTGACAAAGGGATGCTCAAGACACATGACAGAGACTCAAATTGTTTTATAAAGATTGCTCAAGTAAATGGTGGAAAAGTTTCATTTGGAGGAAACAACAAAGGGAGTATTGTGGGATTTGGAACTGTGAAAATTGGAAATCTCACAATAAGTAATGTTTCCTTAGTGGAAGGACTCAATTACAATCTTCTCAGCATTAGTCAATTGTGTGATACTGGTTTCAAGATCTTTTTTCAAGAAGGAATATGTTCGGAATCAATAAAGACTCTACTCGCCTTTCATGGGTCGTAGACATGGAAACATTTATCTTCTGGATGTGAAAACAAATGAATCGCAATGTTTTATCTCAATTCAAGACGAAGCAAGCTTATGGCACGAAAGCTTGGTCATGTCAACATGAAGCAATTAGCCAAAATCTCATCAAAGCAGCTTGTTCGAGGACTACCCAAATTACCTTATCAAAAGACTGATCCATGCACTCCATGTATTCTGGGAAAGCAGGTAAGAAATTCATTCAAGCCAATAAATCATGTCTCTACTAATCATGTACTATAGTTGCTGCATATGGATCTCTTCGGACCAACCGAACACGTAGTATTGGAGGTAAGAAATATTGCCTAGTAATTGTGGACGATTACTCCCGTTTACTTGGGTATATTTCCTTACAAGTAAGTCTGAAACCTTCTTGTATTTTGAAAAGTTTGCTAAAAGGTTCAAAATGAAAAAGGATGTGTTATCTCAAGTATAAGAACAGATCGTGGAGGTGAATTTGAAAATCAAGATTTTACAAAATTTTGTGATGAATTTGGCTTTAATCATGTGTTCTCCTCTCCATATACTCCTTAGCAAAATGGAGTTGTGGAAAGAAAGAACAGATCTCTTCAGAAATGGCTAGAACTCTTTTAATTGAAAGCAAGATTTCTTCACGATTTTGGGCTGAAGTCGTTTCAACAGCATGTTATATCATCAATAGAGTCTTCTTAAGACCTATTCTAGAGAAAACCCCTTACGAATTGTTCAAAGATAAGAAGCCTATTGTTTCATACTTTCATGTATTCGGTTGCAAATGTTTTATATTGAAAAATGCAAAAGATCGAGTTGGTAAGTTTGAAGAATGATCGATGAAGGTATCTTCCTTGGATATTCTACATCAAGCAAAGCCTTCAGAGTCTATAACAAGAAGAGCCAGTCTATGGAGGAGTCAATGAATGTCAAATTCCAAGACTCAACGCAAGATGAATCAAGTTAGACTCATCAAGAAGAGTCTGAACCTGCTCCAGATCTTCCAAAGCTTACATCTCAAGAAGCATCTCGGACTGAAAACCAGCTTCAAGATGTTCGTGAAGATCCAAACAAAGAAAGAGATCATCAACCGAGATAGATCAACGAGTAACCGGAAGCATAAGTCCAGTCATCCCAAAGATCTTATAATCGGCGAAATGAATGAAGGAATTCGCACAGATCCAAAAGGCGAGAAGAGTCTAGTGCTTTGTGGCTCTCGTTTCGAAATTGAACCAAAAAGCATAGAAGAAGCTTTATCCGATGAAAGCTGGATTGAAGCTATGTAAGAAGAGCTCGATACGCTTTAACATTAATGATGTCTGAAATTGACATCCAAACCAAAAGGTAAAACTATTATTGAGCTAAATGGGTGTTCGAAACAAGATGAATGAGAAAGGAAAAGTCATACGAAACAAAGCAAGACTCATGGCCAAGGGATATACGCAAGAAGAAGGAATAGACTATGATGAGACTTATGCTCCAAAGCAAGGTTAGAAGCTATTCGACTATTACTTGCGGTTGCTTGTTATAAGAATTTCAGGTTATTCCAAATGGACGTCAAAAGCGCTTTCCTAAATGGAGTCATCCAAGAGGAAGTTTATGTGGAACAACCACCAGGGTTTGAAGACCCAAAGAAGCCGGACTCGCCTTCGGGCAAGAAGGCTCAGTATGGTTTAAAGCAAGCACCTCGAGCTTGGTACAACAGATTAAGTAAGTTTTTAATACAAAATGGTTTTGTCAAAGGTAAAGTGGATACTACTTTATTTATCAAAAAGGAGAACAAAAGTTTCTTACTTGTTCAAATATATGTGGATGACATTATTTTTGGATCTTCTAATGAAAATATGTGCAAGAAATTTTCTAAGTCTATGCGGATGAATTTGAAATGAGTATGATGGGAGAGTTAACATTCTTTCTTGGTCTTCAAGTAAAACAATTGAAGGAAGGAACTTTTATTTATCAAGAAAAATATGTTAATGATCTTGTCAAAAGATTTGACTGAAAAGTGCAAAAAGACCGACATACGATGTCAAGTTCTTTGAAGATAGACAAAGATGAAGAATGGAAGAAAGTTGATCAAAAGCATGTACAGAGCATCATTGGTTCACTCCTTTATCTTACCGCTTCTAGACCCGACATCTTGTTGAGTGTTTGCATCTCGTGCTAGGTTTCAATCGATCCTAGAGAATCTCATCTCGGTGCTGCGAAACGCATCATTAAATACGTTGCTTCATCATCAAGCATCGGTCTTTGGTATCCTAAGAAGGGAGACTTTAATCTTCTCGGATATTCGACACGTATCTGGCCGGTTGCGAGTTGATAGAAATAGCACTTCGGGAACTTGCCGGTTGCTTGGAAGCGGATGTGTCTTGGTTTTCAAAGAAACAAAGCACTATGTCTCTTTCAACAACGAAGCGAGTATGTAGCTCGGGAAGCTGCTGTTCGCAAATTCTATGGATAAAACAACAGTTAAGAGACTTTGAAATTGAAGACTCATGCACGGAGATTAATTGCGACAACACCGGCGCTATCAACCTCACCAAAAATCCAATTCTCCACTCAAGAGCAAAGCATATAGAGATTCGACATCACTTTATAAGAGATCATGTTCAAAATGGAGATGTTTCAATTCAATTTGTTGACTCAAAGAATCAACTCGGATATATTCACAAAGCTTTTGGAGAAAAATCAATTTGAGTCTATACGCTCTAGACTCAACATTTTGAGGTATGAGGATATCAAAGTCTAAAGACTTTCGGACTCGACTTACAAGACTTTATCCGAAAGATGGTCTTGGTACGTCCGTCGACCGTAAGTCTTTCTCTCTTGAATCTCATTTTGAAAAGGTACGATTGTCGACGTGTTTAAATTGTTGCTATATTTAATTGACGTAAATATTGCATCGTTTCATTTTCAAAAGGGAAGTTATTTTTGAAATTGCTATTTTTATGGAAAAAGACAGTTATTTTGAAAAGGCATATTTTTATTTCCTTTATGATGATTCGTTTATCCCTCTTTTAACCGATCGTGAACCGTCGATTCCTCTTCACTTTTCTCTCAAAAACCCTAGAAAGCATCGATCTTCCATTCCCGTTTGTCTTCTTCGTTTAATCCTAAAAAGTTGTCATCTTTCTTGGGAAAGTCAAGCAAGGAATCTTCCAAAACTGAGAAAGATGTCATCTTCAAGAAAGTCTTCGAGAATTGCAAGCGGGGACCACGGCGGATGAGTGAGGGGCCTACGCACTTCGATCTTACAAGATGAAGTAACTCCATCAGCAAGCGAGCCCACAACATTCTCAACAGCGTCATTCTCCTCCATCTAGTCCTCAAGGCGTTGATCATCAACAACGGAAGAAATCATCGAGGATGCAGACCTTGTAAGAGTTCAAAAGCCCACTTATATTTACCGAGTTATATCGTGCCCTAAAAGGAATTCGTACTCCTTTGAACTACATTGATGATTTTCTTAAAGACAAAGGACATGGGAATGAATATATCTTTCTGAAAAAAATGGAAAGTTTGGGAATTGCTCGAAATGGGGTGGTTGAGGAAACTCTTGCAAATATCCCAAGTGATCCTCGTGACTTGGGGCCGAATCCTGTAGATGGGAATGATGATGATAAATTGTACAGTCAATTCCAACCGAAAATGGGTGTTGCGGTTGATAACCAAGGAAAAAGGGGAGATTCATTCAGATCAAAGGAGCAAAAGGATCTGTACTCGAAATTGCTGAAGCGTGGGGTGATAAATCCTAGGAGTGTAGATTTTGATTTTCTGGATGCTTTGTGAATATGAACTTGAGGGAAAAGTTCGCTTATCTTCAACTTGAAAAGTTATGCTCTGACTCTACAGAGGCCTATGTTGAATTAACTGCATATTTCTATTCAAATCTAAGCTTTTTGGATGCGAATAGATTCTCGTTCAGCGTTAAAGACCAAGATTATTGTGGATATGAATATGCTGGTAGATGTGTTAGAAGTCGAAAGAGGAAGATATCAGCCAATCAAAGTTTCCATTGCTCGGGCCACTCTTGAACTGGTGAAGGATAGGAGAACAGATGAAAAGATCACCTACTTAAGGATGGGTGCATTCAACATCTTGCTTCACAAGATTGTGATTAATTGCCTCCGACTGAAATCAACTTCCAAGACTGATGTTTCAAGTTCAGAAGCCAAGTTGATGTATACCATTCTCTTTGGAAAAAGGTTTTCTCTCCCTCACACTGTGATGTTTCACATGTATAGAGCAATGATGAAGGACAGAGGTTAACTCCCTTACCCAAGCCTTGTTACGAAGTTATTCAGACATTTGAATATTCAGCGTCCACAAATTTTTGTGTTCGACCATGCGATCATATGGTGGTAGGTCTGAAAATTGTGACCAAAATGCGTTTGAAGGAACTGAGCAAGGAGTTGGAGAAATTCAAGGAGAAGACTCCTGCAAAATCTCATCAAATATCTTCTGCAACTAAGAGAAAAGGGAAGGAGCCCATGGTTGCTCCATCCAAGAGAAGAAGAGCTCTCCTTGTTGAGGATGAAGATGATGAGGAAGACATCACTATCTCTGCATTGGCTTTGAAGAATTTAAGTCGTCTGTTCCCGAAAGAATCGGAGCAAATGACGAAAGAAGCAGAGGAGAAGGAAGAAGAAGAAATAGAAGCTGAAAAAGAAACAGAGGAGGAAAGACTTGAAGAAGAAAGAAGAGAAGAAGGAGAACCTGAAGAACACTCTTCTCCACCTGTAGGCATGGAAACAGGGGGAGATCAGGAGAAAGGAGTGAAGTCTTCATGTCTTGATGCAAGTGAAGGAGTCGGGCGCTCACCAGCCAGACCCGCAGGATGTTTATGCATCTCAATTTCCGAAGAAGGTCATGAAGTTTCATCGCCAAACCTGCAAGATTATGCTGATCTACCATCATCTCGCATTTACTCCATCGATCGAGCCGAAGCAAGTACTCAAACTGAAAATGGAGCAGATTTTCGCAGAATCATGGATATTCTTTTGGAGATGCGAGGTCAGATTTATGCCTTGGGATGCGAAGTTCAAAGCTTGAAGAATGAAGGTCAAGCTTCTTCCTGTTCATTAAATGATAAAATGCAAGCCCTCTCGTTCGAATCAGGCCAATGCCAAGAGTGAGGAGATTGCACGGCTAAAGGAAGACTTTAAAAGGCCGGAAGGCATCGTTCGATCTATGGAAGATTTCCAACTTGTCCGCGTTCCCAAGCAATCTTAACTTCATCTCATCTTTTTAATGATGACAAAAAGGGGGAGAGATGCAAGATTTGATCAAAAACCTTTCATTCAACTTTTAATTGTTTTTGTTGGATTGTTTTGTGGTTTGAATCTGTTTGACTTTGGTTTGTGTCTCGGATGAGAACCGAACTAGACTTGGACTTGACTGCTTCTATTAACTAATATTGATATCTTATGGATGGCTTCATCATATACTTGGACTAACCTATTTTCTGTGGTTGCAGATTCTAGTGTTATTCTGTTAAGACATTTACCTCTATAAGATATGCATATGTGTTTAAGAAATGTTTTGCAGGTCAAAGATATCCAAATCTGCAGGAAAGTTTTGTCACCATAAAAAATGGGGAGATTGTTGGAGAAATCTTATTGAAGTGTTTTGAAGTTGACAAATCGTTTCTATCAGTCTAGTCCGAAGGCTTGTAGACTCTGCTATTTAAAGTTTGAAGACCTTGGGACAGCCAGACTCAAGACTCAAAGTCTATCCTCATTGTCGCCTCTAATCCGTTGAAGAAAGGTTATCCGAACTGGATGTTTCGTTGAGGATTTAACCTTATCAATTGGAGAAGATCTCATGGCTGGAGAAGACATAAACGGAGTCCTTTGATTGATCGAAGATTGGTTGGATAATTGAAGATCCGGTGATTGCCTAAATATTATTGGAAGGTTCTGCTTATGGAAACCGAGATCCTGATTGTATGGGCGAATAGAATTGATGGGCTATCAACATGTTCCATTAATAGCTTGGACAATTTTCCTAATTGATTCCGTCCAACGGGTAGATTGGAGGAATTCCTTTGGTAAGTGCCAACGGGTATGATGGCATAAAGGAGTATATAAAGAAGACTGTCTTAGTTGTTCAAGGAGTGCGCGATAGAAGAATTCCAAAGTCTCGAAGCTCCTTTTTGTTTAGACAAATCCTTTGAGCGAATACTTGTATACGAAAGAGAGAGTCTATATTTGTGAGAAATCTTGAGGAGGTGTGGTAGAACATCTACACTTTGTGGAATCAAGGCAAAGCATGCTGTAACCTCTTTCTTGTTCATAGTGGAATCCAGCCAATAGGCTATCAGTGAAGAAGAGTGGACGTAGGCTTGATATAAGCCGAACCACTATAAACCGCGTGTTAAATTTTCTCTTATCTTAGTCTTACTTTGATTATCGTTTTACCCAAACTGTCTAGTATTGTGCAATTGCTTGAGAAAAATTCTTTATATACTTATTCACCCCCTCTAGGTACTCATACTAGCAATATCAACTATAAGCGCGGGCTGATCCTTCCCAAAGACTGGTTCATTGATCTTAATCTCATTATTAGATTCTCTCAATCGAACGAGGCTTGAATGGGCCGTTCATAGTCATAGCTTACCGCATCACAAAGGTGACCGAAGCCCGATTGACCTAACGTTTGATCGATCGGATCCGCATGGATTGGATCTGTTGATAGTGCGGACACGAATTTTCCTATGAGACATTGGTCAATGACTTTCGTGAAAGAGCATTCTTAGTGAATTTGGAAAAGGTAAGAACATTTGGATAACGACAATGCTAGTATGCCCATGCATAGAATAAATGCGAAGTTCAGAGCATGGTTTAGAGCTTACGTAATACACTGAGTAGGAGCTATCACACCCCAAATCCTATAAGGATGGAAGTGACATAGCTGTCCTTCCACTCGAAGGACGTAAGCACAAACCAAACCCGAAAGTCTACTTCCAAAAGTCCCCATTAATAACGTTCTCATTCTAACGGCCACTAACTGAAGGACTTGAAAAGAATGGAAAAGAGAAGGGTGAGTAACCACAGCTTGGTGAATAGTACATATCAAATTATATACAAGTTGTTTTATTTCAACGAACTTCATACAATTCAGAAAATACTCACTAAATCATCATAAACATCAATAGTCAAGTCAATTGATCAATTTCATACCAAAACACATGGTGATGGTCCATTTCACTGATTAATCTCATAACACATCACATCTCAAGGCCCCTAGAGATACCTTCCACAAGACCATGTCATCGTGTAGCACTTAGCCCCTGAGTGGTATATATGAAATTATATACAAGTTGTTTGTTTTATTTTAACAAACTTTATATAATTCAGAAAATTCTCATTAAAATAATTATAAATATCAATGGTCAAGTCCATTGATCAATTTCATACCAAAACACATGTCATTAATCCATTTCATTGATCAATCTCATAGCACATCACATCTCTAAGCCCTAGAGGTGACTCTTACAAGGCCACGTCATTGTGTAATACTTAGCCCTTAAATGGTACAAAGCCCTAAAGGTGGCTTCCGTGAAATTACTTTATCGTGTAGTACTTAATCTTTTACCAATGTATATAAATAGTACAAGACCGGTAGCTCCCACGAGATTACGCTATTGTGTAACACTTAATCCTTAATCACAAGGCTCTAGGGGAGGCTCCCATGAGACTCGCGTCATCGTTTAATACTTAACCCTTGTGACATCCAGAATTTTCAGTATTGTTTTCTATTAAATTAATCGGGCATTTCATTGACGTGTCTATAGGGTTGTTCTCGGGCCGATCACTCTCGAGATAACTAGACTAGCCTCGGGTATGCCATTAAAGAATATTAAGGCAATAGACTTGAGAATTCGACCAGGAAGCGGCTTCTCGACCGTGTTCATCTTTAGAGGTCATTACTGCACGCTAAAGATCGAATTGAGATCAGAGATAGGTCGGTTCGACTGAGATGTGTGGCCGATCGTGGGTGACTCCACTAAATTGGAAAATTCTCGTCGGCCAAGCACTAATTTGGTTTTCGTCGTTTTGGTACCCCCGTTGGTAGTCGAGCCCTCGAGATTTTCACGACAATTGAGAGTCGCCAATGTGTCGAGTGGGTTCATTGTGGCTCGAAGAAAATCGACCACGAGTCAATTGCCCTAAAAAGTTCTCAAAACTACCCGTAGTCTAGGTCACACTAAAAGCACGCTTGGAGTGAAATTAACCGTCGATTTGAGTCGGATTTCAGAAATCGAAAGTTCAGTGATGTCACAAGCTATTTTAGGAGCATCGACTCAGTCTCAGAAGATTTTCGGAGATTCGGGAAATTTTACGGAAATTGGGTTCGGACGTCGCGGAAAATTTGGCAGAAATTCAGATTGGCTAAAATGATGGGAAACTTGACTTTTGGGTTGAGCCTTTATGTGTCGGGGATTTATAGAAAATCACTTGGGATTTTTCTACGTTGAGATTGGACCTCAATTTGGGAAATTGAGCAAGAAAATTTAGTTTATTTGAGTGAAATTCGAAATTGAAAAAGGGGCAGAAATTGAGGCTTCAATTTGGATAATTAAGTGGATATTAGTGCTAGAAAGTAAAAAGGGAACACTAGGATATTTTTGAGAGCTATTGGGGGGACAAGCATTTAAGAGAAGAGATGTTGTGTTGATCTTTTCTTTGGCTTGTGGAACACGCACAAACGGCTGGCCTCCATCTTCTCACGCTCGGCAACCCTCCCATCCGCTCATTATTCCTGCTTTAGTTTTAATCTCTCTGCCGTGCGAAGCAATCCCCATCACTCACCTCTCTCCATCTCCGTTACTTCTCTTCCTCAACCGAAGCCCACACTCTCCACTCACGCCAGCGAAGATCCCTGCAGCAGCTCCACCGAGTCCAACGTCTTCAAGCCGTGCATATCGTGGAGTCCACGAAGACAGCGTCCATGAGCAGCTCCTCGCCAACGTTTTCATCATTTCGACGCCACGAAAGCTCCTGTTCCGTGTCTCCACTTCACGGAGCTTCAGTCCACCGCATCTGCTTGAAGACGCCGAGGCAGCACCGAAGCAGCTCCGTGCCACGTTTTCAGTCAACCTTGCTGCCTCTCGGACGACCGGTTGACCTACGCTCAGCCAACATGCGACAGCTGCTTCCTTCAAGTGTTGTCCAGCACTGAAGACCGAAGTCCTCTCAGCCTCCACGCATCCGACTTGCTCTGTGGGTCAAACTCCAGCAACAAGCTTCGGTTTGTTGACCGAAGACCCCACGACGCCAACGAGGAAGCCCAGCAACCTTCTTCTTCAGCCACGCGTCCAAGCTGCAGCTTCCACGGTCAACTCCAGCAAGAACCGTCCCACCTTGTTGACCTCGTGAAGCTGCCACGTTGGTGCCCATGCACTCCATGAAGACCCCAAGCTGCTTCCTCGTCCATTGATGTCCATGAAGACCGAAGCTGCTTTGGTGAACAGAAGCCAGCTACTGAAGCTGGGTTGGTTTTCGTCTTCTTCGTCCAGCAGCAAACGAAGCACTTGCAGCACGCCTCATCCGAGTTTCTCTCCCAGCTCGTCAGTCCACGCACCTTCAATTTCGGTAGCCCAGTGACCGAAGCTGCTTCCGTCCTCTTTGTGGCCCATCTCTTCACTTTCGGGCCCAACCAAATTCAGTCCAACGTGCAGTCCAGTTCAGCCTTTGTAGGTCATTTGGGTCGCAAATCAGGCCCAGCAGATTCAGCTCCGAAGCCCAGCAAAGCCAGCAGTTTCAGCCTAAGAGATCAGCCCATTCTTGCAGTCTTCAAGCCCAATTGAAAATTCACAGCAACAGGCCCATCCAGTTCAGCTTATTCAATTGAATTGAAGCCCAAATTTTCCAGCACTTGAAGCCCAAATCAGTGAGGTCCAGCAGCCCGCTTTGCAAGCCCAGTCCAAGAGCAAGCCCATTCCAGTGCAAGAACAAATCTCATTTGGACTGAGATTTGTTGGGCCAAGATCAAGGCCCGGTCCCAAGCCCGCCGGTGTTGTCGAAAGTCCGATTTCGGCCGCCGTCGCGTCGCCGTTGCGGTGATTCGGTCTCCGCTTTTGTCAAGTGAGTTTTACTCACTAATGCTTTATTAGTTTGCTAATTATGCTTAAGGTTGGTTAGATTCAATTAAGTGCAATTAGGTGGTTAGATTAGGTTAGAACAATTAATTTAGTGACTTAATGATGCATGTTAGGTGGTTAGACCTAGCTATTAGCAAGTAGAAATGTTTGGCTATTTATTGAATGTATCTCGGGATTTTTCCCGACCCGTTTCGGGCTCCAATAAGGCAATATAGGCCTAAATTGGATTTTTAATGTTTATTTATTTATTTTCGAAATTTATTTATTTAATTAATTATTTTTCCGGAAATTCAACCGGGATGGCTGGTGACCGGAATTTCGTGCCGATTGTCGTGGTGCGGACCGTTTATTTATTTGAGCTCTACGTTGTGTGGAATTGAATTTATTGTGGAATTTTAGGAATTGTCCTAAATTGTTTGTTATTGAATATTTGATTGGTAAAGGGCCAAGCATGGGTATATAGCGCCAGTACGTTGATGGGCTATATAGTAGGGAGAATGGTGAGACCAATCAGGCGATATTATTGACATACGTGGTTCGGTGATTGAAAGTATCACCGGCGAAAACGGCGCGCCCAAAGAACGCACGTGAATGACTTATAGACAAACGTGGTTCGGTGATTATGAGAATATCACTGGTGAAAACGGCGCCTTAAAGAACGCACGATGTTGTCTATAGCCGATGTCACCTTGGCGAAAAGGACGCCCTTAAAAGGATACGTGGTTCGGTGATCAAGGTTATCACTGGTGAAAACAGCGCCTTAAAGAACGCACGGTGTCGGTGATCGGTATGTCATTGGCGAAAACGACGCCCGAGAAACACATGTGATTTGGTGAATGAGTACACCACTGGGAAATTGTGGTATGAGTGGGAATGACCTAGAAAGGTCTCAGGTGACATGTAATCGACTTAGTCGATTGATCAATGCTTGATCGGATGTCGTGAATTGTTTGAATATCTATGTTTAACCTTGAATTGCGGAGTTGGAACCGAGGCCAAGGTAAGTCCTCGACTCGTGTTGTGCTTAGGCAACCGTATGGCGTATTAGTTTATTAATCGAGTCTTAGTGGGTAGGACTTGCTTGAGACGTGGTCTCATTGGTTATTGAATAACCATTTCGGGACCCCGAGGAGAAGCTAAGGAAGAGGAACCCGAAGGGGAGAAAGACTTTTGAAGGAGAAGAAGATCTAGAGAGGGATCTTGAATATAACCCGGATGTGGATTGAGATCCCATCCCTTTTGTGAACCTTGTTTTAGTGTCGATAGGTGTGAGACTTTTATGCTGTAAATAGTATTGTAATTATACTATGAGTTGTCTTTTGTTAATGAAAGTGTGGTTGTGAATTTCAATATGAAAAATATGGCCTGCTTTCCTATCCCATTGTTTTATTGTCTGGGATTTATAATCGCTTTCCGCATGTGCTTAATAAAAAGAAAGGGTCGATACATAGTCCTGGGATATCGCATTATAAAATCGACCAAGTAGAAGGATGTGCGCGCGTCCGAGGATCGGGGCGTGACATCCCCTTTTTGTGGTATCAGAGCGAAGTTTAAGATTGGAGTGATAAGGAGCGTTGACCATGGGATAGTTAGTAGGAAAGGCCTTTAAATTCATACTGGTGCATGTTTATGTTAGCCGAATGCTAAAATTGTTTGTGGTGTGTGGATCGCTCACCTTCTAATCCAAAGTGTGGGTTTGGAAGTCGGGTTGCGGTGTAAAGACGAACCATGAGCGAGCAGAGCCGAGAACTCCTAGTAAGAGGACAATGTCCTTTGTAACTCGGGATGATGCAATCGACTAAGGTCGGTGCCCGAGGTGGTTGTGGCGAGTGTTGACTCTGGCCAGCTCGAGTGTAAGAGTACCACCGCAGGTTGGTACTAGTGTAGCAGCGTCGAATGATCCTAAGTTTGATAGGATTGTTCTGATGCAAGTGTTCCTTGGGTTCTAGATGGGCCAGTGAGAACAAGATCAAGTTATTGTTGTTGCCACCTTTGCTGAGGTTCAACCTGGAAGGATGATCAAGGATTAGATTTTGATATCTGAGTCAAGATTCAGTGCAGGCAGACTTGGAATTTGGTTAGGGAAAAGACTGATGTTGAGAGAAGAGTATTCTATTCCACTTAATAGGAAGGGTGGAATAGTCAGGTCAACATTCAGACGAATGGAACTTGTTGTTCCATGGAAGATGGTATGGATCGAGTCTCGTTTATTCGAGGACGAGAATTCGTGGTAAGTGTCGCCAGCATGGATAGCGAGTTATGGGTTGTCCGAATAAGTAGATGAAAGCTCAACAACGGTTACTGCTGTCACCGTCGATAAGACAGGTCAGAAAAAGTGCTTCATAGAATGCACTATGGAATTTTGGGATAGGTCTCTGATGCAAGAAATAGTGCACGATAGCACTTGATAGGAGATAGAAGACACACCAGATAGGTGTCAGAATTGTAGAAGAAAGTATGGATAAATCCAGTGTCCGGGTATGACTAGAATATGTTGTGATGATGACTAGCATGGCCATCAGGTGAAGGATTGTCAGTGGAAGTCCAAGGTAGCATAGGCATCGCTACTACGGCAGAACGCCACTAGGATGGCGAAAGGAATGGGAGTAGAATTGATCTTGCACCGATTAGAGAAAGAATGTATTGGAGGTGATTTTATCGAGTAATGTAGCGAGTTTTGTACCGAGTTCGTAGAACTTAAATTGTTGAAGTAAAAGTGAAAGGGAAGGGAATCACTAGCAATAGTTGTGCTTGACTAGTTCTTTGAGGTGTGAGTTCGACGCCACATGAATAGTGTGAGTACATAAAGCATCTTGTGATAAGGAATCATGGTCATGGAATAATCCAATTTAGTCTATTAGTTTGCAAAAATAGCAAGATTATTAAGAGTCGAAAAGAATCTTCGATTTCATTAGTCTCGTTGGCTAAAGACAATTCGTTTGTTAGACGAAGGTTGCCAAGATTGATTTGACAGCAGTAGTGGATGTGTTAGTTAAGAAATAGAATGAGAAGAAGGTGGCCGTGATACAGAAAATTTATAAGATGGTTCCAAAGGAATTGCTTGGGTTACCGCGGAAAGAAAGATTGAAATTGCAATTGAGATAGCACCGGGATAGAGCCGCTCTCGAAGACTTCTTACCACCGTTGTTGTCGAAAGTGGTAGAATTGAAGAGGCGGATGTGAAGATTGATGAATGAGGAATTCGTGTATATCGGTGCATCACTTTTGGGAAACATCAGTTTTGTTTGTGAGAAGAAGAAAGATGGTTTGTTGCGAGTGTGCATCGACCATCGTCAACTCAATTAGGGGAAGATCAAGGACAAGTGTTCTTTGCCAAAGATCAATGAATGGTGTGACTAGTTATAAAGAGTATCGATGTTTTAAAGGTCGACTTGAGATTATGAAGTCGTTAGTTATGAACCCGAAGGAGGTTGTACGAAAAGACACTGTCGTACTTGATATGGTCTTTACGAGAGTATTGTGAGATCGTTTGACTTGGTGAACACTCCAGTTTTTGTCATGGATTTGACAAACAGAACGTTCAATGAATAAGTGGATCATCAGTTTGTGATTGTGTTCGTTGATGACATCTTAGTCTATCCGAGAAGTGATGAAGAGCATGGGAATCATCTCGAGATTAGTGCTTCTGACCTTAGGAACTCATCACCGTATGCTAAGTTTAGCAAATGCGAGTTTGGTTGACTCGTGTTGCGTTCTTAGATCATGTGATTTCCCGAGAAGGAATCTCTATCGACTAAGCAAGATAGAAGTCGTGATCAAGTGGCCGAGACCGACATCGGTGACGAAATCGAAGTTTTCCGGGGGTTAGCGGTAATTACGGATGGTTTGTGGAAGGGTTCTCATCGATAGTATCGCCTCCGACAAAGCTCCCGAAGAAAATGAGAAGTTCATATGGTCGAGAAGTGTGAGCGTAGTTTCCAAGAGCCGAAGGAAAAGCCGACTCCGCACCCGTGCCGACGATTCCATCCGGTGTTGGAGGATTCGAGATCTATAGTGATGCGTCATTCAGGGATTGGGTTGCGTGCGATGCAACATGGCGGAGTTGTTGCATACGCTTCCCGGCGATTGAGACCTCATGAATTGAACTATCCGACGCATGACTTAGAGCTCAGCGCGATTATCTTTGCCCGAAGATTTGGAGACATTACTTGTGTGGGGAAAAGTTTCAAATCTTCACGGACCATCAAAGTCTCAAGTATTTATTCTCTCAAAAGGAGTTGAACATGAGACAAATAAGGCGCGAGATGGATGGAATTGCTGAAAGACTACGACTGTGATATTTTATATCATCCAGGAAAGGCGAACAAGGTCGCCGATGCTTTAAGTCGAAAGTCTTTAGTGGCTCATATACTGATTAAGGAGTGGAACTTAATCGAGAGAGCTCGAGATTCGGTATTCAAATTTGAGGTAGGCCACCTCTCGAGTTTTATGGCCACCCTCAGAATTGAACCGAATGTCCAAGTTAAAATCAAACAACTCCAACCGACAGATCCAGATGTACAGAGAATTCTTCAGAAGACGCGAGAGAAAAGAAAGGCCGATTTTGCATTTCGATGATGGGACACTAAGATTCCAAGGACGTTTGGTTGTACTTGACGATGTAGAGCTTAGAGAAGAAATTTTATCGAAGCACATCGTAGCGATTCTGACATTCATCCTGGAAGCACTAAGATGTATCAGAATCTACGTCAACATTATTGGTGGTCAGGTATGAAGGCGGATATCGCCAAGCATGTGGCCAAGTGTTTGACATGTCAACAAGTGAAAGCTCAGCATTGCAAGCCGGGAGGACTCCTAACCTTTCGCGATTCCGAGAATGGAAATGGGAGCATATCACGATGGATTTCGTGACTGGACTACCAAGGAGTCAGAGAGGGAATGATTCGATCTGGGTAGTAGTCGACAGACTGACAAAGTCGGCTCACTTCATTGCAGTTCGAAAGGACCTCAGTTTGGATAGGCACGCAGACTTATATGTGCACCAAGTGGTTCGAATGCATGGAGTCTTGGTTACGATAACATTTGATAGAGACCCGAGATTTACTTCTTGCTTTTGGAAGAGCTTGCGAGTGCTCTTGGTACAAAGCTTCATCACAAGACATATCATCCTCGGACAGATGGCCAGTCTGAGAGGACAATTCAGACCCTCGAGGACATGCTGAGAGCATGTGTTATAAACTTCAAAGGAAGTTGGGAAGATCAGCTTCATCTCGTAGAATTTGCTTACAACATCAGTTATCAACAGAGTATTCAGATGGCTCCTTTTGAAGCACTGTATGGCAGAGCGTGCAGAACTCCAGTGTGTTGGGATGAAGTTAGGGAAAGAAAGATAATAGGCCCGAGTTGGTTCAAGTCGGTAGATGCCGTGGCGATGATCGAGACAGATTAAAGACGGCGCGGAAAGCGGGCGGAAAAGTTATGCGGATAGCGTCGAAGGTCTTTGAATTCCAAGTTGGTGATCACGTTTTTCCAAGGTGTCACCAATGAGGGGAACTTCGCGCTTTGGTAAGAAAGGCAACCGAGTCCGAGGTACGTAGGTCCGCTTTGAGATTCTTGAGAGAATCGGGACCTTAGCGTATCGTCTTGTGATGCCGCCAAGATTGGCGCAAGTGCATGACGTCTTTCACGTGTCGATGTTGAGGAAGTACGAGCCTGACTCGACCCACGTGCTCAATTTTAAAGAATTGGACGTGGATGACCGTGTGTCATATGTCGAAAGACCGGTCCAGATTGTCGATCGCAAAGAGCAAGTTCTGCGTACAAAGACTATTCTCTTAGTCAAAGTGGTCCAGCAACACCACGGTACGAAGGAGCAACATGGGAGACGAGGAGTCAATGAGGGAGTTGTACCCCCACCTTTTGATCAAGTCTTGTCGGTTTAAATTTCGAGGACGAAATTTTTATAAGAGGAAAAGTTGTGACATCCGCAATTTTCGGTATTGTTTTCTATTAAATTAATCGGGCATTTCATTGACGTGTCTATAGGGTTGTTCTCGGAGCCGATCACTCTCGAGATAACTAGACTAGCCGGGTATGCCATTAAAGAATATTAAGGCAATAGACTTGAGAATTCGGGACGTGCTTTTCGACCGTGTTCATCTTTAGAGGTCATTCTTTGCCTGCACGCTAAAGATCGAATTGAGATCGGAGATAGGTCGGTTCGACGAGATGTGTGGCCGATCGTGGGTGACTCCACTAAATTGGAAAATTCTCGTCGACCAAGACTAATTTGGTTTTACGTCGTTTTGGTACCTGTGTTGGTAGTCGAGCCTCGAGATTTTCACGACAATTGAGAGTCGCCAATGTGTCGAGTGGGTTCATTGTGGCTCGAAGAAAATCGACCACGAGTCAATTGCCCTAAAAGTTAAACTACCCTGAGTCTGGTCACACTAAAAGCACGCGGAGTGAAATTAACCGTCGATTTGAGTCGGATTTCGTAAATCGAAAGTTCGGTGATGTCACAAGCTATTTTAGGAAAGCATCGACTCGCCTCGAAGATTTTCTGAGATTTGGGAAATTTTACGGAAATTGGGTTCGGACGTCGCGGAAAATTTGGCGAAAATTGGATTGGCTAAAATGATGGGAAACTTGACTTTTTGGGTTGAGCCTTTATGTGTCGGGATTTATAGAAAATCACTTGGGATTTTTCTACATTGAAATTGGACCTCAATTTGGGAAATTGAACAAGAAAAGTTAGTTTATTTGAGTAAAATTCGAAATTGAAAAAGGGGCAGAAATTGAGGCTTCAATTTGGATAATTAAGTGGATATTGGTGCTAGAAAGTAAAAGGGAACACTAGGATATTTTTGAGAGCTATTGGGGGACAAGCATTTAAGAGAAGAGATGTTGTGTTGATCTTTTCTTTGGCTTGTGGAACACGCACAAACGGCTGGCCTCCATCTTCTCACGCTCGGCAACCCTCCCATCCGCTCATTATTCCTGCTTTAGTTTTAATCTCTCTCGCGTGCGAAGCAATCCCCATCACTCACCTCTCTCCATCTCCGTTACTTCTCTTCCTCAACCGAAGCCCACACTCTCCACTCACGCCGGCGAAGATCCTGCAGCGCAGCTCCACCGAGTCCAACGTCTTCCAAGCCGTGCATATCGTGGAGTCCACGAAGACAGCGTCCATGAGCAGCTCCTCGCCAACGTTTTCATCATTTCGACGCCACGAAAGCTCCTGTTAGTGTCTCCACTTCACGGAGCTTCAGTCCACCGCATCTGCTTGAAGACGCCGAGGCAGCACCGAAGCAGCTCCGTGCCACGTTTTCAGTCAACCTTGCTGCCTCTCGGACGACCGGTTGACCTACGCTCAGCCAACATGCGACAGCTGCTTCCTTCAAGTGTTGTCCAGCACTGAAGACCGAAGTCCTCTCAGCCTCCACGCATCCGACTTGCTCTGTGGGTCAAACTCCAGCAACAAGCTTCGGTTTGTTGACCGAAGACCCCACGACGCCAACGAGGAAGCCCAGCAACCTTCTTCTTCAGCCACGCGTCCAAGCTGCAGCTTCCACGGTCAACTCCAGCAAGAACCGTCCCACCTTGTTGACCTCGTGAAGCTGCCACGTTGGTGCCCATGCACTCCATGAAGACCCCAAGCTGCTTCCTCGTCCATTGATGTCCATGAAGACCGAAGCTGCTTTGGTGAACAGAAGCCAGCTACTGAAGCTGGGTTGGTTTTCGTCTTCTTCCTCCAGCAGCAAACGAAGCACTTGCAGTGTCACGCCCCGATCCTCAGGCACGCACACATCCGTCTGACTTGGTCGATTTTATAATGCGATATCCCAGGACAATGTATCGCCGACCCTTTCATTTTTAAGCACATGCGGAAGCAATTAAAATCCCCTGACAATAAAAAACGATGGGATAGAAAAGCAGGGCCATATTTTTCATATTGAAATTTATAACCAAACTTTTATACAAACCACAAACCAGAACACTTCACAACTTTTTATTCTAAACTCTATTCACATCAAAATGGAGATATCAAAGAAGATAAAATTTCAGTCCATCTAGGCCGTACTCACGGCCCCTCTCGAGATTGTCCTCTTCTCCCAAAATCCTTCTCCAACTCTTTCTCCTCAGCTCCTTAGCGGGGTCCTGAAATGGTTTTTCCCAAACTGGGATGAGACTACGTCTCAGCGAGTTCTACCCCACTAAGCCCGATTAGTGAACCATTATACTAAGGCTGCCTAAACACGCATAGGTCAGAAGACGTACCTTAGCATCAGATCCTACCTGCAAGTCAGTACAATTCATAATAGGCACTCAAACAGTAATATCACTGATCGAAGCATCGATCAAATCGACATAGTCGATTTCATGCTAACAAGACCACTCACGGTCATTTCCATTCAGTCAATCAATTCACAACCTCAAATTAAAACAATTATCAATCGATCTAGTCGATTACATGTCAGATGGACCATTCTAGGTCAATACTCTCGGGCGCCAAACTCACCAATGGGATTTATCCACTAGACAATTGCGTGCGTTCTTTAAGGCGCCGTTTTCGCCAGTGACATCCTTAGTCACCGAACCACACATGCCTATAACCATGTACTCAAACAGACAATTGTGTGTGTTCTTTAAGGCGCCGTTTTCGCCAGTGATATCTCCAATCACCGAACCACACATGCCTATGATAATGTATTTAATAGACAAGTGTATGCGTTCTTTAAGGCGCCGTTTTCGCCAGTGATGTCCTTAGTCACCGAACCATACATGTCTATAACAATACGAGTACTAGACCGATACGTGCGTTCTTTAAGGGCGCCGTTTTCGCTGATATCCCCAATCACCGAACCACGTAGTCCACAATAATGTATGTACTAGACCGATACGTGCGTTCTTTAAGGCGCCGTTTTCGCCAGTGATATCCCAATCACCGAACCACGTAGGTCTATACACTGTGTCTGATTGGTTCAATCCCAGAGTATTTCCAATTCTCTCATAACCCCATCCACTTTACAACTCAATCAAAGCATTATAAATGCTAAACAAACATACTCAGCCATCTACCAATCAATCATTCAATCTCAATCAATTCCAAATCAATTTAGGGTAAATCCCTAAAATATCACAATTTATTCAATTCCATACAACGTAGAGCTCAAATAAATAAACGGACTGCGCCACGACGATCAGCACGAGATTTCGGTCGGCCATCAAAATCTTAATTTCCGAAAAATAATTAATTTATTTATTAATTTCGAAAATTAAATAATTATTATTAAAAATTCAATTTAGCTCAAAATAAAGCCCGATTACATAAACGGACTTCACCACGGTCATCAGCATAATTTTTCCGGTTAGGGCCATCTCAGTTGAATTTTCGGAAAATAAATAATTATTTAATATAATTCCGAAAATTAATATTTAAATACTAAAAAAATCCACTTAGGCCCGAAAAGCCTAATTGGAGCCCACTAAGGGTCGGGAAAAATCCCAGGCACTTCCAATAATTAGTAGACCACGTCTACTTTGCTAATCGCCAATCAATTTATCTAAATCGCATCACAATTCACTAATAATTGCTAATTTATTCTAATCTAACAACCTAAATATAATTAATTAAATCTAAACCAACCTTAAGCATAATTAGCCAACTAATCCAAGATTAGTGAGATTACTCACCAAATCGCCCGCAAATCGGATCAATCCGACGGCGGCGACGCGAGGAACGATTGTTCCCAAAGCACGGCTCGGGTTCGGGGCCGGGAAACGGCCCAAAAGCGGGCCCGAAGTCGCTGAAACCCACTCCGTGGGTCTGCTGGACGGAGCCGATCGGGCCTGCTCCGGCGGCTAGGGTGGCGAGGGAAGGCCGGCGGAGGGCGAGGGAGTCACGGGGGAGGTCCGGCGGGGCTAGGCGGTGGCCCACGGTGGCCGGAGGGTGGCTGGTCGGTGCAGAACAGAGGCGGAACAGGGCTGGTTCGCTCGGCTTGGGCGCGCACGGACGGCGGAACGGCGGCGGGCGCACAAGCGCGGCGCGGCGGTGCGGCGGTGCGGCGGCGGGACGAGCGGCAACGGTTCTCGGTGAGCTGGAGTTTTCGTTCTTCAGCTCCTGGTTTTTGTTCGCACGAACAGGAGAGAAGAAAGAGGAAGAAAGCTGTCGTGTGTGGGGGAAAAAAAGAAGAAGAGAGAGAAGAGAGGGAAGAGATAGGGTTGGACCGGTCAAAGAAGGAGAGAGGGAAAGTGAGCGGTGGGAATTCGCACGAGGGGGAGGGGAAAAAGGGGAGAGGAGAGAGAAAGAAAAAGAAAAAGAAAGAAAAGAAAAGAGAGGGAGAGAGAGGAAAAAGAAAAGGAAATGTATAATTCCTTATTTAAATTTTCCTTTTCTTTTTCTTTCTTTTGGGCTTCATAATTCTTCCGATAATTTCTTTCTTGAAATTTGACTCGTCAATAAATTGACGAAGCGATGAGACGGCAGATCCTAAAATAAGAATTATGACGCGCTTAAAATTCGATTCCCGAAATCGAGTTCAATTTCGTGGTTAAAAATCGATCGGACGTGATTTTAGCTCAATCTAACCAATTAGGTAGCTTTTAGGGATTTTACGGTGATACATCCCTTAACGGCTTCACCCAATAGGTTAGTTAACTCGTGAGTGATCGACTTTCAGAAAAAGGCCATAGCACGCCGACGAAACGCCCATTTCACTTTATCGAAACGGGTCGAATTTCGGGATGTCACATGCAGCACGCCTCATCCGAGTTTCTCTCCCGGCTCGTCGGTCCACGCACCTTCAATTTCGGTAGCCCAGTGACCAAGCCTTCCCGTCCTCTTTGTGGCCCATCTCTTCACTTTCGGGCCCAACCAAATTCATCCAACGTGCGGTCAGTTCAGCCTTTGTAGGTCATTTGGGTCGCAAATCGGGCCGAGAGCTTCAGAAGCCCGGCAAAGCCAGCAGTTTCAGCCTAAGAGATCAGCCCATTCTTGCGGTCTTCAAGCCCAATTGAAAATTCACAAAGCAACAGGCCCATCCAGTTCAGCTTATTCAATTGAATTGAAGCCCAAATTTTCCAGCACTTGAAGCCCAAATCGGTGAGGTCCAGCAGCCCGCTTTGCAAGCCCAGTCCAAGAGCAAGCCCATTCCGGTGCAAGAACAAATCTCATTTGGTGAGATTTGTTGGGCCAAGATCAGGCCCGGTCCCAAGCCCGCCGGTGTTGTCGAAAGTCCGATTTCGGCCGTCGCGTCGCCGTTGCGGTGATTCGGTCTCCGCTTTTGTCAAGTGAGTTTTACTCACTAATGCTTTATTAGTTTGCTAATTATGCTTAAGGTTGGTTAGATTCAATTAAGTGCAATTAGGTGGTTAGATTAGGTTAGAACAATTAATTTAGTGACTTAATGATGCATGTTAGGTGGTTAGACCTAGCTATTAGCAAGTAGAAATGTTTGGCTATTTATTGAATGTATCTCGGGATTTTCCCGACTTTCGGCTCCAATAAGGCAATATAGGCCTAAATTGGATTTTTAATGTTTATTTATTTATTTTCGAAATTTATTTATTTAATTAATTATTTTTCCGGAAATTCAACCTAATGGCCGGTGACCGGAATTTCGTGCCGATTGTCGTGGTGCAGACCGTTTATTTATTTGAGCTCTACGTTGTGTGGAATTGAATTTATTGTGGAATTTTAGGAATTGTCCTAAATTGTTTGTTATTGAATATTTGATTGGTAAAGGGCCAAGCATGGGTATATAGCGCCAGTACGTTGATGGGCTATATAGTAGGGAGAATGGTGAGACCAATCAGGTACGATATTATTGGACATACGTGGTTCGGTGATTGGAAGTATCACTGGCGAAAACGGCGCCTTAAAGAACGCACGTGAATGACTTATAGACAAACGTGGTTCGGTGATTATGGGAATATCACTTTGGTGAAAATGGCGCCTTAAAGAACGCACGATGTTGTCTATAGCCGATGTCACCTTGGCGAAAACGACGCCCTTAAAGGACACGTGGTTCGGTGATCAAGGTTATCACCGGTGAAAACGGCGCCTTAAAGAATGCACGGTGTCGGTGATCGGTATGTCATTGGCGAAAACGACGCCCGAGAAACACATGTGATTTGGTGAATGAGTACACCACTGGGAAATTGTGGTATGAGTGGGAATGACCTAGAAAGGGTCTGGCTGACATGTAATCGACTTAGTCGATTGATCAATGCTTGATCGGATGTCGTGAATTGTTTGAATATCTATGTTTAACCTTGAATTGCAGGTTGGAACTGAGGCCAAGGTAAGTCCTCTGACTCGTGTTGTGCTTAGGCAACCGTATGGCGTATTAGTTTATTAATCGAGTCTTAGTGGGTAGGACTCGGCGAGACGTGGTCTCATTGGTTATTGAATAACCATTTCGGGACCCCGAGGAGAAGCTAAGGAAGAGGAACCCGAAGGGGAGAAAGACTTTTGAAGGAGAAGAAGATCCAGAGAGGGATCTTGAATATAACCGGATGTGGATTGAGATCCCATCCCTTTTGTGAACCTTGTTTTAGTGTCGATAGGTGTGAGACTTTTATGCTGTAAATAGTATTGTAATTATACTATGAGTTGTGCTGTTAATGAAAGTGTGGTTGTGAATTTCAATATGAAAAATATGGCCTGCTTTCCTATCCCATTGTTTTATTGTCTCTGGGATTTATAATCTTCCGCATGTGCTTAATAAAAAGAAAGGGTCGGCGATACATAGTCCTGGGATATCGCATTATAAAATCGACCAAGTAGAAGGATGTGCGCACGTCCGAGGATCGGGGCGTGACAACCCTTGACCACAAGGTCCAACAAGTGGCTTCCACGAAATTATGTTATCGTGTAACATTTATTCCTTTACCAGTTTATATTACAATTGATTTCACAAGCCTCTCACAAATCAATTATTTCACAAAAAGGTTTGATAAACTCAAAATATATCATATTTCCTACTTCGTTCATCAAACATAATATATATATTTCCTAATACATTTCTCACACCATTTCTGAATTCATTTCATAAACCAATAACATTTTGAAACATTTTTCTCATTAAACATTTCCAAAATTATCAAAGAACCTATTTCATAAATCAGTCCTCAATCCAGTACTCACATTTAAACTTTGACAACCCCTTCCATAACACGTTTCTCAAACTATTCTCAACTAAATAAAGGTAGTAAATACTCAATCGAAAGTTATGCATCAAGTATGCCATGAACATTACTTTTGCCTTTTAGCCAAATCACAATT
Organism: Eucalyptus grandis; assembly: GCF_016545825.1. Classification (NCBI taxonomy): domain Eukaryota; kingdom Viridiplantae; phylum Streptophyta; class Magnoliopsida; order Myrtales; family Myrtaceae; genus Eucalyptus; species Eucalyptus grandis. The sequence goes on from NC_052620.1 coordinate 28,113,393, forward strand.
TGCACATAATATAGCTTATACTTTTCATTTTCAAAATATGAGTTTACAAATTCAAAAAAGCGATAGCACTACTCAGTTAGGAACGCCCAAACCAAATAATGCGTGGTTAAATGGGCCAACAATCTTATAATCCTATTAATTAAATGAGAATCGATGTCAAAACCAAATAAAACTCTACCTCATCTACGAAACGACTAAACTGACCGGCCACGCGTATTTGCGATCACTGTGACGAGCGATGATGAAAGACTGACTTTGATGGGGGCTGCGTTTCAGGTTTCCGCTGGGTGCGGATGACGTAGTGGGTGGCTTCTCATTGCTGTCGCTGATCCTGCTCCGCCTCATTAGTCGATCGAGATAGAATCCCAGGAATTACTTCTTCCTGTTCTTGCACGATTTGGTAATCGTTTGTTCGCTTACTATATTTATTACATACTATCTTCGTTTTTCTTCTGCTTGCGAAGGTTACGTGGCAAATGTTCACGGTACAGAATTACCATAAGTATTTTCGGTTGATTTGGGGTATTCGAGTTGGTGATGTTTCTATTTAAAGGCCTTTTTCTTGCTTAATTACAGCACCTGGTGGCCGCTTCCGTAATCCATTGCCAATTAGGCCCCGAGGGCCAAGACATGATCATTGACTTTTTAAGAACCAAGCGTTTCAACATGGTACTGTGGGAGCATCGCTTGTTTCTAGTAAGCATTCTTTCGATAATTTTGGCATACATTTGACTTCAGGGGAACTGGCATACGAATCCAGTACCCATAAATGCTATGTTAACGTGTTGATATGAGTATAGATACAAGCACAGGAACTAGAGCAGGAATTCGATACCGAGAGGAAGATTAACGGCGAGGGATCGACTTCATAATTGAGATGGAAAGTATAGATGCCGGTACAAGCATTTACCTACAAAAAAAATGGACTGTTACTCGTCCGTGGCTTCTTCAACATAACTTTCGGATACAACTGGTGAATTCATTCTGACGACACAGGCAATGATGGTGCTGATGACATCTGCCTGTGCGGCAGGGATGGCTATCGGGTATGTGGGTCGTCACGGGGAAGAGAAAATGCGTTGGGTTGGCCTTTGCAACAGAGTGACCAAGTTCTGCAACCAAGTGATGGTCTTGGTTGTTTTCTCGTACTTGGCCTTCTTCTGCTACCTGGCTCTTTGTTGGATTTTGCGGAAGCGTGTGTGTGCGCAAGTGTGTATGAACTATGGCAAGGGAATATGAAAAAACTTTATTATAATAGTTGGTATTACAAAAAGAGGGAGCATTTCTAGTTTTCGGCTACTTTGAACAACATTCGCTAACTCCTATTTATAGGCGTGAATTCACCGCCGTTTCTACCGACTTTGAGTACAAGAATTAATATAAAATTCAGCTTGCGTTCTTTAGCTTCTGCTTGTTGCGGCTTCTTCCGGATCTTACGGGAGAAAATATTGGGTGGTCCAGGGACCACCACGTCAGCATGGTCCCCGGCCACTCACGAGATGCCATGTGGAGGTTTGGGCCCCACTTGTGTCTTCTGCCTTCTTCCCCTCTCTCTCTCCTCTTCCTAGCCTCGCCGATGCCCTCTCTCCTCCTAGCCTGCACGCTCTCTCTCTCCCGTCGAGCATTTATTGCGGACGTTTTCTCTTTCCTTCGTTTGAGAAAGAAAACGCCGTTCGGACGCACGTCCCTCTCCATTTCTTTCCTTTCGAATTTTTGAATCTGAAATTCTCTCTCCGCGCGTTCCCCGCCGTCGCCGAGCATCAAGCGGCCGTTCCCCGCGCCGATGAACCACGTACGGCCGCTGCTACTCCGGTGCTCGCTCACTTCTCTCTTCGGGCTCGTTGCTGCTCCGTCGTTCGTTCCGCCGTTCCGGGGTCGCGAGATGCAGCACGCGGAAGGCTCGGAGGCGAGGTTGCTGGAGAAGCTGGTGCCGTACGCGAAACGCGAGGCGGACGCCCCTCCGCCGGTTGCCTCCGTCGGCGTCGGAGTCCGTCGCCCCCGACTCCGACGCCGACGCCCCTTCGACTCCCTCTCGCGACCTCCGCTCCGCTCCGTCCCTCTTTCCTCTGCGGAGCACCCCTCTTGCCAACCCCGCGAGCAACCTCTTTCCGAGTCTCCGTCTCCTTCGCAACTGTGGACGTCGTCCATCTCTCTCTCTCTCTCTCTCTCTCTCTCTCTTTTCGGTGTCACGGATTGTTCTTTCTTATTTCTGTTCCATGGTGATGAGCAAGTGTACTCTAGCTTGATGATGCATTATGGGTAGGTTCGTTTCATGAGATTGAGATTAAGCTACACCGTGCGGAGGTTGTTCGTAATGGGATGTGCGTCTCTTGTGCCGAATAGAGTGTTGGGTCGTGCCTTGGAAGCTCAAAAGATGAACTTTAGTCGTTTCCTTGTTCTGATTATTCTATTAGTCGTGATATCACAAGTTCATTCGATGTCGTGATTGAAGTTTCGGTGTCGGGTTATGTTAATATTGGGAAGGTTCATGCTCTGTGTTAGTTTTTGTTCACACAATGGATTCTCTCTCGTGGTGGGTTTGCGGCTTCGGTTTGACCAATCGGCTGGGGCGTGCTCGAGGGGCCTTGATCAACTCGATTCTTGCTTTGCTGGCCATCCTCTTAGAAAAAGGCGGCTCGTGATTAGTTGTGTCTTGGCTTTGTAATGGACCAAGAGTCCCGAGTGGATGAGGACTTCCCCCTCTTCCGAAATGCTCCAAACAACCTAAAGCGCCACCATCATCATCGATAACTACTTCCTCCTCCTCCGGTCTTGCAGCCGAGACGTCAATAAAGCAAGTGGAGAAAGTGAAGGAGGATACTAGCCTTACTAGTACTAATGTCAGGTAACAAGATTTGAAGCTTTCAATCGAGCAAGAGTGAAATCGCATGGAGTTTTAGATTTGAGGATGACATCTACTTCAACCGTTCCTTCGTTAAATCTTTTGACATTGCATTCGGATTTGCATTTTTGTGCCTATGTACTTCGTCGTAAGTTTTTATCTTCGATATTCAATGGTAGGATGGGAGAAGGCTGAAAATGAAGTCTTGGTGCTAAAGAAACAACTAGAGGCTGCAACACAAAGGAACTCGACACTAGAAGATCGAATCGAGTCATCTTGATGTAGCTCTTAAGGAATGTGTGAGGCAGCTCGGACGGTGAGGGAAGAGCAAGAGCGGAAGGTCCAAGAAGCCGTGGTCAAGAAAACGGTGAGTGGGAATCAACAAAGGCCGAGCTTGAGACTAAGCTTTCCAATGTCCATGCCCAGCTTCAAGCAGCCAAGAGTGAAGCTTCTTCGGTTATCTGTTCGATCTCGGCCCTAAGCTTGATGCTTTGCTGAAAAAGAGAATGTGGCCCTCAAAGCCGAAGTCCTTTCTATGTCGGAGGAGCTAGAACTTAGGATTATTGAGCGTGATTTGAGCCACCAAGCAGCAGAAATCGGCAAAACGGCATTTAGAGAGCATAAGAAGGTAGCTAGGCTGGAAGCCGAATGCCGTAGACTCGATCTTGAAAAATAAAGCAAGTGCGACAAACGATCTTAAGTCTTTCTGCATCATCGGTTTGTGTAGAGTCCTTCGATGATAGGCAATCAGATGTAGGGGATAGGTTGGTAGCAGTTGACAATGACATGCAGAAAGCGAGTTGCTTGGAGCCAAGTGATTGTGAGCCGTGCCACTCTGAGTCATGGGCATCTGCTCTAATAACTGAACTCGACCATTTTAAGAAAGAGAAATCCTTCCGAAAGAATCTCATGGTCTCTTCAGGAGAACTTGATTTAACGGATGATTTTCTGGAGATGGAAAGGCTTGCAGCTTTACCAGACGCGGACAGTGGAAGCTGCAGCCATGGAGTGGGGCCTGCTCTGGATCAAAACAGATCTGATGAAGTCACTCTCAAATCTGAGCTTGAAGCCATGATCAATAGAACGGCAGAGCTGGAGGAGGAATTAGAGAAGAAGGAAGAAGAAAAGGAGAAGCTAGAGATGGCTCTAAGTCAATGGCAAAAGCAACTTGAAACGTCATGGAGTCAGCTCAATGAGGTTGAGATGAGATTGACAGAACTCAACAACATGTTGTCTGCAGCACAAAAATCGAAGCAAGCTGCAGAGGAGGAAGCAAGGATTACCCATGAGAGGATGGAAGTAACAGAGTCAAGACTGATGGATGTTGAAGAGGAGATGAAAAACTTGCTCCTTAATGACCAATTGCTACAAGAAGAGGTTGAAAGAGAGCGTGCTTTGTCTGCTGAAAATGAGGCAAAATGTGGGGAGCTGGAGGATGAAAATCTAAATATGAAAAGGGATGCTGAACTGCAGCATGAGATCGAGATTCAGCGTGTGGCTGTCTCTGATGAACAGCTAAAAGTAAAGCAGGTTAGTTCTCTATGGCTTGTGGATGTTAGTCTATATCCAATGGAAATCATGATAACATGAGTAAATTATTGAGATGGTATTGCTCCTTTTACATAATTTATCAAGTTTGCCGACAAACCCGCTACTACATTTTGAGTGGCAATGTTACAGTTGCATGTAGAGTGAGTTCCATCTGCATGAGAAAAGAGAGATGCCTCTCTTGGTACATTCACACCCTGTGTCTAGACATATGATTTGGGTGCTTTTTTATGAGATATGACTTCAATCTCCCAGGTCAATAGTTATTTATTTATAGCCATCTCAAGGAAGATGAAATGATTATTTTCCAGTAACGCAGTGTGGTTTTGATCTTCATATTGACATATAGCTATGTTAGAAACAGGAGGGCCGCATAAGCATCTTGTACTTTATTAGTACAAACTGTATGATTGGGGCACAATCTAAACAAATCTCAAATTTCACTGTAGCATTGAAGACATTCAGAGGTTAATATAGAATTTCATAGCACTTGACCTTTGATGTAATGAATTTTCGAGCTTAAAAAGCACTTACAGTCCTGTGATAGGGTGCTTCTAAACTAACTTAACCAGAAAATTCTCATACTAGGCGAACTTTTTAATTGTTGAGCACCTATCTTTTTAATGTGCGATTAGAAAATGCCGAAGACTTTGTACCCAAGAGATTCGCCAACAATGGAATAGACGCGAAAGGGCATCATTTCGAGCTGCTTCCTTTCGGTTTAGGATGTAGGGGGTGCCCCGGAATTCTGTTAGGCTCAATACAAGTGAAGCTTGCTCTGGCTCAATTAGTGCATTGCTTCAAGTGAGAACTACTCGAGAGCATGGTACCGAACAAATTAAAGCTTTCGGCAATAAATTCATACGTGTTCCTGTATTCTAAATTAATTCATCAAATTTTGTATGCACTTAGTTTAAAACCTCATTGTGTTATTGAGCCAAAAAAATTTGGCGTCCAAACCCGATACCTCAATTATTTCTCCATTTTTTGCCGAACAACCTTTTCCAACTTTTTTTTTTGTTAAAGCTTTCGGAAATAAATTCGTACGTGTTTCCGTACTCAAAATTAATCCATCAAACTTTGCAGGCACTTACTTTAAAACCTCATTGTGTTATTGAGCAAAAAAAATTTGGCATCCAAACCCGATACCCAATTTTTTCTCCATTTTTTGCCGAATAACCCTTTTGCAACTCTTTTTTTTGTTAAAGCTTGCGGAAATAAATTCGTACGTGTTTATGTACTCAAAATTAATCCATCAAACTTTGCACTTAGTTTAAAACCTCACTGTGTTATTGAGCAAAAAAAATTTGGCCTCCAAACCCGATACCTCAATTTTTTCTCCATTTTTTGCCGAACAACCCTTTTCCAATTTTTTTTTGTTAAAGCTTTCGGAAATAAATTCGTACGTGTTTCCGTACTCAAAATTAATCCATCAAACTTTGCACACACTTTGTTTAAAACCTCATTGTGTTATTGAGCAAAAAAATTTGGCGTCAAACCCAATACCTTAATTTTTTCTCCATTTTTTGCCGAACAACCCTTTTCCAATTTTTTTTTTTGTTAAAGCTTTCCGAAATAAATTTGTACGTGTTTCCGTACTCAAAATTAATCTATCAAACTTTGTACGCACTTTGTTTAAAATCTCATTGTGTTATTGAGCAAAAAAAATTTGCTATCCAAACCCGATACCTCAATTTTTTCTCCATTTTTTGCCGAACAACCCTTTTCCAACTCTTTTTTTTTTTTTGGTTAAAGCTTTCCGAAATAAATTTGTACGTGTTTCCGTACTCAAAATTAATCTATCAAATTTTGCACGCACTTAGTTTAAAATCTCATCGTGTTATTGAGTAAAAAAAAAATTTAGTGTCCAAACCCGATACTTCATTTTTTTAACCCTTTTCCAACTTTTTTTTTGTTAAAGCTTTCGGAAATAATTTCGTACGTGTTTCCGTACTCAAAATTAATCTATCAAATTTTGCACGCACTTAGTTTAAAATCTCATCGTGTTATTGAGTAAAAAAAAATTTGGCGTGCAAACCCGACGCCTCATTTTTTTCTCTATTTCTTACCTAACAACCATTTTTCCAACTTTTTTTTTCTTTAAAGCTTTCGAAAATAAATTCGTACGTGCTTCCGTACTTAATATTAATCCATCGAATTTTGCACGCACCTAGTTTACAACCTCGTAGTGTTGTTGAGAAAAAAAAAAAAAATTGCGTCCAAACCCGACACCCAATTTTTTTTTCTATTTCTTGCCCAACAACCATTTTTCAACATTTTTTTTCTTTAAAGCTTTCGAAAATAAATTCGTACGTGCTGTTGAGCAAAATAAGCATATGAACCCAACACAATAGTGTTGTTGAGCAAAAAAAAAATAAGCATATGAACCCGACACCATTTTTTTTTTCTATTTCTTGGCCAACAACCAATTTCCAACTTCTTTTTTTTTTTTAAGTTTTCAAAAATAAATTCTTACGTGCTCCCGTACTCAAAATTAATCGATCAAACTTTACACACACCTAGTTTACAACCTCATTGTGTTGTTGAGCTAAAAAAATTTGTCGTCCAAACCCGACACCCCATTTTTTTTCTATTTTCTTGTCCAACCACCCTTTTTGGAAATAATATTGGGTTGTGTTGGATGGCATATCATACGACTAGTGAAGATAAAAGGAAATATAGGTCAGTTCATCAAGACGTCCAATACGAGTCTTCATCAATACAAACATTAGACGCGTGGGATGTCTTTGGGAAACATCACAACATTTAAGCACAGAAATTGCGCATTCCATGTAAAGAACAATGATGAGGAGATACGCACAATCAAAATTAATCGAACATTATAAAAACGAGAAAAACTAGTTGCATCACAACTTCAAACATCCCTCCGACAAATTCTGTAGTCGAAGAACGTTTCTTATTTATCAGAACATCTCTGTAGCATACATGGAACATAAGTAAAAACTAAAGTAAACATAGCCATCAACTAGTATTTCGAGTGCCTGTGACCAAAACCATCCGAAAAATGAACCTCCTCAGAATCAGAGGTAGACGCCAAAGCCGACTTTAACTGCCAGTATAATGTGCCGAAAGATACTTGTACCAAAGCGCTCTGCATCATCAGCTCATGATACTTGAACAAACTTGTCTAAAGCGGATGTATCCAAAGCTGCAAACTCCTTAACAGCCCCAAGCACGGCAAGTCCAAGTTTTACAGTGTCATCGTGTGTTCGTGCCTACAGCAGGTAAATTTTGAATTGAATTCTTAATCCAATAAAATCATTTTTATGGTAGCTTGTGTAAGAGATTCCTCTACCTCAATGTTAAGAGGAAGAACAGGATCATGAAGCGAGAGCCTCAGAAGGAACCATCCTCCAAACCCAGATACCCGGACCTGTTTAAGCAGCAATCAGACTAGAGATCAGCATCACATGCAAAATGCAAAGCTCACCCAGTGTCTTGCGCTATTCAGGGAGAAAAGAAGAGAGGAATTAACTAGATAGCATGATGGACCTGCATTTTCTTTATAGTAAAATACTCCTCTGAGGTCACTAGTTCGGATATTATTTTGGTAAGCCCACAGCATTTTGCTCAACTCATTGTGGACTATAATTTTGACTCCTCTTGTAGATACAAATCAAGAACCAACATGGACTCCATTGCGACGTTTAACTCTCCTTCTTGCTCCCATCCCCAGGAGCATTCAGAACGTATGTACTTTAATTGAGAATTAGAGCATTAACTTGTCTCCTTAGCATACGAACAAGATAATACACAATATAAATAGCTGCTGAAATGATGAGGTCCAATCTATTAAGAATAACTTCATCGATTCAAAACTTACTCCTTCATAATTTACTGGAGCTTTCTGAAGCTTTGGGTCTAAATCAATAGAGTTCTCCAAGAGCTTCAACACTGCCTCTCCATAGTCTCGGAAAGATCTGTAACCTCTACACTATCAGGATCTTAGAGAAGGAAAAAGAAAACGACATTGCTAGAAACCAAGAAACCAAGTACCCTCCCTTTAAGTCCGGATGACTCTGGTTGATCTTCAACCTCAATTCTACAGCAACAGCTGCTTCTTCTAGACCCTCTACCAAATCTGTTAAGACTCTGCTGCCGCTACCTGCTCCTGAAGCTCGAGCTGAAGCAAGTTTGTTGAGAACTTTGACCTATAACAAAATGCTTAATAATTATGACTCAAAGCTTTAAGCTCGTGCATTGCAGTTGGGGGCATTTAGAATTCATCTCTGCAACGCTCATCTATTTCAAAAATTTTAATAGCAATTTCCATCTGAAATTGTACTTTATACAATTAAATCACAGAGATCATGCAATTCGAAATAACATTAGAATTAAGGATACCACTTCAAAAATGTTTTAGAACAAAATGCTGCCATAGAAAAGAGTGATCAACTTTCTGGCGACTCAATGATTCTAACAATCATCTCATTCAACTAACCAAATTATTTCGTTCAACTAACCAAAAGAACTATACACAGAAATTTAAATTAGCAAATGGTAGCAACCAAAGAACTAAAAAGTGAGCATCTATTATCAGCAAATTTTACAAACAAAAGAAGACCAGGAATCATCAAAAAGCACAATTGTAAAAGCTTAATACCTTAATTGTCCAATCTGCAGAGCCAGTGCAGAATCATTAATTGCTAGGATCAAATGCGATAGATCTCAGCTATCCCAAATGCCCACTTATGACCTTGCACATACAAAAAGGAGAAAACAAAACACATAACAATCCAAGTAAGTTTCACCAAAAAAAAAACAATCCAAGTAAGCGAGCAAATAACTGCAGATACAATAACATGGACAAGACACCGCTGTATGATAAATTCAAATGTATAATTATCAAATGACACCATAACTATTACTGAAACAAAACAAGAACTTTCTTCTAGCTGCCAGAAAAATTAGGCCACAATTCTCACCCTGTAGTTCTTCCATGGAGGATGCCACACAGGACGTGGTCACCTGCTTGGAATTCTTTCCATAATGGCTGAGGTAGACAAATTCCTAAAAACAGAGTGAGAGCATGAGGCCAAAGCAGATTAAGTACCTTAGAGCAGAACTTAAGATGACTCAGTGATCCTTGAATGCATGAGTCGAATTATGAGAATCCATGAAACAGCTTTTCAGAAACCATTAAGAAATGTTCTGATGTTATGAAAACCAAAACACAACTTCCCCTCGAGAAAGAGACGCTTTAATGTGATGAAAACCATATAGAATCTTCCAAGCAATTTTCCCTTGGCGTGAAAGATTTAATCTGATGATCAACATACTGAAACTTCAGGAATTCCTAAGTGGGGTGATAATAGTATCTATGGTCACCACTTAGGGAGACATAAGTCACTATGACATTGGATTGGATGAATCTTCAGGTCATCAAACAACAATGCAACGTAGTAACAAGCCAAACTGTAGGAACTTTTTCAACTTTTGGAGGAAAAAATACCTTTTCATATCACCAAAGACGGTTAAATGTGAGAGATGACCCATACTTTCTAAACGTGAACGGCACAGCAGAGAGTCACCCAGGCATTCAAGAATTCATTGAAGGAGCAAAAATGCAGGTGCATCACCTCTCTCTCTCTCTCTCTCTCTCTCTCTCTGACTAATAAATGAAACGCCGGACTGAACTGAAGACAGGTCAAGAAGGGTACCCAGTTGGGAAAACATTGCCATGGAGTGGAAAGACAACGGATGACCCGACCCGATTGAGAACCAGCGACAACGACGCCGACCCAAAAGTCAAAGGCGCCTTTTGCCTCTGCTCAGATCACCTCTGAAAGAAGAAGAAGAGGAGTAGGAGGACGACGATACACACCAGCTCGACACAATTATCAGCAACGCGACCAAACCCGCTTTCTCTTTCCCCATTCTTCCTGCCTCTCTCTCCCTCTGTCTGTATTACAACTGACAAATAAGCAAGAAGGAAATGTTCTTGGCGAAACTCAAACCCGTCCCTGTTCTTGTCCGATTATTCAGACATAGCAGCAGAAAGACCAGGTCGAGGGCAATTATAGGGCCGGTTTCTTGCATGATGGAGCAAATGATTGGCGAGGATTTATGCTGATGTCTGTAGTAATTGAGGAACCATTTTCTCCAGGAAATGCAGGCTCCTACCTTAACTTGATAATCAATGGTAAACAGCTTTCGTTGGTTGTCAAACTTGGACTCACAAATGAACAATCAGCCACCAAGCGACATGCCTCTACAACTTTATAAACTCCCAGTACTGAGTTGCATTTTCTGTTTACTGACCAATATCATAACAATGCACGTAAAGCCTCCAAATTGCACTTTCACAATGCATAATTGACCAAAAATTCTATACTGTTCTGATCAAAATTATTGGTCAATGTAGCTTTACCGGTCCTGTTGAGCCAATGATTTCATCTTGTGATAAGCACTTACCAAATAGGGAAAAAAAATAGTCAATTGTATTTATCACTTTGTTTCACTGGATCGACAAAATTGAATGCAAAGTGACAGCATGAGTTCACAGCAAGCGCTCGTTCAGAAACTGAAAAGACAAAACATCCGCACCATTTGAACGTATAGCGATTAACTAATCCAACATTGTCAGAAAAACCAAAAACTCTCCCATTCAAACATTTAGAAGTGCCTATAACCGCAGTCTTCTGACTTGAACGTCTCGACAATATGGAAAGGAACTCATCAGCGTGAAGATCCATATATAAACATCAAACGCGAGACGTTACTGTAGCGCATCAAACAAACAATGATTACATAATAAGTAAAATACAACTATCAAAAGCAGCATGAGACCAATAATGCACTCCAAGTGTAAACGAGATCAGTCTATAGACACAAACAATCACATCTCATAGTAAGAACACATGTCGAAGAGATAAAATGCACATCTCGGATTCGCAATCCACTCTATGAGGCTAACCTTCGTGCCGAAAGGACCGACAGGATAGCGGCCAATCACATCTCATAGTAAGAACACATGTCGAAGAGATAAAATGCACATCTCGGATTCGCAATCCACTCTATGAGGCTAACCTTCGTGCCGAAAGGACCGACAGATAGTTGGCCGCGTTCTTCGGCAGGTCGTCGGCGTCCCTCGCGGAGGCGGAGGTGGAGGCGTCCGTGTCGGAGTTGGGGCGACGGAGGCAACCTGTGGAGGCGGAGGCGGAGGCGGAGGGGCGTCGGCGTCGGAGTCGGGGTCGACGGAGGGGCGTCGGAGTCAGGGGCGGCCGTAATGTGGTTTGTCGGCGACGGCAGGGGAACGGCCGCTTGATGCACGGCGGAGCAGCAACGAGCGCGGGGAGAGAGAAATTTTCAGATTCAAATTTTCAGTTTGTCGGCGACGGACTCCGACGCCGACGGAGGCAACCGGCGGAGGGGCGTCGGCCTCGCGTTTCGCGTACGGCACCAGCTTCTCCAGCAACCTCGCCTCCGAGCCTTCCGCGTGCTGCATCTGCGACCCCGGGAACGGCGGAACGAACGACGGAGCAGCAACGAGCCCGAAGAGAGAAGCGAGCGAGCACCGGAGTAGCGGCCGTGCGTGGTTCGTCGGCGACGGCGGGAACGGCCGCTTGATGCTCGGCGACGGCAGGGGGAACGAGCGCGAAGAGAGAATTTCAGATTCAAAAATTCGAAAGGAAAGAAATGGAGAGGGACGTGCGTCCGAACGGCGTTTTCTTTCTCAAACGAAGGAAAGAGAAAACGTCCGCAATAAATGCTCGACAGGGGGAGAGAGAGAGCGTGCGGGCTAGGAGGAGAGAGGGCATCGGCAGGCTAGGAAGAGGAGAGAGAGGGGGAAGAAGGCGGAAGACACAAGTGGGGCCCAAACCTCCACATGGCATCTCGTGAGTGGCCGGGGACCACGCCGACGTGGTGGTCCCGGACCACCCAATATTTTCTCGATCTTCTGGTTGTTTCTCCTTTTTTCTCCAATTTTCTATTCTTTGCAGCTCACGTTCAAGTTTCTTCTTCAGCCACTATTGTTGACTTTTACTTTCCTTTTGCATGAAGCAAATTGCTGCTGCCGACTTCTAGCTTCTCCATTAAGTATACTTAATTCATAAGCAAGTGTAGTCTAGTGTAATCTAGAGTTTTCCGAAAATGGATAATATTTTAACACTCCTCCTTGATCCATTTTTGTGATACACCAAGCATGCCTCTCAATGTCTCGAATTTTGTTGATGGTAGTGCTTTAGTGAAAATGTCCACCATTTGATCTCCAGTCTTACAATACTTCAGCTCGATCTCTCCTTTGTTTTGCACTTCACGAATGAAGTGATATTTTATATCAATATGTTTCGTTCTTCCATGAAAGACTGGATTTTTTGATATTGCTATCGCAGACTTGTTGTCACAAAATATTGGTGTTGATTCCATTTGTGGTTCTCCAATGTCTTCCAAGATTCTTCGAAGCCATATTGTATGACTAGTAGTTGTAGCAGCTGCAACATATTCTACTTCTGCAGTGGATTGTGCCACTGAGTCTTGTTTTCTAGATGTCCATGAAAATATTCCAGAACCTAATGTGAATGCATAACCAGTGGTGCTCCTCCAATCATCAGATGATCCTGCCCAATTGCTATCAGTGTAACTGATCAGTTTAGCCGTTGCACTAGGTTGGTACCTGTTGGGATTGTCAGATTCTTAAAACCGGATTCGACACTAAATTGAACCCCTAAATTTGTGTGGAAGACGAGCCCGAAAAACACATGCATCACCGATCCTAAGGCATATCACAGAATCGAACATACCTTGTTAGCCATAGATTAAACACCAACATCGATATGAGGAAGAGAAACCGATCCTGTTCGATCCGATGACGTTAATTCGCCTTGAAGGGAAGATGGGTGTCACCTCTTGCGCACTATTCTTTCTTTTGGAACGTTTTTGAGGGAGAGAGGGAGGAGGAACGTACGTTATGCCAAAAGGTGCATTCCTCCCTCTTTATTTCCCTTTATATATGTCCCCTCAAAAAAGAAACGTGTCCCTTCATCATATCCCTTCATCCATGGGCCCTAATCTTGTGGGCCGGGCTTTTAGGCCCAACATGGGCGGACGGGCCAACTTAGGCCCATCACAATAATTAATAAAACCATCATCTCCCACTCGCACATGGTGGGTTAAACATGATCCTCTTTACCTCTCTTCAACATTCATATATGTGAATAATCCGTGCGACCAGCATACTTTGAGAGCTCGTTGTTATACATCTGTTAGGAATATATAGCAGTAGATTTAGTATGCAATACCCTAGATCGATCGATCACATTTATATCTCTCTTGATCTCTTTTAAACAATGATATATATATATATATATATATATATATATATATATATATATATTGTATTCACAATTATGATTATCTCAAAGACAGTCATAATTGGTTAATCAGTGAATACAAAACTACAATGTGATTCTCCAAATTCAATCTTCCTCTTTCCTTCAAACTCTCAATTTCAGTTCAGCTTACTTTTCTAGAAATGTCCCATTAGATCGAATCAACTCATGACCATTGGCAACATCCTAAGATAACAAACACTAAATAGAAATCTTGAGAATAAATAAGAGTCACGAGGGCACTAAAAATTGAGGAACTCTTTTTCTCAAAAGTCTCACACGGCATAAAAGTTGAGATCAAAATTTTTGCCACTCTTATTGGTCGTTTCATGCATACGTAGTATGAAATACGTATTACGGTATTAATTCTTTTCCCATGAAGCGTATGTCTACACCTTCAATACCGTACAGATGATAGTTCATACATATCCAATGTCTAACTTGAGTTCACGTATCTACTCATTCACAAAATTCATCAGAACTCACATCTGGCATCATAGACAGATAAAGTAAAATATGTTAGTTATTTTACTTTCGGACATAGTAAATATTATGTTCTCATCTTAACATCCAGTTAAGACGACAAATATATTTTTAAGCTTGAGCTCTCGATTATCACCTAGATAATAAGCTTAAAAACCGTCTCATCTCTATTTATCATACAGTAAATAGAGGCAATTACCCGTGTGAGTGGGCTAATCTTATATCTGTCTGACATACTTTCTCAACTTAAAGTAATGCACTGAGCATTAAGATGCATAAAGATCAAACAAAGATTCATAGGTATTAATGATGAAAACACAAATTCATCAAATGTGAACACTTAGGGAAATTACAATATTCAGTACATCAGCCTCTACGCAATCCTAGAGATTTCATATGTCCACAAAACACAAATCTCTAGGTATTGACTTTGTCATAGGATTTGCTACCATTCTATGCGTAATATGTACTGTAAGTTCACATCTTTTCGTGCAACCATATCATTTACAAAATTATACTTGGTATCTATGTGTTTGGTCTTGCTATAATATTTTGGATCTTTGGTGTACATTATAGTTGCTTGGCTATCACAGTTAACTAATAATGGACTTGCAGCTTTCTCAATAATACCTAAATGATCCAAAAAATCTCTTAAGCCAAACACCTTCTTATACTGCTGCTGATAATGTCACGAACTCAACTTCCATCGTGGACAAGGCTATACACGTTTATTTCTTATTGCTCCAACATATGGCGCCATTATTTAGTAAGAAAACAAATTTAGAGGTAGATTTCATTTCATCTAAATCTCCTCTCCAATCAGCATCTGAATAGCCTTCAAGTAGCAGATCATTTTCTTGGTAATTTAACTTGTAATCAGCAGTTCCCTTCAGATACCTCAGTATTCTTTTAACGGCCTTCCAATGCGCTTGACCTAGGTTTGATTGGTATCTACTTACCATTTCAACTGTAAAACATATGTCAGGTCTTGTACACATCATAGCGTACATAAGCTTCCAACAGCACTAGCATAAGGAATATGTTTCATTTGTTCCTTCTCTTATAGAGTCCTTGGACACAGTCTATGGCTCAATCTTTCACCTTTTGCAATAGGAGTATCAATGGGTTTACAATCTTGCATACGAAATCGTTCAAGAACCTTATTTATATATGTTTCTTGCGAAAGAGATAACGACCTCTTCGAACGATCTCTTGAAATCTTAACTCCAAGAATGTATGCAGCTTCACCCATATCTTTCATCTCAAAGTTGGAAGATAACCAACTCTTCACAGTATTTACAAACTCCATATTGTTTCCGGCAATTAGTATATCATCAACATATAATGATATGATTATAAATTGATCTTTGGATATTTTGATATATACACAATGATTCTCATCTATTATTGTAAAATCATATGCCATTATGGCATTATGAAAACGCATATACCATTGTCTTGACGACTGCTTAAGGCCATATATCGATCTTAAAAGTCGACATACCTTTCTTTCTTGGCCTTCTTTAATGAAACCAGCAGGTTGTTCCATATATATTTCTTCCTTTAATTGTCCATTGAGGAAATCAGTCTTTATATCCATTTGATGTAACTCAAGATCCATACTAGCTACTATTGCCAGAATAATGCGAATTGAGATAAATCTTACTACATGAGAAAATGTTTCTTCATAATCAATTTCTTCCTGTTAATTATACCCCTTCGCCACAAGGCGAGCCTTATGCCTTTCTATCGAGCCATCAGCTTTTCGCTTTATTTTGAGAACCCACTTGTTCCTAATAGCTTTGCGTCATTTTGGAAGATCAACCAGTTCACAAACTTGGTTTGACTTCATTGACTCAATCTCCTCTTCCATTGCATGAATCCATTTTTCCTTACTAGGGCAATTTAGAGCCTCATTAATATTTCTTGGCTCATCCTCATCTTGCGGAGCAATCATAAAAGTTTCCCCTTCAATGTCAAAACGTTGACGGGGAATACTTTGGTGACTTGTTCGCCGTATGGGAGATTGTACACTTTGCACATCATTCCCCATTATGCTCCAACTAGGATGAGATAATGATGACGTCGTCTCATCATGTGATTGCAATTGAGAATGAGTTGAATTCAATTCATCATTTCTCATATTACTCCCACTTGGATGAACTCCACTAATATCATTATCTTGATCCAAGGCCTCAATTATGGAGTAATCTTCCCCCATTTCGCCCTTCTTAGGAAATTCATCCTCTAAGAATGTGACATTCCGTGATTCAAATTCAGTTATACTCCCACTTTCCTGCTCACCTATGAACACATACTCTTTCGAGTGTTCGGAGTATCTTATGAAAATACTATTATTTCCTCTAGGACCCAATTTCCCAAATTTGTGAGAGGACTCATGAGTACATGCAGCATAACCTCATGACTTAAGAAAACTTAAGTCCGGTTTTCTACCCGTCCATAACTCATATGGAGTGGAAATAACTGATTTGGAAGGCACACGGTTAAGTATATAGACAGCAGTTAACAAAGCATCATTCCAAAAAGTGATAGGTAAGTTAGTATGGCATCCCCATTTTCCAATTCTATTTTCAATAAATTGAGACGGCATTTCGTTGGCACGCATATAGTTCATTTCCTTGAGTTGGCTACTCATATGAAAACTAGTCTATCATGTGAAGCTGCTAAGAATTTCTAATGTATCGGACTCGAGAATTTGACTAGGAAACGACCTTTCAACCGAGTTAATCTGCAAGGGTCATTACGGCACAATTTAAAATCGATTAGAGATCGGAGATTGGTCGACTCGACAGAGGCATGTGATCAGGTGTGATGATTCCACCAGATTGCACAATTCTTGTCGATCGGCACTGAACCGACTTTTCTATCAATTGGGTACCCTGTGTTCGTATTTGAAACCTTGAGATTATCTCGACAACCGGAAGTTGCCAATGTTTCAAAGATGTACATTGTGGCTTGAGATGATCAACCAAAAGTCGAATGGATGAAAATTTCTAAAGGCTACTCGGTAGGTTGGGCCGCGCTAGTATTGTGTCAAAGTAAAATTAACCGTGGAATTGAGATCGAATTCAGAAATTGGAAGTCTGGGTGTGTCACAAATCATTTTAGGAGTATTGACTTATCTTTGGAAGATTTTTCATGCAAGCCGAGCTTTTCAGCAAAATAATCAAAGTATGGTTAATTTGGTTCGAAAAATTGGTAGGCCCGCTTTTGGTCGCGTTTTTGGGACTTAAGTTGGTTCTACGGACAAATGAAGATGTGAATTGAAGTGTGGTGACATTTGATTAATTTTATGAACTTCAATTTGATTCAATTGGGAGAGAATTGATTGGAATTGAATGAATTGATGTACAAAGTTTTATGCCCCGGCGGAAAATGGAATTGCAACCATTGGAATAAGGTTGTGGGAGATAGTGGAGTGTGATGTCATCCTAGGTCATGGTGGGCCATTTTTATTGGATAAAAGAAAGAGAAAAAAAGAAATTGAAAAGGGCCCCCCTCCTTCTCTCTCCTCCCTCCCTGCTTCCTCTCTCCCGTGCGACCACTCTCCATCTCCATCTTCTTCTCCAGCTTCGAAACCCAGCAACCGAAAGCCAGCAGCCGTCGCAGCTGCAGCCGGAGCCGTCGCCGCCGCACGCCGTCCTTGCCGTCGCTCGCTCGTGGAAGCCGGTCGGAGCCAGCTGCTGTCGTCGCACCTCCCCAGCTCATCCAGTCACTACTTCACTTGGATCTGCTCGTCCAAGCCATCGTGCAAGCTGGGCCGGCCACCGTTGGAGCCAGTAAGGATCGCCGGAGCTGCCACCCAGCCAGCTCGCCGTCTTGTGCACCACCGTGGCTCCGCTTGCCCCCGTCTCCCTCTCACTGTCGTTCCTGTCTGGTGTGCGTCCAGAGCTGCTGTCCAGCACTGTGAGCCACCGCCGGAGCTCCCTCCGCCGCCGTACGCCTCCGCCTGGACCGTTGAAGCTCAGCCGGACCACCACCGGCCCTGTCCAGCTCAAACCGGCGCCGTATTTGCCCTCAACCGGCAGCGAGCAGTGAGCAGAAAATATGGGTATCTCAACCCGGTTTTGGCCCATTTAGGCCGGCTTCCCGAGCTCGGATGCTCGGCCCGCATTGAGGAAAGTCGATCCTCGCGTCATCCTCGTTGTTTTGGTCCGATCGGTTTGTTAATCGGGTGAATTTAGCTCACTAAACATCGATTAGAGGGTTAATTATGCTTTAGGTGTGCTTAGCTTAAGTTAATTAAGCTTAGGTGGTTAATTTAATTTATTTAATTGTGAATTAGATTAAGAGGTTGGTTTAACTTAAAGTATATTTAGTTAAGGTTAAATTGATGTTTATATTAGTATAATGGTGATTTGACATAAATGAATTACTTTTGGGATTAAATAAATATTTCGAAATTGTTTAATAATTTAATAATATTTTATTATTCGAAATAATTAAAATATTATTATTTAATTATTTTCAGAATAAATTTAATTATTTATTAAATTCGAAAATTTTGTCAAGACTCTAAATTCTCAGAATTTCGTACCGATCGCTGCTGTGTAGTCAGATTTTGAAATTGATGATTGGATATTATAAATTGAGTGTGGATTGTGAAAAATATGGATATTATTATTTAATTAATTTTCGGAATAAATTTAATTATTTAATAAATTCCGAAAAATTATTTTGGGACCCTAAATTTTCAGAATTTCGTGCTGATCATCGCTTCTTTGTGTATTTAGAATTTGAATTTGATGAATGGACGTGGCAAATTGAGTGTTGATTGTGATAAATATAGATTTTATTCACAAAAACCCAAGTGTCGGGTTTTAATGCAAAAATTGGATTTTTAATATTATATAAAATAGTGGGGTTTGAAAAAGTGAGATATTGGTTTTCTGGATCGAAATTAACGTGCCCCCACACACGTAGTTAATTTCTGGACTATTTTTAATACGAAGAAAAGTGGCCGGGATCACTATTTTAAGTGGAAGCATTGAGTGAAATGCAAAGTGTCCCGGGCCGAATATGAATTGTTGTGTGATAATTAAGAGGAGATCGTCCTGGGCTATTGAGCTAGACTTGCCCCTATATGGGATGCCCACGTAGTGGTTGCGGGTCGCAGTTGATTTCGGGCCCATGCTCCTTCGGGAATGCCGTCGACGTACTAACGAAGCTGCGCTCCAAGGTGGGGAGGTGATGCCTGGCTATATGCCAGTAGATAGCCGAACTGCGAGTAGGCTATGCCCTTGTGTGGTAGTGAATAACAATTGGAATGCATGTTGAGTGTGGTTGATGTGTCGGATTATGGGACGGAATTGTGTGGCATGGAATAGGACGTGTCATAACGATTTAGTCTTATAATTAGGACCCCGTGGTTGTTGGTTATATGAAAGTGAATGCGTTCCAGTTGTTTAAGTTTCTATTACTATCTGTGATTGAGTGACTTGAATTGTTCTAACCTGCAGGAAGAAATTGAGGCGAGGTAAATCTTCTGTATGATGTGGCTAGGCCACCCGGGGTGTATTTTCTTTCTAATAGGGGTTTAGGGGGTTGAACTTGCTGAGATATTGTTTCATCTCAGTTTAGGGATTACAATTTCAAGTCTCTAGTGGACGGAGCGGCTAGATAACTTTGGTTGGCCTTGAGGAGTAGCAAATGTGAAGTCATAAGGATTGGAGAATGTGTCTGACTTGTAAGTCGTAGGATAATTCCTTTTTAAGAGCCGGTCTTTTGTAGACTTTTGGCCATAGACCTCTGTTTGTAATTCTGTTGAATTATGAAAGTGTTATGTTGTGGTTTTACTTCCTGCTTTTCTATCCCTTATTTCATTGTTAGGGGTTTTATAATACGTTCCGCTTGCGCATTAATAAATGAATGGGGCCGGCGACACTACCTGGGAATGTCGCATTTGCATGACCATGGTAGGATGTTGGCACGCTCGAGGTTCGGGGCGTGACAGTTACCATGCGCCATCATGGACCTAATCATTTCCAATAGGGTTATGTTCCTTCTCTCTGCAACACCATTTTGTTGAGGAGTATATGAAATAGACAACTGTCTTTCTATTCATTTTTCATCACATAACTTTCTTATTCTCTACATCGATTGGATCTCAATACTTTTTGAAACAACTTAATGCTTCAGATTTATGAGAAATTAAATAGACATCCGAATCGAGTATAATCATCTATAAAAAGTGATGAAATAAACAGGCCAATGCCTTCCTCTCACATTTGTTGGACCACAGACGTTAGAATGGATTAAATGCAGAGGAAATTCAGCTCTTTTACCTTTTCCAAATGGTTTTCTTGTTGTTTTCCCTACTAGGCAATGCTCACATATGGGCAAATCGACTTTTTCAATATTATCCAACAAGCCCTCTTTGGCTAGTCTATTCATACGTTGTTGGCCAATATGACCAAGTCTAGCATGCCACACATTCACATCATTATCATATGAAGTAGAAAACGTGAAAAGGGAATAACAAACATTGATATCACTAGAGTCAACATTTAGTACAATAAAACCATCTAGAAAATGACCACAACCATAGTAGTTTGTATCCAAATACAAATCTATACCGCTATCATGGAAGTTCATACTAAAACCAAGCTTAACCAAAACCAAAACAAACACTAAATTTCGATGAATTTCCAGAGCATATAGAACATCATGTAGGAACAAGGTGCGTCCACCACGCATGTTCAATTGGCAGGTGCCAATCCCTTTAACTTCAGCTCTGGAGTTATTTCCCACATAGATTCACTTAGTTCCAGTTGGTATCATCGAAATTCCACGAAGGATACTCTATCCTTCGCTACATGGTCTGTCGCTCTTGAATCTACAGTCCACAAAGGATTGGATTTAGCCAATAATGCAGAACTTGACACATAAGCAAAGTTCTCAAATGTACAAGAGGTGTTTACTTTTTTCGGCTCACAACAGTTGCGAGCATAGTGACATTTCTTGTCACAATTGTAACACTTCACCCTTGACATTTTCTTCACTTGAGGATGTTTTCCTCTCTTGTGTTGGTTAACTCTTGATTTCTTGCAATAAGGACTTGATCCTTTGCATTCTCACATATTGAATGGATCAATACGCTTGCGCTTAGAGCTCAAAGCCCTTTCTGAGCTAGAACCAGCATTGCAAATATCTATTTTCGGCTTAAATGCCGTTAGGCGGTCCTCTACTAGCTCAAGGTGGCGCACGACATCCTCAAGATCTTCCATAACATGGTCAAGAGCTTCTAGTGCTTCTTGCTTTTCCAGCACATATTGAATCTTCATATTCAATATTTCACAATTGTTGCCGTTCATATTAGCAATTACGTTCTTAATTGCTTAAACCATCGATCTGAACACATCAGACATATATGCACGAATAATTAATTCCTATCATTTATGCATCCACTTTGCACAGACTCATCATATCAATGAACAATTTCAAGTAAGGTTTCAGAATCAAAATGTCACTATGTTTCTAATAATCCTCCAAAAATCCTAACTTAAAAATATTATTAATATAATTGTCTTATGCAAAATAAATTCTATGAAGCTACAAAAACTTCTATGAACTACCAACAGCAGTCAATAATAACAGAAATCAAATAATATTTGACATCTAATAGAATAATAATGCTTTCACATAATACAACTATCCACTACACTAAGTAATATATACAGATGTAAATATCAATATAGAAATAGATATTTACACCCAAAACATCTCAAACTAATCTAAGAAATAAATAGGGAATGTCCCTTCTAATCTATCAGTTAAAATATCTAAGAAATCTGAAGGCACATTTGCCAACTATGGAAAAACTTTTGGAGAGCTTTCATGTCGCCTCCAAGGCGCATTCACTCTGCGCCATGTGACGCTCAATCTAAGGGTTGAAGTTTTGGTTAACTCAATCCTATAGTACTCTCTTACAAAAGCTACTACTAGCCTCCTATAACTTGGGACCACGTTGACGTCCCATAGGCAATCTAACACTGCTTGCCATTCAGGTGGAAGAGTGTTCATCAAAGCTGGCACCTTCTCAAAATCCGGCATAAGATAACCATTCCAGATGATTTCCTGTATCATCTGACTGACCCTGACCACATGTGATACTAAATCACCATCATGCCACCGATAATTAGCTAACTCTGTCATCAGCCTTTTAAGTCTTGCACTTCCTTCGTCCGTTCTCGGGATTGCAAGTATCCGTGCATAACGCATCATAGTTCCTGCAACAAATGCAGAACTAAAAATGGATAACTTATAATCCATAATGAACATAAGGGAAAATACATAATTTTCCATGATTCATGTAACAAATGCAGAATAAAAAATGGATTACTTATAACTCACATAAACGTAATTGAAAAAGAAACATATATATTTTTTTTGGTCAACGGTCAACAGTCAATGGTCATCGGGTCGAGGTCAACGGGCGGTCGGGTTGGACCAGTCGAGGTGGTCGGGTTGGTTGGGCCAATCCGGCACGTGCGGCACGCGTCATTGACGGCCCCTCGTGCACGTGCGTCGCACTGCGCACATCGGCCCCGCACGCGCGTGCGATGCACGCGCCTGCATCGTTGTATCGCACGCGTCGATGACGCCGTTTCGCTCCGGCTGCGCGTGGGGGCACGTCCGGCAGCCTTTGGCGGCGTTCCGCCACTCGTCGTGATCGTCTCGACGATACCTTCCATCCAACGCCATCAGAAATCGATTTCGACTTACAGAAACTCGAAAAAAAAAATGGATGAACAATGCTTGGGTGTCAGGATTTTTCCACCCCGATCGGTGTCGGCCAATTAATTTCACGAAAAATCACTAAGAAATCATCCATAAACATGAAAGGGGTCGGGAAAAACATGGAAAAGGATCGGGAAACAAGAACTACTGCTCTGATACCAATGTTGGGATTGTCGGATTCCCAAAAACCGGATTCGACACTAAATCGAACCCCTAAACTTATGCGGAAGATGAGCCCGGGAAAAACACATGCATCACTGATCCTAAGGCATATCATAGAATCGAACATACCTTGTTAGCCACAGATTAAACACTAACGCCGATATGAGGAAGATAAACTGATCCCGTTTGATCCGATGACGTCAATTCGCCTTGAAGGGAAGATGGGTGTCGCCTCCTACGCACTGTTCTTTCTTTTGGAACGTTTTTGAGGGAGAGAGGGAGGAGGAATGTACGTTATGCCAAAAGGTGCGTTCCTCCCTTTTTATTTCCCTTTATATACGTCCCCTCCAAAAAGAAACGTGTCCTTTCATCATATCCCTTCATCCATGGGCCCTAATCTTGTGAGCCGGGCTTTTAGGCCCAACATGGGCAAATGGACCAACTTAGGCCCATCACAATAATTAATAAAACCATCAATACTAAATACCATAATCAATGGTTCCTCGTAAGTATCTTAGAATTCTCTTGGCTGCTCCAAAATGAACTTGGCTTGGACTCTGCATGAAACGTGATAGTAAACTTGTCGCGTACATAATATCTGGCCGTGTAGCGATGAGATAGAGTAAACTCCCAATTAGGCTTCTGTAGAGTGAAGTGTCTGCTTTTTCAGCTCCATCTTCTTTCAATAATTTCTCATTCATCACAAGTGGTGTTGCCACTGTTTTGCAATTATTCATCTTGAATTTTTCAAGAAGCTTCTCTGCATATTTCTTTTGCGAGATGAAAATTCCTTCATCTTGTTTGACTTCAATATCGAGGAAATAGTTCATCAAGCCCAAGTCTGTCATCTCAAATGTCTTCATCATTTCTTCTTTAAATTCTTGAATCATTGTCTCATTGTTCCCTGTATATATGAGATCATCCACATATAGAGACACAATAAGTGTGTCAGAATTACCTTGGGTCTTGATGTAGAGCGTTGGCTCACTCATGCTCCTCCTGAATCCTTGCTTGGTGAAGTATTCATCAATTCTACTATACCATGCCCGTGGTGCTTGTTTTAACCCGTATAGGGCCTTCTTAAGCTTTAAGACCTTTTCTTCATTGCCTTTGACAGTAAAGCCTTCTGGTTGAGCTACATAAATTTCTTCTTGAAGGTATCCATTTAGAAATGCTGATTTTACATCAAGTTGATGAATCTTCCACTCTTTTTGAGCTAGTTGTTGCAAGTATCCTTTCGCTACGAGTCTTGCCTTATGCTTCTGAATTGATCCATCCGCATTAAGCTTCGTCTTGTAGACCCACTTTACGCCTATGTTTCTTTGTCTTCGGGACGATCAACAAGCTCCCAAGTTTCATTTTTCTCGATCATTTTAATTTCTTCCTCCATGGCTTTAATCCAAACCTTTTCTTTGGAAGCATCTTCATAGTTTTCTGGTTCTAAGGACATAAAATTGCATGTTTCATAGACTTTCCTTAGAGACTTTACCCTTAGTATAGGAGACTCAGAAGTAGATTCCTCTTGTGCTGGGCTTGGAGAGGATGATGGTGTTACTTCTTGAGTGGAGGAATTCGATGTTCCACCTTTTTCTTGTGGTGTTGATTCCTCACGTGCAGGAGGTATGTCTGGTAAGTTGACATACTTCTTCTCAATCTTCTCTTCATCCCAATTCCAAGTGGCATTCTCGTCGAACTCGACATCTCGACTAATCATGAGCTTCTTAGTTTTTAGGTTGTAAACCTGATAGCCTTTTGATTGATTGCTATAGCCGATGAATATTCCTTTTTCGGTCTTCTCATCGAGCTTGCTCCTTTTTTGATTAGGGATGTGAACATAGCAAATACAGCCAAACACTTTGAGATGCTTTGTTGAAGGCTTCCGTCCCCTCCATACTTCGACTGGTATTTTATTTTGAACAGCTTTAGTTGGACACCTGTTTAACAAGTATACTGCAGTATAGACTGCTTCTGCCCAAAATGTGTTGGGAAGGCCTTTCTCCTTTAGCATGGACCTCGCCATCTCCATGACGGTTCTATTTTTCCTTTCTGCTACTCCATTTTGCTTTGGAGCGTAGCCAACAGTCAGTTGATGATGGACTCCTTCATCTTCACAGAATTTATTGAACTTCCTTGAATTATATTCCGTGCCTCTATCACTCCTTAGGACTTTGATTTTGCGGCCACTTTGATTCTTGATGCGGTTCTTGAATTTCTTGAAAATAGAGAAAACTTCTGATCTTTCTCGAAGAAAGTAGACCCACATCATTCTAGTGTAGTCATCAATGAATAGGATGAAATATTTATTCTGGCTGGGTGTAATTGTCCTCATCGGACCGCACACGTCTATATGGACAAGTTCCAATGGCTTCTTAGCTCTCCATGTGCTTCCAGATGGGAAGGACTTCCTTTGCTGCTTTCCAAGAAGATAGCCTTCACAAACATCTGAAATTTCTGTAATGGCTGGAAAATCTCTCATCATATTTTTCTGATGGAGAATTTTTAGCCCATAAAAGTTGAGGTGGCCAAATCTTCGATGCTATAGCCATGAATCATCAAATTGAGCTTTCATAGCTATATCTTTGACATATTTCCATCAAATAGGAAAATTCTTGTTCTCCATTTTCACAGAGGCAATAACATTATTCCTATATTTATCATAGATAGTGCAGGTTTCTCCTTTAAAGTATAACGAATAACCATTCTGAATCATTTGACCCACACTGAGTAGATTTTGTGCAAGACTAGGTACCAGATATACTTCATGAATGTATTTTGGGCCTTTCTTAGTTTCAACAGCTATAGTCCCTTTTCCTTTCACATCAACCGATTCACCATTACCCAATCTCACTTGTGTTTTTACCAATGTATCGATGTTGGTGAATATAGATTCATCTCCCGTCATGTGATTGCTACACCCACTATCAATATACCATGGATCATTCTTCTCATCTTTTTCCTCTTGGCTTGTATAGAATAAATTATCTAAATTTTCTTCTTCCTTTTTCTTCTTCAACATAATTCGCTCTATAATTTATTTTAGAGCGACAAAATTTTTCTATGTGGCCATATCTTTTACAAGAGCGGCATTGTGGTTTATTTTTGAACCAGCAATTCTTCTCCAAATGATTATTTTTCTTGCAAATACCACAAACTGGATATTTTTCGTTCCATGTAGTTTTGCCTCCTCTTCTATTTTTCCATGAGCTTCTTCCATTATTTTTAGGATTATGAGACCATATGTTCATTTTTGACTGAAAAGCACTTTCAACTATATCTTCTTCATGTGCTTGCAATCTCTTTTCATATGTTTCTAAAGAGCCAATTAGCTCACTCACTGATAGGGTTTTTAAATCCTTCGATGATTCTATAGTAGTGACAATAGAATTGTATTTTCTAGTGAGTGTCACAAATATTTTTTCAACAACCCTCTGATAAGTAATATCATCTCCATAAGATCTCATCTGATTTACTAATTGTTTCAATCTACCACAATATTCTTGAACAATCTCATAATTTTTCATCTTAGAATTCTCGAATTCCCTTCTCAAAGTTTGAAGTTGAATAGTTCGTACCTATTCAGTGCCTTGAAATTCTTCTTGTAATGTCTGCCAAGCCTTTTTCGCAGTCTTCACTCCAATTATTCTCGGGAATACTGTTTCCGAAAGTGCTTGCTGAATAAAGTATAGAGCCCTTGCATCCTTTTGTAGTTGATCCTTTGGAATACTTGCACCTTCTGATGCTGATGCTGGTCGTGATGATGATGAGGAAGATGAAGATGAGGATGATGATGGTGGCAATGATGAGAGCCAAAGTGAGGAACTCAGTGAAGGAGGACAGTGACTAGATTTTTGCACCGCCTGACAAGCAGGATAACATAATCGAAGCATCAACCATGAATGTGTACAGATGAATACTGCGGTTGAGTTTCAGTTTAGTATGGAATTGTTAGTCTGCAGATGTGCCCCCTGATTTGGGGACTTAACAGTATCGTTGCTGCTTAGGAATTTCATGTAGGGCTTCATAAAATATGTTGTTTGGAGAAGATGGGTATTAACGAGTCAGCAAGTAGAGTTCTGTGTGCTAGAATGGTAGTGTGGTTAATGTACTTTTAGGTGCGTCCATTGTTTTTCCGGGGAAAGTTCTATATGCAAATTCGGGTATTATGTCTCACACCTATTATTGATAGTTTTATTAGTCGGTGAGCAGGACATTATGCTCGAACCCTTTGAAGTGCAAATTTAGCAGCTACTTGCTGGGATATTGCCGCAAGGATAGTCTATTTGCAAAGCCCTTGTTAGCAATTTTCTGTGTCGGGATATTTATTTGTAAGTTGTTGATCGTTTTGCATTTGAGGATATGGGAAATCAAGTGAGCAATTGAATCGCGACTTATGAAAAAAAAAAAGAAGAAAAAAAAGAAAACACTCTTACCATCGCATCTGCCAACAAGCTCTCCTCTCATCCCCTCAAGTGACTTCGAAGAGTTACGACGGATTTGCAGGTTTTTTCTGCCGTGTGTAGGGTAGGGGAGGGATTTTAATTTTTGGTTCCTTCTTCTGCTGATCCTTTTTGTCTTCCACTAGAGTTCACAGTTTAGTTTGCCTTCTGTAGATCTGTATAAATATTTTAGCTACTCGGTGATGGAGGAGCTACCGATTTAATCTTCACGAACTTGTCTTTTTCACATCTGCTTAGATGTGTACGGACAAGTTGTCCAATATAGTTGAAAGAGTTATTTTGGCGTTTACAGTCTCGTTTCTTTTAGTGCCTATCATTTTGTGGGTTAGATGATGTTTATGAAATCTGCCTGCATCTATTATTGCTAATTTTCAACTGTTCAACCACAGTAATATGTAATCATTCTTCTAAATGGGTGAATATTAACTCCTGCATACTCGCACCACAATTAACTGGTTCGATCATGGCACTGGTAATGCAAAGAAGGTTTATTCTGTCCTAAATTCACCGAAAAATTACATCCAGAAACGGTGCCCACAAATCATCCTGTGTCCATCTGTAATTCATCTGCTAATGAATAAATTGATCTAATCAACTATAGGAGTATACATAGCACTATTCAGGTGACAGTCGTGGAAACTAACTTTTTCATCGGCCCATGGACAAGATAAAAGCTTACCGTGAAATGATTCTCAAATCTTATCGTGAAATGATTTTCAATTACCCTTGTCTTGGCCACTTCAGGGGTTCCGACTTCTGTAAACATGCTCATCTCTTTTGCACTTACTATACCAGAACCAAAAGTCTCTTTGCTTTGACAACCATTTCTTCACTAGTGCTCTCCAATTGGAGAAATGAAGACCTAATTCAGTGTCGATGCACGCTCTCATACCACAACTCTGAACCATCCTACTTCAAGCGTTTCTCTTTATCTCTCCGTTTAGAAGCTGTAGACAGATCTCTAGGAACCTGAATTCAAAAACCTTTCCTGAGCTGCGCTCGGGGAGTTACGCATGGAAGAATCTCTATGCCTTCCAAATTTAAAAATTTCACAAGAGAATGAGAGACTGCCGACTGTCAAAAGAATTGCATTCTTTTTTGCTTTTTTTGTGATATTCTCACTCTGATTGATGACCATATTTGCAGTCCACGGCATGTAATTCAACCGGTCCTCATCAGGGTATTTCTTTTGGAGGGATTGCAATCCGAAGAAAAGTGCAAGATGGAAGCCAATTGAGCAAAGTCAACCAGCACCGAAAAAGGAGCCCTTATGTTTAGTGGCGGAGTCATTGACTTTTCCTCCGGAGGGCATCTCGCAAGTTGATTTCTCCATGCCCTGCAGAGCCGTTGACTTTTCCTCCGGAGGGCATCTTTCGCAAGTTGATTTTGCAAGTTGATTTCTCCATGCCATTTGGATCGTGTACGAACCCACAAATAAGAAAAGAAAAAATTGAAGGATGAGGGGATCGGTCAGACTGCTTGCCCAGAATTCTCTCGCTGAAAAACGATGGCTTAATAGTAGAATTCAACTCTATTCAAGCTTCTTACCAAAAAAAAAAACTCTATTCAAGCATCCCACTTCAGAACAAGAACCTTTTGGAGTAGATGCTTTTGAGGGAGAAAGGTCAGAAACATTCCATGTGGAGGCATTGTGAAGGGCAGAAACGGAGATACCCATAAACCCATCGTTGAGGATAAGAGTCGCGTATAGAGAGAATCAAGTTGTCTCTGGATTCAAACTAAAAGCCGCATGGCTAGCTTGGTTTTATGGACCAAAATAGTAACCTTGTTCTGCAGGATTTGTCCATCATCTTTTCTTTTCGCTGCTCTTATCTGGCGTCAGCACATTCAAGCAGTTCCCACATACTAGTAAATACCAAATTCAAACTCTGGATCATGTAAGACCTCATTATAATCATCTTATTCAGACTAATATCTCAAAAAATCATCTGATACAGTTCATTGGCAAGCTGGGTTTGGTCCATGAAATGCATCAACATTCAAGAGATAAGTGAGGAGCCTTTTTTTGTGTGTGTGAAATGTAACTAGAGCCTAGGAATATCGACTTTAACCAAGTATACCTGATTTATTGCCATCCATTGATATCTTCTCACAGATTTTGGGCGGGTTCATTTGCTCGGTTCAGTGATCATTACGCACCTGTAAGACGTGCTCATACAAAGAATAGAATCTAATATGGGGAGCTTGTCAAAGCTAAGAGAGTGATCAGAATTATTGCTGGTTCACCAGAAAGAAAGAAAAATTCAAAAGAGAAGATTTGTATGGGGCAAATTGACTAAAGGCGGTCCTACAAAAATATTGGTGGGCCTTGGAACCTGATCTCATGGTCGGTTCCACTCCCTATAAATAGAGACAAGAGTGCGAGCAAAAAATTGAAGCATTGGACTTGAGTGGAAGAAGAAGAAGGGAGGCTAACATGAAGACAAGAGACTCATTTGGTAGCCAAGGATGACTTGCCTGCTTCGAAGTTGATCTATTCGAGCTAAACTGACAGTTCAAATAGTTCGTACCCGGTACCAGGCAGTTTCCTTGGCTAATCAGAAAGTCTCTTATCTTTCATGTTAGGCTTCTTCCTCCTAAAAGCGACCACTCCACGAAGATACAACTTTGTCTGTCCTTTTCTTTCATCACATCACACACTAAGAGGAATTGAAACATTTTTGCGAGGAAGGGAGGCCTTACATGAGGCGATGAGTCCTGTTTGTTAGCCAAGGATGACTTGCCTGCTTCTTGCATGGGGCTTCGATCATGGTCGCCCTTCTGGTTGACCAACACCTAGGATTGCGGGATCGCCAGGCAGGTCATCTTGGTGTATGTAAGGTGCTCTGCATGTTCATGTTAGGCCTTCTTTTCTTCTTTGAAGGTGCCTACCTTTCTCTGGGCCAAAAGGTGCATTGGAAGCCTACACAAGAAGGTTTGTGAAAGATGTGAATCGCTTATATTAAAATATTCAAAAACAAAAGAAGGAATGAAAACTGATTTCCGTGGCTTTACTATCTGGAGAAAGAAACACTCCATTGTGCAGGTTTGATTATCGAAGCCATTTGACTCCTGAGAGATTCTTTGTAATACTAGCCTTTTTAGTTGACCAAGCCAAAGGTGGTGGACTCACTTTAAAAAAAAATGAGAGAGAGAAAGACCTGGTCAACAAAAGAAACAGTAGTGGCCGTTTCGGCTATAAAGGAAACCGAGAGCTCACAGGTGAGGAATAGAAGAAAAAGAAAAGAGGGAAAAGAAAGGAAAGGAAGAGAGAGGAAAAGAGAGTGTGATCGCACCATAGGGGCCTTGCCAAGCTGAATCAACTACGCATCGCAACGCCCGGAAAGTATTTACGCCCTTCATTCATCCAATTGGGATAGTTTTCAGGTTTAGGGCTTAAATTCAAAGTTATGTAACAATCGAGCTGCGAAGTTCGATTTTTGAGTTGTGAAGTTTTAGAATTTCATGAAAATTGTGCTTTATGGCATTGCAGAGCCATGAGTTTGATGGAAATCTATGTGAAGCAATGATTTTGTTAGAACGAAACTTTAGGGTTTTGTGTTTGAGTTTCGCGTTGTGTTTAGGTTTGAATAATCGGTTCAAGTGAGTGATTTGTTAGCAGGGGGAACTATTTTGCTAGATCTTAGGTGTAATTTAGTTGTTTCATAGTTGGGATATAGTTTTATTTAATTTTAACGTTGGTTCTCATTTAATTGATAGGATTCCGAGATCGTTGGCTCGTTTAATTACACATTGTTTTGTTTGGATATTTTCAAGTGAATGGTGTTATCTCTTTTTTGAATATGTAAACTAACATTTTGAAAATGAAAAATATGAGGTATATTATGTGCAAATTGTGATTTGACTAAAATGCAAAAGTCAGGTTCATAGCATACTTGATGCATAACTTTGGATTGGGCATTTTTTATTTTATTTTATTTATTTGGGAATTGTTCCACAAATGTGTTATGGAATGTGCCGTGAAAGTTTAAATGTATATATTACATTGAGAACTAATTTATGGGATGTGTTCTTTGATGATTTGAGAAACGTTTAATGAGAGAGACATTTCAAAATAGTGTAAGGGCCCGTTTGGTTCGGCTTTTGGAGAATGCATTTACAGAATGCAAATACCTTTGGATGAAGGGGGTTTTCCAAAATGCAAATATCGTTTGGTAAAATTTTCATTGAAAAACAACTTTAGCCAAAATACCGTTCAGTAAAATTTGCATTTGTAATTAACTTTTATTAAATTAAAAAAGCAAAAATACACTTTTTTTTAAGTCCAGCCACCGAACCGCCGGATCCGGCGGTCGTCGGCCGGGCAACCCCGGGCGACCGTAACCTAGGGTCGGGCGACCCCAGGCGGTCGTCGCCTAGGGTCGGGCGACCCCAGGCGACGGCCGCCTGGTCGCCTGAGGTCACACGACCCAGGTGACCGTTGCCTGGGTTCGCGCGACCTCAGGCGGCCGTCGCTTGGGTTCACGCGACCTAGACGATGGCCGCCTGAGGTCGTGCGACCTTAGGCAGCTGTGACATCTTGATTTTTCAAATCTGATTTCAATTGAATAAATCGGGCCTTTCGGCGACGCGTCTATAGCGCTATTCTCTGAGCCGATCACTCAAGAGATAACTAGACTATTTGGGAAAATTATTAAGGGATTTTAATGCAAAAGGCTGAGAATTCGACCAGGAATCGATTACTCGACCGTGCTAATTTACAATGGTCATTACGGCACAATTAAAAATCGATCAAAGATCAATGATAGGTCAATTCGATTGAGATGAGTGATCAAAATGTGGGTGATTCCACATGATTGCAAAATTCTCATCAATCGACACTAAATTGATTTTCTATCGTTTTGGGTACCTGTGTCCGTATTTGAAACCTTGAGATTTTCTCGACAATCGAGAGTCGTCAATGTGCCGAAGATGTATATTGTGACTCGAGATAAATTGATCAGGGGTCAATAGCACTAAAAATTCCTAAAAACTACTCGATAGACTAGGTCATGCTAAAATCGCGCCGGATTGAAAATAACCGCGAATTTGAACCCGATTTCAGAAATTGAAAGTTCTGTGGTGTCACAAACTATTTGAGGAACGTAGACTCATCCTCCGAAGAATTTTCAAAGATTCTGAGATTTTTGCGGAAAATCGTTACGGACGTTGCGGAGAATCAACGGAAATTCAGATTGGCTAAATTGAAGGAAATTTGGACTTGCAAACCGAGCTATATGGCGAAAGGGACTTGTAGAAATTTCATGGACATTTTCTACATCAAAATTTTGACATTAAATTGGGAGTTTGTTGAAGAATCTGAATGCCAAAGAGTGAAATTCGGAGCTTGGACTATGGCTGCAATTTTTGTCATCAAAATGGTTAATTTTGGGTTTGATTTGTTGGAAAGTAATAGGGGGACATGCGTTTAATTAAGGAGATAAGATTTGCTGACATTGGACCCCTCTTCGAGCTTCTCCAACACGTTTTCTTCAATCCTTATCCTCCGCAGTTCCTTTTTCATTTTTCCTTTCCTTCTGCTTCGGTTTTATCTTCTCATTTCCTTCGAGCGCCCCATTCTCTCACGCATCAACTCTCCTCCATCATCATCAGTTCTTGCTCTGCTTTTTTATTTTTTCCTTTGTCCTTCTCACCAAGCCATCAACGCCTTCAGCTCATGTTTCCTATCCACCATTGGCCGAATCCCCAAACCTAGTCAACCAAGAGTCCAACAAACCAGTTTTGTTGACTCCTCTTCGTGTGCCTCTC
This sequence comes from Eucalyptus grandis, assembly GCF_016545825.1. NCBI lineage: Eukaryota > Viridiplantae > Streptophyta > Magnoliopsida > Myrtales > Myrtaceae > Eucalyptus > Eucalyptus grandis. Next base: position 28,146,767 of record NC_052620.1, read on the forward strand.
CACGCGTCCTCCACCTTGGCGTTACTTCTGAAACTCCACCCTTGCCGCTTCCACGAACTGCATCCACACGGCCTCTTGTTCTACGGCACCGAGTCAAGTCCAGCAAGGAGCCACGAATGTTGACGTGCAGCTCCATTCCTCACGATTTCAGCCAAGCGTTCCACTGCCGTTGTCCGCATGCCAGCAGTTGCCTCCGTCTGCTTCCTCTCCAACTCGATGCTACAGCCCCACTCACTGAGATCTCCATCCACCGAGCTGCTTTCCACCGAATTGAAGCCGCGGATTCATTTTGAAGCCGCGAGCCACACGCCCACTTGAAGCCCATGGATCCAGCGAATTCTTCAGCCCAACGTCTTCTGACCCAGCAGCTCCTTTGAGCCCATATGCAACTCAGCCCAAGGAGGTTTAATTCAATTGAAGCCCAAGAAAAAAATTCCAGCAGCCCAATCTTTAAGCCCAAGTCCAGCAGCCCATCTTGAAGTCAGCTCAGTCCAGTGAAGCCCGGCCCGTTTCAGCAACAAATCTCAGTTGGGCTGAGATTTGTTGGGCTAAGTTTAGGCCCGGCCCAAGTTCATCGACGCCGCCGAAAATTTCGATTTCGGCCGCTGTCGAGTCGTTGTCGCGGTGAACCGGTTTTCGTGATACACCAGTGAGTTTATACTCTAAACTTTGCTTAGTAGGTTAATGACGTTTAAGGGGTGTTAGATTTATTTTATTAGGAATTAGGTGGTTAGTTAGATTAAATTAGAAATTGAATTATTTAATTGAGCATGTTAGGTGGTTAGCATGGTTTAGCTAAGGCCTAAATAATTTGTACTATTTATCTAGAAAGGTTTGGAAATTTTCCGGGTCCGTATTGGTATTTAATTTAATAATTTTGGCCAAGGTTAGTATTTTTAGAAATTAAATTGAATTAATTAATTAATTTTCGAAATTAATTATTTATTAATTAATTTTCCGGAAATTAGACCGGGATAGCCGGTGACCGGAATTTCGTGCTGATTGCAATGGTGTGGTTAATTTCTGCAATTGAGTGTTAAATTATGCAAATTGAGTACTGATTGGATTTTTGGTATTTAATTCCAAAAATTGTGAATTTCCAATATTTATTCAGAAAATCCTAGGTGTCGGGTTTTGACACCGAAAATGGTTTTTAGTACTATATGAAATAGTGGGATTTCAAAAAGGAGGAATATCAATTTTTTGGATCAAGTTGACCGTGTACCCACACACGAGTAATTTCATGTGAATTTCTAATACGAAGAAAAAGGCCAAGCTCACCATTTTAATTGAAGCATTTGAGTGCAACGCACGGTGTCCTGGGCCATATTTAAGTGATTGTGTGATGGTTATGAGAAATCGTCCCAGGCTGTTGAGCTGGACGTTATCCCTATTTGGGATACCCCTGGACAACGGGAAGCCGGTCGCAGTTGATTCTGGACCCTATGCTCCTTCGGGAAAGCCGTCTAATAAAGAGATGTGGCGTACTCAATGGGGTGAGACGAAACCTGGCAATGCTAGAAGACCACCGAACTAAGAGTAGGCCGTGCTATATGCCGAGATCAAATCTAGGAACGCATGATTAATTGAGTGTGGCGTTTCAATTATTGGAGCTTATTTGTTGCTCATGCTCTCATGTTGTCTTTGAGATAAATTGTACTGAACTGCAGGGTGGGTCTGAGACGAGGTAAGTCTCATTGATTGTGTGATTGCGTGCTTAGGACGCTTCTGGGCGTATTTCTCTCCTAATTGGGGTTTAGAGCTTAGACTCGCTGAGATGATATCTCACCCCGTTGTGGGACAACATTTTCAGGGTCGTCGAGTGGAGGACCTGGAGCTTAGAGGAGGTGATCGGAAGCGTAGGTCAGTTAGGACCGCTTCTTTTTGGAAGGCTAGTCTTTTGTAGTCTTTTGGCCATAGACCTTTGTACATGACTCGGTGTATATATAAAAACATGTTTGTTTGTGAATCTATTATCCTGCTTTTCTATCCCGAGATGATTACTGTCAGGGGATTTCTTTTCACTTCTGCATGTGCAATAAAATGGAAAGGGTTGGCGACTCGTCCTGGGAAGTCGCAAATTATTATCGACCAGATAGGGATGGGCACGCGCTCGGGGTCCGGGGCATGACAGCAGCCGTCGCCGGGGTCGCCTGACGTCGACGATCGTCGCCTGAGGTCGTGCGATTCAGGCTATTAGTGGCCTGAATCGCGCGACCCAGGCGTCGCCTTCGATCCAGCGACAGTCGCCAGGGTCAAGCGACCCTCAGGCGGCGGTCGCCAGCGCGTCGCCGGCGTGCACAACCCCCTTGGCCGGCGATCGTCGGCCTCCGTTCCGTGGTTTTCCTCGCAGATGAACAATAACCGCGAAGTGAACAGTAACCGGAACTTGCATTCTAAAAATGCAAGTTTCCAAAGGATCTCCGAACCTCCTTTGGCCTAAGGGCCCTTACGGCTCTTTGGAGATGCAATTGCATCTTGCCAAAGTCGCTCAAAAACTCGAACCAAACACATTTGCATTTGGCCAAGGGACTTTAGAGTCCAAATGCTCATCCCCAAAGCTGAACCAAACAGGGCCTAAGAAATGAATTGTGAAATATTGTTTGATGAACGGAGTCGGGAGGGAAGACATATTTTGGGTTTGCAAAAACTTTATGTGAAAGAATTTCATTGACTTCAGTATAGTTTATGAAATGTGATTTAATTCGGTATGTGAAACTGATTTATAATGCGAATTATGAATTTGTTTTGCGGAGAGATTTGACTTGTGAAGAGCTATGTTTTGGCTTGTGAAACTAATTATGATGTGCACTGATTAATGACTAAGTACTACACAATAACGTAACTTCATAGAAGCCACCTTTAGGGCCTTATAGTCAAGGGTTAAGTGCTACACAATAATATAATTTCATGGGAGCCACCTCTAAGGCTTTGTACTATTGATATACGTTGGTCAAAGACTAAATGCTATACAATAATGTAATTTCGTGGGAGCCATCTCTAAGGTCTTATACTACTGATATACGTTGGTTAAAGATTAAGTGCTATATGATAATATAATTTCATGAGAGCCATTTCTAGAGCCTCGTATTACTCAAGCAATAAGTGCTACACGATGACGTGGTCTCATGGGAGTTACCTCGACTATGATATTGATCGGTGGAGCAAACCATTAACTTGCGATACGAGTTTGATTAATGAAATGAATCATTGACATGAGATATGCTGAGTTCAATTATTCAACCGTACCGGTGATACTTTTTTTGATGTAAGAAATTCTGCTAAGTTTAAGTAATATATATAACTTAGTTTATTCTCGCAAGTTGTTGTATATTTGATTGACATAGATGAGTCATATCTTTGAGTTCTAAATGTCTAATGTGGAGGTTTGATATGCTTATAAGATATATACTACTCACTAAGTTGTAGTTGCTCATCTCTCTCTTTCTCAATCTTTTCAGGTCCCTCAATTAGTATCCATTAGAGCAAAAGCATCATTGCAGGAACTTTCGGGAGTTGAATTTTGTTAGTTTGAAACTACGTTCTTTAGGTGGAAAGATCGCCGTGTCATCCCATTTCATGATGTGACATACTTAAACGAATGGCTACTTGCAGGTGATGAATAGGTCAAGAACGTGTGGCTAAATGCACTTTCTATTTTACGTGCAAATCGAAAGGTTTTCACCGAGGAGGCCTAACGTCCAGTCACTCTCCGAGTGCTGTCTACTTTGGCTTCTGCTAGCACACGCTGTGCAATAATTTATGATACCAATACCTCAAGTTCTCAGCAAGATTGATACCTTGCTTGCACATAATATCGAAGTTTCACTTCCTATCATGTCTATGCCTTCAATTCCATAATTAAAAGCGATGATTGATGTGGGCATGATCTAAATGTTGATAAATACATAAGAACAGTTATTACATCTTCGAATTATCCGGAGGAACTCTTAAGTGTATGTGAACTCAATATTTTCACTATCCTTAGTTCCCAAGTGATTTGTCTGTGGCAGAGTGGAGCAGTTGACACATCACTTGGAATCGTCATCAACTCATGCTTCAATTTTGACCCAATGATCACTTACGAACTCATTTTACTATCTTGCTTAGGCTTTGGATGGTTAGGTTTTTAGTTGGCTTTAAGTGTTTTGGGCGGGTGCAAAATTTAAGATTTGGAGATTGACACTTATATAAATGTGATAGCGAAAAGTGGTCTCCACCGAAGGTAAAACTCATGTATTCTCGAGAAAGCTGGGATAATTGAAATCCCTTTGCGTTCTAAGAATCCATACATTTTCATCAATCATACTTGAGAAACGTATATACACACACGGACAATAATGCTGATAATAGTTCATGAATATCGCCTTCAGCTTAATGCATATACCGATGTCCATCACTTTGCAAATTGCAAGTGACAATAAGCGTAGGCTGGTACTTCCTAAAGAACGGCTGGGTGATTCTAATCTTGTTGCTCTATTCTCTTGGATAGAACGAGGTTCGAGTGGGGTGCGTTCATTGTCATAGCTCATCAGACCGCATGGGCGATCCAAGCCCGATCGACCTAACGGGTGATTGATAAGAGCCACATGAATAGGATCTGTTGAAAGTGAAGTTTCAATCAGACATTGATCGATGTCTTTCATGGAAAAGCATTCCAAGTAAAACATTTGGATAAGAATAATGTTCATATGTCCATGCATGTAATAGATGTTTGCTCTAGGAGCATGTTTTCGAGGGATGTAACACCTCAATCAGGAGAGATGTCGTTGATGAATATGAACGACGAGTTGACGTGGTCAAAGTTTGACAAGTTGGAACGTGCAGGTATATACATTCAAATTGAATTCGACTTCAAAATAGTCTTTCTAGCTATAATATTAAAAAAAAAAAAAAACTTCAAAGTATTCTAAAGTCAAGCTGGAACTGGACTTGAAGCTTAAAAAATCTTGCCATTTAGATCACTGACTTCATTCCCTTCTTTAAGCATTGGCAAAGTGCGAATGTCCTATTAAACAATAGTTTAACATCATCTCTTTGGGTGATTCTTTGGTAGACGGTTCTATTGACAGAACTTTTTTTCTGTACTAACAGAATTCTTAAAAAATTAATGAATGTCAAAAAACTATTAGTAGAAAGAATTACTTTCATCCTATTTCAGTTAACTTATCGACAAATGCAAAAATAAGACTTAACGTTTTGACTGGTGCTCAATGATAGATTTAAGATTGTATTTTGATTAATTGAGGACTTTAAAAAGCCTCAATCGGATCTTGTGCTCACCCTCTAGTGGAATTTGAGCATCATAAATTCGGCATACCTCCCAAAGTGAAATATCTAGGCATTTACCTCATGTCATTTCATACGCTTCAATTCCACCAATGGCGAGCTCAAGACTTGATGGTGTTTTTTTAAATCCTTAAATCCAATTAACCAAGCTAAAACCTTTATGTTCTTGATAAACTAATAGCCAAATCCTTCAAGTCTTGTTGCTGCACCTATTTTGAAAAATTGGTAATTTGCAAGATATTTCGGAAAATCAGTAAGTTTTGTTTTTCCCCACAATGCAAATTTATATTCATAACAAGTTACAAAGCAGGCTGAGCAATCCTGATCCAAACTAAGAGACTCAATCATCAAGTTGCAACTCAGAGTTTTATGCCTGTCAAAAGACACCTTGCTTTGAACGTTGAGACAAATGCAAATCTTATGTCGAATCAATCTCTTGATTTGAGTAAGAATTGAGGAAGAGCTCAGCAAAAGAGGACTTATGGAGACAACTGTTCCTGGCACTCCGAAAACAGAACAAGCCCAAGTAACTTCACCTCCAGGAACACTATCAACAAGATGAAACTACAAAAATGGGCCTCCAAAGTTGCAGAGAGAGAGAGAGAGAGAGAGAGAGAGAACATACAAGTTGTTCCTCTCTTCTTGGCCAGCATTTGAAGAACAACAGAGTGGAGAGACTGCATGTCCCACTTTAGTCGACTGTGCATAGAACTTGGCAATAAAACATTGTCGAGGAATACAGGGATTGAGCCAAACCAGATTTCTCCGTGATAGCTTTTGGACTTCTTCCTCATAGCAAGTTCCAGGCACTCCCAATTGTGAATGTACCAGGTGGCGTAAATTTCCGAAGTGCTCAAAATTCGGCATTAAGAATCCACACAAGTGAGCTCAAATCCTAACTCAATCATCAGACCTGGTGGCAGTTGGCCAATGCCAAACTGATTCTTGATTCAAATCCCGGGCCTTTGCTTGAAACGACAATGCAGAATCATAGACAATTCTAGCAGGAAAATGAACAAGCAGAGGACCAACAGGATGCCAGTGACCATGCCAAACAAAACAGAAGAACCATCACCTATTACATGTTTCAAATGAGGCCTGAAAACCTCTCTTAAATTTCGAGATTTTCCTCCCAAACATAAGATGTATCAGCTGGGATCTTCAAAGTCCAAAAGAGACATGTTTTTAAGCTTATAAACTTTTTAGCCAAGCCACCCATATAGACCATGCCTGAGCAAATATCAGCCATAAGCAGCGCATAATACAAGCTTTATTCCACCATTCTAATCTCTTAAGGCCTACTAATCTTCCCTCTTTCTTAGGCAAGTGTATCATGACCACTTCTGAAAAATTGGCACACTAAGTGATGTGACCAATTTTGATTGAGAATTGAATATGGTCCATTTATTTAATTGTTCGTTTACACTTTTGCCGCATCGTCTTGGGTATCAATTGTATGGATCAATCTTAGTACACCCCGCATTGCTCAAAGACATCCATCCAGATCTTTGGCGATAGACCCTTTCGCACAGTGTGAATATTACACGTAACCCTTCCTCCGTGCATGCAGGAGGAATCTATTCCTCCATTTGTAGGTCAGCTTTGATCTTGCCCATCAGAGAGAGAGAGAGGTTTTGCGTAAGGCATATTGACTTGACCGATGAGGACCTCCAAAGATGCAATATTCGTGGCTTTGGAATACGATCTTCCTGTATTACTTTTCAAGATCTCTATAAATGGGTAAATTTGGTAGAACTACATGGGCACACAAGCAGAAAAGTAAATTTAAGAAGGAGAGGTCTAACATGAGGATGAGAGCCTTGTTTTGATAGCCAAGGATGACTTGCCTGCTCCGAACTCGATTTCTTCATGCATCAGCGAGTTGATCTTCAGAAACTCATCATACAATGGAACTGGTTGGTTGCAGGCAGTCTCCTTGGCTAGTCGGAGCATCTCTTGTCTTTCATGTTAGGTTTCTTCTTCTTGTTTAAGCGAGTCCTCGAGTTATTGAAGTTTATCTCCTTTTGGCACTCCATACTGAGGAAGTGAGGCCTTACATGATGAGAACAGTCTTTTGTTTCGTAGCCAAGAATGACCTGCCTAAAATCTTAGAGAGAGCCTTCACTGGAGAAATCTGAATAAGAGCCTTCTGTTTGATCATGCAGGCAGTCAATCTTGGCTAAGTTGACAGTCTCTTCTCGTTCATGCTAGGCCTTCTCTTCTTCCTTGAATATTGTACTTGCCTTATATGTAACCATTTACCACCCCAATCCTTCGTGTTCTCACCAAGATTGATCCCTTCCCTTTATATATCAGCAATGGCCTAAGTTTCACTTCTTAATAGTTCTTATCATGTCTATGCCTCTTTCTTTCAATTCCATAAGAAACGTTTGACTTGGGCATGATGTAAATGTTGATAAACACATAAGAATGGATGTCATATTTTCGAACCATTGAAAGGAACACTAAGTGCATGTGATGTGAACTAAGTATATTCAGTCTCCCAAGTTCCTAAGTTATTTGTGTGTAGAGTGGACTAGTTGACCCGTTACATGGAATCCTCATCAAGTCGTGTAGTTTTCTACACACACACACACACACATTAACATCTTTCTCAAGGTTTGGGTATTAGTTTTCAGTTGATTTTAAGTGTATTGGGCGGGTGTGGAAAGTTAGGATTTGCTATGGACATATTTGAAAATAAAATGACATTTTGATAAATAGAATCACAACAATGATCAATGTGGAAGTGTGAAGTGGTCTATCAAAGGTAAATCTCATGTATGTGGGGGAGAATTACCAAAAAAGTTATAAATATATTACAATTGTGCCGATTTAGTCTTAATTTTTCTCATATTTCTCATAAACCTTTTGCATTTATGTCAATTTAGTCCATCCGGTCAATTTTGATCGGCCGATACTGACATCGCATTTTAAAAATAATAATTTAGTAATGTTTTGAATTTTTTTTATAATTTCTTTCTCAATCATGATCAAGAAATGTGATGTATATAATTGTTCCGAGAGTTTTTATCATAAATTATGAATATCCCCTTCCGATTAATGCATTCAAGAGCGTCCATCCCTTTGCAAATTGCAAGTAACTCTAAGCACGGGCTGGTCCTTCCCAAAGATTGGTTCACTGATCCTATTCTCATTATTCTATTCTCCCGAGGCTTGAATGGGCCGTTCATGGTCATGGCTTATGTAGGTGATTGAAGCCCAATTGAACTAATTTTGATCGATCGGTCCGCATAAATCGGATCTGTTGATAGCGTGAACACAAATTCTCACATGAGACATTGTCAATGACTTGCATGAAAAACCATTCATAGTGGATTTGGAAAAAGTAAAACATTTGGATGACGACAATGTCGGTAGGTCTATGAACATAATAGATACGAAATTCACTCTAAGAGCATGTTTCAGAGTTTATGCAATATACCAATCAAGAGTAATGTTTGTGATGTATATCAAGTTGATGCGGAAAAAGTTTGATGAAGTTGGAATATAACATAAAAATTCAAGTCGAGTTCAACTTCATAGTAGTCTATAACTCTATATATTCAAGCTGAACTGCACTTGAAGCTCTAAAGAATTTTATGATTTAGATCACATAAACATGGATATCCAATTTAAACAATAGTTTAACATATTTTTCCAATTGATTTTCCGGCGGATGGCGCTACCACTCAATTCCAAAAAATCTTTTTTTTTTTTTTTTTTGTGTGTCGGTAGGTTTCTAAAAATAGTTGACGAGTGCTGAACACTATTGATAAATAGAGTTATCTTTACCTAATTTTTGACAACATATAGGTAAGAGCAAAAATCAGACATAATATTTTGGTGGTTGGTCAACGGTAGACTAGAGGTTTTATTTTGGTCTTCGGAGTATTTGTTTCAAAAAGCCCCGATCAGGTCTCGGGCTCGCCATCGATGGATTTCAAGTGCTAACAATCTGACGTGGCTCCCAAGTAGAATATTTGGTCATTTGGCACATACGCTTAAATTCTACCAACACGGAGCTCGACACCTAAGCAGAGATTCTTTTAAAACCTTGAATTTTCAATTTACCAAAATAAAACCTTACGCCCTTAATCAACTAATAGCCTATCTTTCACCCTTGTTTCTGTACTTATTTTGAAAAATCGGTACTTTGCAAGGTACTTTTATAAAAATATCAGTAAGTTATATTCTCCGATAATTCAGATTTTATTCACAAGAATTCACAAAGCGGGCTGACCAATCCTGTTTCAAGCTCAACAAAATCATCAATCTAATAGACCCAATCATCATGACCCCATAAGCAACAGTGTTATGCCTTTTCTATAGAAAACTTTCTTTGAACATTCAAACAAGTTCTAATCTTTATCTCTAATCAATCTCTTGATTTGAGTAGGAATTGAGGAAGACTCCAGCAAAAGAGGAAATACGTAGACGACTAGTCCTAGCACTTTAAGTACAGAAAAGAAAAGCACACTTGGAACACTATCAACAAGATGAAGCTGCAAAGTGGCCCTCCAAACTTGCAGATAGAACGAGAGAACATTTTCAAAAAACAACTGGTTCCTGTCTTCATCGGCAGCATTACAAAAACAACGAATGTGGAGAGATCTGCACGGCCCACCGCAGCAACCTGTCCTTTGTGGTACTGTTAGCTAACTAGGCAATAGAAGAGCGTCGAGGACTAGAGGGATTGAACCAGACCAGCTTTCTCCATGATAACTGTCGGACTTCTTCCTCTTAGCAAGTTCCCGGCGCTCCCAATTCTGAATGAACCAGGTGGAGTCGAATTCCATATTGCTAGACCAGCAACAGAAGGATATGGCATTAAGGAGCCACACAAGTGAGCTTGAATACTAACTCAATCATCAGACCCCACGGTTGGCCAATGCCAAGCTAAGTCTTGAATCACATTTTGCGCCTTTGCTTGAAATGACAATGTAAAATCATATACAATTCTAGCAGGAAAATGAACAAGCAGAGGACCAACAGGATGCCAGTCACCATGCCAAGGGAAAACAGAAGAACAATCACCGCTTGCATGTTTCGAATGAGGTCTAAAAACCTCTCTTAATTTCTAGATTTTCCTCCCAAACATAAGATGCATCAGCAGGGATCTTCAAAATCCAAAAAGAGACATTTTTTTAAGCTTATAAGCGTTTAGTCAAGCCACCCATATAGACCATGCCTGAGCAAATATCAGCCACAAGCAGCCATAATACAAGCTTTATTCCACCATTCTAATCTCTTACGGCCTTCTAATCTTCCCTCTTTCTTAAGCAACAGGTGTGTCAAGCCCCCTTCTGAAAAACCAGCACACTAAGAAACGTGACAGATTTTACTTGAACGTTGAATATGGTCCACTTGTTTAAATGTTCGTTTACACTTTGACCACATCATCTGGCGTATCAATTATATGGGCCCATCCTAGTGCACCCCGTGTTGCTCAAAGACATCCCGGTACTCATATGAGTGGAGATCTACTCTTGAATGTTGTGTGAGCAGACTTTTTTGAAGCAACTAAACTTGAAGAATATTGACTTCTAACGCAAGTTGGCCTGCCACAGTGTAATAATTGACAAATGCCTTATCCAAATTAAAGCCATTCATCAATATCTCTAGCGATGGACCTTTTTGCACAGTGTGAATATTACACGTAACCCTTCTTGCATGCACGAGGATGTATTCCTCCATTTGTAAGTCAGTTTTGATCTTGCACGTCTCAGAGAGAGAGAGAGAGAGAGAGAGAGAGAGAGAGAGAGAGAGAGAGAGGTTTTGGATGAGGCATATTGACTCGACCGATGAGGACCTCCAAAGATGTTATATTCGTGGCTTTGAAATATGATCTTACTGTATTTCTTTTCAAGAACTCTATAAATAGGTACATTTGGTAGAACTGCATGGACACACAAGCAGCAAAGTAAATCAAAGAAGGAGAGGTCTAACATGAGGATGAGAGCCCTGTTTTGATAGCCAAGGATGACTTGCTACTCTGAACTCAGATTGGTCCGTGCATCAGCAAGTCGATGTTCGAAAACTCATCATACGGTCAAACTGGTTGGCTCCAGGCAGTCTCCTTGGCTAGTCAGAGCATCTCTTGTCTTTCATGTTAGGTTTGTTCTTCTTGTTTAAGTGAGTCCTCAAGTTTTTTAAGTCTCTCACTCCTTTTGGCAATCCATACTGAGGAAGGGAGGCTTTTCATGACGAGAATAGTCTTTTGTTTAGTAGCCAAGATTGACTTGCCTGAAATCTTACAAAGAGCCTTCACTGAAGATGACCATAATCTGAATAAGAAAGTTTTGTGATTATGTAGGCAGTCAATCTTGGTTAAGTCGACAGTCTCTTCTCGTTCATGCTAGGCCTTCTCTTCTTCCTTGAATATTGTCATATTCCTAAGTTATATATGTGTACAGTGGACTAGTTGACTCGTCACATGGAAACGTGGTCAAGTCATATGTATTCAAATTAAACAGTATAGAACAACTTGCCATGATATTAAAAAAAAAAAAAAACATATTTCACTCTTGACCCAATAATCACTTATAAACTCATTTTAACATCATAAATAGAGACATCACGATAATTGATGCGGAAGTGTAAAGTGGTTCGTATCAAAGGTAAATCTCAAGTATACTTTGATATTTTTAACGTAGACTAAGTAATCATTAGGTGAAAGTTGAAGTATGCTTTTGATATTTTCCTCCTATAAGTTTGAAGAAAGAAAAAAGAAAATTGTATGGATGAAATGTTTACTTACTTACCCAGACTCTGAAATCATTGATGGTCTTTTTAAATCATATACGATTCTTGAGAAAAGCCTCGACAGTCGAAGTCCCCGCACGTAGTAGGAATTCATACCTTGAATTCAATCATGTTCGAGAAATGCATATAACATTTGGGAATTCCTGGGAGGGTTTATTGTAATTTTTGATGTAAAGGTTTACATAATATATTAATATTTGGGACAAAATCTATGATGTAATTGAGATTTCCTAGGAGCCTTTGTAATTGGGTTTTATCTTTAATTACATAAGGAAAATTTGGCAATAAAATCTAAGAAAGATGAAGGAAATAATAAAGAAGGAGAAAAACGCATGTTAAAGAAATACCTTACCTTTATCTAGCTGATTTTTCTCCTTTTAAAATTTTAGCAAAAGATGCTTCAATTATAGGTTACGAAGGTATTCTAAAACAAGTAAAAAATAATAAAGAATAGATAGTATAATTAATTTCTAAACATTGGAACCAAACCCAACAAAATTACTCTACCATCAAAAAAGAAATATTAGCCATTTTTTTTTAGCAATATCTAAATTCGAATGTGATCTTTTAAATCAAAAGTTCTTATTGCGTATTGATTGTAAATCGGCTAAAGAAATATTATAAAAAGATGTATTAAATATTGCTTTAAAGCAAGCTATATCATCCGTCTTTGATTTCGATATTGAATTTATTAATGGATTTGCAAATTATTCGCTTGATTTTCTGATGAGACAATTTTTGCAGGAAAAACAATGTTAAAGTCCAAAAAAGACAAAGGCCAAACCATTGCCGAAATCTCCTAATCATAACCCTTATCACCAATTGTAAATCGGCTCCAAGTTTGATTAGACATAATGAAAGCTCAACAATCACCACCACTATTACTATCATCACAATCACTTCAATAGTTGCAAATATGGTTATATCTAATCAAAGCCCAACAAACACCATTACTACAATCAATACCCCTTGATCTTACCCTATATCTATCTTCACTACCCACACAAGCAAAACTAAAAACTGCTACGTCACAACCACACAAGCCACAAACTAGAGCAAAAACTCAAAAATCACTATCATTATCTCCTCCAATCAAAACTTGGGTAGACATTGCTAAAAAAAATCCATCAAAACAAATTAAGATCACACTAAACCCATTACCATTGATCTCTCATAATCAAAATGAATCGCAATCACTTAAAGGATAACTAGTAAAATTGTCATAAAACCACCCCATTCCTCTATGATAGCAAAACCATTTACCTCAACTACTTCTATAATAACATCACAATCTTCAGTCAAATTATAATTTATCATTAAAAGCCAATATCAAGACCTCATGATAATTGAAAGAGAATTTCACCATGAAAATCCAAAAGTTTATGCAAAACATGCTTTCCTAGAAAATTAGCATTACCCACCAACTGATTTGTCGAAACTACAAGCCTACTATGAATAAATCCTTGTTAAAGCCAAGTTTGTCATATTTAAACATTTTGCATCATCTGAAAACCCAAATAATATCACTCATTGAACAACCACAATCCTTCAGGTCATACTACTAGAAATGTGAAAACCTAATCGTCATACTCAATTACGATTCGAAATTAGATTAACCACCAAATTATCATATCTACCAATTTTCACTTATTGGGATTACTAAGAAGCTTGGTCGAATACTTTTTTCTGCCAAAATGAAGATGACCGTCACACTTGGCTTTTTATTTCAAAACAGATTTCAACACTAAACAATTACCTTTCTGGTTCCAAAAATAGTAGAGTCACTTTGGCCCCGTCATTGAAATATTACTTCTACAATTTAAAACTAGCTTGAAAATCTTTCACACCAATTTCAAACCAACCAATCATGAATCAAAATTTTCAAATCTCATGCATTTTTCATTAATTTCCAAGTTTCCTAGGTAATTGCCTAAGAATTTGATTATAATCAGGCCCCTTATTTTTCATATATCCCGCATCTACTTAAGAGATTCAAAACTAAATTGTGGGACAATTGTAAATTCACAAAAAACCTTTCCGAGAAATCAGTTCTAAATTGATTAAATCGGCGAAATCACAAATCATATGATCACAAAGTTATTAAATTTTTTCAATGAAAATCACTAGCCCAGGCCCATTTGGCTGCCATTCAATTACCAGAAGAATATCACATTGAATTGGCAAAAATCATGTCGAAATTACCAATCACCAAGTCCAAGTTTCTCTAATGATGATCAATCCCATCATGGTGCCAATACAAATGAAGATGATTGCTATGGCATTGACCTGTCAAATGAGGATAGAGACCAGTAGAGGAAATTACTAATTACTAATTACCAAAAGAGACAAAGACCGAAGAAGACAAAAAAGTGGTTTTTTTTTTTTAATTTAAGAACACCGTCATTTTCCATTTGAAGAGAAAAAACTGAAGATGCTAATACCTTGAAGATGCTGCTGCTGAAGATTCTTCCAAGACTTAAAAAATAAAATAAAATTACTGTTCACTTCGTTGAAGCTTGTTAAAGTTTTGCCTATAAAAGGGAGAGCAGAATAAGAAGGAAGGTATCACTTGCTTTTAGTTCACTTGCGTTCTTATGATCTTGCCTTCTTGCATCCTAAAAACCTCCTAATCACAACCCTTTCATTTTACCCTTTGATCACTTATATCCTTTTATAATCACTTTTCAAGCACTTGTAATCACCCCTTGATTACTTGTAATTACTTCTTCAAGATATTTCCAATCACTTGTAATCATCTCCAATTATTTGTATTAATTGTCAGTAAGTTTTATAACAAACCAAGTTTTGGTTAATATTATCAATTCTTATTATTAGTCTTCTTTTACTTGTGCTTTAAGTGGGATCTCTACTTGAGCGCGGGCTACACCCTTGTAGAAGGTTACATTTTCTTTTATTACGCATATCGGTAGGATCTCTGCTCGAATGCGAACTACTGCCTCTGCATGAGATCACATTGTTAATTTAATTACTTTCAATTACATTCCATATCATTTTATGATTGGAATCATAATTAGCTTAATTTTCATCTAGACTTCATTTCTTCACTTTGTTCGTTTCTTATTTATTATCACCATAACTCTTGAATTGATATACTTCATATTAGATAACTTCATAGAATTCACAGATTTCTACTATTATATCATAGATATAGAACCTATAGAATTTTTTCACATAATAACTAGATCAAACAAACATAGACGTTCCTTACCCAAAAAAAAAAAAAAAAAAGGACGTTTAGATTGGATCACTAATCACTTAACAATATCTATATATATTGAAATAACTCTATGTTTATTTCTTATCCTTTATATAGAATCCCAAATCCTGAGGGCTACACATATATATAATTGTTAAGAGAGTTTTTATTATAATTTTTTAATTTCGCCTTCAGCTGAATGCATTTAAGAAAGTCCATCCCTTTGCAAATTGCAAGTAACTCTAAGCGTGGGCTGGTCCTTCCATAAGATTGGTTCATTGATCCTAATCTCATTATTTGATTCTCTCAATCAAAGGAGACTTGAATCACATAGGTGATTGAAGCCCGATTGACCTAATATTGGATCAATCGGATCCACATGAATCGGATTTGTAGATAGTGTGAACAAAAATTCTCATATGAGACATTGCCAATGACTTGCATGAAATATCATTCGTAGTGAATTTTAAAAAAATAGAGTATTTGGATAACGATAATGTCAGTGTATCCATGCATGGAATAGATGCGAAGTTCACTCTAAGAGTATGTTTTAGAGTTTATGCAATACACCGAACATTAGCGACGTTTATGATATATATCAAACTGATGCGGTCAGAGTTTGATGAAGTTAGGATAGATGGGTACATAAAATTGAAGTTGAGTTCAACTTCAAAATAGTCTATATTTCAAGCTGGAACTGGACTTGAAGCTTAATAGATTTTTTGATTTAGACCATGGAAGCGTGCATAACCAATTTAAAAGACAATTTAATATTATTTCTTCGGTCGATTCTCTGGCGGACGGTTTTACCATTCAATTCCAAAAGTTCAATTTTTTTCTTTTTTGTGTTGATAGATTTCTGAAAATTGTGATGATTGCCGAACACTATTGATAAATAGAATTATCTTTACCTAATTTTCGGACAACATATTGGTAAGAGCAAAAGTCGGACTTAATATTTTGGTGGTTGGTCAATTGTAGACTAGAGGTTTTATTTTGGTCTTTGGAGTATTTGTTTCAAAAAGCCCCAATCGGATCTCGAGCTTGGCATCAATGGATTTCAAGTGCTAAAAAATGCGACGTGGCTCCAAAATAGAATATTTAGTCATTTGCCACATACTATTAAATTGGGAAAATTACCAAAAAAGTCCTAAACTTATTGCAATTATGCCAATTCAGTCATAAACTTATTTTTTTGACCAATTGAGTCCTAAACCTTTTACAATTATTCCCGATCAATCCATCCGGCCAAAATTGGCCGGCTGGCACTGACATGGCAGCCAACCGACGCTGGCGAGTTTTTTTTTCATAATATTTTATTATTTTTTTTTTTAAATTTTTTTTAAATTTTTTCCTTTTTCCTCTTCCTCCCTCCTCCCTCCTCCCTCCTCCTTCCTTTGGCTTCAGCAAGGCAAGCCCTCACCCAGATTGCCTCGCCCATTCGGCGGGGTTTTGGTGAGCCCCCTCGCCGATCCGGCAAGGGCTCGCCTCGCCCGGCGACCGCGAGGCGAGCCCTCGCCGAGATCCCGCGAGGGGGCTTGTCGTGGCGTCTAGCGAGGCCTCCTCGCCAAATCTAGCGAGGGCTCACCCTGCTGTCGTTGGGCGCGAGCTTGCCGACTAGTGAGGCAAGCCTGTCGGATCGCCTCAGTTCGGCGATTGGTCGGGCTGGCCGGTCGCTGGAGCCAAAGGAAGGAGGAGGGAGGAGGGAGGAGGGAAAAAAAGAAAAAAAGAGGAAAAAGGAAAAAAAAAAGATTAATAATTTTTTTTTAAATAAAATATTATTAAAAAAAGCTTCGTTGGTGCCGATCGACCGTCACGTCGGTCGGCCAATTTTGATCGAGATGGATTGATCGGGAATAATTGTAAAAGGTCTAGGACTTAATTGGTCAAAAAAATAAGTTTAGGACTGAATTGTCACAATTACAATAGGTTTAGGACTTTTTTGGTAATTTTCCCTTTTTTAGTATATGCATGATGCTTTTAATATTTTTTTTATCAAGTGTGACATGTTCTACGCGTGTGTCTATATATATATATATATATATATGTGTGTGTGTGTGTGTGTGTGTGTGTCTACATATATACACACATGAGTTCATAACACAATTGTTGCATAAGAAGAGTGATAATGCCAAAACAAACCACCTCATGCCCTTCGTGGCAATAGAGAAGCCCGTCCATTACTACATTCACGGGTTCCGAAAGGCAAATGATTCTCTAATTTTGAAAGACAAATGCAAAGTGCGACATGTATCATTTCTAAAAATATGTTTTAATTAGTAATAACATGCAGAAGCACAACAAAATTTTCATGCTATCCCATACAAGAAATTGTGTGAGTTTAATCAGTATGCTTAACGCTTTTCTATTAAAATCACTAATTACCACTTTCACATAGTAATCAAACAAATATAATGCATTACATAAGTCTCGAGGGTAGAGCTGGGTCGACTAGTGCCACTACATCCATACTAATCCATAAAAGCATGTACATTATCCAAATCAACATTCAACTCAGGTTCATAGCCTACGTCATCATCTCATCTCTACCATGGTCATGTCCAGGGAGACCATCCGACCCTCTCAAAGTCCAAGCGTCTCACCATCTATATCAACATATTATATGTTAGAAAAGCGGGGGAGAAGCTTAGGTAATCCTACATCAACCTAGACAGTGGAACTATATTTAACATTTATCATCTCGGATCCCGTACAAGTATATTTAACAATTTATATAACATGGCGCATGAGGTGAATCTATCCTACAAATCTGAAAAATTAAGGGGTGGGCCAAAATCTAGTAAATAAAATCGTATTATCACTCAAATACAAGTGAATGACATAACATATTACGATAAACGCTTATCACTAATTAGTCAATTAATAGACATATGTGCATATATGTGTTTATATATGCACGTATACATGTATTATTTTCTTTCCTTTTCCTCCCGAACACTCAAGCATCTTAACTTTGAAGAATCCCAACACATGTGGCATCGTCACCACTAATATGTGGGAGACGTAAATACATAATTTTTATTTATTTAATTGTATAGAAATGAGAAAATGTTCAATGGCTGTAAAACAACAAAAATGGCTGATGGTGCGCGCATTTTTTATTCATACCCAATATAAATTCACACGTGTTAGCTGAGGTGAAATAAATAATAATTAAAATAATTTCTTCTTTTTCCTGCACCGCCCACTGTCGTCTCCAAATCCGGTTATCGGCCATGGACGACAATGAGAATAGCTAAGATACAAGTGATCTAATAAGATTAGCTAAAAAAAAAAGATTAGCTAAATGAAGATAGTTAATTAAAATAAATAAGTCATCAAGGGCATTAATTGGTTATAGTTAAGAGAGGCGTGCAATGCATGTAATCATTACTAGATTATGTTCAATGTCACAAACTAAGGACATGTGGCTAAAATACATAGTGGCATAATGAAGAGAGATATGCACAATTTAGAAAATGATCAACGGCTCAACTATAGGGTTTTCAAAATAGATATTTATTAAGTTAACAAATCAAAATACAATAAATTAGAAAATATTTTGAACTCACCAAAACGTTTTACGAGAATTGCTACATATTAAGAGAATCACGACTCAGTCAATTTTTAATCCACAACTTATCTAATACTTAAGCTTGGAGCATATTTGTCCCTTTCTATCACTAATATGGCGGTGGATTAATTACTGTCATTCTAGACCATTAACGCACATGTCAACATCTATCAATTTAATTTTAAAGCATCGGATTTCGGGCGATCATGGTTGTGGACAATTGTCCATTGCACCTTCTGCACCTCATAAAATTAATGACTTACATGCCATCCGAAGCTCCAAACTAAATAATATTTACCTTCATATCATAAATATTATTATGAAAATTCCTGATGTCACGAAATTAAAAGGGAAAAAGAAAACTAAAGAACAAATTTAGTAAGAACTTCAAGAGCCAAGCAGAGAAGTGCCGTCCATAATCATTTTTCAGATTTAGCGAGTCCAAAACTGTACAGTAAAACGGTGGCCTATGCTATTCTGGAGTGAATGCAAAAGCAATGTGGTCCATCTTGGACGAGATTTTGTCACGGTTCAAAGGTTGGAATTTCACATGCAGAACCATGCGTGGCCTTATGCATCAATCGGGCGAAGATGCTCCTATAAGGATCGCCCTCTCGTTTCTCTTTTAGGTATGCCAGGCAGCTCTCCACCTCTGAATTGGCTTGAAGATACAGTTCATGACATTTTTCCCGGTTTTGGAGTTCCCGCTTCCGCCCTTCAGGAGCACAATCATGTCGGACCGTCAATTTACTAGTAAACGACGGTTGAGTTGAATTGAGAAAACCATACTATCAAGAGACGAATCGTTGTGGGGGTGCTCTTGAATTGGTAACGAAGGAATAAAAGGCAGCTTTATGATCAACGTTGACTGTACTAGAATTATGTATCTTACAAGGTTCGACATATTGAGCACTCTCCATCAGTTAAAAAAAAAAAAGAACCACGAGAATCAAGCATGAATGCCAAAATTGTGCCACGTAAAAATGGAAATTGAAGGGATGAATGGGTGGCATGGATTGACGGAATGGAGGTTTCATCTCCAGTAACGTATACGAATTCTTAGGAGATGACGGGTTCGAATGTGAGGAGCTAATTCGAAGAATACTAGGCGAATAGTGAAGTGGGTTGCAACCATATACATAGCTGCTGTTTCATTTGGTTTTCCAAAAAAATAATAGAACCGGCTCGGAATTTTTGGCCAAATCCAAGGACGGTGCCGATCTTGATTGGGCATCTCTCCAGCTGCGTTAGACCTGCCAAAGTCATGCCAAAGATATTTAGGTCCTGCATTGGTAGTTTGCCAATTTCTTTATTCTTTTGTTCTCTAGAATAAAAAAAAAAGAACATAAATCTGTTTCATATTATCAACTAATTTTTCTATTTCTTGTAATAGAAAAGTGACCAAGAAATAGATTTGGAATAGAAATAAGAAATAGAAAAAAAAAAAATACATTTTTTTCCTCGAGAACAATTTGTAGAAATAAATTTCTTCTTTTTTTCTGTTTTTCTTTTCTTCTTCCTCCTCGCTACCGGCGGGAGGAGCAAGAAGAAGGGAGAGGAAAAGAAAAATTAAAAAAATTATAGGTCATACAAAACACATTCCTATTCTTCTTATTTTTTTGTGAATATAAGTTTTGTGTAGTTATCGAATACGTTCTTTTATTTAGAAATTGTTTCAAGGAATATAAATAGAAAAATACTATTTTTAAAAAGAAATTATTTTTCGTAAGTGAAATGTTATTAAATGCGCTCTTATTTAACACAAACAGATGAGGAAAACAGGGACCGTGGGTAAATTCACAAGAAAAATGGACTGGAACTTCATACCTCACTTCAGCATTATCTCCCGTCGGCTGCTGTGTCAAGTTACTCAAAAGCGGGATCTCAGCGTAATCAAGGAAGACCTGACAGGTGAAAAATTCAGGGTAAACAACCATTCGGACATACATAGACTGAAGAACATCTGCAGGATGTTACGCGATCAAATCATGCGCACGTGAAGTATCAGAGTAGGATTTATGCACAGGTACTGATGTTCAGTGGATTGAGCCTTCATGCAACTAATGGGTCGAGTTCCAAATTTTTTACTTTTGGGAAACAAACTGCATATGACCCTTGAGGATTATATGAGAGCATTTGAAAGCAAACTTCAGTTGATGCTATCATGTTCAAAGCTTTGTGATAAACTTCAAAGATTTTCAAACGTAATTTGCGCTAGTTGCCCGCAAAAATCATTGCATGCAAGAAAAATTAGAGCATCCTCCTTTACATATACTAGTCTGCTTAAATTTAGAGTAAAAGAACAAATTCAATCGGCAAAAAACATAAGAAGTTAAAAAAAAAAGGAATAAAATAAAACATTTTGTCAATAATTCCCTGCATCTCCAAAATACAATGACGGAAACACGAAAGTGACGAGCTCACATTGCAAACTGAATTTTATGGACTTACTTAACCAAAGTTATCTTCTTCAAAGGCACCTAAAGGCGCCATTTTGGCTCCAAAGCGAATTGCCATCCTGACAAACTCAGGCTGCTCCGGCCAACATAGCTTGTATACTTTACCCTGGCAATTTTACATGTACATGTACACTTGACATTACTTGAAATTTTGATGTAGGGGCAGATATTATCTTTGCTAGAGCAATCAAACATGAATAATAAAATGTCACCACAAAAATGCACATGCGAATGGGCAAATGCTCATGCTTTAAACTCTCTGATTACCCTTTTTTGGCATTTCCGACCCATGTAAATTTCTCTTCAATGCAAATTTTTGAAGTTTCTCATTGAAAGATGCAAATTTTACTTGATTATAGTTACGTGCTTGAAATTTTTCATATCAGTCTCACGAACATGTGAGAGAATCCATTTAGTTTGATTCACTAATAACCCTGGGAAACTCAACATATTAGTAACTTAGTAGTTAAAGAAGAAATCCAATGACAGTACAAGAGGATAACAAGTTGATCCTTATTTGCCTTTTTTGTAATATATCCATGCGAGTATCATGTTTCCTCCTCACTATTAAAGAGAAGTGTGAGATAGCAATAAGACTGGCTTGGAATATTTGCTCTGCCTAAATCTACATAGCCATCCTATACTCCAATCTCCCAGCATCAAATTAGATGAGATGTCGCAGAAATGAATAATATAAGGACCTTGTAAGAAGTAGAGTCTCTGCCTTGACAGCATGAATGCGTGAGTTTGTATATGCTGAAGCCGATTTAAGCATCTGAAGCTTCTGCAGAAGTGTTTCTTCAGGGAGAATATCGCAAGAACCTGCAAATTTTGCCATGAATCTTTTTCCAAGAAAAAAATTACACTGGACATACATTGCCCAAGTATAGCTGGTTGTTCATGCCTGAAGAAAATATAATTAGGAAGAGTTCTACTCATTATATGAATAAAACGAAAATAAATTGCTGGAAAGCATGCTAGGCTCTTGAAAATGACGGCCATGGTTCAGCTTACCGATAAGTAAGATGGCATCGTCAATAAGTCCTTTGATAGCTCTCCTACTGTTTGCAGTGGAGGAAGCCCTAATTCTGTGCTAGCCTTGAACACGCTCCAATAATTACCTTACAATTGCCTGAAATGAACTGGAATAAGTGGAGAAAATTACCGCATGGCTGCAGCCAGATATTTATGATACTAATTACTAAGAGTTCCCAAACTATAGCCACACTTCAGAAGCAGTTCAGCACCAGGCCCACCCCAACACTTTTACACAGCAGCTGGTGCCCCCTTTCCACCGTCGGCAAGCGAAAAGGTATTCCTAGAAGTGGGAAACCATCATTTATAACTATGGAACAGTATTTATGGCCATCGCTTGTAATTGTAGCACCACAAATTAAAGGAGGTTATAAAAGAGAAGCAGTCGGGAGAGAGAGGTAAGAACATACACAAGGGTGGCACCTATGATATTAACAGGCAATGACGCCCCATGCTATCCTCAGTCATTCAGTTGTTTCTGAAGTCGAAATCTCCAATAACACTTACTTTTGGATAGGTCAGAATGCAAACATGTCCAGTGGCTGATAATAAACAATCAAAACATGCTCATCTATGATTAGGAAGCAGTCGCTATATTGCTCATGATGATTTATTGCAGGCAGGCATCAAACTTTGCCCCTAGCTTCTTGGCTCAAGGATGTAACATTGCTCAAGATTTCTTCAGTATGATTCTTCTCTCTACTTAAATTCTCTAGACGTCAACCATAGATATATATTATCCTCCTCCCTAAGCCAGTAGCCTGGTATGCTATAAAAAGTGAGAAAAAAGACCTGAAACATTTTCTGCATTACGTGAAACAGTGTAGCAAAATGCAAATAATAAAGAGCGAAGCAAGCCTGCCATCAAACTCAGGATGAAAGGATAGCTTAGCCGCAATTGTTTCGGCATTAAATCCAGGAAAGGTACTAAAGCTTGTATTTGCGACTTGTCAAAAGATGTTGCTTCAACGAAATTTGTGCGATGTTTAGTATTTAATGAGCAGAGCTGCGAAAACTGACAGAGGTTCCAAATGAAGCTAAACCTTAATCCAATATAATTCAATGTGGATGCTGCAAAACTCACGTAGAGCATTTCATTTAACACAAGAATAGGTTGCATGTACATGAGCTTCTTGTCATTGTTTTTCCAAAGACCATGAGATAGAAAACTGATCATTTCTGGGTTGATATAATAACTCGAAATCCTCATACTGCTGTATTTAGCACGGAAATTTTTTCTCACCTGGGCTGGCCAAGATTAGTAGAAGATCAATGTCAGGGTTGCACGCTGCAACAGCTAATGCAAGGCATCTTCCCAATGATTCTCCCACAAGATATATAGGTCTATTTGGGAGGCAGTAGTTCTCCGATCTTATTTTTCTCTCAACTATTTTCACCAGGTCTGAGCTGTGAAGATAAGAGAACTCAAAGCATCTATTGTAACCTGGCTTTTTTGTATTACGACTGCTAAACAACATGATACGCTTTTACTACATAATGGAGTTAAAAGCACTGCAGTTAAATTGTTGATTACAAATGACATTGTCTTCAGATTGCAACAATTTATTCAGAATTGTTGAGGCAGTTGGAGAGAGTAAGAAAGAGGAGGACCTTGAAATGATGTTCTATCCATGACTGGGAGGTGCATGCACTCAACTTCGAACATCCTTCATACATGAAAACATTTAATTAGTTAGCTATCTCTTGCTGCAGTCAACCGTGAAGTACGTCATCTACTGATGAAACAGATTGTAGTCATTAATAGCCTGAGAAGCCTGCAGATGAATGTAGGGTAAGACGGGCTCCGTGTCTCATCTCACTTTGTCCAAGTTCAGGAGAGAAAGAAAGGCTTGTTTTTGTCATGCTTGTCATCCCTAGAAGTAAATGTGATTGTTGGTTCTAAGGAGATATGTGTTTCGAAGCTCTTGAGTAGGTGTTGATTTCTGGACGATTAACATTAGATGGGGAAATTTCCAGTCATGCCATTTACTGATTGATGATCGAGTAATGGGAGTCTAATGTTCAGTAGTTTTCAGCTGATCAATGTAAGGTATTTTTTTGCAGCATTTTGTCTGCACTCCCTTTATAATCCTGCTTTTTGATTGTGCGATTTCGATTCTCTTTCAAGGTGCACAATTGAAGCCCGCGGTCGATCCTACCCTTGCACTTAAGGTGAGTTCACGGTCCTTAATTGACTGACATGTTATATGCACACTCTGTTTGATATAGATGGAAAATGAGAGAATGAAGATCATGACATATTGCTTCTGGAAGAAAGATACCTTGTGTCTATTCCTTTGCCCAAGTGGAATCTAACAATCATTTAGTAGCACTGGTACTTACTGCCTTGTGCTTTTGATTACAACTGTTAGTTATAGCGACTACGAACAGCTTATAATGGGGCGGAAGACCCTTCTTAACTCGTTGGTTTTACTTCAGAAGAAAGCTGCAGATGTTGCACCAGAATTCAAAGGAACTTCCAAGATTTTTCTCAAGTCTGAGAATTGCAGTTGTATTAAAAGTACTAGCCAAGTATCCAATCATCATCGTGTGCTTTGAAGGGATGAAGAGCTCCATTAAAACTCAGTTAGCCAAACTATTGGCGGAAGCATTACGATAGTACTTCTCTGATAGGTACTCTGATTTTATTGTTTGAGAGCTGAAGAAATTCAATATGGTGTTTGCAGAGTGTATGGATTGCTATTTGTAACTTGTGGTTTGTTTGCTCCAGTGATGCATTGGTCGAGGAAGCTGGTGGTGGTGAAGCTTCCACAAAACTATTTAGGGAGACAGACGAGCAAGGATTTTGTGAGCCTGAGATGATATATTGGGGTGTTTGTCTTTGTTGCGTTTGCACATTAGGCCTAGACTAGAAGGCTGAAGTTCAATGGAGTGTTATCTGGTGAACTAAGTCTTAAAGGTATTGGGTTGAATGAACGTTAGTGTAGGAATTTAGTTCTTGTGCCATATGTTGTGGTTGAAAATTTCGACAGTGGCATTATGTAGTTTTTCATCTCTTTTTTTTTTTTTCCTTCAATTTTCTTGTTAAACTCCTGTTTTATCAGTAGATACAGTATGTACTTGTGGAACAGTAGACATCTAATCAGGGGGATTCTGTTGCAAGCTGAAGTTTTAAAGAAGTTATCATCCATGGGTCGCTTGGTTCTTTGTGCCGGAGATGGTACAGTTCGGAGTTCGACTAATCTGTATGCAATTAATCTCTCTCTCTCTCTCTCTTGGTCTGTCTGTCTCCATCTCTGTCTCTGTCTCTCTTCTCATCTTAAGCTGCGCCAAAAAATTTGCAGGGGATTCCTTAGACATGGGATCTCGATATGGATAGATGTGCCCTAAGATATTGTTGCCAGGGGGTTGGTAAAAGACCTTCCTTCTTCTCAACCATCTACTTCCCAATCATATTCAGAGGTGCGATCTCTCTAAACTTTCCAACGGAATGCAAATATGAAACGTGCAACTCATTGTGGTGTCCATTTTCTATTGCTGCACCTGTTTTAGACATCTTCATCTGCTAACTGATGCATGAAAATAATAATCAGGCCTTGGCTCAGCTAGCTGGACTGTATGAGGAAACACGAGTGGGGTATGCTCCAGCCGATGCAAATGTCTCTTCAAAGGATGTTTAGTATAGACTCAGTGTACAGACGTGTATAATTCTTCATCACATTCTTCAGTAGAATATTCACTCATGGAAAAACACAGGGATAAACCTACCTGTACTTTGTTGCTCGCAAAAGCGCACCAATTGTGTTGCCAGTTGTCCCTTTTCCTTTGCAGAAGTAGCTTCTCATTATGGTCATGATGATTTCAGTGCTGTAACTGTGGAAGACTTGGCCATGGAGGTGAAGAGTGTTCTGTGATGTTGTTTTTATTAGAGTCCACCCTATACTGGCCTAGCCATAGATGTGACATTCCCTTTCTGATGTAGTAGGTTCTTAAGGAGATTTAAAAATTGACTCGAGTAAAGAAGATGATGGAAGAAGCAGGAAGACCCTTCTAGTCTGCAAGGTCTACATATCCTTTCTGCATACATCGAAACTGGGGGGCTTATTTACCACAGGTAGTTTTTGTGCTGCGGCTCCTCATTGTCTTTTGGTAAGGCTCTACAAGTCTGATTATTCTGTTGTGGTATTCTACCATGACAAAGCTTCAACTAGAAAAGGCAAAGATGTGACAACCTTATGTATAGATTCGTAATCCATCCTTTTCTTCCTTGGCTGTTGGGACTGTTGCAAGACAGTAATGACAACCCTTGACATTTAGTGCTCTGTCTTTGGTCTTTGATCAGCCTTGCTTCGGAATTTGCGATTATATCCCTCTCCTTTTTCTCCAAACAGCTGAATTGACTGCCTCGCCCCTCTTGATTTGGTCATGAGCATAAACCTAATTATCTAAGTGATTAGGCAGCTCCAGTCCCTTCCCGTCATTTGGTGTTTTGAAACTGCTAAGAAACCAGTTCTGTGGTGGCCAGGATCATATAGACTGTCAATCATGGGACATTCACTTGCTTGCCTTCCATTATGTGGTATGAAGTGCCTAAAGGGATCAAGAGGTTTTAGATTCAAGTTCCATAGACTGCAGCATGGGGAATACAGGTGTATATTCAAGGTATGTTTGTTTCATGGAAAATGCGGTGTTTCCAGAAAATATTTTTCAAGAAAATGTCATTATTTTTTGGTGTTCATGTAAAATGTGAAAATGAAGTGGAAAATATTTTTCGCTGTTCAAGTAAGGAATTTTTTTTTATTTATGCACTTTTTTTCAATAATTTTATTATTATTTTATTTTTAAAATCAAAGTTTAAATTATTTTTAAAAAATTGATTTTTATTTTTAAAAACAAATGAATTTTTAATTATTTTTTATTTTTTTTCTTTCTATCTATCTTCTTTTTCTTCTTTGGCTAGTCGCCGCGACTAGCCAAAGGGCAGCTTTCGCTGGCTTGCTGATCTAACGAGCGATGAACTCGAGCTTGCTAGCCTCTAGCCTTGCCAGAGGTTCACGCTCACCATTGGCTAGTCGATCTCGCAAGCGGCGAGCCTTGAGCTCACCACTCGCTAGAGATCGACGAGCATGAGGGGTGAGCTTCGAGCTCGTTGGCCTTTGGCCTTGCCAAATCGGCTAGCTAGAGGCTCGTGCCCGCCATTGTTTTGCCGATCTAGCAAGCGGCGAGCCTCGAGCATGCCGCTTGCCAAAGATCAGCGAGCAAGGCGAGGCCCAAGGCCGACGATAGAGAGCCTCGAGCTCGCCCGAGGCCGGCGGGCTCAAGGCTGGCTTATGGCCGATCGTTGGCCATAGCCATGCCCCCCCCGCGTCAATCGGCCAAAGAAGAACATGGAAAAAATAAAAGGAAAAAGAAAAGAAAAAGAGAAAAACAAGAAAAAAAATTAAAATTCGAATTATTAAAAAAGAAAACAATAAAAAAGGAGGTTAGTAGGGTGTGTTTGTTTCGTGAAATACATTTTCAAGGAAAACACTTTTCTCATTTCTCGACGTTTGGTTTGCTCGGGATAAGAGTCAACGAAAAATATTTTCCTAGTCAAAAGAAAAAGTTTTCCGAATCTACCAAAGCTTAGATTTGGTGCTTGGTTTACAAATAATAGTTCTTATAAAATTATATATTTTTTAAAAATTTGAATTTCTATTTAATTATTTTATTTTTTCTTGTCTTTTCATTTTGTTTTCTTTCTTTTTCGTGGCAAGCTGGAGAGGCTCGAGCCTCATCACTAGAGGTAGGTTAGCTAGCCTCGAGCCTCGCTAGATCGGGTGAGCTTGCCGTCTCGGGTGGCGAGGCTCGAGCTTGCCCGAGGCCGGTGAGCCCGTGGGGCAAGGCTTGAGTAGCGAGCCACGAGCCTTGCCAGATTGGGCAAGCTTGCGGCCTCGACGGTGAGCCTCGAGCCTCACTAAATTTGTAATGTATGGACTTTAAATAAATAAATAAATAAGGAAAAGAAAGAGTTTGAAAAGTCAAAAAAGGAAGCTGAAGGAGAACTCTGTTTTAAAGAAAGGAGAGAAGGAGGCCTTTAGCATAAACGGAAAAAAAAAAAAAAAAACAGGGGAACGGAGAAACAGAGGATAAGAAAGAAAAAGAGAAAGGAAAAAGGGAAAAAGGGAAAAGGGGAAAAATTTTGGCGCACTCGTGATCCGGACGCCTCATCAAGCCGACTCAAGTGTGTTTTGCAACGCGGTAAGAAATTGAAGCCTTTAATCACCTACTTGAAGCAATCGCCGCAATTAGGGCTCAAAATTCCGATTTCTTGGATATTTGTGTGGCAAAACCCGATTTTTGAGTTGTTGAGCTGCATATTTTTGTAGAAATGGTACTTTGGGATATTGTGAAGCTATAGAATCTTACGGATCATGATTTGAGCTTGCAGTTTATCCGAAACGAAATTTTAAAGTTGGGGGTGCATTCTGGAACTATAGCGAACAGTAGCTCGAGCCTCTTTTTTTTGTTGTTTTTGGTACTATTTTGGGGCGGCTAAGTTGAGGTTGTTGTTGCACGTTAAGAGATCTTTCTAAAGACTATAAGATGGCTTGAAACGGAATTTTGTGGAGGAACTTATGGCGCAACAAAGTTGGCGCGTGGGCTGCGCCTAGCGGAAAACGATGGGTTTCCGCTAAATGTGAGCTTTCGTGGCGCATAGGTGTCGTTTTATTGACAAAGAGGCCTAGTATAGGTGAGTCATTATAAGAATATCCATTTTTCTCGGCCTTTTGATATTATTTTCCTGTTAATTGTTAGGGATCTGAGTGCGTAGTTTGAATATGCATCGTAGTTGATTTTTGGCTTTTCCCAGATCAGTGACACTATTTTTTCTTTGTATTTTAAACTCATGTTTGAGAAACATGGTGAATTATATACTCTATGAGTTGATAAAATGTATCTTTTGTTGCATAAAACAAGATTGAGTTGTTACTGCCATTTCGTTATTTGAAAGACTGAGTAATATTTCGAATTCGATTCAAATGGTTGTTTGAAAATGGTTTGTGAAATTCTTTATGAAAGAATCCTAAGACATTTTGAAAAATGCATTGATGATTATATATCAATTTTAAGTTGTGATATGACTTTCTTTCTTATGTTGGATTATTGGATATTATAATTAGTGGTTGGTGCTCAATGTTTTTGTGGATCATGAGGGGTGTATGGGTATGTGCATACTAGTCTAGGATATCCTTGTGGGCGAAGCCACCGGCTAATAATAGGTGGAGACCTTGTCAAGGGGGGAATCTTGGTCGTCTTGTTACGGGCGTTATGCGTGGCCATGGCTAGACGTTTGAGCATGAAATGGGTTAATAGAGTAGACCATTGACATGTGATTTGAGTTTAGTCAATGGAATGGATGATCGATGTATGGATTGATGAGATTGATCAATGGAATAGACCATTGATACATGTTTTATGAGATTGACTAATGAATTGGACCATTGGTATCTTTAGTATTTGAGTTATGATTATTTATTATGTTAAAATGAGTTAGGATTATGTTTTTAAATGTGCATAGTGATTTCTCGATCCGCTTAGAAGAAATGTGTTACCCACTGAGCCGTGGTAGCTCACTCCTTTCTTATACTTGTTTTTCAAGTTCTTTAGCAAGTCGCGAGTAGGCGTGAGCGTTCGTTCAGGGAGGACTTTTGTGGTGAAAACTTTTTGGTATGACTCGTGCATAGTTGATAAGTTTATAAGTTAGTCTTTGTATAAGGTATATGTTTTGGTTCAGTGGTTTGTAGAAATACTCTAATATGTAACCAAATACCTTTTTTGTCATATATATATATATAGATGTATATGTTGATATTGGGTTGAATTTTGGTTATGTTGAGGCTGCTTCCTTTGGTGAAAGGATGACCATGTCATGCCCTTTTTCTTGTGAATCGGGGTGTGACAAAATCAGTGAACTCACGGCCTTCGACGATGTTTAAGCTTGCTCCTCGTAAGTTAGTTGGGGATGAATCGCGAGAGGTGCATAAGGGATGGCATGAGGAAGAGAGTAGTGGAGGAGGAGGAGAAGGAAAAGAGAAAAGAAAATGAAAAAAAGGAAATAAAAAGAAAGAAAACAAAAAACAAAAAATAAAGGTAAATAAAAAACTTAAAATTTGAAGTTTTTTAAAATTAAAAACTCAAAAATTAGATTTTTTTTTTTTTGTTAGAGATAAAGTATGAAATCATTTTCTAATGGAATTCAAACAGTGGAAAACATTTTTGATTATACATCACCAAACAAAGGAAAACAAAGTGTATTCATGGAAAATGCTTTCTCGGAAAGCATTTTTTTTATTATTATTGAGTTTTATGCAAAAAAAAATACACCCTTAAGATCTGCTCGTTTCACGGAAAATAATTTTTGGGAAGAAGTTTTTGAATTTTTCGACGATTGTTTCATGGAAAATAAACTGGTCGAAGAAAACGTTTTTCACTATTGAAAAAAACACATTCAAAAGTGGTTATGCAAAATGTTTTCCATTTTGGAAAATAAACTGGTCGAAGCAAACGTTTTCACTATTGAAAAACACATTCAAAAGTGGAGAAAATGTTTTCCATTTTTGAAAAATGGAAAACATTTTGCATAACCACTTTTACCTCACATTTTCTTCTTTTTTTAATGTTTTTTTATAATTATTTCTTAATTTTTTTCTTTTTCTTCCATTTTCTTTTTTTTTCTCCTCTACGCGCCACCGACCACAGGCCAACTTCAGCCTTGCCTAAGGCTAGATTTGGTGAGGGCGAGACTCGAGCTCACCGGCCTTGGTGAGGCTTGACCTCATCGGCCTTGATGGAGCTTAGGCTTGCTTGGATCGGGTGAGCTATCTTGATCGAGGCAAGCTGCATCTGGCTGGCGATGAGCTTGCGGCTTGCCTAGATTGGCCAAGCCTCGAGCTTGTCAAATTTGGCGATATGCATCTTGGTTGGCCGCCGGGCAGCCATCATTGAGGCATGTAGCGGCGGAGGAAGGAGGAGGAAGGAAACGAAAAGAAAGAAAAATTAAAAAATTAAAATTTTAGTTTTTTTAAAAATATATAAATTAAAATTAATTTTTTCCCATCAATTAAAAATATTAAAATTCATTTTTGTGGTATTTTTCTAAAAAAATCAAATTAGATAACAAACAGTATTTCTACTCAAATTTTAGGTTTCAAGAAAATAGCAAAAAATATAGTTATTTTCTTGAAAATTGACTTCTTGGAAAACATAATCCAAAAATGCCATATTTTCCGTGAAACAAATAAACCTACTATATATTTTTTTTTTTGGTAAAAAAAACCCACCATATTTTATGCATTTCAAAATTTGAAAATGAACTAGAAAATGCTTTTCGCTATTTGTTAATAAAAATCTTTTCCTTCATGCACTCATTTTAATATTTTTTTATATATGTTTTTAAAAATTAATTTTTAATTAATTTTTATTCTTGATTTTTTTCCTCTTTCCTTTCCTTTTTCTTCTTCTCCTTTATTGGTCGATCGCTGGCTATGGCGACAACCGACGACTGACCATAGGCGAGCTATAGCCTTGCCATAGGTCGATGAGGCTTGAGGTCGCCATATTTTGATGAGGCTCGAGCTCGTCAGACCTTGCCGGCCTATGGTGACCTCGAGCCTCGCCAAATCTGACCATTTGGATGGAGCTCGAACCTCGTCCAAGGACACCAAACATCACTGGATTTGGTGAGGTTCGAGCTTGCTCGAAGCCGGTCGGGCGAGCTAGGCAAGTTGGGTGAGGCTCAAGCCTCGCCGATGTTTGGCGACCTCTGGCAAGGCTCAAGCCCTGCCTAGGTGGCTGGATTTGGTGGGGCTTGAGCTCGCTCGAGCTTGCTAGTGTCAAGCGAGCTCAGCCTTGCCACAGGCCGACGAGGCTCAAGCTCGCTTGGGGCCATCGGCAATGAAGAAGAAGAAGAAGAAAAAAGGAAAGAAAGAAAAAAAAAGAATAAAAAATTTGATTTTTAAAAAGAAAAAATATATATATATAAAAATAAAATGATAATTAGTTTGGTGAAAAAAAAAAAAATCAGGTGGAAGAAGTTATGGAAAATGTTTTTTCCTCACTTTTAAAGGTGTCTTTTTTAATAGTGAAAAATGTTTTCCTTGACTAGTTTATTTTCCGAACGTTTTTTAGGAAGTTGTTTTTCATAAAACGAAAGGAGAATTGAAAATTATGAAAAAAGACAATGCACAAATCATACTCGAGGAAAACTGCTTCCACGCCTGTCTGGTTCAATCGTCAAAAGGATCGGTCAGGCCAAAGGATATTTCAGTTCTTTGAACCAATGAGATGTTAGCAATACAGAGCCTATATGAAGGAGATACGGATATGCAAACCCGCAGCAAAACTTGGATTATAAAAAACGCTTTAATATTGGCTTCCGCTTTGACGACATTTTTGCTGGGAACCAATTAACTAATGTTCTCCTAATTATGAGATAAGAACTCAGTGACGAGATAGACTGTTCATGGAATGGTCCGTCCTGAAGTGGACATGAAATTTTAGTTATGACTTATTAATCTAAGAAGGTTGCATAAATATTACTTTATACCAGACAGGTAGAGTTTTTCAGTAACTACAGAATTGTAATATTGTGGCTCTAGTAAGGGGATAATTACATAAAAGTCCTAAGCCTATTATAAAAATAGTTAATACTCTGAAAAACCCTAAACTAATACACATGTGATAAAATATACTCCAAACTCATTTTTTTTATCACAAAAAACTTTATATTGGTACACCTTTCATAAATTTACCAAAAACTAATACATTTGTGATAAATTTATTTTATATTAATTAAATTTTACTATCAAATTATTGAGTTAGATTACATGTGACAGTTGACTGGTATATCGGTTTGGGATTTTACTATCTGTTTGTTACATTTATATCATTTTTGTAATTTTTTGTGGTATTATTCCAATTTTATGAAGGGTATATTAGTCATAAATATATTGATTTGGGGTTTTTGGCGGTCAAACGGATAAATTTATTACAAGTGTACTAGTCTAAGGTTTTTTGTAATCATTTGGGGTAAGTTTGTAATAAGTGTACCGGTTTGGAGTTTTTGGTGATAAAAAAATTAGTTTGTGGTAAATTTGTCACGTATACCAGTTTAGGGTTTTTCAAGGTATTTACCCTTATAAGAATGCCAATTTAGTCGTAAATCTGTCAATTTGGTCAATTTTTTAAATCTTTTAATAATTTGCCAACGTAGTTTTTCAGATTAATTTTGGCAATAAAAGTTGCTAAAGTGGATCTTCGTCATCTTGCATGACACAATTGGTGCTGATGTGTACAATTTTGCAATTTTTAAAACTTTTTTCTACTTATTCTTTCTTCTTTTCCTTTAATAGACCGAGGGTTGGTAACCCTCGCCTAAAGCCTTCGTTGACCATAGCCGCCAAGATTTGATGAGGGCCATGACACTCTCCTCAGATTTGAGTTAGCGGGGCTAGGGGGAGCGTCCATATTGGGGTGTGGTTTATACTTTCCATTGATAAAATAGGAGGGGGGTCTCGTTCTAGAGTGAGTAGGCAGGGGTTTGGGGGCCGTCGGCAAGAGTCTAGGGGCTGCTTAGCGGGGGTTGTGGGGAAGCACTCTCGAGCTGTCAAAGGACTTATATAGTTTGAGTTCACATTTTATTGGTAGTTTGGGTTTGTGTCTATGAATAGCTATTGGATATATGTATTCTCTTTCTTTTGTAATTGAGGGATGTAATGTGCAATGTTCTAATTATAGTGGAATCCTCTATTGAACGTAACTCTAGTTTAAGGGTAAATTAGGACAAAACCTTATGTCTAAGGTTCTCTTTCTCACTTTTACTCTTGATTTCCTTGTGGTTGTACGTTGAATCCTAATAGTCCCAACCCTCGCCTATGGACGGCGGACCAAGCTGCTGATTGGCTTAGGGAACTAAGAAAAAGAGGAAAGGAAAAATGAAAGAAAAGAAAAGAAAAGGAGAAACATTTAGAAAAAAATTTAAAAATTGTCTGTATCAGCATGGGTCATATCATGTAGTATAGCTAGCGTCTACATCGATTTCTAACAAAAATTGGTCGGATTGACTAAATTAACAAATTATCAAAAGGATTAGAATTAGAATTGCTAAATTGAAAGTTTGAAAACTAAACTGGCATTCCTACGATAGGTTTATGACTCTTCCAATAATTTTCCCTAGAGCTGGACTTCAATCCGCAAATGTGGTCTTCTTGATATAATTTTCAGGATCAGCATGGTGTATTTAATATTTTTTATTAAGCATGGCGTGTTCTAAGAAATTATATGTGCTAATATATACATGCGTGAGTTTTCATAAGCCGATGATTGCATAAGAAGAGTAATAATGCCAAAATACACCACTTGATGGCCTCCATGGCGATAGAAAAGCCCGTCCATTATTGCATTCACCTGTTCTGAAAGGCAAAAGCTTTCTCTGCCCGGAAAGACCACATGAATTAGAAGGAGAAAAGAAAACTGAAGAGCAAATCTAGTAAGAGCTTGAAAAAGGCAAGCAAAGAAGCCCCATCCATAATTATTTTTGACTTAGCATATCCAGAACTGTGCAGTAAAAACTGTGGCTCATGCTATTCGGGAATGAATGCAAAAGCAAATGTGGTCCCATCTTGGCCGAGATTTCGTCACAGTTCGAAGGTTGGAATTTCAGATGCGGAACCATGTGTGGCCTGATACATCAATCGGGAGAAGATGCTCCTATAAGGATCGCTCTCTCGTTTCTCTTTCAGGTACGCCAAGCAGCTCTCCACTTCCGACTTGACTTGTAGATACAGTTCATGACATTTTTCCCGGTCATTGAGTGCCTGCTTCCACCCTTCAGGAGTACAATCGCATCGTATGGTCAACTAACTAGTAAACCACAGTTGAGTTCAATCATGAAAACCAATTATCTAGGGACAACTTATTGTGGAGGGTGCTCTTGAATTGGTAACAAAAGGCATAAAATGCAGCTTCAAGATCAATATCGACTGTACTATTTATGAATCTGTCTTACAAGGTTTGCACGTATTGAGCACTCTCCAGCCGAAACTGGAAGAAAAAGAAAAAATAAAAAGAAAGAACACGTGAAATCAAGCATTTGCACCGAAGTTGTGCCATGTATAAATGGTGGAAATTGCAGCAATAACATGATAAATGAGTGGCATGGATCGATGGAATAGAGGCTTCATCTCCATTCACGTACACGAATTCAAAGGAGATGATGGGTTCTCAGATGTGAAGCTAATCCCCAGAATCAATCTATAGTACCTACGGGAAATTGGACAGTAGGTTGCAGCAGTAGACGTACCTGCTGTTTCTATTGGTTTTCCGAAATAGTTATATAACCGGCCGGGAATTTTTGGCCGAATCCAAGGAACATGAATATCTTGATTGGCTACCTCTCCAGTTGCTTTATACCTGTCAAGATCGGGCCAAGACATTTGTTGATCACAACTAAATGAGTAAAATAGGCACTGTGGGTAAATTCGCAAGAAAAATGAACTAGAATGCGCTGTAGTATTCGTACCTTGCTTTTGCAGTGTCTTCCATCCGTTGTTTTATCCGGTTCCTCAAGAGCGGGATCTTCATTTGGTCATTATAATCGAAAAAGATCTGCCAGGCGCAAAAGTTGGAGTGAACAACCATGTCGACATTGACTGAAGAACATCTGCAGGATGTTATGCGATCCTATCATGCACTCGTGAACTAACAGAAGTGGATTCTATGTTCAAGTATCGATGTTTAGTGGATTGACAAAAGTTCTGTCTGCCTTTATCCAACTAATTGATAAAGTTCAAACTTGTACTTTTAGGAAACAAACTGCGTGTTGCCCTGGAGGATTATATGAGAGCATTTGAAAGCAAACTTCAGTTGCTATCCTGTTAAAAGCTTCGCAGTAAGTTCTGACATCTCCATCAAACTTCAAAGATTTTCAAATGTAAATTGCGCCAATTAACTGCAAAGAATCATAGCATGCAAGCAAAAAAAGAGCATCTGCCTCTACATATATCCGTCCGCTTAATTTTCGAGTCAAAAGACAAACTCGATCAGCGTAAAGCATAAGTAGGAAAAAAAAGAAAAAAAAACAAAACATTCTGCAAACAATTCCATGCATCTCTAAAATACATTGAAAAGGTGACGTGCTCACATTCCAAACTAAATTTTATGGACTTACTTCGCCCAAGTCATCTTCTCCGACAGAACCAAAAGGCACTATTTTGGCTCCAAATCTAATTGCCATCCTGACAAACTCAGACTGCTCCGGCCAAAAGAGCTTGTATTCTTCACCCTGGCAATTTCATGGACACGTACAATTTAAATTACTTGAAGTTTTGATGGAGGGGTAGATGTCATCTTTCCTAGAGCAAGCAAACATGAATAAAAAGTATGTATGTCACCACAAAAATGCACATCTTAGACAGAGAGTTATGGTAATACAACTACGGATGATACCTGAGGTGTAGTTGGAGGGAGGGATTATAGGAATTATCAACTGAGATGTGTGATTTCAGGTTATTTAACCAATTATATAATCTCTGACATCTGCAGTGTATTAAGATAGCACTAGTACCTTACGATGAAGCGCTTCACGCCCGCCTCCTGGATAGAGCAAGACATGGGATTTTGACGAAAGAAGCTTGAACAAATTAGTCCCCGAAACAGGTACCGTACCCACCATCCGAAGAATGTCACCAACCTCCAGTCTAGGCGTCTGTCCTTTTTTGTATTTATCAAAGAGCATAGGATGTGCTATCCCTCGTATAAGTATGTTCCTCTGGTTCAAGAATTGGCGAATCATAGGACTCAATTCAAGCCCCAATAACATGTGATAGCCAATGTACAGAACTGGCCCCTCTGATGGAATCCCATCCAGACCTCTAACAATCCTCCCATCCTCTAAAGTTGACAGCGTCACCGTTCCAGTTATCTCAGCAAACCATCTAAAATTATGCAAGTTGCCAGGTAACAATAGTCTAAAGGTTTAAAACAAATTCAAAGTAGCAACTCTCTTTAAGAGGACAAAGATATCTTGCTCTGGAACAGACTAGTCAACTGAAGAATATTTTGTTTTGATAGTATCGTGCTAAGATAGAGCTATGGCCATCCATGAAAAGGGAGACCATTCCTCACAAAAGGCCTAGGGAATATCGCATGAATCTCCTTTTGTGAGCTTTGTTTCATTAAACCTTTAGAATATCATAAGCATAATAGTCAGGGTGGATCATGCCATAAGGTTCTTGGCTGACCAAATGCCAGGTTCACAGAATACGATATTTGTGAACTTCCTAGGTGTCTTGAACTACTATTCTGTTTTGACCACCGGGCAAAGTTCAGATGGAAAAACGTTACCTGAATGATTCATCTATTTTTTTGTACTCAGCAGGAGTTGGTGGCAGGTAGTCTGAAACATAGTTGAGAACTTTTCCAGGACGGTAGAAACCAACGCCCTTAATTATGGTTACCAAATCAAAACCATCTTCCTGCATGCAAAGGACATATAAATAAATGACAATACCTCTCATCAGTTGAAGCTATAACCATATCAGCTGTAAAAAGCAGAGGAGTGCAATTCTATAAACAGTGAAGAGAATGCTTCTATGATGCTAAAGTATGATTCTGCAGCGATATCATTCACCCAACAGAGACATCGGCTAGAATTAGTGTAGGATGCGGTTGTGGTGGATCATGTCTTTTCACCTAGAGTTTAGGGATTGGCAAGAAAGAATATTTGTGAACAATTTTAATATATCAGGTGTATAGAGAAACAATGATCAATAAAGAGCAGAGCTAGCATCAACAGATCTAATACTCAGCAGAGTGGACTTGGCATGATTATCTCATGACACATTGCAGAATGCCTATCTGAATAACAATCAAAGGAGTAATTTTAAAATTAATGGCTCCGCGCAATTCCACCATGATAGAACCTAACATTGGGATTCGAGACAGTGCAAATTCAGAAGTCAAATAGTCTTCCGGTAAGGAGCATTCCAGACTAGCATCAAGTTTATATTTTGTTTCCCTGCGTGACATTTTCAGTTATTATGGTAAACCAAACTAGAAAGGACTTGCCAAACAAAAGCTTGTTCGGTTCTTACTTAGGGTGTTTTTTTCCTTCTCCCTTTTATTGAAATTGCAACACACATACGAGATAGTAGTTCATGCATAATAGCAGCTTCTGGAAAGAGAGAAACCTACCAAGAAGAGGAAATGACCGCAGTCATCAAACTTACGGATTTGACTTCTCTGCAGTGCGTCGTTTAGTCTAGCACCTTCTGCTTGACTTGGTAATAACCGATCCTTTCCACTAGAATTACAAATCCCAATTAAAGTAAGTTCAAGATTGACTCACAGAAATACATGACTTCGATGCAAATAAGAAGCTTGCGCATCTTCAGAATAAAGGTTGAAGAAAGGGGACAAAAGGGACGGTTGAAGAAGTTTAACAAAGGCCAAGCGCCTAATAAGCTGATAGAACACCCAACACCAAGAAAATAAGCAAGGAGATGTGACCATCATGCTCACAAAATCAAGTTGGTGCAGGCAAAGAAAATGATGGATAACAATGACCTTTCCTTGGAACAGTGGACGAATCCACTGCAGTGATAGCTTTGCCACTAGCCAGTGTTATATAGATCTTAACAAATGACTCTATGCAGTTGAATTAAGACAATAATGTAACTTCTAGTAGAAGAAAACTCATTGGAGTTCTTCCAAATGAGGATGTAGCCTTTGAATATGCTTAAGATATTGGAACAATATCCACTGCAACAGTAGTCCTGCATTGCCTGTTTTTACCATCTAATATCTGAATTAATGAAAATGAGCTATGTCTTTAACATGCGAATGGGCTAATGCACGCCTTAAACTCTGATTACCCTTTTTTGGGCATTTCCATCCCATGTGAATCTCTCTTCAATGTAGATTGTTTTATGTTGCTCATTGCAAGATGCAGATTTTAGTTGATTATAGTTACATGCTTGAAATTTTTCATATCTGTCTCACTATCATGTGAGAGAATCCATTTAGTTTGATTCACTAATAGCCCTATGAAACTAAACGAATTTGTGACTTAGTAGTTAAGAAAAGAAATCCAACGACAGTACAAGAGGATAACAAGTAGATCCTCATTTGCCTTTATTGTAAGATATCCATGTGTCAGTATCATGTTTCCTATGTGTGAGACAACAATAAGACTGGCTTGGAATATTTGCTCTGCCAAAATCTACATAGCCATCATATACTCCAGTCTCCAGCATATAATTAGATGAGATCTGACAGAAATGGATAAAATAAGGACCTTGTAAGAAGTAGAGTCTCTGCCTTGACAGCATGAATGCGTGAATTTGTATATGCTGAAGCCGATTCAAGCATCTGAAGCTTCCACAGAAGTGTTTCTTTAGGGAGAATATCAGCAAGAACCTGCAAAATTTTCCATGAATCTTTTTCCAACAAGAAAATACAGTGGACATACATTCCCCAAGTCTAGCCTGTTGTTCATGCCTGAAGAAAATATAATTAGGAAGAGTTCTACTCATTACATGAAGACAAGGAAAATAAATTGCAGGAAAGCATCTAGTCTCTTGAAAATGAGAGCCATAGTTTAGCTTACAGATAAGTAAGATGACATCGTCAACAAATCCTTTGATAGCTCTCCCACTGTCTGCTGTGGAGGAAGCCCTTTTTCTGTGCTAGCCTTGAACGTGCTCGAATAATCACCTTACAATTGCCAGAAATGAACTGGAATAAGCAGAGAAAATTACAGCAGGGCTGCAGCCAGATATATATGATAGTAATACTGAGTGTTCCCAAACTATTGCCACACTTCAGAAGCAGTTCAGTATCAGCCCCCCACCCCTACACACTTACACAGCAGCTGTCGCACCTTTTCACCATCAGCAAGCAAAAAGGTATTCCTAAAAGTGGAAAACCGCCATTCTATGGAACGTGTTTATGGG
The DNA here is from genome assembly GCF_016545825.1 of Eucalyptus grandis. Lineage (NCBI taxonomy): Eukaryota > Viridiplantae > Streptophyta > Magnoliopsida > Myrtales > Myrtaceae > Eucalyptus > Eucalyptus grandis. The sequence goes on from NC_052620.1 coordinate 28,187,060, forward strand.
GTTTGCCCGTAATTGTCGCACCACAAATTGACGGAGGTTGTAAAAGAGAGGCAGTTAGTACAGAGAGGTAAGAAAATACACAAGGGTGGTTCCCATGACATTAACAGGCAACCGTGCCTGTGCTTTCCTCAGTCATTCATATGTTTTTGAAGATGAAATCTCCTATAACACTTACTTTCAATTAGGTCCGAATGCAAACATGTCCAGAGGCTTATAATAAAAAATCAAAACAGTGCTCATCTAAGATTAGTAAGCAGTCACTATATCGCTCATGATGATGTTGTTGCAGCCAGGCACCAAGCTTTGCCCCTAGCTTCTTGGCTCAAGGATGTGGCATGTCTAAAAAATTTCTTCCAAGATTCTTCTCTCCACTTACATTCTCTACACCCCAACCTAAATTACCATATTGTCAGCCTACCTAAGCCAGTAGCATGGTATATTATAAGAAGTGAGAAAAACAAACCCAAAACATTTTCTGCATTAAATGAAAAAGTGTAGCATAATACAAACAATAAAAAGCAAAGCAAACCTGCCATCAAACTCAGGATGAAAGTATGGCTTAGCTGCAATTGTTCTGGCATTAACTCCAAGAAAGGGAATAGAGCTTGCATTTGCGACTTGTCAAAAGATGTTGCTGCAAAGAAATATGTGTGATGTTCCGTATCTAGTGAGCAAAGCTACCGAAACTGACACTGGTTCTAAAAGAAGCTAAACCTTAATCCAATATAATTCAGTGTGGATGCTGCAAAACTCATATAGAGCATTTCATTTAACACAAGAAAAGGCTGCATGTACGTAAGCTTCTTGTCTTATTTGTTTTTCCAGAGACCATGAGTTAGAAATATGATCATCTCTGAGTTGACATAATAACACGAATTCCTCATCCTGCTGTATTCATTTAACTTCACTGGAAATTTCTTCTCACCTGGGTTGGCCAAGATTAAAAGAAGATCAATGTCAGGGTTGTGCTCTGCAACAGCTAATGCAAGGCAGCCTCCAAGTGATTCTCCAACAATATATATAGGTCTATCTGGGAAGTGGTCGTTCTCCGATCTTACTGTTCTCTCAATCATTTTCACCAGTTCTGAGCCATGCAAATTGATTAGAGTTATCAACTCATATGACTGGTGTTAAGATAAAAGAACTCAAAGCATCTATTGTAAGCTGGCTTTGCTGTGTTACAACTCCATAATAACATGATATGCTTTTACTACGTAATGGAGTTAAAAGCACCTCAGATTGTTATCATTTATTCATAATTGGTGAAGCAGTTGGAAAGAGTAAGAAAGAGGAGGACCTCGAAATGATGTTCTATCCATGACTGGGATGTGCAAGCACTGAACTTCAAACATCCTTCATACATGAAAGCATTTGACCAGTTAGCTATTTCCTGCTGCAGTAAACAATGAAGTGCACCATCCATTGAATGAAACAGATTGTATGGTCATCAATAGCCTGGAAAGCCTGTAGATGATTGTAGGGTAACACAGGCTCCGTCTGAAAGAGCCTTTAAGCCTAATGAAAGGTGCAACATCACCATCTTTTTTACAGTGAACAGGGAAGCGAACGAATTTTCATCAGATTTATTAGGAATGAGAAAAGAAAACTGATTTGTGAAGCAGCTTCATCATATTTCTAACATGGACCAGAGCAAATCCATCTTAAAAGAAGGCATACTGCTTCAAATTGATGTACTTAAGGGTTTTTCAAACTGTGCTATTTGATGACTGATCTAGCTGGAAAGGATTGAGGTTGAATGTTCATAAACAAACTAGCTGCCCCATGTTGCTAGTCACTGCTATTGTTATTTGCCCTTCTTTCATTTCCTGATTCAGTTCAGGTGGGCGCACATAATCCAGTGTGCGGGAAAAAAATATAGTGGAGAGACGATTGATGCATTTCGGGAAGAAATCGAATTAGATGCTAAAAATTCAGTGCTAAAGTGGAAGATTGAATGATCAAGGAAGAGTAGGCATGCGTACTTTCCGAGCTTCTTGAGATGCGAAGTAAGCCCAGCTCCTGTGCCGTCGATTCCTGAGAAAGAAGATATCGGGATATGGAAAGGCACTAAGGCTTCGATCAATACCGCATAAGATTCGCAGAAACATGACGTATTCAGGAGAAAACAAAACGGCTTGTGATTAGATTCAAGTGACGTCTGAACGTAAAAGCGGAAAAGCTCCAACTCCAAGCTGCACATCAACAGCTTTATAACGGAAGAAAACTGATACTGTTGAATCTCAATCGTTACTCGCAGTTAAGAGAGCAATTATAAATTAAAAAGTAGGGATGGGCGATTCTAGGTTTTGTCCAATTAAAATCTAGAATCTACTCGTTAAAACATGTTCTCTAATTTTTGGAACTTGAAACCTATCCCACATATTTAGCAACTTAGAAACTATTCTATCACAAGTTTTGAAATCGATTTCATGGTTTATTCAAGTTCCATTTGTACTATCAATTAAATGATTATAGTGAATCATCACATTTAGTGATCATCATCTGTTACAATCTATTGATTACTACTCATATTTAAACACACAAATATTATGAAATATTAATAAAGTAAAAATATCAATTGTGGATATTGCTGGAAATAGAAGCTCAACTCATTATTATTGAATGCCATGAAATGTCATAGGATTAAGCGAAGACATAAAACAAACAAAAAAACACAAAAACTTATTTTAAATTCTAGATTCCAAGTTATTTATCACAACAAGTTCATATCCTAAAATTTGGAATTGACCAATATCTACGGGTTCAATTCTCACGTTCAATTCTACTTTAGGACCAAGCTCATCCTTATCGAAAATGTGCTATCATGGAATCGACTCGATCATCATATTATAAATTATAAGTTCATAACTCTAACCCATTCCCATTTTGGGTAGAACAAATCTATTAATTCTTTGATTCCAGAAATTCACAACCAAATGTGTCTATGTTCCAACCACCCCGTAAAAGCCCTTTACAGGGATAGGCTGGTTTGTTTGAACAGAATCTTTTCTGTGACTTATGATCAGCGCCATAACGTATGTCCAGGTCAACTCTCAAATTCCTGTCAGATCACTTCAACTACGAACCACAGAGGCAACAAATTCGAACAGTTACATATCATTCAACCACAAGCAAGAATGTTGATCAGAGTGGATTCACCAGGCAAATAGAGAAGTAGGGGCAACTTCTCCGACGGAGAACCGTTCTCCAGAGGAGAGAACCAGCGAGGCGGTCCACCACCCCATCTGGTCAGATCCTTAGCCTCGTCGAAGTACCTCCTCAGCCTCTCCCGTCCGCTCTCCAACTCCACGTCCTCCGCGAACGGCGTCAACCCTTTTTCTCCATCCTTCTTGTAGCGCGTCCCTTTCTCTCCGAAACTAGCTGGCCTCGACGAAGGAAAGGCAGTTCCGATGGCTGTGGAGGATACTTGCTCCTTTGAAACAGCGAATCTGCGAGTCGATGATGAGCTGAGCTTCGGATTCCGATTGGAGCTTGCCGCAGCCGAAGCTTCGTTCCGGCGATGGGGGGCTGGAGAGAAGCCGGACGGGAAGAGGCATGGTCCGGTCGTCACCAAGGATGGCGGAGACAAGAGAGAAGCCTGGCGGGAAGAGAGGGGCTCCGATAGCCGCCATGGACGGTGGAGACTGGAGACAGCAACGGCTGAAAAGTGAAGTAAATTCAACGAAGCTCGAGAGCTATAAAAAGGCGGGAGGGAGGGAGGTAGGGAGAGAGAGAGAGAGAGTACTCATGATTGGACAATGACTTCGACTGCGACGGTGCTGCGACTGTCGTGGTCACTCTTGAGGAAACAAGACGAAAGTATATTAACAAAAAAGGAGGAATCTATCAGAAACTTGAAAACGATAATATATATATATTATATGGAAAATAAGTAATAATATTACTAGTTCAGTAATATTCAACATTAGGTTAAATTCCATACTTTCCTTAGCAAATTTCAGCATCCATCATTTCTCTTTTTTTGGTAAAATCTAATGAGCTAGCTATTGTGAAGGATATCAATTACTGAGACTTAAGTAGTTACTTCACAATTACAATAAAGGGAGATGCTCTATCATTTGGATTGCTAAATATTTCCTTAAGAGTTAGTGCTACCACAACATTCACTGTCAATTTCTTTAATATGACATATGCATTTAAAATCACGCGTGAGATGCCACTAGATAAACTTGAGATATATTTCCATATATAATTTTTTTTTAAAGAAATTACACCCATCATAATTTTGAAAGTTCTTGTGACATAGAAGGTAATTTATGACTCAAAATATAATTTTTCTAATAACAATTATATCGATTGACATTATAAAACATACATTTATAAAAGATCAAGAAAAGAATGTACATATATAAAAAAGAAAATTATATACATTTTTGAGAGGCTCTTGAAACATAACATGGTCACTAAATGATGAAATGTCAAAGTCAAGTACTCTAAAGGTTTTAGCAAATAATTATTTTTTAAGAGCAATTGCTTAGCATGTCACCATTTGACATGGTCACCGGATATCCAAATGGTCACCTAATTATATGAGAAAATTTCACTAAGCCAATCAATAAGTTAAGGCGCGAGTTGAAGCTTCACATGAATAAGCCAAGAAAATTTGTATATATAATTAACGATTATCACAATAGTATTTTTGAGAAATAACAATAGAATTCATGAGAAAGAACGGTGTGGTGTTTTTTGGTGGCTCATCAGATATGATCTTTAATATACATGTGATTGTTTAATATATTGCTTAAAGATAACTTAGATTCATTTGGGCTGATTTTATATTTTTATCATGTGTTGCAAAGTGAGAATTTTTTGAAATATTATTTGATTATGCACGTGATGATCTTTCTTTATATGCCATTAGATTATGCAAAGTTTCCTATTTTGTGACTAACAAAAGGAAAGGATATACCAAAAAAGGAATGAGTTTATTGCAGGCAATTATACAAAGGAAGGTTGATCGCAAATTATGATGCAATCAAAGAAGGATCTTGAGTGAGTATATTTTTTTTAAGGGTAAGGTGGCAAAAAAATCTTTCTATATGAAATTTTCAAAGTTTGATCCGAAAAATTGAGAAGATTCCGCACCATTTTTGAGGAATCTAAAATTCTCATCTTTGCGCAAAATTTGTACAAATTTTTGAAGAAGGAGAAAGGGGATGCACAGTAAAGGCAAAAAAATCGTGATAATCTCAAAAAAGGCATCTAATTGAGGTGGGCCATAAATCAAGTGTGAGAAAATCCTAATTAAATCAATTTAATTTTTTGCCAGCTCTTCATTATGGAAGAAAAGGTAATGTATGTTAGAACTTGCTAAGTTATACATGATCTAGTTAGTATATTTCCTATTTCACTTACTTTTTATCATTATAAATCTCATATTTTCATTATCATTTTATTATGACAAAAAAGGTATGTTAAATTTATATATTGCAATCATGATCATTGATATATACTGATGTATATGATATTTGATTCTACAGGAACATGAGCTATATTGCATATATTTTATGTTCACGGTAGCATCTATACGATATTGCTTCTGAAAATTGCGTTTCATGCCAATATGTTTTGAAGATTGTGTGTGAAAATGAGCTAAATAGCATATTCTCTAAGTGATACTCTTTCCATTATTATTGTTTCTTTTGTAATGTTGACAAAAAGATTTTGATTAAAAATGCAAGAAAAGCATAACATTGTATATAGATGAAGATGTTTTGTGATCTTGCTTAGGGGAGCTATAATAAAAACATGAATTTTTTTTTCTTTTTTTGAATTTATTCTTATCTTGAACTTCCTTAATCAGATTTTCTTTATAAATCTTATTCACTCTGATTAACTCGATATTCTATAAAAAAAAAAAGTTTATAATTATCTTTACTATATCAGCAAAAATTTTGAAACGTGATGTCCATTTCTCTATTTCTACACCTGTTTTAAACATCTTTATCTACTGACTATTGCACGAAAATGTTCAATCAGGTCTTGGCTCAACCAACTGCATTATACGAGGAAACAAAAGTTAGGTATGCTATAGCTGATGCAAATGTGACACTCCGAAGTATGTTGTGTATAGACACAGTACCCACTCAAGGAAAAACACAAGGATAAGCCTACACTGGCACTATTGCTCACTAAAGCGCAACTATTGTGGTGCCTATAGTTACTTTTCCTTTGCAGAAGTGGCTTCTCATTATGGTCATGACGATTTCAATGCTGTCATTGCGGAAGACTTCATGGAGGTGAAGAGTGTACTACCATGTCATTTTCTCGAGAGTCCGCCTCTTCTAGCCCAAGTGGAGATGTAGCATTCCCCGTCTGATGTTTCGGATTCTAAATGAGATTGAAAAGTTTGACTCGAGTAAAGAAGATGATGGAAGAAGTAGGAACACCTTTCAAGTGTGCAAGATCTACGTATCCATTCTGCTTAAATCGAAACTAGCTGGCATAGTCATCACAGTCATGAGGATGATTGTCACATGATCCTTATGACTATAGTAAATGACAGCTTACACTTAGTCTAGGATCCAAGAAAGAAAACCCATCACTCTAGGTTGGGTATCTACCCCCAATCTGGCATTCCATCAAGCTCCATTGATATGTCAATAAGTCCTCATTAGTCTTTGATGAGACAAAAGTCATCTGAATTAAAAATAGAAATTGCCTTAGAAATTGAAAAGGTGGAGAGGCTCCTCGAAGAATGTAGGCAACAATATGAAAAACAAACCTAAGACGAGTACTTTGGTGAGTCACATTCCATCAAGTTCTCATCAACCCTGGAATCCACAAAATATGACCTGCTTGAAGTCTTAGAGGTTGAAAGACTCGTAAAGGAATACATAAAGCAAAAGGATGGACGTGGTTCAGTACCTCGGACAATAACACTGAAAAATCAATTCATATATACGACATGTGAAAGAGTCAAACACGGCAATATAAAGTGCTATTAAATGAAGAAAATTTGGCTTGAGTTATTGTTGTAGAAATACTATTCATAGCATTGTAGTACACTATAGGAGTACTGTAGCACACTGCAGCAGAGCAAAAAATGCGTGATAATAGTTTGTCAGGCTGAAAGTCATGTTTGTCAATATAACAGATACTATGTACAAATTATTGGCCATTGTTGGCCATAAATTGCCTGTACAAATTGTTGCTGATCTCCAGAACTATCATCAATAAGCATTGTTTGGTGTTTGTCTTATACCTATTTAAGGCACTACTTGTAATGCTAGGGGTAGAACGCACCCTCCCTAAAATGCGTGATATATATATATATATTGCATGGTTTGATATGAATTCTTAAAGTTCTCTCCTAACTTACTTTCTAACTGATATGATTATTTAAAACTACAGATATTTTGATTAATCCTAATGGTATGCTCTACACTTGGCGCAATTGAAACCATCAAAATTCTGCTATCATGAATTGTTTTATGATATGAGTTAGAAAATGAAAAGGATTTGGTGGCTAACAAACAGTTCCTATTATGAGGTCGGAAGGATTATGCATGCCGAATAACATATCTGCCACAAATTCTATTTTCATTTTCCTTAGCTATCGACATACATTTGAACAATTTAATTCTAACATATTGGATTTTGGACTATTACGATTGTCGACAACTGTCCATTGCACTTTGCGTACCTCACAAAATTAATGATTTATATTCTATCCAAAGTTTCAAACTAAATAATACTTAACTTTGTATCTTAAATATTGGAAAAAGTACACAAAAGTGCCAAAAGTTAGGAAAGTAACACGAGTACCACTTTTTTTGAAAAGTGGAACACTTAAGTGCCATCTCCGGCGAACCCTACTGAAAATAATTTTTTATTATTTTTTTCACCTATGTAACTCGCTAAAGAGTTGACTCAAAAAAGAAACGTAAAAATGAAATGTCATTTTTTGTGTGGATTCGAATTTTAATATAAAAATTGATTTGATTAAATTATAAAAATAAATAAATTAAAAATTAAATTTAAAAAAATTAAAAAAAATTAATTTAATTTATTATTATTATTATTATTATTATAAAAAAAGAGGGAGGAATAAGGCGACGAGGGCGAGCCCTGCTGCCGCTGCCAAGAAGGGCCAAAGGTGGTGGGAGGGTTGCTCGGGGTCACTAGGCCCTGACCAGGGGCCGGTGACCTTGGCCGACTGGCGATAAGGGCTCGCAAGCCCTCACTCAGATCTAGGGTGAAGATCGTGGCCCTCCCCTAGATCCGATGAGGGTCGGTGGCCCTCGCCTACCTCACCCCAAATCTGGGCGAGGGCTCACAAGCCCTTGCCGCCAGTCGACCAGAGTCGCCGGCCCCTAGCTAGGGCTCGGCAACCCAAGCCGACGCTGCCCCCCACCATCGTTGACCCTTCTTGGCGGCGGCGGTGATGGCTCAGCCCTAAGCCACGTGCCTTCTCTCTCCCCTTTTTTTATTTTTCTTTAAAAATGTTTTAAATAAATTTAATCTTAAATTTAATTTAATTAATTTTTATATTAATTATTTACCACGTCAAGAGACAAAATGACATTGCTTTTGCATTTGTTTAGCCAAGTCAACGTGCAAAATGACGTTGTTTTGCATTTACTTTGTCAGAAAATCGTCATGTCAGCATTTTAAATTGATTTTCTCGCCGTTGGCACTTGAGTGATTCATTTTGCTTCGATTTTGGCACTTTTAAGTGTCACTTTCCTAACTTTTGGTACTTAAGTTTCCTTCCGTGCCAAATTTTGACACTTCATATGTCCAGCACTCCTTAAATATTAGTATGAAGATTCCAGATGTCATAGAATTAGACAGAAAAAAGAAAACTAAAGAACGAATCTGTAAGAGCTTGAAAAGCCAAGCAGGGAAGCGCCATCCATAATTATTTTTCGGACCCAGCGAGTCCATAACTGTACAGTAGAATCTATGGCTTATGCTTATTCTGAATTGAATGCAAAAGCAATGTCATCCATCTTGGACGAGATTCCGTCACAATTCAAAGGTTGGAATTAGGGGTGTCAATAGTTCGGTTCAGTTTGGTTTTTCAAAGAAAAATCTTCCGAACCGAACCGAAATTTTGGTTCGGTTCGATTCGGTTTTTCGGTTTTTAGCTTTTGACTGAGCGTTGATGATGGGTGTTAGTTTTTCAACAAAACCGACGACCAAATTTTCTCTGGCAATTCCCTCAAAACAGAGGTGCATAGAGGCCGAGCGATAGAGCGAGATTCAGAGAGCAGCTTAAGAAGGGAGAGCTAGGCTGCGCATGACAACGCTTCTGTTCCGAGGAAGAGTTTTTTTTTTTTTTTTCAGAAATAGTTCTTTTCTATTTCTGTTCCGGGGAACAATTTCTTAGTAAAAGAACTTGTTTGATAACTACACAAAATTTCTACTCTTGGAATAGAAAAAGAATAGAAATGTGTTTGATAACGCAACAATTTCTTTTTGTATTTATTCATTTTTTATTCTTGCTCATGGATTGCCGCCGCCGGCCGTCGGCCGCTGCTGCCGCTGCACGACTACGGCCGCCGACCGTCATCGCTGACTACCGCCCCCTCCCGCGACTACCCGATCGTCGCTGGTTGTATAACGACAGTGGCGAGCGGCGGCAACGACGTTTAGCGGCGCCAGCAGTGGTGGCCGGCGGTGGGCGGTGGCTCGGGTGGTTGACGGTGGCCACGGCAAGAAAGAGAAATAAAAGAAAAATAAAAAGGAAAATTAGCTTGCTTCTTTTTTTTTGCTTCTCGTTTCTACCCCAAATCTATTCTTGGGCTAACCTTCTATTCCCGAGAATAGAAAAATAATTTGGTGTTACCAAACAGGTTTCTGTTCTTTTTTGTTTCGGGGAACAAAAGAATAGAAACCATGAGAAACGGAAACGTTCTCATGCGCTACCCTAGTTTGCTCGCAGAGTAACCAATGAAGTCATGGTCTGACGAACGCCCCCGCCGTAGAGCTCAGTCAAAATCCTCCAAAGAAAAAGGGGGAGAAATTCCCAGGACATAAGAAGACCCAGATGCAAACGAATGAAGAGGGACTGAGCGTTGTTGATGGGTCCCCACTTTTTCAGCTGAAGCGACTAGATTTCCTCTCGCCGTGTGCTCAAATCAGAGGCGTGCAGAGAGCGAGCAAGAGAGCGACAGAGAGAGATCGCACGATCTCTTCAAAAACCCCGAAACCAAAAGAGAAACGCTACAGAATCCCCATTGGCAATCGCGAACCGCTTTGCATCATCAAAAACCCCCAAAAAGATCAACGACCAAGAGAAAAAAACCCTCATCGGACCCTTCTCGATCGCCACCGGAATCTCCTCAAATGGATCCGCCGCCCGCGCCGTCCTCCCTGTCCCCGTCCCCATCCCCGTAGCCGCCACCCGCCGCCACATCATCATAGATGGAGGAGACAGCGTTCAGCAGGTCAGGGGGCGGGGGTTGCGGGAGATGAGGCCGAGGGCGCACATCAGCGACTTCATCTTCCCCACGTGATCATCGAGTGGCGAACCATCACTGTCTCGCTCGCGCTGCCGCTGCTACGGCGACTGTTGTTGTTGCTGCTAGGGCGGGGGCTGGGGGCTCTCGAGCTGGGTCACCATGGAGGGAGGCACTCGAAATCAAGCGAAAAGAGATGGGAGTCGGGGAGAGAAAAACCGAATTTTCATGGGTTGATTTTATCGGTTTGCAATTCGGTTCGGTTCGGTTAACCGATAAAAACGGAACTATGATATCCCGATTTTCCAATTTTATTTTCAATAAATTGAGACAAGCATTTCGTTGGCACGCATATAGTTCTTTTCCTTGAGTCGGCCACTCATGTGAAAACTAGTCTATTGGGTGAAATCATTAAGAGTTTCTAATGCATCAGACTCGAAAATTTGACCATGAAGCGATCTTTCGACCGAGCTAATCTGCAAGGGTCATTACGGCACAATTAAAAATCGATTAGAGATCAGAGATAGGTCGACTCGACAGAGGCATGTGATCAGGTGTGGGTGATTCCACCAGATCGCACAATTCTTGTCGATTGGCACTGGACCGACTTTTCTATCGATGGGTATCCTATGTCCGTATTTGAAATCTTGAGATTACCCCGACAACCGAAAGTCGCCAATGTTTCAAAGATGTACATTGTGGATTGAGATGATCAACCATAGGTCAAATGCATGAAACTTTCTAAATGCTATCCGGTAGGTTGGGCCGCGCTAGTATCGTGCCAAAGTGAAATTAACCGTGGAATTAAGATCGAATTCAGAAATTGAAAGTCTAGTGTGTCACAAATCATTTTAGGAATATTAACTCATATTTATAAGATTTTTCATGTAATCAGAATTTTTCAGCAATTAAATAAGAGAATGGCTAATTTGGCTCGAGAAATTAGTAGGCCCGCCCTTGGTTGTGTTTTTGGGACTTAAGTTGGTTCTATGGACAAGTGAAGATGTGAATTGAAGTGTGGTGACATCGGATTATTTTTATGGTCTTCAATTCGATTCAATTGGAAGAGAATCAAGTGGAATTGAAGAATTTGTTGTACAAGATTTTATGCCCCGACGGAAAAATAAATTGCACCTATTGAATATTGTTGTGGGAGGATTGAGTTAGTGGAGTTTGACATCACCAAGGTGTGGGGCAAGAGTGGCTAGGATGTTGACAAGTGGAGGGTGAGGATTTACTCTTGGAAAGGTGGCCTGTCACCATCATCTTCTTCCTTGAATCAAGGGAGCTTGTTGGATTTTGAAAAAGAGGAGAGAGAGAGGGGTGAACGGAAACCAGGAGCTCGCCCAGCACGCACGCACGCCCCCTCCGCTCGCTCGACGCCGCCGCACGTCTTCGGAGCCATCGCCGTTGCCGCCCGTTCGCACGCGAAGCCTCGCGTGTGCGTTCGCCGTTCCACCGTCGTGCCATCTTCCCTTCGTCCGCGCATCCCAGCCATCATCCTTCGTCGTCCCGAGCTGTCCGCCATCGCCAAGACCGCCGGAGCCGGAGCCACCGCTAGCAACCGTTCGAGCATCCGCCGTCCTCCTTCACCGATTTCGCGCCCGAACCGCCGCCGGACGGCCCTCCTCCGAGCTTGGACAGCAGCTGGTTTTAGTGGGTATGGCAGCCCGTGTTTGGCCCGTTTTGGCCGCCTTCCCGAGCCCGGATGCTTGGCCCGTCTTGAGGAAAGTTGATCCTCGCGTCGCCCTCATTGTTTTGGTTTGCTCGGTTCGCTAATCCGGTGAGTAGCTCACTAAACCTTGATTAAAGTGTTAATAATGCTTTATGGGTGCTTAGTTTATGTTAAGTGTTATTAGGTGGTTAGTTTAATTTATTTAAGTGTAGATTATATTAAGGTGTTTGATTTACTTAAATTGTGTTTAATTTAAGGTTAAGTGAGTGATTATATTAATATAAGCTTTGATGTGACATAAATGAATTTACTTTTGATTTATTTAAATATTCCGAAATTATTAAATAATTTAATAATATATTATTATTCGAAATTATTAAAATATTATTATTTATTTATTTTCGGAATAAATTTAATTATTTATTAAATTCCGAAAATTTTGTCGGGACCCTAAATTCTCAAAATTTTGTGTCGGTCATTCTTTGTGTAGTCAGATTTTGAAATTGATGATTGGATATTATAAATTGAGTGTGGATTGCGAAAAATATGGATATTATTATTTAATTAATTTTCGGTATAAATTTAATTATTTATTAAATCCTGAAAATTTCGTCGGGTCCTTATTGTCTCAGAATTTCGTGCTGATCGCCGCTGTGCATTTAGAATTTGAGTTTGGTGAATGGATGTGGCAAATTGAGTGTTGATTGTGATAAATAGAGATTTTATTCATAAAAACCTAAGTATCAGGTTTGGCATTGAAATTAGATTTTTAATGGTTAATATCGTAATTGGATTATGTGAGTGAAATGTAAAGTATCCAAGGATCAGTATCGAGTTGTCGTGTGTTGGTTGAAAAGCTCGGGTCGCAATAGTGGCTAGGCCAACTGGACCCTTATTCTGCTAGAAATGTCGTCAAGAGAGTGACGTGGCTCGGGTCGCAGTAGAGGCTAGGCCAATTGGACCCATGCTCCTTCGGGAATGCCTTCGACGTAGGGAGGCGATGCCTGGCATTAATGTCAATAGATAGTCGAATTGCAAGTTGGCTATGCCCATGTGTGGCAGTGATTAATGATTGGAACACTTGTTCTGATTGTTCACCATGTGAAATTGGCCGTGTTTCAATGATTTAAGTTTTTATTACTACCTAAGATTGTATGATACAAATTGTGTTAATCTGTAGGAATGAATTAAGACGAGGTAAGTCTTCTGTGTGAATGTGGCTAGGCCACCCTTGGTGTGACATCCTGATTTTTCAAATCTGATTTCAATTGAATAAATCGGGCCTTTCGTCGACGCGTCTATAGTGCTATTCTCTGAGCCGATTACTCAAGAGATAACTAGACTATTTGGAAAAATTATTAAGAGATTTTAACGCAAAAGGCTTGAGAATTCGACCAAGAATCGACTGTTCAACCGTGTTAATTTGCAATGGTCATTACGGCACACTTAAAAATCAATCAGAGATCAGAGATATGTTGATTCGATTAAGATGAGTGATCAAAATGTGAGTGATTCCACATGATTGCAAAATTCTCATCGATCAACACTAAATTGATTTTCTATCGTTTTGGGTACCCTGTGTCCGTATTTGAAACCTTGAAATTTTCACGACAATCGAGAGTGGTCAATGTGTCGAAGATGTACATTGTGACTCGAGATAAATCGATCACGGGTGAATTGCACTAAAAAATCCTAAAAGTTACCTGATAGATTAAGTTACGCTAAAAGTGCGTCGGATTGAAAATAACCGTGAATTTTAGCCTGATTTCAAAAATTGAAAGTTCTGTGGTGTCATGAGCTATTTGAGGAACGTCGACTCATTCTTCGAAGAATTTTCAGAGATTCCGCGATTTTTGCGGAAAATCGAATCGGACGTTGCGGAAAATTAACGAAAATTCGGATAGACTCATTTGAAGGATATTTGGGCTTTCAAGCCGAGCTAATTGTCGAGGGGCACTTGTAGAAATTCTATGGGCTTTTTCTCCGAGGAAATTGGACATCAAATATGGGGAATTTGTCGAAGATATCGAAGTCCAAAAATTAAAAATGCGCAACCTAGAATAAATGGTGCATTATTTGCATCAAAATGGATTTATTTTGGACTTATATTTGTTGGAAAGTATTATTGGATAAAGGGGATAAGTATGAGGAGACAAGGGGACCAAGCATTTAAGACATTGGCTAAGATTTTAGACTTTTGGTCTCTCTCTCTTCAAGCCTTCTCAGACAAACTTCACCGCCTCTGTCTTTCTCCCCGTTCGTGCGACGCTTATGCTCCTACCTCAATTTCATTTTCATGTTTTCCCTGCATCTTCATCTTCATTCATTCTCCGTGAACGAAGTCCCACCCAAAATCACTCAGCCTCATCAACGTCCCTGCTCTAGTTCTTGGTGCCTCCCTTAGTCAACCGAGCAATTCCTTCTTCGTCCGAGTTCTTCGACGCCAGCTCTCGGTCAACTCGGCGATTACCTCAGCAAGTGTTGACTGCCAAGCCCACCGAATCTGCTTGCTTTCATCTCCTGTGAAGACCTTCGGTTTTGTTGATTGAAGCAGCGTCCTTCGAAGAAGCCAGCTGCCTTCTTCTTCTTTCGGTTTTGATGAGCTGTCCAGCAGTCCGAAGTTCCCTGCCCCTTTCGTTGCCACCAAAGATCAGCGAAGCTCCTCAAGCTCACTTCATCTCACCGAACCGAAGCGGCCACGTCTCCAGCAAATTTCGTGAGCCCATCTTCGTGTAAGCCGCAGCCCATCTTCACAGCGTCTTCGTCTTGTCCTCGTGAAGCCAGCGACAAAACCCTGCCGCTCCATGGTCGTTTGTCTTCTACCACTGTTTCAGCATCTCCATCTCGCCAACTGAAGCTGCCAGCGAAGCCCGCACGTGGATCAGCAGCAACGCATGAAGCCCAGCTTCATTTCTTTAGCCCGTATCAGCCCATCGTGTCTTCAAGTCCAAGCCCACGTGAATTCTGCCGCAAGCCAACAAATTCAGCCCATTTGAAGCTTAGTCCAGCAAGGCCCAGCAACTCCTTTAAGCCCAAGTCCAGCAGCCCATCTTGAAGTCAGCTCAGTCCAGTGAAGCCCGGCCCGTTTCAGCAACAAATCTTAGTTGGGCTGAGATTTGTTGGGCCAAGTTTAGGCCCGGCCCAAGTTTGTCGACACCGCCGAAAATTTCGATTTCAACCGCCGTCGCGTCGTTGTCGCGGTGAACCAGTTTCCGCAATTAACCGGTGAGTTTATACTCTAAACTCTGCTTAGTAGGCTAATAACGTTTAAGGGGTGTTTTTAGATTTATTTTATTTGGAATTAGGTGGTTAATTAGATTAAATTAGAAATTGAATTATTTAATTGAGCATGTTAGATAGTTAGCATGGTTTAGCTATGGCCTAAATAAATTGTACTATTTATCTAGAAGGGTTCGGGAATTTCTCCGAGTCCATATGGTCATTAATTTAATGATTTTGGCCTAGGTTATTATTTGTAGAATTTAAATTGATTTATTTAATTAATTTCAGTAATTATTTAATTATTAATTATTTTCCGGAAATTGTGCCGGGATAGCCGGTGACCGAATTTCGTCTGATTGCAATGGTGTGGTTAATTTTTGCAATTGAGTGTTAAATTATGCAAATTGAGTGCTGATTTGATTTTTGGTATTTAATTCCAAAAAATTGTGAATTTCCAATATTTATTTAGAAAATCTCAGGTGTCAAGTTTTGACACCGAAAATGGTTTTTAGTACTATATGAAATAGTGTGATTTCAAAAATGATGAATATCAATTTTTCTGGATCAAGTTGACCATGTACCCACACACGAGTAATTTCATGTGAATTTCTAATACGAAGAAAAATGCTAGGCTCACCATTTTAATTGAAGCATTTGAGTTCAATGCACGGTGCCCTGGGCCATAATTGAGTGATCGTGTGATGGTTGAGAGAAATCGTCCCGGGCTGTTGAGTTGGACGTTATCACTATTTGGGATACCCCTGGACAACGGGAAGCCGGTTGCAATTGATTCTTGACTCTATGCTCCTTCAAGAAAGCCGTCTGATAAAGAGACGTGTTGTGCTCAATGGGGTGAGACGAAGCCTGGCAATGCCAGAAGACCACCGAACTGAGAGTATGCCGTGCTATATGCCGAGATCAAAACTAGGAATGCATGATTAATTGAGTGTGAGGTTTCAGTTATTGGAGCTTATTTGTTGCTCATGCTCTCGTGTTGTCTGTGAGATAAATTGTACTGACCTGCAGGGTGGATCTGAGACGAGGTAAGTCTCCTTGATTGTGTGATTGTGTGATTATGATATTTCTTGGCATATTTCCCTCCTAATTAGGGTTTAGAGCTTAGACTCGCTGAGATAATATCTCACCCTGTTGTGGGACAACATTTTCAGGGTCGTCGAGTGGAGGACCTGGAGCTGAGAGGAGGTGATCGGAAGCGTAGGTTAGTTAGGACCGCTTCTTTTTGGAAGGCTAGTCTTTTGTAGTCTTTTGGCCATAGATCTTTATACATGACTCAGTGTATATATAAAAGCATGTTTGTTTGTGAATCTATTGTCCTGCTTTTCTATCCCGAGATGATTATTGTCAGGGGATTTCTTTTCGCTTCCGCATGTGCAATAAAATGGAAAGGGTCGGCGACTCGTCCTAGGAAGTCGCAAATTATTATCGACCAGATAGGGATGGGCACACGCTCGGGGTTCGGGGCGTGACACTTGGGCGTATTTTCTTTCTAATAGGGTTTTAGGGGGTTGAACTTGCTGAGACATTGTCTCATCCCAGTTTGGGGATTACAATTTCAGGTCCTTAAATGGTGGTTGTGGAGGACCCGAAGCCCTAAGTCTGGAAAGGTGGAGACTAAAGTATCGGTGAACGTGTCCTGCTAGTTGGTTTTAGGATAGTTTCCCTTTTGTCGAGCTGGTCTATTTTGTAGACAGTCCAAAGTTGTATTTAAACCTATGTGTTTGTAAATGAGTATTTGGTATTGTGATTGATTGCCTACTTTTCTATCCCAAGTTAAATGTTGTCAGGGGATTTATTTTGCTTCCATGCGTAATAAAATGAATGGATCGGTGACGTATCCTGGGATGTCGCATATTTGATTGACCGCAGTGGGATGTGCGTGCACTCGGGGTTCGGGGCGTGACACGAACCAATAAAAAAAAATCGGTTTTTTATGAGAACCGAACCGAACCAAAAAAATCGAATTTTCGATTTTTTCAGTTCGGTTTGATTTTCAGTTCGGTTCCTGACACCCCTAATGGACCATGCAGTTTTTGGATGTACCTATGTTTCCCCTTTTGTGAACATTGGAATTCAAGAATATATATATATAAAACAAATAATTTGTCTGTTTCTTCAAAGTAATATAAACGATGCATATTAAATCTTTTTCCTTGTTTTCTCTTGGACCTCTTTCGGGCTCTTGCTCGTCTTCTAACTATTTTCTAATTTAGTGAACATTATTCAATGATACAAGTTTTATGTAGAGCTTACTAAAAGACCCACGCTTTTTGATTTTCCACTTAATCGGGCTTATTAGGTTTTGCCTTCGGTATCCTTTGAAAGTTAATGCTAGTACTTTGCTTAATCTCAAATCACTTTAGAAAAATAATGAACTGAAACCATACACCATAAACATCTCTAATATACAATTTCAGTATAGCTATTTAAATAGATCTAATAATAACTAAGGCTTGATGATGCAATGGACTAATAGTATATATTTTCGAGTCTTTTGTCGGGTATTTGTATTATTAATTTACACAGATTATTTTATCCAATATATCTGGGTGGGACCATCGTGTGTTTCGACGTCAATAGCGATTGCCGATGACTTTTTATGGTTCCCTTCCTCAGTCCGATTGACGGATGATGATGAAGCACCGAATCAGCGTAATTGGGAAGGCAGTGCTTCAGCCCGGCGTAGCTCCTCCATGCGCGCGGAATGTTGCCGTGTCTCTCCGTCAAACGCTCTCCATCTTCGCTGCCCAATTCGCGTCCGGAGCAGGACCTCCATTCCCATCCGCCGCCGTCACCGGGTAAGTCTCGAATGCTTTCTTTTTGGAAGGGTGAGTTCGCTTTGCCGTCGATGTGTTTGCGAAATTGCCTCACCGGACTTGGTGCCGCAGGGACTTCGCCAGGCGGGGCGTCAAGATCGAGCCAGCCGGTCTCGCCCACTTTCGATCTACGCCGGGAGTACACGCTCTCTCTTCAGACCAGTTCTTATAACGAGATTCGATCCGCGATTTACGTTGAAGAATGCAGTCAGGAAGAGCAGGAAGTGGATCTTCAAGAGCAAGACGGCAGCGGGTCGACCCAGGAGTGGGTGCTGCATCGCGTTCTGCAACCGAACAGGGAATCCGTGGGGGAGGCACTCAGGCACGCCAAGGACAATAAGCTTACCCGATTAGTCTCTTCATACTTCGACCACAGCGAGAACACGTCCAAATTCTGCCTTTTGCTTTGCCAAAGTGTGCGCCGCGCCCGCGACATGTACTCTCCTCTTGTTGAGCTGCTCGAAGTGCTTCCTCTTGATGCGGATTCGTGTACTCAATCACAGTGCAACACAGTTCATGAAGTCTTTGTCCAATTTGACTGCCTCGACAACCCCTTCGATTCAGTCCGCTCCGATGACTTCAGTGAAATGCGTAGCTGCTTTTCAGAGCTCAAGCAACAGCTGCACCATAGACTACTGAAGTCCAAATCAAGAGTTAAATTTGTTCGCCGTGCCATTGCAGGGTCTGCGCTTTGTCTCATCGGTACTGTAGTTGCTGCTGTTGCGTCTGCCATTGGTGTCACGGCCCATGCACTCATTGCATTTGTTAGTGCTCCATGCTTGATGGTGTATCTTCCACGTGACAAATTCTCAAAGAAAGAGCTTGCCAATGCTGCTCAACTTGATGCTGCTGCCAGGGGTTGTGTTCTCAGCCATGACTTGGACACTATTGATCGCCTTGTCAATCGTTTGCATTCTGCTGTGGAGTATGACAGAGAATCGATCCGGTTTGGATTGGGGAGAGGCAAGGATAAAAATCTCGTACTAGGCGTGGTGAAAGATCTCCGCAAGGACCATGCTAAGTTCCTTGATGGACTAAAGGAACTTGAGGATCGCATATGCCTATTATTCAACATGGTCAACCGGGCCAGAAAACTTCTCCTTGAAGAGATTACCTCCCATAGTTCTATTGTTTCTTGAGCATTTACTTACATGATATGAGCAAGTACTAATTGGATTGTAGAGCGAGTACTAATTGGATTGTACATTCGTACTGACCATTTACTTACATGATATGAGCAAGTACTAGTTGAATTGTACATTCGTAGTGATTTAATTGGGCAAAGTCTGTGCATGCTAGCAGCTGAGAGTTGTGAACAATACAAAAGTAATAGCGGGATGTCACAGTATTGTTTATGTATTTGCACCTCTATATGCGCCAAATTTTTATTACTTGGTGACTGGAGGCGTTTCTTAGTCGTTGCTGGAGGGAGGGATACTCAGCTTTATCTTGAGTTGTATGTAGTGCTAATAACTTAGATGTTGATTATAGCTTTGCAGGACTGCTATCGGCCATTGTTGTTGTAATAGAATCATGTCTTAATAGCATCTTATCTGTTTTTATAATTCTTTTTAGTAGCAATGCATTAGAATCTTACCTGTACTTACAAATCAATTAATGCATGGTTCTTATTTTTTTTTTACCATTGTCGTGACCTTGTAGAACTCTCTCTCTCTCTCTCTCTCTCAAAATCTTAGGAGATACCATACCCGTGAAGTGCAGTCATTCAGCTGACTGTCCCTCAGAAATTACATAAACGTGGGTAGTGGCTATGGTCTTGGATTCCTTGTAAAGAACAAGTCTTTGTTTTCCTTCATTCTTTTAGAGTGATCGCTGGTTCTTTATTCTTATAATGGGATCATGCCATGTTTGAACTGCTTGACGTGTTCATTTGGAAGGTCCACTCTGGACAACTCTCTCGGCAAAATGTTCTCCACATGTGTGCGTGGGTATGCAAAATGGCGTGCACTGCTGGACTTACAGTCCTGAAAAGCATCTGCATCTTATGCTGTTGCTACAAGATTGTAGCTGTTTTTGTTTCATCTGATGGCATTTTGTTCATTTAAAATCCCCCATGTTTTCATGAATGATGCTGTTATTGCTCTTGCGAGCTCTCAACATAACGTAGCACATAGTCGCTTCTTCTCTTCTAAAAAATTGCAGTGTTTATGCTAATGTAGTGTCCATATGGTTGAGCAGTCAAGCCAACACAACAATGACCAGGTTATATGCACACTGCTTTCTATCTGGACCCCGTTTTTTTTTTTTTTTTTGTTCAATCCTACTCTATGTCTGTTGTGGCTTGTCCAACCTTACTCTGAAGTTCAGCTTCAGAGTTTTCATGACTAACTAATGCATCATACAGGATGCCAGAAAGCTTTTTCGGCAAGCATCCCACATGGTCTCTCGCTTATTTTCCTCGAGATATCAATTCAGCAGTTGTTCTTCTTGCTTGATTGGGTTTAAAAGGAGAATGTTATGTCACCCCTTAAGAGTTTGTGAACATTGGAATTCAAGAATATGTTCTCATGTATACAACAAATAAATGGTCTTTTTCTCCAAAGTAATATGTAAATGATGCGTATTAGATCTATTTCCTTGATTTTTTTTTTTTTTTTTTTTTGGACCTCTTTCGGGCTTGTGCTCGTATTATAACTATTTCCTGATGCAGTGAACATTATTCGATGATAAAAGTTTTCGGTTGAGCTTACTAAAAGGACCACGTTTCATGATTTACCGCTTAATCGGGCTTATTAGGTTTTGCCTTTATTATACTATGAAAGTTAATGTCAGTACTTTGCTTAATCTTATATCACTTTAGAAAAATAATGAACTGAAAATATACGCCATAAACACCTCTAATATAAAGTTTTTATATAGCTATTTAAATATATCTAATAATGCAATGGTTTAATGGTATATGTTATTGACGCTCTTGTTGGGTATTTTTGTTATTAATTTACGTGGGTTGTTTTATCCAAAAAATGTTGGATAAAGAAACCTGGAAAGGAATTAGTCTGTCATCCTTGGATTTTACTAACAATGTCTAATGAAATCGTTGAATGAACTTTCTATTGTGTAATTTCACTAATTGTGAAAGACTACAAATTAGGAAACGATTGCGAGGCAAATGCTAGAACCCAAGCATATGGATATTTCATTAATTGTAGTGATACAGTAGTGATAATAATTTGATATACATCGGAATCAAACTTGGGAATTTTGTTTGATTTTTCTTTTCCTTTTTAAACTTTAGCTGGAGTCGTTGAATACTAAAAAAGATTTCACTTTTTTGTTATATTGTAAATGTTTAGTCGATATCAAAAGGGCATTTCTTGCTCTTTTATTTTGTGAACTTCGAAGGCGCTTTCATTCCCCTCCAATGAATAGTGAAGAATTCATGATAGATGTTGTGACATCCTTGATAAACTTATTTGATTAACTTATTCAAGGTACTATCCAATTTGGTCCATCCTATAGTGGGTTTCATGGCTTTGTCTTTTGACGTGTAGATAGATACTTTCCCAGAAGGTCACCTATTTTGATTGTGCTCTAAACTAAGCTCATTGCAAAACATGTCATTACATTAAAAAGCGCTTCTATAAGTTAATTCTAATTTTACGTATATATCCTAGAATCGATTTCCTTTATTCAGTGCATAATTCGATTCCTTCTTGCCTCATTTCTCATCTTAGAAGTATGTTAAGAGCCGCTCCTTGTTTAAGTCCTCTGGCCTTAGCGACCACTTCCTACCTTCATCGGATTGTTACAGGTTCACTATCTTCCATCTAATATGTCCCCGAACCACACACCTATTGGAGGGGGTTTGCTTTGACCCATATCGCACTAAGCCTCATGCTTTTGTCTTTAAAGGTGCTTTTGTGAGTTAATTTTGATTTTCACACACACACACACACACACATATCCTAAAATTGTTCTTCTCCTATTCAGTGCCTAGGTCGCTTCATTCCTATCCCTTCAATATCCTAGAAGCCTATCAAGAGCCACTTCTTATCTAAATCCTTTGGCCCAAACTAGTAGTAATACTACTTGTCCTCGTCATACTGGGCCGTTGCAAGTGCATCAAGGCTTGTTTGGTAACATGTCAGATAGTGCATGATTCTATTATTTTGTTCACTAAAACCAAAAAAGAATAAAAATCCCTTTGGTAAATTTTTTTATCAGAATAAATGTGGAATGGTAGAAAAAAAGTTGATTCTTTATTTTTAGGAACAATTCTAGCATCAAGGCAAATGCTTTTCTTTTTCTCCTCTTTTCTATTCTCTTTTCCTTTTCTTTTTTTCTTCCTCATTGTCAAGTGCCAACCATGACTCTCGCCTAATTAGCACAAGGTCGGTATTGCCTTGGCCTAGTGAGGCTCAGCCTTGTGATGGTTGGTCAAGGCTCACTTCACTAGATCTAGGTGAGAACCTCACCCAGCCATTGGCAAGGCTCTAGCGAGCTCTTCGAGCCTCACCTTGGCATGGTGAGGCTCCGTGAGGTCACAGGACCTTGTCCAGTGGATTGTCGGCCATTGCTGTCGCCGGTGAGCGGTTAAAGAGGAAGAGGAGGGAAGGAAAAACAAAAACAAAAAAAGAGAAAAATATAATAAAAGTATTAAAAATTAAAAAAATTTAAGTCACAAAATAATTTAAGGGTCATACCAAAGTTTTATTGCAGTAATAAAAATTTTAAGCGAGTTACAAACGCCTTCAAATGTTCAAAAACTCGTCCAAGGAATAGTATTAAAAAATTATTTCTGAGCATAAATTATTTTCAAGAATAGAATGGTTATCAAATGTACTCTTATGGCATGTTTGGTAACGATTCTGTTCCTGGGAGTAGATTTTGATTGGAAATGTTTTTTTTTTTTTATTCTGTTCCCGAGAACAAATTCTAAGCATTTCAAGCTATTTGGTAACTGTCCAAATTTTTTTTTTTTTGAATAGAATTGTTTTTGATACCGTGCTCATTGATTATTTCCCAAATCAATTTCTTTTAGTTTTTAAATAATTTTTATACTTTTTTTCATGTTTTTTCATTTTCTCCTTTTTTTCTCTTTTTCATTTTCCTTTTTTCCTTTTTCTCCTATTCTTTTTCTTCTTTAGGCTGGTGGCCGAACTAGCGACCTCATCGAAGCATTGACGGTCCTCGCCGGGCTGGGCTAGGCTTGCAGCGAGGCTCACCTAGCCTCGCCAAGGCTTGGCCTCGCGGTGGCCAAGCAATCCCAGCCCCCCTCGTCGGTGGCTAGGCGAGCCCAACCGGGGCTGGGCATTGCGAGGCTTGCCTCGCCGGTGGTTGGCTTGCCTCCAGCGAGCTCGCCGACAACTGGCAGCGGTAGACAACGGCAAATGGGGCGGTCGATGAAGAAGAAGAAAAGAGAAGAAGAAGAATAATAATAAGAAGAAGAAGAGAAAATGGAAGAAAAAGAGATGTTTTGATTCTTAGATTTGTTCCCGAAATAATAATCAACTTTTTTTTTTTTGATTTTTTTCCAAATCTACTTATGAGAAAAAATAAATAGAAATTTGTTCCCGGGAACAAAAATTTTACCAAACGCGATTTTGTTCTCAAACTACTCTCGGAAACAAAGAATCATAATTTGGCCCCATTTGGATGGTTACCAAACAGGGCCTTAGCGTCCACCTAATTCGCCCCCATACTGCGCCCATTAGAGAGGTCTCATGCTAATTTCATATTGTGACATCCTTAAATTAACTCACTTAAGGTATTGTTGGCTTTGGCCTGTTTCATACCAGGCATGATGGTTTTGTATTTTGGGAGTTTCAAAGTAAAGCTTACTTATATGCTAAGAGACACCTTTATGAGTTAATTCTGATTTTCACATATATTTTCTATAATTGCTCTCCTTTGTTTGGTGCAAAGTTTGGTTCATTTTTGTCATTCTCACGATCCTATAAGTCTATTAGGAGTTGCTCATTGTCTAGGTCCTTTGACTTTAGCAACCACTCTCATTCTCATTGGACCGAGTCGTTACATATATATATATATATATATATATATATATATATATGTATATATATCGAGGCTCATAGAGTGTTACTCAAAATATACCATAGTAAACTATAAATTTAATGTCAAATAATTTAGTATTCTTTAAAATTATTTTTGATAGATAATTGTGGCATAATAACTATGTAAGTGGTACAATTAAAAATTTTAGAACGAAATTGACATGGTGTAATAAGTTTATGACTAAATTAACTAAATTAAAAGGTTTAAAACTGAATGAACATAAATATAATAAATTTAACACTTTTTTTTGACAATATTTTCCTAATTCAGGACATCGTCGACACCAACGCTGCTTCTCCACTCTCTCTCTCTCTCCCCTCTCGCTCCGGCGGTGCATACCGACTGCGGAGTCGTAGCGCGGCGTCTCGTCTCTTCCAGGTGCAAAGCATCCTTCCCTTCTTCTCTCAATCAAGCTCAACGGTACTCTCTCTCTCTCTCCCGCACGCACGCACGCTTCCTTCCTTCCGCGAGCGGTCGCGTCTTGCACGGGACATGTTTGCGAGAATGCCGACACGAGCTCTGACCCCGCACCGCTTCCTTCACCGATAGCTACGACGCTTGAAACCGCGGAGGGCGGTCCTCGTTGCCCGCTCTCGCCGCTCTGGGCGGATTCATTTACTAAATCACAGTGCAACACGGTTTATGAAGTCTGTGTCCAGTTTAACTGCCGCGACAACCCCTTCGATTCAGCCTGCTCCAATGTCTTAAGCGAAATGCGTAGCTGCTTTTCAGAGCTCAAACAGCAGCTGCACCATAGACTACAGAAGTTCAAATCAAGAGTTAAATTTGTTCGCCATGCCATTGCAGGGTCTGCGCTTTGTCTCATCGGCACTGTAGTTGCTGCTGTTGCGTCTGCCATTGGTGTCACGGCCCATGCACTCATTGCATTTGTTAGTACTCCATGCTTGATGGTGTATCTTCCACGTGACAAATTCTCAAAGAAAGAGCTTGCCAATGCCGCTCAACTTGATGCTGCTGCCAGGGGTTGTGTTCTCAGCCATGACTTGGACACTATTGATCGCCTTGTCAATCGTTTGCATTCTGCTGTGGAGCATGACAGACAATCGATCCGGATTGGATTGGGGAGAGGCAAGGATAAAAATGTCATACTAGGGGTGGTGAAAGATCTCCGCAAGGACCATGCTAAGTTCCTTGATGGACTAAAGGAACTTGAGGATTACATATGCCTATTATTCAAAATGGTCAACCGGGCGAGAAAACTTCTCCTTGAAGAGATTACCTCCCATAGTTCTATTGTTTCCTGACCATTTACTTACATGATATGAGAAAGTACTAATTGGATTGTACATTCGTACTCATTTAAGTGGGCAAGGTCCCTGCCTCCTAACAGCTGATGGTTGTGAACAATACAAAAGTAATAGCGGGATGTCACAGTATTGTTTATGTATTTGCGCCTCTATATGTGCCAAATTTTTATTACTTGGTGACTGGAGGCGTTTCTTAGTCGTTGCTGGAAGGATGGACACTCAGCTTTATCTTGAGATGTATATAGTGCTAATAATTTAGATGTTGATTATAGCTTTGCAGGACTGCTATTGGCCATTCTTGTTTATTAGAATCATCTCTTTAGTAGCATCTTATCCTTTTTTTAAATCATTTTAGTAGCAATGCATTAGAATCTTATCTGTACTTTTGAATCAATTAATGCACGATTCTTATGTTTTTTCTACCATTGTCGTGACCTGGTAGAATTCTCTCTCTGTCTCTCCCTCTCACTCTCTCAAAATCTTAGGGGCGATGCTATACCCACGAAGTGCAGCCATTGAGCTGACTGTCCCTCAGAAATTACGTAAACGTGGGTAGTGGCTGTTAGGGGTGTGCAAAATACCCGGAAACCGCCCGGATCGCCTGGAACCGGACCGGAACCGCCTAGAACCGGCGATTCTTGAGGAAACTGGTCCGGTTCCCGATTCCAATTTTTGAGAACCGGTGGGTACCGGTCCGGTTCCCGGTTCCATGGGCGGATCCACCTGCTCACCCACCCGGACCAGACCGGAACCTTTTTAACATTAAAAAAAAATTTACTAAAAGAAACCCTAAATCTCATCTCACTCCCTTCGTCTTCGGCTCCTAATCCTATCGCCATTTCATTGCGTTTACTTCTCCCGCCATCCGCATCTCCACGTACTTAAATTTAGTTTTTCTTTTTTTGGCTTGCTTTGATGTCACGTAGTCGTTCTATGTTGAAAATCAAAATTATTTCGTGTCAAGATCGGTTCCATGGATCCACCCGGGAACCGGACCGGACCGACGGTCCGGTTCCCGGGTGGATCCATGCAACAAATGGGTGGATCCGGTTCCAATTTTTCGGAACCGGTCTTTAGCGAGCGGTTCCCAGTTCTAGGTTGGGAACTGCTTGCCCGGACCATGCACACCCCTAGTGGCTGTGGCCTTGGATTCCTTGTAAAGAACAAGCCTTTTGGTTTTTTTTTTTTTTTTTTCATTCTTTTAGAATGAACTCTGGTTCTTTATTCTTATGATGGGATCATGCCATGTTTGAACTGCTTGGCATGCTCATTCGAAAGGTCCACTTTGGACAAATGCAACTTAGAATTGTTGATTCGTATTGGGATTAGTGATATACTTTAGATCGACCAACAATGTGCACAACTTAACAGACACATCAATGTTGCAGATAAAATAAAAAATGCTAACCCAGCTAGGTCAAAAGAAAAATAGTTGAAAAGAAATATAAGGACTTGATTATTCTAGATTACTCAAACACCTTTTGGTACCTTTTCTTTTTATTTGAAAACGTTTTGCATTAAATCTTTATCTGGTTTATTATCCCAAGCCACTAACATGTTAATGTGATCATGCATGGTGTTTAAACAATAAAATAACACCCAATAAGTAAATAAATTTTGGAAAACTGAATAAACTGGAGAGCGGCGAGAGCGGGCAACGAGGACCGCACAGACTTCATAAACCGTGTTGCATTAAATCATTTTTGCCCCCCGACCTTGCCGGCGCCGCGCCGGCGCCGCATCTCCTCGGCGACTCCCCCCTTTGACCGCACCGGCGGCCGAGCTGCTGACCTTCGCCAGTTGCAGTCGCCGACCGCTGCCCCCGCGCCGCCGCGGCCGCACCACCACCGATCCGCCTCCACCGCGTCCGCCAGCCCCCGCGAGCAGCGTCGCCGCCCCGTCGATCTGTTGCCGGAGCTGCAAACCGAAGCTCGCGCCGCCCCGACACCGCCTTCGCTCGCCGCCTGCAGATCTGAGATCCCCACAGCAGCCGATCCAGATCCGACGCCGTCACTGCCTCCTCGTCCCCGCTGCGACCCAACGACGCCGTTGCCCAGATCTGCCTCGCCGGACGCCACGCCCTACAGCCAGATCCAGACGCCGGAGCTCCTCGCCGCAGCCGCCCGAGGCCTCCTGCCGTCCCTGCAGCGCCCCACCGTTCGAAGCCCGCGACCCGACGACCCACGATCCGCGATCCGCGCTCCTGCTCCGTCGCCCTTCCTCTGCCCGTGAAGTCGCTGCCGCTGCCAAGCCGAGATCCGGATGCCAGAGCTCCTCGCCGCGCAGCTTCCCCCGCGACGCCCCCTTGCCGGAGTCCTTCACCGGTACCTCGCCTCGCCGGAGACCCTCGCCGGCTATTCCCCAAAAACCGGCGGCCAAGATTTTTTTTTAAAGAAAAAAATTAAATTAGGTATTTTTGCTTTACTTTATTAGGCAAGTTTAGGTTTTTCTTTAGTTTTTTTTATTAACTCTTTATATGTTGTTTTCTTTGGTTGCAATCTTATCTATACATAATTGGAAATCCCAATATATCACCTTATTCGCAATTGCGCCAGCATTTTTTATTTCATCTATAAGGTTTTAGATGAAATAATTAATCAAGTGAGAATAAAATTGATATTTTGATCTTTAAGGCTTAAGATTAAGTTATTGATTTTACTTGCAAAATATTATCCTTTGATCTGAACAATGTGTGATTTTTTTTTTCGGTAATTTTGAATGGACTTAATTGCTTTATTTATCTTGAAATATATATAAGTTAGAATATTGCATGTTTTAAGGTTATTTGCACATTTAGGCTAAGCATTTTATTTATCATGAATTTTCGAAAAAAAAAATTTCAAATCAATCAATTTAGGTTGCTAGATTTTAATTTGGATTGCATGTTTAATTTTTGGCAATTATTAATTTCGAAAATTAATAATAAAAAAACAACAAAATATCATTATGCATTTGTCATGTAGAATTATGTCATATTTTGTATGCCAGTGCATATTAGGGTTAAATTGCACTTAGTTTAATTTTAGATAATATTTTTTTCTTAATTTATTATAAGTTTAGGTATTTTCTAGATATATTGCATTTTAGGATTATTTAGGTTAAGATAATGTTTTAGTTTAAATTATGATTTGGCTCAACCTAATTCCTAATATGAATTAAATAGGATCTTAATCTAATTAGGTAATTTTCACATTTCACCAAATTTCGAATTTCATGAAAAATACAAAAAAAAAAAAAAAAAGTCCTAGGTTAAATTAGTTTTATTATTTAGGATAAAATGCATTCTTTTAGGAAAAAGAAAAAAATGTCGTATGCACGTCATTAGGGTTAGATTCACTGATATGCATGTCATTTAATATTTTTGCTAGGCTCATTTAATTAGAAATTACATGTCATTAGAATTAGGTCATTTAGTCAATATTGTATTGCATATTGCATGATTTTCATTAATTAAGTGAAAACAAAAAAAGAAATTGCGTATTAGTTAGAAACCATATCTAAGGTGGTTGATGTGGATTTTAATTTAACATCGCAGATGCTTTTGTTACTCTGATGTAAGTTTTTGTAATTTATTTATCGTTTATCTAGGTGTTAAATTGGTGGATTACGCACTCGCATGATCACCTCATATTAGGGAAATAGATTTAAAATCAATTCCAGTTGCTTGGCAAACATTTTTTAAAATAAAAGAATGTTACCGAAATGATATTAGAGGAATCTAATGTAACCAAGTCCGTACCCATAATTTCCAGTTTGTAGGAGTAAAGTAATACTACCGTTACTTTATTTAGTTTCTAATCAACCCACCAAAAATAGATTAGTAGCGACTACTAGATAAAATCTATCTGCATGTTGAAAAACTTGAACCTAAGTTGCGAATTGATATGGGCTTGGGAGAATCCGAGTTAAGTCTAGGCTTAACAATTCATTAGCCAAACCTAAGTGGTTCACACCCGAAAATTTGGTCGCGATAGAATGTTAATTACAATAATAATAATAAATAAATAAAACAACTAATAAGTGTGTACGTATGTGTGAACTTACACACTTATTGATAGCGATGACTTGTTTAACCAACTTACATAGCTTGTGAGTAGCTATATAGCTTTTTGACTGCAATGGTCATATTTGTCACCGCTCATTTAGTAGTTGATTGATTTATGAACAATTAACAATAAACTCCTCTAGGACATTTTTTAATTTTTCTCTAATATTTGAACTATTGTTTCAATTACTTCCCACTACACACTACTTGCTCTATGTCACTTGGAATGTTGATCACGACGACAAATAGTTGCTAATAAGAGTGTACGTACGTGTGACTACAATGATAAGTATTTCATGAAGATTTTCAGGTCGCATGATCAATTTTTCTACAACTAGAGTCTTCGAAAGTCGACATATTCCAAAGGATTAGCGGATGGTTGATCGCAAGTCATTCCATGTAGTTTTATCATGGACAACACCAGTACTAGTGATAATGAGCATGTCCTGATTATGAATAATGGACTATGTTGATCAAGTCCTAGAAGGTGGTGGCCACTTGCTCATTTGATTGAAATGTTGATCATGATAAAAAAAACAACAGCTAATAATTGTGTGCATACGTGTGAACTTACACACTTGTTGACTGCAATGACTTGTTTAACCAATTTATAGCTTGTGGGTAGCTATATAATTTTTTTAACTGCGTAGGTTACATTTGTCACCCTTATTTGGTAGTTGATTGATTTCTAAATGGTTAATTTTTGGACTACTTGTAATTTCAATTCAACAATTTTACACACAATAAACTTATATAGGACATTTTTCTAATTTTTCTTTAACTATTCAAACCATTGTTTCAATTACTTCCCACTATACATTACTTACTCCGTGTCACTTGGAATGTTGATCATGACGAAAAATAGCTACAAATAAGTGTGTACGTGTTATGACTGTGATGATAAGTATTTCATGAAAACTTTGAGGTCGCCTAGTCAATCTTTCTACAATATAAAGTTTTTGGAGGTTGACATACTTCGAAGGATCACTGGATGATTGATTGCAAGTCATTCTATACGGTTTTACTATGGACAGCACCACCACTAGTGATAATGAGCATGTCCTGATTATGAATGATGGAGTGTGCTGATATCAAGTCCTAGAAGGTGCTGGTCACTTGGTCATCTAATTGGAATGTTGATCAAAAAAAAAAAAAAAAAAAAAACAGCTGCTAATAAGTGTGTACGTATGTGTGAACTTCACACTTATTAACTACAATGACTTATTTAACCAACTTCCATAGCCTATTGGTAGCCATTTAACTTTTTGACTACAAATGTTATATTTGTCACTGCTCACTTGGTAATTAATTGATTTCTAAACAATTAACTTTTTGACTACTTGTAATTTCAATTCAACGATTTCACACACAATACACCTGCATAGGACATTTTCTAATTTTTCTCTAATTATTTGAACTATCGTTTCAATTACTTCCCACTACACATTACTTGCTTTGTGCCACTTGGAATGTTGATCACGATGAAAAATAGCCGCTAATAATTGTGTACGTACTTGTGACTGTGATGATAAGTATTTCATGAAGACTTTGAGATCGCATGGTCAATCTTTTTACAACTAGAACTCTTTGGAAGTTGACATACTTCGAAGATCACTGGATGGTTGATTGCAAGTCATTTCATATGGTTTTACTATGGACAATACCAACATTGATGATAATGAGCACTTCCTAATTATGAATGATGGACCATGCTGATATCAAGTCTTGGAAGGTATTGGTCACTTGTTCATCTGATTGGAATGTTGATCACGACAAAAAAGAAAAAAAAAAAAAACAACTGCTAATAAGGATTTACTTGTTTTGCGGAAAATATCATGTTTCAAAAATATTTTCCAAGAAGTTATTTTCTTGGAAAATGACTATATTTTCCGGTGTTCAGCTGAAACCCGAACTTTGAATGGAAAACATTTTCCACCATTCGTTAACTAATTTAATTGTTTGGGAAAAGTTATCAAAAATTGAATTTAATATTTTTAATTGACCAAAAATTAGATTTATTTATATATTTTTTAATGAATTTTTATTATTTTTTTCTCTCTTTTTTTTTTTCCCTTCTGCCTTCCTCCTCTTTCCTCCGCCGTTGCATGCTTGACGATAGCCGTTGCCCAGGCCCAACCAAGACCAGGTCACCAAATTCGGCGAGCTCGAGGCTCGGTTGATCTTGCCCGAGCTTGCCAAAGTTTCGCTAAGCTCGGGTGAGCCGCGAGCTCATTGGATTTGGTGGTGGAGCTTGGGCTCGCCTTGATCGGGAGCTCGAGCTCCACCGCCGAGCTCGGCGAACCTCGGGCGAGGTCGAGCCCCGCCTAGCTCGTTGGATCCGGCGAGGCCCGAGCTCGTTGAGCTTGGGTGAGCTCGGCTTCGACAGATAGGGCTAGGCGGAGCCTCACCAGCCTAGGGCGAGGCTCGAGCTAGCTTGCGACTGGTCACCGGCCAAGGCCAAAGAAGAAGATGAAAATGAAAGAAAGAAAAGGAAAATAAAAATAAAAAGTCGATTAAAAAAAAAAAAAAAAAAGAAAGCATAAAAATAAAATGAAAATGTATTGGTAAAAAGAAACAAGATGGAAGAAGTTATGGAAAATGTTTTCCACTTTTGAGAAGTGGAAAACATTTTCCTCACTTTTAAATGTTGCTTTTTCTAATGATGAAAAGCATTTTCCTTACCACCAGCCATGGTGGCTCCGCTGGGTAGGCTTCAGCGATCCTCTGTGAGGGAGGGGAGAGGTTCGAAGCCTTTGCAACGCAAGGGGGCTAGCGGAGTTACTTGGCGTCTTAAGTGTGCTGCTGGGGATGGTGGGTCCTCCCGCTTAAGGCACCCGGGGTTTATGCTTCGGCTACCGGCTGACGCGGTTCCTCCAGCACCAAAAAAAAAAAAAAAAAAAAAAAAAACAAAACATTTTCATTGACTAGTTCATTTTCTGTGAAACGAATGTTGGAAAATCTAAAAAAACGTTTTCTTGGAAGTCATTTTCCGTGAAACAAATGGAGCTTAAGTGTGTACGTACATGTGAATTTACACACTTATTGACTGCGATGACTTGTTCAACCAACTTACATAGCTCAGGGTAGCTATTTAAGTTTTTGATTACACAGGTCATATTTGTCGCCGCTCATTTGGTAATTGATTGATTTCTAAATAATTAACTTTTGACTACTTTAATTTGAATTCAACGATTTCACACACAATACACTTGTATAGGATATATTTTAATTTTTCTCTAACTATTCGAACTATCTTTTTAATTGCTTCCCATTACACATTACTTGCTCCGTGTCACTTGGAATGTTAATCATGATGAAAAACAGCAGTTAATTAGTGTGTACAAACGTGTGACTGTGAATAAGTATTTCATGAAAACTTTGAGGTTGCATGGTCAATCTTTCTACAACTAGAAGTCTTTGAAAGTTGACGTATTCTGAAGGATTACTGGATGATTGATTGCAAGTTATTCCATACGGTTTTACCGTATTGGTGATAATGAGCATGTCCTGATTATGAATGATGGATTGTGTTGATATCAAGTCTTGGAAGATGCTGGCCACTTGCTCATCTGATTGGAATGTTGATCACGACAAAACAACTGCTAATAAGTGTGTATATACGTGTGAACTTACACACTTGTTGATCGCGATGACTTGTTAGACCAACTTACACAGCTTATGGGTGGTTATATAACTTTTTGACTACACAAGTCGTAACATTTGGTAGTTGATTGATTTCTAAACAATTAACTTTTTGATAACTTGTAATTTCAATTCAGCGATTTCACATACTATACACCTGTATAGGACATTTTTTAAATTTTCTCTAACTATTCGAACTATTATTTCAATTACTTCTCACTACATGTTACTTGCTCCATGTCACTTGGAATGTTGATCACGACGAAAAAAAAGCCACGAATAAGTGTGTACATACGTGTGACCGTGATGACTTTTTTAACCAACTCATATTGCCCATGAGTAGCTATAACTTTTTGACTACACAAGTCATATTTGTCACTGTTTATTTGGTTGCTGATTGATTTCTAAAATAGTTAACTTTTTTACTATTTCTAATTTCCATTCAATGGTTTTACACATGATACATTCCTACATGACATTTTTATTTTTCATTTTTATTTTTTTGTAAGTGCTTGAACTATCATTTCAATTACTTCCCCCAGTGCACGTTACTTGCCTGTGTCACGTGCATCGAAGAAGACATCATTTCTAAAACAATGAGCATGGCTGCCAATTGAAGTCATCAGTGGGGCAATTAGCAACCTTTCATTTCAAAACTCTTGTCCATTTTGATGGACAAATCCCATCACACGCCAGACAAGAAATTTTGCTAATATGTCCAACAAAATCCCCATGTACCATAGATGAAGATATTTAGTGAAATCTCAAAAGTAATATATTGAGCAATAAATTTCAAGATTAACTCTTTCGTATGAATTAATTAGGATGATTGAGGTTCAATCACGGTCGATAACTTTCTTCTTCATTAGTCTGTGTGGCAAAAAGTAAGAAAGCAAAAAGTTGCTCAAAAAAGAAACTCCAAAAGAAAGAAAAGATGATTAATGGCTTTTCTTCTTGCCCCAATCTTACTCTTACAGTTGAAAGGTAGACTTGTGCAATTTCCTCGAAAGATTCAGTTGAATGACAATATAAGCCTCAAACTACTTTAGGAGTCCCATGTACATCTTCACTTTTCAAGCAAATTCGCTCTGCTTATTTATAATTCAACCACATTAACCTATATTCAAGTTAAAAATTAACTTATTTGGTAAATCATCCCCCCCACCTTTTTGGGCCCATCTGTATATAAATCGTAAGGTATTTCAAGTGTGATACTTTAAAAATGAATCAGCACCTACGAGAAATCCCCTACACCAACATAACAACAAAAGTGCATGAGAAATCTTAAATCTTTACACATAATGCATTTGAGTCCTCATTATTTGATGAGCGCAATCAAGTCACGAACCTTTGCAAAAAGTAAAATCAAGTCTTCTCCATGGAGAAATGTGGAAACTTCCCCAAAAAACACTCAAAGCCTATGCGGTAACCTTTTATTTCACTTCTTAATATAGGCTTAAGACTTTATGACTTGATTACACCTAGGGGTGTGCAAAAGATCTAGGAACCGGCCGGACCTTTAGAAACCAGACCAGAATTTAGTGGTTCCTAAGGGAACCAGTCCAGTTCTCGGTTTCAATAATTGAAACCGGTGGGTACCGGTTCAGTTCCTAGTTCTAGGTATAGAATAGCCTATCCACCCAATCGGACCAAACTGATAATATATATTTAATTTTTAAGAAAAATTTCCAATAAAAAAATTTAAGAAAAATGAAGACCCTAAAATCATTAATTTGAAGCTCAATATCCATTAACTGAGTGATTGTCTTGTCTCACTCTCACCTTGTATCAATCGTCTCTCTATCTCACTCACGACCTTGACTTTCAAGCTCAACACCCATCGACTTACGGTGTCAACTCTCACCTTTTACTATGAGTCCATTCTTTTTACTAATCTTGCAATTAAGAATAGGGAAGTTCTTTATTTTTTGTTTTACTTTGGCTTGTCGGAAAATGTTGCACTAAGTACATGAAGCTTGATGGGACCGGTTCCATGGATCCATCCAAGAATTAGACTGCGAGGTCCAATTCTCGGGTGGATCCATAAAACTAACAGACGGTTCCCAGTCCTAATTTTTTGAAACCAATCTTTAATAGACGGTTCTCGATTTTAGAGTGGAAACTACCTATCAAGACCATGCTCACCCCAAATTACACCCACGGAATGGTTTAACACTCAATTATACTTTTCCATTTTCATAGGACCTTATTGCAGCAATTGAAAGGTTTATCACTTGATTATAGTTCATACATTAGATGAGACTTTTCGTACAATTTCCCGTGACACATGACTATGGCATTTTTTAAAAAAGCAACATTCCATGCCAAAGAATTGCATTATACTTAATGGAAGGGTTAATCCACCATAACAACCTCTTCCATTATCACAAAACCTTTCACATTTGTTCCTTGGAGCATTAGTCAAAAGGTTCACTTGCACCATTATAGAGTTTAAAGTATATGTGAATGTGTAAACATAAAGAATGGGCCATTTACCGAATTAGCCGTGATTGAAGGGCATCATTTGATCGTTAGTCTTTCTTTACATTGTTTTCTTTTTTTAAAATTGAGACAATCATTTGGTTTGGTTCGACATTAAATACTAGGAACAAATCCTAATTTGCAAACTGTCTATTGATACGATCAAAAGATACTCTGTTCATTATGGAGAAGTTCATCTTTATAGCATTTCTTGATGTTATGTTGGCTTCTCTATTGATGTTTCAGCCCATCATTTGTTCCAGCAACTTCACTGATCAAGTGGCTCTCCTCCACTTCAAATCGGCAATCAAAATTGACCCAACAAACACAATCAAAGGTGGCAATTGGACCGCCGAAGCAAACTTCTGTGAATGGATTGGTGTCATTTGCAGCAACTGCAAGCAGAGAGTGACGGCTTTAGACCTCTCGCACATGGGTCTCCACGGAAGACTCTCTCCCTACCTAGGCAATCTTTCTTTCCTGGCTTCTCTTGATCTCCGCAACAATAGTTTTTATGGCACAATTTTAATAGAAATCAGTCATTTACGTCGTCTTAAGAAACTTGTCCTGGAAGATAACCAGTTCGCAGGAAATATTCCTCCTAACTTAGCCTGGTGCCAGAACCTTGAAGTCATGTCACTCATGATGAATAGGCTAACAGGCAGCATACCAAGAGAATTCGGCACCTTCCCTAAGTTGCAAAAACTGTACCTTGGCTCAAACGACTTACGGGGCCAAATTCCAAGCTTCCTGGGCAATATATCCACATTGCAGTCCATTGCATTATTCAACGCTTCTCTCACAGGTTCAATTCCTTTAGCACTTTTCAATAGATCGCTCACGAATGTCGTTTTGATGGACAATTATCTCTCTGGAAGTCTTCCTTCCGATCTTTGCTATCGCTGGCATGACATTCAGATACTTGCACTGTCTGGTAACCAATTCAGCGGCCTGCCACTGGAGATGCTAACCCAATGCAAAGAGCTTCTCATGTTGGTGTTGTCAGATAATCGTTTTCAGGGAACCATTCCTCGAGAGATAGACAGCTTGCCAAAGCTGCGGAATCTCCATCTCGATGGTAATAACTTCACTGGCACGATTCCTCAAACCATTGGTAACATGTCAAGCTTGCGCAAGTTGAGTTTGTCTGATAACCAGATTGGAGGTGACATTCCAAGTGAGATTGGCAAGTTGGTCAATTTGAATTCGATGATCCTTCAGCATAATCTGCTAACGGGCGAAGTGCCGCAGGAGATTTTTAACATTTCTTCGCTACAATTGCTTTCGTTGATGGACAATTCACTCTCCGGAAGCCTTCCCTCGAGTTGCGAACTAAGCCCTCCGAATTTGGAAATTCTTCTTCTATCACAAAATAGCTTTGGCGGCAACATCCCTCAATACATTTCGAATTTTACGAGCTTAACTATTTTCAATGCCTGGGGCAATCAACTCAGCGGACCCATACCCATGAGTTTGGGCAACTTGAAGAAACTCAAAGGATTCTTGGTTGGATCAAATCAGCTCACTGGAGAGCCTTATGATTCGGAGCTCGGTTTTCTATCGGCTTTATCAAATTGCCAATCGCTGCAATCCTTGGATCTGGGAGAAAACCCACTTCGCGGCTCAATACCAAAATCTATCAAAAACTTCTCCAATTCCTTGCAAATTCTAGTCGCTCAAGCAGCTCAAATAAGAGGTCGCATTCCCGAGGAAATGGGTTTCTTGAAGAGATTGACTCTTCTAGCGTTGAGCAGTAACAATCTAGTCGGCAACATCCCATTGTCGATCGGAGGATTAGAAAGCTTGCAAAGGCTATATCTTGATAACAACCATCTCGAAGGACCGCTCCCCGATGAGATATGCTACTTGACAAGTTTAGCAGAGTTGGTGATTTGGCAAAATAGGATCTTGGGATCTATCCCGAATTGCATTGGAAACCTCAGCAATCTTCAAAAATTTCTCATAAGTTCGAATAACATGACATCGGTTATACCGGTTAGTTTGTGGAGCCTTCAACAACTTATCTTTCTCAATGCATCACTCAATTCTTTCAATGGAGGACTACCACTTGAAATAGGAAAAATGAGAGCTATGAATAGCATTGATTTTTCTTGGAACCGACTTACTGGCACCATACCAAGTTCCATCGAGGAGTTGGAGAGCCTTGCTTGTCTCAACTTGTCAAGGAACTCATTTCAAGGATCGATACCGCAATCAATTGGCAACCTCAAAGGGTTAGACTTCCTTGATCTCTCCTACAATGAGTTATCAGGCACAATACCAAAGTCCATGGAAGGACTCCCATATCTGCAAAATTTGAACTTGTCATTTAATAAGCTATCAGGAGAGATTCCTAATGGCGGGCTCTTTGGAAATTTCTCGGCTCTCTCGTTCATTGGAAATGAAGCACTTTGTGGAAATGCGATTTTTCAAGTCCCACATTGCAAAGTAAATGGAAAGAAATCATCACGGGACAAGCAGCTCCATTTACTATACATTATGGTGCCAATTGTGCCGGCTGTACTTTTAGTCCTTGTCATTTGCTTGCTTAGAAAGCGTGGGAACACCGGTAAAAAAGCTCCAGTTTCGGTGGAGAACCCGCTTAGAATTGACCACCCGATAATATCATATCGAGAGCTTTGCTCTGCTACTAACAACTTTAGTGAAAGCAATTTGCTTGGAACAGGAAACTTTAGCTCTGTATACAAAGGGACTCTAGCCAACGGGATAGAAGTTGCAGTCAAAGTACTAAATCTCCATATTGAAGGCACCTTGAAAAGTTTCGATGCAGAATGTGAGGTTTTCCGCAAGATTCGGCATCGGAATCTAGTCAAGGTTATCAGCACCTGCACGAACGCCGATATGAGAGCTTTGGTGCTGCAATACCTACCCAATGGGAGCTTGGAGAAGTGGCTGTACTCCAACAACTACAACTTGGGTCTCCATCAACGAGTGAAGATATTGGTCGACATCGCCACAGCGCTCGATTATCTCCACAATGGCCAACCAGAACCCATTGTGCACTGCGATTTGAAGCCTAGCAATGTTCTTCTAAACAAGGACCTACTCGCACAAGTCTGCGACTTTGGAATCGCAAAGATTTTGGTTGAGAACAAGCTTGAAACACAAACCCGAACTCTCGGCACAATTGGTTACATTGCTCCAGGTACATTTGTCGAGTTTTAATTAATCTAAGCCATTAATTGCCAATATAATTTTATAATATTAACACTTTTATGCCTCTCGAACTTATTACTTATGTCCCAAAAAGAAAAAGATCAATCACTGGTATTCTGATTTCACAAACTATGATGCTTGCAGAGTATGGTTCAGAAGGAAAAATCTCGACAAAAGGAGATGTCTATAGTTTTGGCATATTGTTGTTGGAAGTGATTACTGGGAAGAAGCCAACCTGTGAAATGTTTGATGCAAATATGAGCTTGAGGCAATGGGTAGGTGCAACAATTCCAGACAGAGTGCTTGACATCGTGGATAGCGAACTCCTTAGCACAAAACATGAAGATCTGACGTTTTTGGAACTTGAGAGCAAAGTCTTATCGATCCTAGAGCTTGGATTGGAATGTTCAAAGGATTTGCCTGAGGAAAGAATGGACATGGAAACTGTTATGGTTAAGCTCAACAAGATCAAGTTGTCATTTCCTTGACAAGAAAATAACGTGGAGAGCAATACTTAGAATTTGGGCATAGTATCAACTTAGTTTGTACACGTTCATTTCGTGTCGATGGCATTGTGTATAGCCATCTATAATAAAGTTCGTGCTTTCTGAGTCACACTCGAGCTTGACTACGGAAGGCTTAACACCTGTGCTATGTTCTTCAAGTAGAAATATTGTCTTGGGAGTTGGTAGATTTGCCAGTGACGAACATTGTTTCCTTCAAACCAAGATAAGCCTGAAGAAGATATCGTTTTGATTGATCATTGGCATCTTCTTTGGCTTTGGTAGGGCAAGCCAAGCTTGACGCCCTCTCTTGTCATGCCAGGCACAACCCATGAGCCTTGCGTGTCAATTTCAACCCCTTTTCTGTTTTAAACATTTCCTTTATTTTCACAAAAAATACTGATAATTTATTTTAATCAAACAAAATATTATTTAATTTTTCCATATTGAAAATTATAAAGCGAAATCAAACTAAATAGAACAAGCAATAGCTTGGCCTTAAAAACTCTCATGCCCGCATTACATGTCTATCAGTCATCTTCATTCCCTACGCAATGTCATAATGAATAGTAATAAGACTACCATTTCAATTGCACGAAGAGAAAATATTGAAAGTCATTTTCTTATCGTTATGATTCTTTTTTCCGAAAAAAAAAATCAAATATTATCTTCTTATTCTGATTTAAACAAATATTTATTCAAAATTTAAAAGAAGAAATTAAGAGAAGGATGAAACTAGCTGTCGCATTATAGAAACGATGATAAAATAGGCTCTTTCTTTTGCCTATCATCTCTTTCTTTGGCCTGTTTTCCATTGTCCTCTTTCAAGTTAAATGACATTAAAAAATTAAAGTAATATGTAATTGAGGGCCAAATGGGAAGTCAAAAAGTGAGATAAAACCCAATTTTGACTTAAATATGTAGATTAAGAGCATTTTTTGTTTTGATCGGCAATAAAAAAAAAGGGTATAAATATGAATGAGTAAAAACTTATATCGTTGTTTTTCTTCCTTGAAGTACAAGTAGAATGATTTGAAGTCATCACTTCCAATAAATTTTACAAGACAAGTTTCATTCGAGTAGTATTACAACAAAATGGGATATCTTAACATCAATTCAATTTGAACTTCACATTTTTCTCCTCAACAGATCTACCAAGTGATGGTTGAACATGGCCACTTCAATCTTCTAGCTATGAACCGTCGCCTTGTGTCATCCTTTTTTTAATTATTTTTTTCGTAGGAAAGTGAAATACTGCATTTAACTAGGTCCAAAAGAGGGGTATCAGTATATAAGGGATCCCAAAGAGTTTCGGGGAGGCAAAACATAGTTCGAAGGTAAAGAGTTTCTCCTATGGACGTGAGTTTCCCGCGTGAATTGATCTGAGCTCCTTAACACGTCGACCAAATCTAAACTGTAAGTCTCTGCCACTACGGTCTCGTGTCTAAGAGAGAGAAAATAATTTAGGGCTTCAAAGAGAGCTTGAGCTTCTCCCATGGACGCCGAAGACATAGCCACCGCTCGTGCAGCTCCCTCCAATAAGTTTTCAGTGGAATCTCGACATACACATGCCACAGAACCTTCCATTGCTCAAGTTCGTAAGATCCATCAATATTTATCTTAAAACAACCATCTTTCGGAGGAATCCAAGCTCTTGATGAGCTCGCAATTCCATTTCCAAATCTGCTTGATTGAGGGTTCCATCTTCTGAAACTTTGCAAACTTGCTGATCATGTGTCAACAAGGTTGCTCGGGTCAAGTTTTTTCCTCCCGAAAATGTCACCATTGTGCGACTTTCATATTTGCCACAGAACTGCGGCGACTGTCTCTTGATTTGGTAAGAAGCCCAAATTCCTTTTGATTTCCTCAAACCAAGTCTCAATCCGAGTTAGGCCTCGAATAGTGATGTGGATTCTCAGCCTTGGGTGTTCCCATATATTTTTCGTCCAAGGACACAACTGAAACAGATGCTCAACAGTTTTCGCGCTCCGATTGCATAGAGAACATATTGGTTCAACTACAATGTTTCTTCGAAACGAGTCATCCTCCGTTGGGAGTGCATTCTGACATAGATTCCACATAAATATTCTGACTTTGGGAGGAGTATTTAGCTTCCATATATCCGTCCATAGAGTGCGAGGGTGTTGGAAAGATGTTGATGCTCGGCTCTTGCTTTGTTCGTCCCCTGTTTCTCGGATGTAGATGTAACCACTCTTAACCGTGTATTTTCCTGCTTTTGTGCCCATCCATATTAGTTGATCATTCTCAGTTTTAGGCTTAATAGGGATTGCGAGAATTTCACGTACTATTTGCTTGTCGAAGTGCTCTTTCAAAACTTCTTCATTCCAATGATTTTCCCCCCTTAAAATAATTCCAGAAACCAGTTTCGGTTCATCCCTTTCTGCAGGGGCCTACTAGTGATCCTCTCCTTAACTACTTATCTTCCCTGGGTTTTAATTTTTGTTCCATTCCCTACTGCCCACGTCACTGATGGTGATATAGAATCTTTTCCCAAGATCAAACTCTGCCAACCCCACGATGGGCGTTGACCCTTTCCAGCTCACCAAAAATCTAGTCGAGGGAAATAGAGGCCTTCGAATAATTGGCTCCAAAGAGAGGTAGGGTTGTTACTCATCGCCAAGCCTATTTTGCTAACATGGCTTTGTTGAAGTCAAGCAAATCTGGAATCCCAACCCTCTCCTATCCTTTCTCGTCTTCAAAATATCCCACTTTTTTCAGTGAATTCCAGTCTAATTTCCATTTGTTCTCCACCAAGATGATGCTACTTCCTACTCAATTGCCTTACACATTGACACATGGATTTTGAAAATATTGCGGGAGGGCTTGCACCACCGTTTTAATCATGACTTATTTTCCTTCTTTTAACATCAATTTCTCCTTCCATCCTTCTAACTTTGTACTTACCCATCTCAAGATCCAGGCGAACATCTATTTCTTTAATTCTATCCAATCCAAAGAAATCCCGAGATAAATACCCCTTTTTATAAATTATAGGTACTCTTAGTGCCCCCACCATATTCTCTTTTAAGCGGTAAGGGTAGTCCCTACTAAAATAAATTCCAAATATGTTCAAATTTAACTCTTGTCTAGATGCTACACGGTATTGATTTAAAATTGCTGCCAAATTCTGATATTCCAGAATTTTCCCGTCTAAGAAGAAGATGAAATCATCCGCGAAGAGTAAATGAGAAAGGGTAGGACACCATCTGTTAAGTTGAATCCCTTTGATGCTACTATTATCAACCACAGTCTTCAATAGTGAGAATAATACATTTGCCACCAGAATAAATAAGTAGGGGGATAATGGGTCTCCTTGCCTAATCCCTTGTGTTGGCCTAAAATATTGAAGTGGCTCCCCATTGAACTTGACACTAAACAAAACAGTTGTGACGCATTGCATTATCCAATTCATCCACTTTTCGTCAAAACCTATTCTAATCAAGCATTGTTCATAAAATTCTACACGCAAGCGGACGTATCGAACAAGTAATATAATAATGAGATAAAGTATCGTCCCACGAAGATCGATGATTAATAAAATAATTAAATACTAAAATAGATTAATTTTAAAATTTATCTAACAGATCAAAATATAATTGAGAATAAATTAAAAAACAAAATTTGAAGACTAAATGCAGTAAATCAATCAGATAAATACGTTAGAGCATTCGATTTCACCATAACCATTAGATATGAATTTTAGATTGTTGTGAGTACAATAACGATATCAAACATGTGACAGTGGAATTTCCTGATCTATTTACTATCATATCTCTAGATATAGCAAACATACTCAGTTTATTAATCCACTATATCTCTATGTGAATTAAAATAAATATAAGTGCATGAAAAACTATGAATATTCCCGGTTTACAATGAGTTTTTTGGATCACCTTATCACCGAAAACTACACAAATAACGCAATATATCTTTATCCACGTTTAATTCATGGTTATATATTATAATGAGCAATTGCATATTATCACTTCTCAGTCTCAAACATACACATCAAATCATTTAAGTGGTGGCCAATCACTCAAAAGTATTATGCACAATAATATATAACTCACATGAATGAAATCAATTATAAAACATAAAAATCATGAAATTCACATCATCATGGTTAGGCTA
This sequence comes from Eucalyptus grandis, assembly GCF_016545825.1. Lineage (NCBI taxonomy): Eukaryota > Viridiplantae > Streptophyta > Magnoliopsida > Myrtales > Myrtaceae > Eucalyptus > Eucalyptus grandis. Next base: position 28,230,522 of record NC_052620.1, read on the forward strand.
CATCATAACCCTAACAAAAGAAAATTAGGACATAGTAGATGAAGAAATAAAAATATAAATTAAACTCACATGAATGGAAATCAATTGTAAAACATAAAAATCATGAAATTCACATCATCATGGTTAGGTTACATCATAGCCCTAACAAAAGAAAACTAGAACATAATAGATTAAGAAATATAAATATTAATTAAACTCAGCATCTTGAATCAAAGAACAAGAATTATGTCATCACTTTTGTCTTCTCTTCAAAATACTCGAAAAACTCTATAAACAATGAAAAAACGATCTAGCAGAAAAACTAACTTAAACCTAGCCCCTCTCTCCCTCTTTGTTCTCCTCTTCGTAGGATATATCTAAGATCCTTATCTCCAAGCAATTGCGCACAAAATCAAGGAGTAAATCGGAGGATTTTTGATTTGATATCTATTTCCCACTGCTACTTAATTTAAATTCCTGAGTTTTGCCATCTTTTTCCTTATCTTCTCTATATATATCATTATTCTGCATAAATAAGGAAAATTAAAATAATCATAATGAAATACAAATATTTTCTCATAGATATTGCATTAAGTAAAATAACTCTATTTTTATAGAGTTATCAAGCATGCCTCCAAATAATCCAACTCCACTCAGTCGTATGCCTTTTCATATCAAGTTTCAGAACAACTTGGAATTTCTTGCTTCTTTTAATTTAATATAGCACCTCCTGCACAATGAGCATGTTATCTTGAATTTGCCTTCCCCCAACAAATGCACTACTTTATAGCTATCAGATCAACGGTAGCAGTTTAAGCCTATTTGCCATCACTTTAGAGATAATTTCATATCCAAAGTTGCACTAGCTTAGAGGACGATATTGGTCTAACCTCTCGGGATTAGGGATTTTTGGGATAAGTGAAATATGGGTCCTATTAAGCTCTAGTTGCAACTACCCAGTACTGAAAAATTCCTTTACTATTTGGAAGACCTCACTCTAGATTTCTATCCAGTTTTGCTGATAAAACAAACCATTGAGGCCCTAGTGCTTTAGATGCACCAAGCTGAAAAATTACACTCTTTACTTCTTCCAAAGTCACATCCGCCAGTAGCAATTGATTCATTTCTTTTGTCACCACTTGGGAACATTGATCTAAAAGTGAAGAGAACATTCACTGTCCAACAGATTGGTATAGTTCCTGGAAGAATTGTACCGTAATTTCTTTAAGGAGGCTTGGTTCTTCAGCCCATATTCCTTTTGATATTTGCAACATGGTTTTATTTTTTGTCATCATTGAACAGTGGTGGCATGAAAGAATTTAATATTTTGTCGCCTCATTTCAGCCAAGTAATTCTTGATTGCAAGCCCCTAATACATATCTTCCTGCCTCCATAATGCCTGAATCTCCCCTTGTAAGTGCTTGACCCTTTCCACTTCAGAATATCCCCCATTATTGTTTATGCACTATTGAAGTTCTTGCCTCAATTAGTCTATTCTTTTGTCCATTTCCAGAAGTTTTTTTTACTCCATTTGGATAAGGCAATAGTGATCGCACGTAGCTTCTCGACTAATTTCATCCCTACTTGATTAGGAGAGTTTCAAGTCTCTTTAATAATTTTTTTATATTCATCATTCTCAAGTCAAAGGACTTCAAATTTGATCTCTTTTTTCTGTTTAATAGGTTCGGGCTTGAAAGATAGGAGCTGGAAGTGCAAATGCTTCTGCTTCAGGGGAACATTAATCTCCATTCTATGGTGCACACTGTCTAGACATTCTTTAATGTGGTCATCCTTGTAACAACTCGACTCTAGTCGCAGCTAGTGGGGGTTATTGTTGCGATGTCCCAGGTGTATTGCCATCCCGTTTCTTTTATTTTTTTCATTAAGAGCCATGCGGAAGCATATACATCAACTTACATCCGGACAACACAACAAACAAGCAGCTAAGAAAACATAGCACAAGACACTTCTTTTATATCATGTCAGTACATTTACAAAGCCCTTCTCTATAGGAACTTCCTTATTTACACCCAGCTACATATATCCACAGAGGCTAGAGGTACTTCCTATATCCTCTATGGTGGCTGCAGCTCCAAAATTGGTATCCATACCTACAAGTCTGAAAGATAAAAGAGTGAGTTGGAGGACTAAGTAGAACTTTTAATTTTCTATTAAGAGGATATCTCATCCTCGAATCTAGTAGGTACAGCACTCGCAATACAATTTCAATGACAGATCAATAGCAAACCCATTGTTATCTCTCAACTATATGCATGTGGTCCACTTTCAACTTATCAAACAAGTTATTTCACCAAACAAACTTATTAACAACACACGGTAACATGCACAATAAGTTTATTAATCTTTTCAAACTGTTCTTCTCATACTTTCAAGGGCTTCCGGCTTCAAGTTGGGCATCCGGTCTCAAGTTAGGCATCCTAGACTTTGGGGGGCTTCCTCGCTCAATTAAGACATCCAGCCATTAAGCCAGCTTTTGGCAAAATGTTCTTTGCATGTGTGTGTGGATATGCGAAATGACGTGCTGCTGGACTTATAAAGTCCCGAAATGTTCCTTATGATGTTGCTACAAGATTGTAGTTGTTTCTGTTTCATCTGATGGCACTTTGTTCTTTTAAAATTCTCCACGTTTTCACGATTGATGCTGTTATTGCTTTTGCGAGCTCTCCACATAATCTAGCCCATAGTTGCTTCATCTCTTCTAAAAGATTGCAGTGTTTATGCTAATGTAGTTTCCATATGGTTGAGCACTCAAGCCTACACAGCAATGAACAGGTTATATGCATACTGCTTTCTCTTTGGACTCCGTTCACTGGCTGGTTTTCGGTGCATCTCATCTTTGAAGGAGAGATTGGGTTGGTCTGTTGTGGCTTGTGGCCAACCTTACTCTGAAGTTCAGCTTCAGAGTTTTCTAGAGAAACTAATGCATCATACAGGATGCCGAAAGCTTGCTCGGCAAGCATCCCACATGGTCTTTTGCCTATATTCCGCGAGATATCAATTCAGCAGCTGTTCTTCTTGCTTGATGGGGTTTAAAAAGGAGAATGTTACGTCACCCCTTAGAGTTTGTGAACATTGGAATTCAATTTCGACCAAAAAAAAAAAACATTGGAATTCAATAATATGTTTTCACGTATATAACAAATAAATGGTCTGTTTCTCCAAAGTAATATGTAAATGATGTGTATTAGATCTATTTCCTTTTTTTTTTTGGACCTTTTTTGGGCTCTTGCTCATCTTGTAACTATTTCCTGATGCAGTGAACATTATTCGATGATAAAAGTTGTTGGTTGAGCTTACTAAAAGGACCACGCTTCATGATATTCCGCTTAATCAGGCTTATTAGGTTTTGCCTTTGGTATACTTGAAGGTTAATGTCAGTACTTTGCTTAATCTTATATTTTTTTGAAAAAAAATATAAACTGAAAATATGCACCATAAACAAACACCTCTAATATACAGTTTTTATATAGCTGTTCAAATATATCTAATAATGCAATGGTTTGATGGTATGTATTATTGATTCTCTAGTTGGGTATTCGTGTTATTAATTTACGTAGGCTGTTTTATTTAAAAAAATGTTGGGGGAAGAAACTTGGAAAGGAATTAGTCTGTCATATCTCCTTGGATTTTACTAACAATATTTAAAGAAATCATTGAATGAACTTTCTATCGTGTAATCTCACTTGTTGTGAAAGACTACAAATTGCGAAACGATTGTGAGGCAAATGCGAGAACCCAAGCATATGGATATTTCATTAATTGTAGTCATACAGTAGTGATGACAATATGATATACGTTAGATCAAACTTGGAAATTTTGTTTGATTTTCTTTTCCCTTTTTAAACTTTAGGTAGAGTTGTTGAGTACTCAAAATTGTAAATGTTTAGTCAATATGAAAAAGGGCATTTTTCGCTCTTTATTATTTTATTTTTTTGGTACTTCAAAGGCAACCTAATTCTACTCTCGCTTTCATTCTCTTCCTTTTTTTTTCTTTCCTTTTTGTTTTTTTGGTACTTTGCTGTTTAGATTGAAATTCAATCAATATTAAAATAGAAATTCTAAACATCATAATATAATTTTTAACTTGGTGAACTACAATTAAGAAATCAACCAAATTAAAAAAGAATTACAATTAGTAAGTTATGCATTCTTGCATTCAAGAAGATTTGTTATAAGCAAATATTATTTTCATGTCAATTATTAGCTTATCAAACTTTTTATTATTAAGAGTTCATCAAAAGTATTTCAATTTAAAGGTTTTTCACATTTTTTATTTTATTTTTTTTTTAAATTTGGCGTGAAGTTTTTATTTAAGTAACTAAATTGAATTAAATATTAATGTATTTCAATAATATACATCAAGTATAGGTCATCAAATTTACATTATATGAAAATGGGTCAATATGGAATCGGATCATTTTTTACTCAACCCAAACTCAATCCGATCCACCCATTTGATGGCCCTAGGCAAGAGGGAGCGCCCTCCCACCTGTGTTTTATCTCTTTTTATTTTTTATGTTTAATTTATAATCTAATTAAATTAAATTTAAATTATATTTAGATAAAAATATCCTTAATCCGTTAGAAATTTTGTTAGCTAACAAACTAGCAAGACTAGGATCTTATTGGAAATGACCATAATTTCTTTAGACCATTCTTTGCACTGATACGAGTACTTCGGATCTTTATTTGAAAAATTAAGACATTTGGGGTCTTTATTTAAAATATTCCAAATAAATACAATAAATTTAGGACTTCATTTTCGTAATTTTCCCCTAATTTGGGACAAAGTCGACACCAGCAACGCTGCTTCTCGTCTCCTGTTCTCTCTCCGCTCTAGCCTCTATCGGTGCATACCGACTGCGGAGTCGCAGCGCAGCGTCTCGTCTCCTCCAGCTGCAAAGCGTCTCTCCCTTCTTCTCTCAATCAAGCTCAACGGTACTCTCTCTCTCTCTCTCTCTCTCCCTCCCTCCCTCCGCACGCACGCACGCACGCACGCTTCCTTCCGCGAGCGGTCGCGTCTTGCACGGGACATGTTTGCGAGAATGCCGACACGAGTCCTGACCACCACCGCTTCCTTCGTCGACAGCTACGACGCTTGAAACCGCGGAGGGCGGTCCCCGTTGCCCGCTCTTGCCGCTCTGGGCTCCTCGACTTCGCCGTTTCCACGCCGTTTCCAGCTGCTCCCGTGCTCTCTCCTGAGTCGAGGTATTATCCCTCAGCCGATGATCTGCCCTCATTCGTTTTTGCTCTCCAAGCCTGATCGGGCGGGTGTTATTTATCGATTGCTCCCTGGAATTGATGTCGTCGATGTTCGTTTTTTTAGATGAGGGTACGAAGGCAGCGGCGCCACCGCAAGGCGGTGAGGTTTTACACCGCCTGTTTCGGGTTTAGGCAGCCCTTCCGAGTCCTCTGCGACGGGACTTTCGTGCACCACCTCGTCGTGAACAAAATCGCGCCCCCCGATAAGGCCCTCTCCGACATTCTCTCCGCTTCCGTCAAACTCTTCACCACCAGGTTCGCAACGTGCGCGCGTGCTTGTGACGATTGAGAATTAATGTTTACTTTCATGATTGTCTGGGACTGTGCTAGTTGTAAGGTTTTTTAAGCTCATTCGATTTAAACCTTTATCCGAATTTCTACAGATGCGTGCTTAATGAGTTGAGAAGGCTGGGAGGCTCGCATGCCCATTCACTTAACGCTGCAAAAGATCTCATGATTGCCAGGTTAGTGTTCTTTTTGTTTTCTCCAATAGAAAATCTGGTAGCCAAAACAAGGCAGTCCGCCGACCAAGCTTGAAAATCAGAAATACTATTGTTGTGTTTATTTCTGCCTAGATTGGGTCTTTCTTAGGCTGCACTTGGCTTCTGGAATAAGTCGATAGAGTTATGGTGGTTTAGCAAATTAAGAAACATCTTGCATAGTATCTGCCTTTTAACCTCCTGGGAAGTTAGGCTGTAGGATCTTTGGTTATTAGTTTAAATTTGTGACGTGCTATTGATTTGAAAATCGTTCTTATCATACAAAAATTTATTTGATTTAGATGTGATCATGAGGGGAAGATGAAAGCTGACAGTTGCATCTTGGAGATTATTGGGGAAAACAATCCCGAGCACTTCTTTGTTGCTACTCAGGACACTGATCTGCGGAGGAAGCTTCTGGAGGTTAGTAATGTTCCTCTCCATTGTTGACTTTACGTGCAAAGTCGGGCAGGCTGTTACTTTCCTTACTGGGAGGAGGCATACGGTTGATGAAGATTTGTTGTTATTGAAGGCTTCCATTCTGTGCACTGCACCTTTCTGCACCTTTGGAATCAATCTGCTCTCTTCCCCCCCCCAAAAAAAAAAACAAAAATAATAATAATAATAATAATTTGGACAAAATGCTCTCAAAGAAAATGTTGCTTATACCCATGTGACTTTTTTAGTTGACTTTGCGCTTCAATCTTCCTTCCATGCACATTAGTTGATTGTGTTAACTATAAGTTGTTAATTTGTATTCTGGCAGATACCAGGAGTCCCTGCCATATATGGTCTTAGGAACGCTCTTTTTCTTGAGCAACCGTCCACAACTCAGCGCCAATTTGTGAAAACTTCTGAAGAAGGACGCTTGCATATGACAGAGTTGGAGCGTAAGATGTTAAAAAAAAGGACTAATATTCTCGGGGCCAAGATGTCAGAAGACTCTTCTGATGAACAGGAAGATTCTGGAGAGCAAAATTTGGAGTCATCAGCTTTGACAAAGCCACAAGCAGTCAACAAAATATTAGGTGTAAAAGATAAAGTTCAGTTTAAGAGAAAGAAAGCAAAGGTGGCAATATATGTTCTCTTATTATGTTTCTCATATATTATCTTCGTCCCTCTTCATTTTTTCAAAGTTATCTGTTGATTGGCAGCATGCTGCTCAATTTCTGTCTTTGCATGTAAATCTTGTCTGTATCGAGTGATACATCAAATGTCAGGAACTTGCCTTGATTTTACTGATGAAATCTCTTGACTGTATTTTCTAACTATATCGCTGATGGACTAGCAGAAGCATGCACTTTAAATCAAAGATAATGTGTACGATTTCATTTGTCTTCTTTCTAAGGTGTTCATTTGTTGCTGCAGGGACCAAATCCACTTTCTTGTTTGAAGAAGAAGGCCCATGAAAATTCTAAGCCTAGTTCCGAGAAGGTTGGTCTGCAGCTTTCTTCTTTATATGCCCTCCTTGCCACCCAAACAAAAGTTAAAACCCAAACCAAGCTAAAGAGAAGTAACATTTTGTTATGCATGGTGATGCCCTAGAAGTAGTGTGGTCGTTATTTCTTTGTTCTTGATTTCCATTGGCAATAGCTGGCTGTAGATATCAATATTTTCTTTTGCACTGTTTGTTTTGATTGTTATGCTGAGTATGAAAAGTTCAAGTGCCTCCTTCTTGTCACTGATGCGACTTTAATAGTTCTTATTTATCCTGCTGATCTGTTTCGTGGGTAAATGATAGTGTATTAGCTGTGTGCTGCCCCTTTGTACTTTGTTTTCCCTCTTTCTACGTTGTTATTACAAACCTACGAGGTTTAGAACCTGGCTTTGACAAAAATTCTGGAAGTTTTTCGCAAATAAGATGCTGTTGAATGTAATGCTGTCGCCTTTATTTCATCCTCTGTGGTCAAATCCTTCGACTATATTTTCCTAAATGTAGAGACTAGATGTTGAAACTATCGTAATGAGATATTTTACTTTCAGTATATTTCATCTTCCCAGTACTATTGTTGGCAGACAGCAGCTGCCTGAACATTTCCTTCTCCACTTTATTTTTTTGAGATAAATTGTTTAGGATGATTGATGCGTATGAAATCCTTTCGCCTAAACAACAGTGGGAATGCTTTATTTCCTTACAGGGCGTCTTCCATGGTAGAGTAATCAGCATAATAAAATATTGAGTGCATATAAAATCTCTCCAGAAAACAGTAGCATGCTACTTGCTCTGCTTTCCTGGATGATGTAATTGCAATCTTATCTGTCACCACAATGTGAGATATTGATGTTTTAATGCAGGAAAAGAAGGATGGCGATGGTACCGTCAGAAGTAGAGGTAGGAAACGAAAGAGGTCGCGGAAAGGGAAAATTTCTTCAGATGTAGGTGCTGGTTGAGCTTTCTCAAGGTTTTCACTTCCTTGAGAGTGCAGTTTTGGAGGCCTGCGAAAGAAGTTTTGTATTGTGATGTTCCATATTTTTTCACACAATTTTAGATCAGAGTCAACTTTCTGGTCCGGTTTTATTGCCCTTTGTCATTGTTATAATGTGAAGCTTTGTACGCTAGTTTGAATTTATCTTGGAAGTGCGATGGTCTTCCTTCACCTCTCCGCTCTCTTTTCATCCTTATGGGCCCTACATTATTTAACACTTTAATAGACCTTATAATTAGTTAGAAATCTGGTAGAAGAAATCTCCATTTTCCCTGCAGATATTTATGAATGAAGATTGTTCAAAGAAATGCATGTTGGAGTATCTGATTAGAACTATGAGATGCTACCCGCAGGCTGAGGCATTTTCTGCGGTGCAGCAATCCTGTAAGTCTGCAAATGAGCGTGCTAAATTGTTCATTATCATTACTAGCATGCTTTCTGAAAACACCTGTTTCTTTCTCCTTTCGTACTTGATTACTTTGAACACATGCCGGTGCTACTGGCTTGATTTTGGTTTTGCTTCTTCCCCTTTTGGGCTGTTTTTGTGCTTGGTCAACGGTCCAAATGGATTCCATTTATTAAAGCCTGAAGTCTATGCTTTCTTTACTGTATCCCCTGGACAACATCATGAGCTCTATCAGCTGCCGATCAACAGTTACGGTAGGAAGAATTTTTATCACTTGCTTGTTAAGCACGATGGATCGGAAGTTCCCATACCTCCATTTTGAACGCTTACTAATAGCGGATCTTTCAAGGCGGAACGTGCCCTTTTTGACCAAGTGCAGTATTAACTATTTCAAAGCTCCATATCAGCTCTCTTTGTCAACATTATTGTCTAGACTTGGTATGTTACTCATGTGGTAGACCAAAACATTCACGGGATAAAATTCCATCTCGTGGAGGGTCCAACGTTTAGGTACCGCAATTCTCCCTATCGACCGTGAGATTCTCCTTTCTGTATGAGGCTCATAACTTACTGACAAGAAAGAAAAGGCCCAAGAACCGCCTTGACTCCCTTCAAGGAGGGCCATCGGAGGTGGCGTGGGACAGTGACCTGCACATTTGCTATTATTGTCCTCGTGGTCTGCTTACAAGGAAAAGCCTCATCTACATTTTCTGCTCTGTAGTGGTCCTCATAATGTCTCTTCCCATTCCTATCATGGATTACCTGTGATCACGATGGCTCCTAAAGTTCACCGTCCCATCGAGCATTAGCGTTATTGCTCCGGGCGGTGCTGGAATCAGCCGGCGACCGGGCTGTCGAGTCCTTGGGGATTGCATCGTCCGTTAAAGATGGAGCACGATTCTTGCTCATCTCTTCACTTTCATGATGTCGAAGGGCCGCGTGCTGCTTTATGTGATTTCTACGGCTTACCAAGCATAAAGTACGAAGGAAAGCCGCAGATTATTCTGGTCCTATTTTTGCCTTATCCCTTTTGTCCTCGTCTAACCGCCCGCGAGACTTTTTGTGCTCGACCCATTCAAAGGGGTGGCACAAGCGGCCTACCGGATGGGACACAGGGAGTCAACGCGTCCGAGCGTCCGCACAAAGTCTAGTCATTTAGGCCCCACGAAAGCGAGGATGATACGTTCTCGATCGGACATGGTTTGACCATATTACAGTAAATTACAAACAATATAGTAAAGTCTAATGTCCAATTAGGCTACACATAAAATCTTTACGTCCTGTCCTAACCCAGAAAATCTCAAGTCCGACATCCCTTTTGTATCTATCTCAAAGGCTCCGGTCTCACGTCAAAAGATGAGCAACGAGTCCCCGTTTCACACACGCCCATGACCCTTTCGCGACTCGGCGCGGCCGACCGCGGGTCGCAGCGGCAGGGCGTCCCCGGGCTGTCGTCAGCTCCTCCGTCACGGTGACGAGGCGGACAAAAAGTTTCCAATCGCAGTCGTCAAAAGAGGAATTCGAAACTGTGGTTTGACTCTAATTTGCGATCGCGGGAGGTCTCTTTCCTTTTGCCCCCGAAAGTCTTCGCTCTCGATGGGGTCCCTGGACCTTTAAACGACGGTGGGAATCTCAAAGACGAGAGCCCCCCCGCCCGCGTTTTCACACCCACCAAGAACCTCTTTCTCTCTCTCTCTCCCCCTCTCCCTCTCCCAAAAATTCAAATTTCAACTCGTAGTAGATTTGATAAACCCTACCGACCCAAAAAAAAAAAAAAAAAGATTTGATAAACCCCAAAGCAAAAAGTGAAAAGAGTAAAGAAAAAGAGGAGACTCACCCTCGGCCTAACTCGATGAACAGTAACGCCAGGAATCTTTTTTTTTTTTTTTTTTTTTTTTTAGGCCCGGGCTTTGAGCTTGTCTTTTTGGAGGAAGAAGGGTAGCTGACAACTGACAGACATTCAGCTCGATTCTTGGTTAATGGTCCCCATTCCAAAAGTTATGCTCGACTCGTTTCCTCTCTCTCTCTCTCTCTTTCAATTTTTTTCGATGATTGTGACGTTAATTCTCACTATTCGTTTTCAAGAAAGGCAAGATGGCTCGAATGGGGGGAGATCGAGGAGCTTCATTTCACAGCTCCCCATGATCGCCATGAAGGTAGTAAAGAGCATGCACAGAGAGCGAGAGAGAGAAAGAGAGAGAGAGAGGTGATGGGTGCGTGTCTGTAAAAGGTTAAAAGATGATTTTCTCTTTTTGTACCAATTTGAGTAAATATATACTGTGTATATAATGTTTTCGTGAAAAGTGGATCTCCTTTCTGTGACATGATGTTTGCTATGGAGAGAGAGAGAGTGAATGATGATGGTGATGATAATAAGAATTGGGAAATGGGATGGGCCATGTGAAGGTTTGCTGCGAGCAACAAATCGAAGGGGGAGGGGAGTCGTGGATCAATGATAGACCCCAAGCTGCAACATCACGAGAACAGCGACAAATCCCAGACGGTCGAATGATGTGCTGGCTGTCTTTGCGGTCATGTCACGTCTCACCGGCAATTCCTGCCCTGCCCCCAAAAAAGCCTTTGTATCGTACGTTACATCTCATCAATGCGTCCGTGTTTTTCACTCACGAAATTGATCATAGAAGTTACCTTTTTTCTTTTCCTTTTTTAAATTACCAGGAAGTTTCGCTTCGCCGAATCTCAAAATTTAATTCACATGACCGATCTTCCGAAAGTGCTCAAAAGATCTTGGAATCCACCGTTATTGATGGATGGCCCCGTCATCAATCTTGTTTCATTACAAGAGATTAGACTAACAAAAAATAAGTTGATCCGCAAATTTCATTATCATCGAGATCGTTATTTGTTATTATTCATCGCATAAAAATCAATGTAATTGGAAATTGAGAGAAATAACTAACAGTGCGAGCATTGACCTTAACAAGCTAAACCAAACCAAAAGGGCAAACAAAAGGGTGGCCTCATTTACTATAGTCATTACAGAGTTATTTTAGAAACAATCTGTGTAAGAATTAAATCCCAGTGAAGCTCGATGCCTCAAATTTTAAAGCACGATTGGACTTGTCCCAAAGACCGCTTCCCATTCACAAAGGTACGGATTAACAACTATAGACACCTAAGTAGCTTAGCTTCTCCCCTATAATTTAAGGTCTGGCACAGTTTCCGATGTTACAAAAGAGAGGAAGATATTATATTACATAGCATCTGTCATCGAGTGTACTTTTTTAAGATATTTAATTTTTAAGGCTTTTTTATTTCACAAATAATAAATAATTCGAAAAATATCTTTAAAAAAAACCAAGTAGATCGCATGAAATAATTATTAATTAACAACAATTATTTTTATCACAGATAATAATATATATCGAAAATTTTTGACAAATGATAAAAGTACTATTCATTCAATTATTTTGCAAGCATTACAAATAATTATTATTTTTTGTTCAAAAATCAATCTTTAGATGATTCATCTTCCGCAAAAGTGAACGGGATCTAAATAAAAAAGAGTTGGGAGTTTGTTTGTCCTCCTTTCTTACGTTGATACGTTGAACCGGGAAAAAAAAATGTTCGCGGTCGGTAAAAAATTGAATAATTAATGGCCGAAATGCAATAATTAAGAAAAAGAAAAAAAGACAAAGCATGTGAGGAGCACACATAACAGTAAAACGGAAACGCCCCGGTCCTGACGCCGGTTCTGGTTTGTCGTCTTCCCTCCCTCTCTTTCTCTCTCTCTTCTTCTCCACCACCTCCGAAAATCCATACAGAACACAGCAACGCCTTTCCATCCATCCATCCATCCATGGCCCCCCCCCCTTCTCTTTTGTATTTATTCCCTCTCCCCGAGCCGACTCGTCTGTTCAACTCGCTCGCCCGACTCGCTCCACTCGCTCTCTCTCTCTCTCCCTGTGCTCACTGAGTCTGCGTAAATGCCAAGTTCAATTTTAATAAATTTGACTCGAAGACTCACCGTCCGAGGACGGGAAATCGATTTCTACGTACTGGGCAACTCGAAAAAACAAAACTTGGACCTCTCCCAGTAGAGAGAGAGAGGAGAGAGAAAGTGGGTCGTTGCTGTTTTCTCCGTAGGCGAGCGTTTCCAGCCTTCCTCCCTCCTTCCGCCGCCGCCGCGAGCTTCCTCCGTCCGCGGTCGTCTCATTCGTCGCCGCCCCGCCTTGTCGCAGATCTGTCGTCGGCGGCTTCTTCTCGCCGGAGACGAGGGGAGCCCTGCTTCGGAGGTGGCGAGAGGAAATGGCGGTGGTCGTCTGGCTGGTGGCGCTCTCGTGCTCCCTCGCGGTCTCGGAGGCCGCCGCCGCTTCGGCTTCCGGCGACGCAATGTCGCTCCTGAGCTTCAAGAGCTCGGTGTCCGCCGACCCCGCCGGCCTTCTCTCCGGGTGGAACGTCTCGACGAGCCACTGCACTTGGCGCGGCGTCACGTGCGACGCGTCCTCCGGTAGGGTGGTGGCGTTGAGTGTCGTGGGAAGTTCGTCGCGGCTTAATTCGACGACGGGAGAGAACTCGTGTCTCGCCGGGGAGTTGCCTGAGGGCATCGGAAAGCTGACGGAGCTCCGCACTCTGTCGATACCTTACAATGCGTTCTCCGGTCAGATTCCGGCGAGCATTGGGAAGCTCTGGTTCCTCGAGGTTTTGGAGCTCCAAGGAAATAACTTCTCCGGTGAGATTCCTGTTCAAATAAGGTACCATCCGTTTCTTCGCTTGGTGAATTTGTCGTGTAATTCGTTATCCGGTTCCATACCGAGTGGTTTGATTGGGTATGGAAGACTAGCTGCGGTTGATTTGTCCAATAATCAGCTTTCTGGTGGGATCGAGGTGGAGAAAAGCGGTGACTGCAAGCTTTTGAGGCATTTGAAGCTGTCAAATAACTTTCTGGTGAATAGTATTCCACCTGAGATTGGAAAATGCATCAATATCAGGACTCTGTTGCTTGATGGCAACATCCTCGAGGGTAGGATTCCACCCGAGATTGGTAATATCTCAGCTCTTCGAGTTTTAGATGTTTCCCAGAACAGTCTCATTGACAGGATCCCAAAAGAGCTAACAAATTGTCGGAACCTATCTGTTATCGTGTTGACTAATTTGGTCGACTATAGTTCGAATAGCAATGGCTCGATGGAGAGCCTCAGAGGGGAGTTCAATGCATTCGCAGGGGGGATCCCACATGAAATTTTTATGCTTCCTAGTCTGCAGATTTTGTGGGCACCGAGGGCGAATCTTGGGGGGCGGTTGCCAAGTAACTGGGGCGAGTCTTGCTCGCTGAGAGTCCTCAATTTGGGTCAGAATGATTTTGCTGGTGTGCTGCCTGAAGGCATGGGGTTCTGCGGAAAGCTTTCCTTCTTGGATTTGAGTTTGAATAAATTGATGGGTCCTCTCCCTTCGCAGTTGCAGATTCCATGTATGGTTTACTTCAACATTAGCCAGAACAATTTAACTGGCATTCTTCCCAAGTTTCTGCAAGGCAGTTGCACCGCTAACAAGATCTTCAGTGAAGAAATCATCAATGCAGAAGATCTTCAGAATTTCAACTTGGTCATTTGGACTTCTAGAATGGGAATTTCTTCTGGGTCCAATGTAGGTGGTACCTCTGCAGTGGTTCATGATTTTAGCTGGAACAATTTCGTTGGCCCATTGCCTCAATTTGTGTTGGGAGATGAATTTGTGGGATCTGATAGGAGATCTTCATACAGACTCTTATTGAACAATAACAAGTTCAACGGGTCTTTTCCTGTCAACCTAATCTCGAACTGCAGTCATCTTTTTAGCTTTTCAGTGAACCTGAGTGCTAACCTGATACAGAGCACAGTTGATGAGGTATCGCATTTAGATTGTGAAGGGCTATCCGAATTTCTAGCAGCAGACAATCAGATTAGTGGGTCAGTTTCTCCCAGTATTGCCAACTTCATGATGCTTCAGATTGTCGACATTCGAAGGAATAGATTACATGGATCTCTGCCTGGTCAATTAGGGAATTTGAAAAACCTCAAATGGATGCTTCTTGGAGGAAACAATCTAACTGGGGAAATTCCACCTCAACTTGGTCAATCAACTTCACTAACTTTTTTGGATCTTTCTCATAATGCTCTGACCGGATCAATACCTGCAAGTTTGACAAATGCCTCAAATCTTGTAAACTTGCTTCTTGACCATAACAGCCTCTCTGGGGAGATTCCTCAATCTTTTTCGGCCCTTCGCAATCTTGTGACTCTGAACCTTTCTTTCAACAATCTCTCTGGCCATATTCCATACCTTCAGCACGAGGGTGATTGCAGTTCTTTTAGAGGAAATGTTCTGCTTTCTTGCCCAGATTCATATGTTACACCTCCAGCAGGGCTTCCAGTGCCGTTGGAAGTTAAAAAGTCTCATGACGCAAAAAGCCTAAAGCCTCTCATCATTGCGCTGGTAATTTCTGCTGCTGTTATATTGAGCGTGCTCATAATTGTGGTCCTTGTCCTTGTCTTTGGAAGGAGGAAGCTTAGTCGACTTACTAGCTTGAGAAGGAAAGTACTTGTTACCTTCACAGATGTTCCCGCTGAAGTGAACTATGATAGTGTGGTTAGAGCGACTGAAAATTTCAGCATCCGGTATCTAATTGGTACGGGTGGCTTTGGCTCAACGTACAAAGCAGAGTTGGTCCCTGGTTTCCTAGTAGCTGTTAAGAGGCTCTCTGTTGGTAGATTTCAAGGCATTCAACAATTCGATGCAGAAATAACAACTTTAGGGAGAATACGGCATAAGAACCTTGTTACTCTTATAGGGTATTACGTGGGAGAGACAGAAATGTTCTTGATTTATAACTATCTATCTGGCGGAAACCTTGAAACCTTCATACATCAGAGGTCCGGAGAAAATGTGAAGTGGCCAGTAATCCACAAAATAGCTCTTGATGTAGCACAGGCTCTGGCTTACCTCCACTACTCTTGTAGTCCCAGAATTGTTCACAGGGACATTAAGCCAAGCAACATTCTGCTGGACAAAGAGCTTAACGCCTATCTTTCAGACTTTGGGCTTGCTAGGCTCTTAGAAGTTTCTGAAACACATGTCACGACAGATGTAGCTGGCACATTCGGGTATGTGGCACCAGAATATGCAACCACATGCAGGGTTTCTGACAAGGCAGATGTATATAGCTTTGGCGTTGTACTGTTGGAAATGCTGTCAGGGAAGAGATCAATTGATCCCTCATTTTCTGAATTTGGAAATGGGTTCAACATTGTGGCATGGGCCAGGTTTCTAATTAAGGAGGGCCGTTCATCCGAGCTCTTCTCTACAGAACTACGGGAGGCTGGGCCCCTGGATAACCTTTTGGTGATGCTGAGGCTTGCATCAGTTTGCACTGCAGAGTCACTTGCCGTTCGCCCCTCTATGAAGCAGGTTGTTGAGAAGTTGAAACAGTTGAAATCCTGAGTGGAATGATGCTTCTCGACTCTTTGTATTCAGATGGGAGAAGTTGGTGCCTCTTTTGATTTCTGTAAATATTTAATCAAGGTGAGCAGTTTCTGCAGATTTTAAGTCTGATTTTACGTTTAAAGCTAGTCCTTTGTATGATATCTCCCTTTAGTTGGTTCATTTAGGTAAACTATGGTGATATTGTTGTTAATATCCTTTACTAATGTTGAAGTCGTCATGCTAATGTTTGCTCAATGAGTCTCTTAAGTTCCGAGTATCACGTTCTGTCAGTCTATAATTGTGGTCCAAAATTTAAAAGCAGGCTGCCTCATAGAGTGATAGCATTTACATTTATACGATGCCTGAAATATGTTTACCTTGAAGACAGTACACTTAGGGTTAAGGATTCATGAATCCCAGATTCCCGCCACCAGGGGTGGGGCTCTACAATTTAAATCATGCTGAATTTATTTGTGTTGCGGTCTGTTATCTGAGGATGAAATGGTGACTCCACGAATCTCAGCAGAGTCTGCATTCAACTCATCGCATTGTTGATCTCTTCAGCCGTACTCCTTGTAAACAAAATGCTCCTCAAACTGAAGCGCTTTACATGTTTCTGCAGGAACATCCAAAATCTCAAGACACCGGAGAGAGCATGGGATCTTCCGTGGACTGATCTCAGCCAAATGTTTTACTTGGAGAAGAGTGACAAGGCACTCAAGCTAGTACTTGCGAATTCTGTGACAGAGGAGAGAGTTCCATGTCACTGGCTTGTACGCTCCCTGTGATTTAATCGGCTGAGTTTGCCTCGATAGAGCAGTAACCTGATGGTTAGAGTTGGAGGATGGATAGTGTCTGTGACATGGGATTTCACTATATTTTCTCACGGTGAAGAGCAACGTTCTGGTCAAGTCACGATTCATGGAGATGCTGAACAGAGTCTAGGGCCGAAAGAGTAGATCAGTGGAATTTTTCTATTGAATGAAGCCCTTTAAGTTGCTTCATTTGCAAAACAAGCCATCAACAGAGATGATGAATGGCGATGGCATTGTACAGAATCAATTTCTAACCAATTAGCTTGTACATTCTTAAGGGTTTGCTCACATGCCCAGTTGCGGCCACAGGCTTGGAGAGTATGGTCCACATCGTGTTGTAGCACACTTACTAAAAAGTTTCCTGCTGTTTTGTTTAAGGAAAGCCGCCTGGCAGGATTATCAGCATGAGAGTACCATTTTCTTTTGGTCTAAACATATGTAGGTGCTGCTCACGCAGGAAGATGACTTAGACTAACGATAAATGCAAAAAAGTAGAATGAAGAGGTGTAACCAAGGGGCACTAACTGAACCCTGGAATCCTGAAATTGCAGTGAAGAATCTATTGCATTCTTTTGATTGCAGTGAAATGGGGCATTGATGGAATCTATGCATTCTTTGGATAGAGGTGTTGTCGTTTGGTTTCAAGAACTCGTAGGATTCACATTCCGGACTCTGTAGATCGAACGACATGAAACTGAACAAACCTACTTCCGCCACCATCCTTCCTATATCCAGGTCTGCGGCACACGGCCACTTCTAGCATTTGCATAACAATAATTACAATATTAAAATGAACAAATGAACACTCCGGATGGCAAGTATATAGTGGCCGCTGCGACTTCCTTTTTTCCAGAAAGGTTTGAGGACTAACTGGCATACGTGCAAACGACTCCAAAGGTTAGGCACTCCGTTTTAATGTGAAAGCATTGCAGCGGAGATCCGCCTTCAATACCATCAGGAAGCAATCGTGGACTGTTCTGCCTTGAGGACAAGTTCCTCTGTCGTGGTTCCAATGATCTCATTAGCACGTTTGAGGCCTACACATTGGTATCTTCCAAAAAGATCCTGCGATTACAATGCAAGTGGTCACAACTCGAGATGACATTAGATTGGGCAGGTGGACAGCTTTCAATAATTTCTATTACGACACTTAAGCCCCTAATGTGCCAATGACAGTTATTCAGAGGGAAAGGTAGAGTAAAAGATGCTATATGCTATAGGTAAGAAAAACAGGAAACTCGAAGAGCAGATTTACCCGATCAACAATGCCTAATTTCTCTAGTTTCCCAACTGCATCATCCACATCAAAATTGCATCTCGCATCAAACTCTTCTTTTATTAGCTCTTCACATCGTATGTCCAAATCCTTCATCACCTCATAGGAAAGCCATACATTATTAGCGAACATATCCTTCAATAATTCGGAACTTCAAAAAAGGAAATGCATAAAAAAGAGCCAAATACTAAGAGTTGGTCAAACCCGTTTAGTAGCTTTCCCTTGCTCCACCAGTATGAAGTATGACACAATCACCTCTTTGACCTGCATTCAATTGTTTAAAAAATGGGTGAGATAAGCTGGGTAATTCCCCATATTTCCATTCAACCCAACAATGGGTGAGATAAGATCTCTAAGAAATCTCTTCGGATGGCCTGAATGCATAACCGAAATCATTAACCATGTAACAATCTGGCATCTTTCAAATGGATATAGCCTTGGTCGATAGGATCTCCTCAGAATTTTCCATCTAGAGGTTAGTCAAGGTGTCCGAAT
Source organism: Eucalyptus grandis (assembly GCF_016545825.1). NCBI lineage: Eukaryota > Viridiplantae > Streptophyta > Magnoliopsida > Myrtales > Myrtaceae > Eucalyptus > Eucalyptus grandis. The sequence continues at coordinate 28,249,103 of NC_052620.1, forward strand.
CATGTACCATTTCCATGTCATTTAATAGGGTTTTATATCCTAATTGCATAAACTACCTCCAAAAAGGTTTTTCACAAGACATAAATATTTATTCTACCAAAAAATATATATATATTTCCACTTTTCAACATTCTCAACTTCTTTGACGCATGAAAAGCTCACAAATATCACAACTTACTTCCTGTTGGATCACATCATCACACAGGTGCAGAAGAGTCCCTTTCCCACTGTCTAATTGTTTGTCATACATGGATTGGGTAATTAAGTTCTGATATGCAGCCAGATTTTGCTGAAATCTACAAGCAAAGAAGCATGCCAAAATGAGCAACGAAGTTACAAGACGTATTCTCAAAGTCAAGAAAACAGACTACGTATTGTTGTAGCCTAAATTAATCTATGTGCGATACTGCGGCTCTCAATCAATTAGGCAACTTTGTACGATGCATAAATTGTCTTTTTCATCAGATTCCTAGTTACCCTATCTCGCAAAAAACACAAAGCCTGCACCAATTTATGGACTACCAATTGAATAGATACACTCCAGAACAAACTCCATGTAAACCACTTGCAACATTGACTAGACATTTCAGTTACTACGCCAAATTCAACTACAGTATATGGAAAACCAACCCATCTGAGAAAACTATGTGGAGAGAGAGAGAGAGAGAGAGAGAGAGAGAGAGCACTTAACGCGAAATATGTTTTTGCACAGTAACCTATCACTGTAGAAAGCGCCGCAAAAATCCATAGATCAACTTTAGGCATGTCAAGAGAACCAACCACAGCTCCCTGGAGGATATGATTAGTTCATTAGTATAGTACAAATACACACACCCACACTTAATATATAGGAAAAAAACACTAACCAGACCAACTACGGCAGAGGCAAGAAATTTCACCCAGTCCATTGGAGTCAACCCAGGATTTTTCTTTTCCGGCTGTAAATAGGCAAAAGGTGCCAACACCATGTCATGAGCTTCATATAGATCATAAGAAGAAAGAGTCCAAGGTCAAAGGAATTTTTAACACCAAACAAACATGTTCAGGAAGAGATTTACAAGTACTATCTCCATATCTGCCATTGGAATGTTTTTGAAATGCTTTAAGTATATTCCTCTTTCAGCATTCGAGTTGGGACTTGAGCGCCTGAAGAGGAAATAGCCTTGTTAGATCAAAGAGATATTCTTCATAAGCAATTCTATAAAGCAATGAATCGAAACATTAATTAGAAAATGAACTAGTTTTAGGTCATTGTTCTGTTTCACTAACTTTTTGCAAAAATTCACTTTCCTTTCTTTCATGCAGGCCAAGATCACAACCTATGAACTTAAGGAGGATAGTTATCTGAAAGAACAAATGTCCATTATCTAAACCATGCAACACAAATCTTACATGACAGTGCTTTCAACAGAACAACAGAGTACCTGTAAAGAACGATTATCCTGTCAAAGGTGGGTTCTTGGATAGTAATCTTGCTCAGAAGATTGCGAAAACTGCATACAACATAGAAGTATTAGAGATAGACAATTCTAGAATGGAGGACACAAGGCATGAGTGTTTCAGCATCTGTTGTACCATTAAATACTTGCTCCTCCATCAATAGATAAGAAAGAATTTTCGGACATGTGAAAATCATACAGCTCCAACATTTCGAATGACATAACACATCATAAATGCCTAAAAAGGCAGCAGAAGTAGAAATGTACAACCCTTACTTAGAAAGTTTGAGTCTATCAACCATCATAAAATTACTTAACAAGGCTCTTAGATGTTGATTGTCTTCTAGAATTGATAGACAGTCATGCAAAAACTAGGATTTCTACATTGGCCACGCTCATTTTCTAACTATAGAGAAATTTCTGAATTGTGAGGTACCTTATCAAGCTCGATGTATACAAAATGTTAACTTCAAGTCTTAAATATTGGAAAGCTTGGTAGAAAAATTAATTGGTGACAAGGTAAAATTGATCTCATCTACACCATCAGGATATTCAGCATCTACTGGACGAAGAGAGGGAGAGGGAGTAACATGGAATTTCATCTATCTGATTTTTGGACAGCGCAAGCATGACCTCCAGGCTCCAGCAAGTGGCAGCAAAAAAATGTTGGTTAGAACATCAAGCTATTCGAATGGGTAGGTGAATAAAGAACCATGGGGCATGATGGCCATGGTGGGTTACGAGAGAATTACAAAACTTTAACCAGCAAAGAAAAGGCAAAATTCAAAAGAGTTCCAAACTTCAAAGCACCTTATATGCATATTTTCTATACGAATTCGTTCTACATAGAAGTCATTTTGCTCTCCTTCAGTCACGATTTCATCATTCTTCTTTGGATCTCTCTTGTTACGTGCACTTGACCTTCTAGGCAAAAGTTTCTCAATCCTGCAAAAACCAAAAGCTGGATGAAATTGCGAAAGGAAAAAGGCTGAAAACAAGTTCGGCATTAACAGCTCAAACAAACAGAGCTTCGAAAAACTCTTGCAACAAATCTTCTTGATTGACTTGTCAGAAAAAGAACTCACCTGGTGAGTTTCAAAATATATGCCCAAATACGTGCGATGATAATGTCCAGTTTCTCCATGAAAAAGTAACTTGTTGTTTGATCTATCCCAATGCCGCGTCTGAATATAATGTACTTTGAAAGGGCAAATGATGAATGAAAATCAGAGAAACAGAAAGAGGTAACTATCTTCTCAACTACAAGTAGCAAAGCATTATAAAAATTTCTAAGCAAATAAATCATATGGTCTAATGCAATGAATGTGAGGCATATGCCTAAAAGGGCAGATTAAGCACCACTAGACAATAAGACCACGCTAGATCTTGATAACTTGCCTTCCAAAAAAGAGGAGATTAAATCAAGATGATGTCTATCAGCTGGCATCCCAGTAAATACCTTATCTGCAAAATCTGGAAGATTTTCTTGAGGATGCTCTGCGAAGTATCTTTTCAGAAGATTCTTGTCAAGCTACATTCAGCAAACAAAATGAAATAAGCAGATGATATAGCTATGCAAAAATTCGAGATATACTTAGCTTCTCCCTTTTTAGATATACTAAAGGCACAATATCGATCTCATCTCTAGCTATTTAACTAAAAGCATCTCCTTAGTTCTTGCACAGAAGATGCATAGGCACTTGATCCCAGTCACAAACATATCTTGTTGCCAATGTATGCAATTTTGTACCTTGGATTCATCGACTTTAATTGGAAGATTAAGGAGATACTGGCCAGAAAGTGCAATATCAATTTCCTCATCTGTAGCAATTTTGAAGTTGCTCTTATCCATAACCTGCGAAAAGTGAAACTCGCATGTTTAATTGTACTTTCTCCAAATTTTCACTTTCCAAAGGAATAACTCAAAAGCTATAGATAGAGTGAGTGGATCCATAGGAAGGATTAAGTTGCAGAAGTTTCTAACTCCTTTAGCTTTCTTATAATTTCTTTTGTACTTTATGCATCAAATCTACAACAACTACCGCAGAAGAGGACATTTTCCCTTCTTGTTTACAGCAGAATGAAAACCGTAAGTCACACTTGAGAAATTGTTATGGGTGAAGACTTGATACTGTGTCTTTTATATTTTCTCACTGCAATACAATTGAAGCACACCATAAATAAAGGGCCATGTTTTCCAAAATTCCTGGTTGGAGGAAGCCTTTTTAATTGATGGGCAACAAGCATGGGCGTCGACCAAGTTTATATTAAGTTTACATTTGGGTGATGTCCATCACTTTTTATCCACCAATCATAGGCATGGATTCCTCCAACCAGCACGGAGGAATACATAGCCCATAAATAAACTCCCTGCTATCTTGTGGCACAAATCATTGTGATTTGTACAGAGCCAATAGCAATAGGCACTTTGTTCTTGCTCAGTCTTTATGCTAATTCATTCTCACAGAAAAATAATTAACAAAGAGATGGAAATGAATGGATCTTTCTTGTACAACACATGAAAGGCTAAAGACCACAGTGGGACGGTCAACTTTCTGAGTCAACAATTGCAATAAATCTCTACTCACCGGTAAAATATCCACAAAATTTCAAGGAAAAGTATACGGGAAGTTGTAGTACCTGAAATAAGTACGAAAGAAAATTTTGCTCAAGTTCATCAATCTCTTCAGAAGATAGGTTTTGCTGTTTCAGCTTCTGACCCCCATCCACAGGATCAAAGACAGAGTAAAGTTGCTGCAGTTATTGGAACAAAATTATTAGTAAGAAAAGGGAAAGTAGAGGAAACAACCAAAAGGACCAAGTTAACCAATTAAACCAACTAAAAGCAGTAGTCCAGGCAATGGAGGAGAATGCAGTTATACACACCATCAAGTCCTCGAATTGCAGAAGATACCAGGCTCGAATCGTATAGTCAACTCTCTTGCACAACTTTAAAAACTCTTTACGGTCATTACTACGCACTGCAAGAAAAAGAAAAGGGGAAAAGAAAGGAAAGGAAAATCCAACTGGTGAGGCTCTCTACATAAGAGAAGCAAGAAGCCAAAACTACAAAAAAAAGAGCACAAACTTCGGTTTGAGTTACCAATCGTTGCAGAGGAAATGGACATGCATAATCCTATTTTGGGACTAATTCCATATTTTTAGATTGCAGCACATGTCAATGCCCAAGAGCCGCACCAGTGAAGACTTTTTATCCACTAGTGATGGCCGGAACAAATAACTCAAAAAGAAAAGTTCTCTCCTTTGCCTAAGAATTGACAAGTGGCCGGGTTGATATTAAATATGTCAAGTGGGCGGATTGGGTTAAAAATGATCCGATTCAAATTGACTAATTTTCATTCGACACAAATCCAATGACCCGTACCTGGTCCAACCTAAATTAATATTGTTGAAATACTTCTATATTTAACCAAATTTAGCAAAACTTATATCCAAATTGACGTAAGAGTGCTATATGCTGTGCAAAACCCTACTCTCTCACTCACGCATCTCCACTCCGATCCCAAGAAGTTAGGAAATCAAACTCCACACTCCCCATTTCCAAATGGGAAGAGAGCAAGCCATTTGATATCTATATTATAAACTCATTTTTATGAATTATTTAATCAATATAATTAATTTACATGACAATTTAGGCTATCATTGGTTAGGAATTGTAATGGATACCGACATCCACTTCTAAGAGTGACTTCGCTTAATGCAAACCATTGTCGTTTTCATAATTCCGCACCGTACCAGACCGAGTTTGCACGTGAATTGGGAGAAATCTCCGGCGACTTCTTCACGGGGACGTGTATCTTCCATGCATGCACGCGAATCGCGAGACGGAGACGCGAAGAAGGGAGGGCGAGGAAGGGCGTACCGATGAGATTGGCCAAGGTCATGATGAGGTTCGGCTTCAGGACCGGAATCACCGACTCGCGCTCCAGCCGAATGACCTCCTTCTCCTTCGCCATCTTTCTCTCTGTGTCTTGCGAATGTCGAGAGCTGGAAGAAGCAGAACAAGAAGAAGAAGGAAAGAAGAAGCAGAGGGGTTGGATTGAAGGAGACGTCGAGCGAGATTCGTGGGATCCCACGACAAGTATACTTTGGAAGCGATTCGTCCTTTGCAGAGGAGGGAGAGAAGCGATGCCCCCGAAGAAGACTGGCCAAAGCTTTCTCGTAACCGACACTACTGTCACTCTGATCCAAAGTACAAGGCACTCTTTCCGTGCCTAATCTCCAGTTAATGCATCAGACAAGCAAGGAATAATGGAAACTCCCAGCATCCAAGGATCACCAGCATTCCCAACTTATAAGAACACCAGCAACGAGGCAGGGGATTTTGCATCTAAAGCTGGCCATTTAGATATATTAGCAGTTAGTTTCGGATAGCAACTGATGCTTGGTATACCCGGAACCATGAGCAGAAAAGGCACATACATCACACAACAGTTTGTCATAATATATGTATGAAGATGAAGATCTACATATGTCTACATCCACGCCCATCTACCTGTTTATCTATCTCAGAACAGTCTCATTGATAGGATCATGAAAGAGCCATCAAATTGTCAGAACCTATCTGTTATTTTGTTGACTAATTTGGTTGATTGTAGTGCAAGTAGCAACGGCTTGATGGATAGCCTCGGAGTAGAGTTCAAAATCTAGATATTTGTACCCTGTCAAGATAAGGAACCATGGCATATATGTTTAGAATAGATTCCATTTTTGCCTTTGCAGGGGGGATTCCACGCGAAATTATTCTGCTTCCAAGTCTGCGGATTTTGTGGGCACCAAGGGCGAATCTTGGGGGGTGGTTGGCGAGTAATTGGGGCGAATCTTGCTCACTGAGAGTCCACGATTTGGGTCAGAATTATTTTACTGGTGTGCTGCCTGAAGGCATGGAGGTCTGCAGAAAGCTTTGCTTCTTGGATGTGAGCTCGAATAATTCGATGGGTCCTCTCCCTTCGCAATTGCAGATTCAATGTATGGTTTACTTCAATGTCAGCCAGCACAACTTGACTGGCATTCTTCCCAAGCTTCTGCAAGGCACTTGCACCGCTAACACAATCTTCAGTGAAGAAAGGGTCAATGCAGAAGATCTTCAGAATTCCAACTTGGTCATTTGGACTTCTAGAATAGGAATTTCTTCTGGCTCCAATGTAAATGGTACAATTCCGTTGGCCCGCTGCCTCAGTTTGTGTTGGGAGATGTATTTGTGGGAACTGATAGGAAATCTTCATACAGACTCTTACTGAACAATAACAACTTCAACGGGTCTTTTCCTGTCAAACCTAATCTCAAACTACAGTCATCTTCTTAGCTTTTCGGTGAACCTGAGTGCTAACTTGATAGAGAGCACAGTTGATAAGGTATCACATCTAGATTGTGAAGGGCTATCCGAATTTTGTGGCAGCAGAAAATCAGATTAGTGTGCCAATCTCTCATAGTATTGCCAACTTCATGATGCTTCAAATTGTCGACATTCGAAGAAATAGATTACATGGATCTCTGCCTGGTCGATTAGGAAACTTGAAGAAACTCAAATGGATGCTTCTTGGAGGAAACAATCTAACTGGGGAAATTCCATCTCAACTTGGTCAATTAATTTCACTAACATATCTGGATCTATCTCAAAATGCTCTGACAGGATCAATACCTGCAAGTTTGACAAATGCCTCGAATCTTGTAAACTTGCTTCTTGATCATAACAGTCTCTCTGGGAAGATTCCTCAATCTTTTCAGCCCTTCCCAATCTTGTGATTCTGGACCTTTCTTTTAACAATCTTTCTGGCCATATTCCACACCTTCAGCACCAGAGTGATTGCAGTTCTTCAAGAGGAAATATTTATCTGCTTCCTTGCCCAGATTCATATGTTACACCCCCAACTGGGCTTCCAGTGCTGATGGTTTTATATGAGATGGGCTTAAGGCCCGTCCGCCCATATTGGGCCTAAAAGCCCGGCCCACGGGAATAGGGCCCGTGGATGGAGGGACGTATAAAAGGGATGAGAGAGAGGGAGAATGCACCTGTTGGAAATTCAACATACGTACGTCTTCTCCCGCGCGCTCTCTCTCTCTCCAAAAAGAAAAGAAAAACAGTAAGCGTTTTTCTTCCCTTCAAGGCGTCATCGGATCGAACAGGCCGATTCTCTTCCTCTTATCAGCGTCGGTGTCTAATCTGTGGCTAACAAGGTACGCTCGAATCCGTGGTGTGCTTTACGATCGGTGATACGTGATTTTCCCGGGCTTCGTCTTCCGCATTCGTTTTAGGGGTTCGATTTAGTGTCGAATCCGTTTTTCGGGGATCCGTTATTCCCAACATTGGTATCAGAGCCCTAATTCACGTTTTCCCGACCCTTTTTCATGTTTTTTGATTGATTTTTCGCGAAAGTAATTCGGCCGTACGGATCGGGGCGAGAAATCTCGACACCCGAGCACTGTTCGTCCATTTTTTTTCGAGTTTCTATGACTCGAAATCAATTTCTAAAAGCATAGGGTGAAAAGGCTCGTCGAGGCGAGTCTGGCGACATGTCGTGCGCCGCCGGGCGACGCCGCACACGCGGCCAGAAGCCGCTGCGCGTAGGCGCGATGCGCCCGACGCGCTGGCATCGGCCAACGCGTGCGCCACACGCGTCGGTCGGCGAACCGGCACGTGCGCGACACGGGCGGCGACCGGCACGCGCCGTCGGGCGGACCAACGCGTGCCGACGCCAAAGCATGACGTCATCCAATGGTCGGTAACCGCCGGGATGACGTCATCGATGACATCAGTGTCGACACAGTTGGCCGGGCGGTCACCGGCCGGCGATCCGACCTGACCCGACCCGTGGACGCCTGGCACGCGAGCGGCACGTGCTGGCTGACGTTTGCGTGACGTCAGCCCGCGCACGCGCGCAGCACATGCGGTCAGTTCGTCCGACCCGGCCCGATCGGCCCGACCGGTCCGTCCGGTCCGATGTCTAACGACCTGACCGTTGACCGTTAACCGTTGACCGTTAACCGTTGACCTGAAAAAAAAAAAATGTTTCTTTTTCAATTATGTCTGTGTGGGTTAGAGGTAATCCATTTTTTATTCTGCATTTGTTACATGAATCCTGGAAAATTATGTATTTTCCATTTTGTTTATTGTGGATTATAAGTGATCCATTTTTAGTTTTGCATTTGTTGTAGGAACTATGATGCGTTATGTACGGATACCTACAATCCCGAGAACATACGAAGGAAAAGCAAGACTTAAAAGGCTTATGACAGAGTTAGCTAATTATTGATGGCATGACGGTGATTTAGTATCACACATGGTCAGAGTCAATCAGATGATACAGGAAATCATCTTGAATGGTTATCTTATGCCGGATTTTAAGAATGTGCCGGCTTTGATGAACACTCTTCCACCTGAATGGCAAGCAGTGTCAGATCGGCTATGGGAGGTCAACGTGGTCCCGGGTTATAGGGGGCTAGTGGAAGCTTTTGTAAGAGAGTACTATAGGATTGAGTTGGCCAAAACTTCAACCCTTAGATTGAGCGCCACATGGCGCAGAGTGAATGTGCCTTGGTGGCGATATAAGAGCTCTCCAAAAGTTTTTCCATGGTTGGCAAATATGTCTTCAAATTTCACAGATATTTTGACTGATAGATTAGAAGGGATTTTCCCTATTTATTTCTTAGATTAATTATGAAATGTTTTATGGGTGTAAATATCTCTTTCTATGTTGATATTTTTCTCTGTATATATTGCTTAGTGTAATGTATAGTTGTATTAGTTGAAAGCATTATTATTTTATTGGATGCCAATTATCTGTTGCTTTCTATTAATTGTTTATTGCTGTGGGTAGTTAGCTGTGGGTAATAATAGAAGTTTTTGTAACTTCATAGAATGTATTTGCATAAGACAATTATATTAATAATAATTTTGAGTTAGGATTTTTGGAGGATGATTGGAAACATAGTGACCTTTTGATTCTGAAGCCTTACTTGAAATTATTCATTAATATGATGGGTCTGTGCAAATAGGGATGCATAAATGATAGGCATTAATTATTCGTGCATGTATGTCTGATGTGTTCAGATCGATGTTTTCAGCAACTAAGAACGTAATTGCTAATATGAACGGCAACAATTGTAAAATATTGAATATGAAAATTCAATATGTGCTGAAAAAGCAAGAAGCACTAGAAGCTCTAGAAGCTCTTGACCATATTATGGAAGATCTTGAGGATGTCGTGCGTCACCTTGAGCTAATAGAGGACCGCCTAACGGCATTTGAGCTGAGAATAGACATTTGCAATGCTGGTTCTAGCTCAGAAAGGGCTATGAGCTCTAATCGCAAGCGTATTAATTCGTTCAATATGTGGAAATGCAAAGGATCAAGTCCTTATTGTAAGAAATCAAGAGTTAACCAACACAAGAGAGGAAAACGTCCTCAAGTGAAGAAAATGTCGAGGGTGAGGTGTTACAATTGTGACAATAGAGGTCACTATACTCGCGACTGTCGTGAGCCAAAGAAAGTATACACCTCTTGTACATTTGAGAAATTTGCTTTTGTGTCCAGTTCTGCTTTATTGATTGAATCCAATCCTTTGTGGACTGTAGATTCAGGAGCGATAGACCATATAGCGAAGGATAGAGAATCCTTCATGGAATTTTGACGAGTACCAACTGGAACTAAGTGGATCTATGTGGGAAACAACTCCAGAGCTGAAGTTAAAGGGATTGGCACCTGCCAATTGAACATGTGTGGTGGGCGCACCTTGTTCCTACATGATGTTCTATATGCTCTGGAGATTCGTCGAAATTTAAGTGTCTGTTTTTTATATTGGTTAAACTTGGTTTTAGTATGAACTTCCATAATAGCGGTGTAGATTTGTATTTGGATACAAACTACTATGATTGTGGTTACTTTCTGGATGGTTTTATTGTACTAGATGTTGATCGTGAAGATGTCAATATTTGTTATTCCCTTATTTCACGTCTTCTACTTCATATGATAATGATGTGAATGTGTGGCATGCTAGACTTGGTCATATTGGCCAACAACATATGAATAGACTAGCCAAAGAGGGCTTGTTGGGCAACATTGAAAAAGTCGATTTGCCAATATGTGAGCATTGCCTAGTAGGGAAAACGACAAGGAAACCATTTGGAAAAGATAAAGAGCTGAATTTCCTCTGCATTTAATCCATTCAGACGTCTGTGGTTCAATGAATGTGAGAGGAAGGCATGGGGCTGTTTATTTCATCACTTTTATAGATGATTATACTCGATTCGGAAATATCTATTTGATTTCTCATAAAACTGAAGCATAAGTTGTTTTAAAAGGTTTATGAACTTGGTTAAAAATCAATTAAACAAGAAAATAAAAGTATTAAGATCCGATCGAGATCGATAATATTTATCTGATGAGTTCAGAAAATTATGTGATGAAAAGGAATAGAAAGACAGTTGTCTATTCCATATACTCCTCAACAAAATGGTGTTGTGAAAGAGAAGAAACAGAACCCTACTGAAAATGGTTAGGTCCATGATGGCGCATGCTAACTTACCTATTACTTTTTGAAGTGATGCATTGTTAACTGCTGCCTATATACTTAATCGGATGCCTTCCAAATCAGTTATTTCCACTCCATATAAGTTATGGAGAGGTAGAAAACCGAACTTAAGTTTACTTAAGCCATGAGGTTGTGCTGCCTATACTCATGAGTTCTCTCACAAATTTGAGAAATTAGGTCCCAAAGGAAATATGAGTATTTTAATGAGATACTTCGAACACTCGAAAGGGTATGTGTTCATAGGTGAGCAGGAAAGTGTGAGTATAATTGAATTTGAATCACAATATGTCACATTATTAGTGGATGAATTTCCTAAGAAGGGCGAATTAGGAGAAGATTACTCCATATTTGAAACATTGAATCAAGATAATGATATTAGTGGAGTTCATCTAAGTGGGAGTAATATGAGAAGTGATGAATTGAATTCAACTCATTCTCAATTGCAACCACATGATGAGTTATCTAATCCGAGTGGGAGCATAATGGGGAATAATGTGCTAAGTGTACAATCTCTCATATAGCGAACAAGTCGCCAAAGTATTCCCTGTCGACGTTTTGACATTGAATGGGAAACTTTTATAATTGCTCCCGAGATAAGGATGAGCCAAGAAATATTAATGAGGCTCTAAAATGCCCTAGTAAGGAAAAATGGATTTATGCAATGAAAGAGGAGATGGAGTCAATGAAGTCAAACCAAGTCAGGGAACTGGTTGATCTTCCAAAAGAACGCAGAGCTATTGGGAACAAGTGGGTTCTCAAAATAAAGCGAAAGGCTAATGGCTTGATAGAAAGGCATAAGGCCCGCCTTGTGGCGAAGAGGTATAATCAACAGGAAGGAATTGATTATGAAGATACATTTTCTCCTGTAGTGAGATTTACCTCGATTCGCATAATTCTGGCAATAGTGGTTAGTATGAATCTTGAGTTATATCAAATGGATGTAAAGACTGTTTTCCTCAATGGAGAATTAGATGAAGGAATATATATATATATAACAATCTGCTGGTTTCATAGTGAAATGCCAAGAAGAAAAGGTATGTCGACTTTTGAGGTTGATATATGGCCTTAAGCAGTCGTCAAGACAATGGTATATACAATTTCATAATACCATAATGGCATATGATTTTACAATGATAGATGAGGATCATTGTATATATATCAAAATATCCAAAGATCAATTTGTGATCATATCATTATATGTTGATGATATACTAATTGCCGGAAGCAATATGGAGCTTGTCAATACTGTCAAAAGTTGGTTGTCTTCCAACTTTGAAATGAATGATATGAGATTGTAAACCCATAGACACTTCTATTGCAAAAGGTGAAGGATTGAGCCATACACTGTGTCCAAGGACTCCACAAGAGAAGGAACAAATGAAACATGTTCCTTATCTAGTGATGTTAAAAGCTTTATGTACATTGTGATGTGTACAAGACCTGACATATGTTTTGTAGTTGGAATGGTGAGAAGAAACCAATCCAATCCAGGTTAAGCACGTTGGAAAGCCGTTAAGAGAATACTGAGGTATCTAAAGGGAACTGCTGATTATACGCTGAGTTATTAAGGAAATGATCTGCAACTCAAAGGCTATTCTGATGCTGATTGGGGAGGAAATTTAAATGAAAGGAAATCTACCTCTGGGTTTGTTTTCTTACCGAATAATGGCACCATATGTTGGAGCAGTAAGAAACAAAAGTGTATAACCTTGTCCACGATAGAAGTTGAGTTCGTGGCATTATCAGCAGCAGTATAAGAAGGTGTTTGGCTTAAGAGATTTTTTGGATCATTTAGGTGTTATTGGAAGTGCTGCAGATTTATTGTTGGTTAACTGTGATAGCCAAGCAGCAAAAGTGTACACCAAATATCCAAAATATCATGGCAAGACCAAACCTATAGATACCAAGTATAACTTTTGTCAAGGATATGATTGCACGAAAAGATGTGAACTTAGAGTACATACTACGCATAGAATGGTAGCAGATCCTATGACAAAGCTAATACCTAGAGATGTGTTTTGTGGCCATATGAAATCTCTAGAATTGTGTAGAGGCTGATGTACTGAATATTGTAATTTCCCTAAGTGTTCACATTTGATGAATTTGTGTTTTCATCATTGATGCCTACAAATCTTTGTTTGATCTTTATGCATCTTAATGCTCAGTGCATTACATTAAGTTGAGAAAGTATGTCGGACAGATATAAGATTAGCCTACTCACACGGGTAATCGCTTCTATTTACTGTGTGATAAGTAGAGATGAGACTATTTTTAAGTTTATTATCTAGGTGATAATCGAGAGTTCAAGCTTAAAATACGTATGTCGCCTTAACTAAGTGTTAAGATGAGGACATGATACTTACTATGTCCGAAAATAAAATATCCCACATATTTTACTTTATCTATCTAAGATGTCAGATGTGAGTTCTGATGAATTTTGTGAATGAGTAGATACGTGAACTCAAGTTAGACATTGAGTGTGTCTGAACTATCATCTGTACGGTATTGAAAGGTGTAGACATACACTCCATGGGAAAGGAGTTAATACCGTAATACGTATTTCATACTACGTATGCATGAGACAACCAATAAGAGTGGCAAAAAGTTTGATCTCAACTTTTATGACGTGTGAAACTATTGAGGAAAAGAGTTCCTCAATTTTAGTCCCCTCATGACTCTTACTTATTCTCAAGATTTCTATTTAGTGTTTGTTATCTTAGGATGTTGCCAATGGTCATGAGTTTGATTCAATCTAATGGGACATTTCTAGAAAAGCAAGCTGAACTGAAATTGAGAGTTTGAAGGGAAGAGGAAGATCGATTTTGGAGAATCACATTATAGTTTTGTATTCATCGGTTAACCAATTATGATTGTCTTTGGGATAATCATAATGACAATCATAATTGTGAATACAATATATATATATCATTGTTTAAAAGAGATCAAGAGAGATATAAATGTGATCGATCGATCTAGGATACTGCATACTAAATCTACTCAGGATGTGATGCCCATTATGAGCTGCTATATATTCCTAACAGATGTATGGCAACGAGCTCTCAAAGTATGCTGGTCGCACGAATTATTCACCGGTATGAATGTTGAAAAGAGGTAAAGAGAATCATGTTCAGCCCACCAAGTGCGAGTGGGAGATAATGGTTTTATATGAGATGGACTTAAGCCCGTCCGCCCATGTTGGGCCTAAAAGCCCGGCCCACGGGAATAGGGCTCGTGGATGGAGGGACGTATAAAAGGGATGAGAGAGAGGGAGAACGCACCTGTTGGAAATTCAACATACGTACGTCTTCTCCCGCGCGCTCTCTCTCTCTCCAAAAAGAAAAGAAAAACAGTAAGCGTTTTTCTTCCCTTCAAGGCGTCATCGGATCGAACAGGGCCAGATTCTCTTCCTCTTATCGGCGTCGGTGTCTAATCTGTGGCTAACAAGGTACGCTCGAATCCGTGGTGTGCTTTACGATCGGTGATATGTGATTTTCTCAGGCTTCGTCTTCCGCGTTCGTTTTAGGGGTTCGATTTAATGTCAAATCCGTTTTTCGGGGATCCGTTATTCCCAACAAGTGCCATTGGAAGTTAAAAGGTCTCATGGCCTAAAAAAAACTAAAGCCTCTCATCATCATGCTGGTAACTTCTGCTGCTATTATTCTCAGTGTGCTCTTGATTGTGGTCCTTGTCCTTGTCTTTGGAAAAGAAGCTTGGTCGACTTACTAGCTTGAGAAGGAAAGTAGTTGTTACCTTTGCAGATATTCCCGCTGAAGTGAACTATGGTAGTGTGGTTAGAGCGACAGAAAATTTCAGCATTCGGTATAGGTATCGGTGGCTTTGGCTCAACATGCAAAGCAGAGTTGGTCCCAGGTTTCCTAGTAGCTATAACGAGGCTCTCTGTCGGTATATTTCAAGGCTTTCAACAATTCGATGCAGAAATCAGAACTTTAGGGCTATTTAGCCCTTCAGCTTCAATGACACATTCTGTTGGCTTTTGTGGTGGCCCTTGTGATGACCCTTCTAGTGGCCTTTGTGGTGACCTTGGTGATGGATCTTGTGGTGACCTTCAGTTGGGCCCTTTGTTGACAGTGAGCTCTAGCTTGCCTTCTTCGAACCCGAGAAAAAGACAAATGATATCATAAATATAAACATCGTGCCATTGTAAAGGAAAACTAAACACAAATTATTTAAGTTACCGGGTATTTTTCTCTCGCTTCGCTGAAGAACAATCGACTTAACTAGCCCTCCGCTTCTTCGGCCAATCCTTGAGCTGGCTGTGTACTCCGGCCTTGTTTGAATGCACTTTCCGCTTGATTTCGGGTATAGCAGGGCTTCACCAATTCTTCACGTGTCATTCTCCCGACTCGACAAAGACAAAAACATTATGTCAATTAGTTGTACATATCTGTTTATACAAACCATAAAACAACATAAACACAATTGTCATGACTTACCGGGTTTATTGTTGTCGATCAAGAACAGCATCGACTCACTTCGCATTTCGTTTGTCCTTCTCCAACTGTCCCTTCACTAGGTCCTTCGACCGGCCTCAACTGTTCCTCTTGCTTCCTTAATTGACAGCCTTTAGTATTGTGCCCCGCTATGTGGCAAAAGAGCACTTCATCTTTACACCTCGTCCTACTCATCCTACGTTGACTTGAGACCTCTCCTTCCGCCATTCTTCGTTTCGCTTTGGTCTTCCCATTCTCTTCTTTAGTGGCAAAGGTTGAGGTGCTTCATGATCTGTTGGCTCCTAACTTGGTACCTGATTGGCTGCAACATGCATTGGTACGAAGCAAGATATCTCGGTTTCTTGTACCAATCATCAAGGTAGTCTTCTCGTGTTGTGGCCCTTCAATTGAATGGCACATATGGCATGTGCACAAGGAATTCCACTTGCCATGCTCCACATGAACACTTCCTCGTACCTAAATGGACAACATACTTATCAGAGCCCTTCATTATCTCATATCCTTCATCCCCATTCCAAATGGGATGACAATACCTACTCGTAGCCAAGTTCTCATCCAATTTTTTAGCAATCCTAGGACCACATTGCCTAGTCCAATGGTTTGTAGCCTCATCCCTTTGTTTGTGCAACCGAGTCATAACCATAACTCCTTATGTCTTCAAGCATCGAGATAATTGGTTTGCATATGGCATCTATTATCCTCCCATTGAATGATTCGAGATGTTGTTATTTATGTTATCGCACTTGAATTCCTCATTGAAGAACGCCCCAATACACCAATACTTTGGTTCGTTTTGGAATAGTGCATCATAACCTTCCTTGTCAATTGAAGCAGCTTCTTCTTGGCCATCCTAAAATCAGCCATATTTCGTGCTCTCTCGCTAGCTGCCAAAATTTGAACTGCAGCTTATCCCCTTTATAGTTCTTTCCCCAATTTGCATATATGTGCCGTGCACACATTCGATGCTCGGCATAAGGCAACAACTCAGCTATTGCCCGGGCAGTCCCCAATAATTCAAAAAAGAAAATGTAAGCAAACGACATGTTCATATCAACAAGCAAACAATTGACCAAATCTTTCAAAGAGTACCTTCTGTTTGGTCACTCATGAACGCCCACCCCCGCACCATTTGTTATCTCCAAATCAACCATCAAATTTTTTAGGAACCGGACCAATTGTCCTTGTTCTCTACCTTTACAACAGCCCAAGCCAGTGGAAACATCTGGTTGTTTGCATCTATTCCAATTGCAGCCAACAATTCTCCCTTGCACAAGCCCTTCAAAAAACACCCGTCCAATCCTATAATCCGTCTACAACCAGATAAAAATCCTCGTTTGCATGCATCGAAGCAAACATAGAACTTATCAAACTTGGTCCCAATATCGTGAAGTGGTCTCTCCACAACCTCTACATACACTCTACTTGAAGGATTTTGTAGCCTACACTCCCAAGCATAATCCCACACCTGTCCATATTCGCTGCTGTATTGATCAATGAGTATCTTCATCACCTTTGCTTCGTTCTTTTGCATTGATTCTGCTATATTGATGCCAACCTGCTCCTTCACCAGCAACTTGAACGAGTACTATTCATCCGAGGCATCATCTTAATCATATTAAAGAAGTGCTTGCACAACCATGCACTTGTTACCCTTTTATTTTCAAAATTAATGGAACAAGTATGTTCCTCTTCGTATGCTCTAATCTGAAAGATCCACTTCTCCTAACAAATGCACCATAGATCCTCCATGGACAATTTTGCTGCGAACACTTAGCTCTTACAAAGGCCTCGAGTGTTTCTAATGAAGTCAATGTTCCTCCGTGCAGCAATGGAGTTCTTCAAAGATAGCTTCCTAAATTGTTTTGCATCTTGAAATTTCATACCTACCAACAAAGTAGGAGAGGCAACGAATGGATCATAAGAAGGAAACTTACTTTTTCCTTCTCCTTGTATGCACAACTCCTTCATCTTCTTCAAGCTCAAGAATATGGCATAAGAACCTTGTTACTCTTATTAAGTATTACATGGGAGAGACAGAAATGTTCCTGATTTATAACTATCTATCTGGTGGAAACCTGATTTATTCGCTCCCCCTGATTTAATCATCTGAGTTTGCCAAAAAACAAAATTGCTCGAGACATCAGCAGTAACCTGATGGTTAGAGTTCAGGGACCGAAAATGTCAGTGACATGGGATTTCACCATACTTTCTCACAGTGAAGAGCAACATTCTGCTCAAGTCACATTTCATGGAGATCCTGAACAGAGTCCAGGGTCAAAAGAGTAGATCAAAATTAGCGGAATTTTTCTATCGAATGAAGCCCTTTAAGTTGCTTCATTTGCAAAACAAGCCATCAACAAAGATGATGAATGGTGTTGACATTGTACGGAATCAATTTCTGACCAATTAGCGTGTACATTCTTAAGGGTTTGCTCACGTGCCCAGTTGCTGCCACAGGCCTGCAGAATATGGTCCGCACTGTGTTGCAGCCCAGTTACCAAAAAGGTTCCTGCTGTTTTGTTTAGGGAAAGCTGCCTGGCAGGAATATCAGCATGAGTGTACCATTTTCTTTAGTTTAATATATGTAGGTGCTGCTCACACAGGAAGATGACTTAGACTAACGATAAATGCCAAAAAGTTGAATGAAGAGGTGTAACCAAGGGGCACTAACTGAACCCTGGAATCCTGAAATTGCAGAGAAGAATCTATTGCATTCTCTTGATTGAAGTGAAATGGGGCATTGATAGAATCTGTGCATTCTTTTGATAGAGGTGTTACCGTTTGGTTTTGGTCCAAACGGTATTTATTCCTCAAAGTCAAGAACTCCTAGGATTAACATTCTGGACTCTGTAGATCGAGCGACATGAAACTAAACAAACCCACTTCTGCCACCATCCTTCCTATATCCAGGTCAGCGGCACACAACCACTTCTAGCATTTGCATAACAATAATTACAATATTAAATGAACAAATGAACACTCCGGATAGCAAGTATAGAGTGGCTGCTGAGACTTCCTTCTACACAGAAAGGTTTGAGGACTAACTTGCATACATACAACTCCAAAGGTTAGACACTCCAGTTTAATGTGAATGCATTGCAGCGGAGATCCACCTTAAACATCAGGAAGCAATCGTGCTATGTTTTGCCTTGAGGACAAGTTCCTCTGTTGTACTTCCAATAATCTCATTAGCATCTTTGAGTCCTACACAATGGTAGCTTCCAAGAGAATCCTGCAACTACAATCCGAGTGGTCAAAACTCGAGATAACATTAGACTTGGTGGGTGGACAGCTTTCAATTATTCCTATTGCAACATGAAGCCCATAATGTGCCAATGAAAGCTTATGCTATAATGAAGAAAAACTGGAAACTCAAAGAGCAGATTTACCCGAGAAACGATGCCTAATTTCTCTAGTTTATCAACTGCATCATCCACATCAAAATTGCAGCTCGCATGAAACTGTTCCTTTATTAGCTCTTCACATCGTATGTCCAAATCCTTCATCACGTCATAGGAAAGTGATACATTATTACCAAATATATCCTATGATGATCCAGAACTTCACAAAAGAAAATGAATAAAAAGAGAGAAAGAGTTGGTCAAACCCGTTTAGTAGCTTTCCCTTGCTTCATCAATATGAAGTAGGACACAATCACCTCTTTGACCTGCATTCAATTGTTTAAACATGTTTAAGCTGGGTGATTCCCCCTATTTCAATTCAACCCAACGATGGGTTAAATAAGATCTCTAAGAAATCTCTTCCAATGGCCTGAATGCATAACTGGAATCATTAACCATGTAACAGTCTGGTATCTTTCAAATGGAGAAGCCTTGGTCGGTAGGATCTCCACAGAACTTTCAGTTCCATCTAGAGGCTAGTCGTGGTGTCCGAATCATGTACCATTTCAATGTCATTCACTAATAAATTCTATTTCTAATTGCATAAACCACCTCCAAAAAGGTTCTTGGACTGGACATAAATATTCCCATTCTTCAACATTCCTAACTTCTTTGATGCATGAAAGGCCCACAAATATCACAACTTACTTCCTGGTGAATCATATTGTCACATAGGTGCAAAAGAGTCCCCTTCCCACTGTCCAGTTGTTTGTCATACATGGCTTGAGTAATTAAGTTCTGATATGTAGCCAGATTTTGCCGAAATCTACAAGCAAAGAAGTATGCCAAGATGAGCACCAAATTCAGAAGATGTATTCGCAAAGTCAAGAAAACGGATTGCATATTGTTGTAGCTTAAGTTACTCTACGTACAATACTGCAGCTCTCGATTAATCAGGTAACTGTGTGGGATGCATAAATTGCCTTCGTCATCAGATTCCTAAGTACCCTATCACACAAAAAACACAAAGCCTGCACCAATTTATGGACTACCAATTGACTAGATACACTCTTGAGCAAATTTTCCATGTAGACCACTTGCATCATTGACTAGACATTTCAGTAACTATGCCAAATTCAACTACTAAATACGGAAAAACCAACCCATCTGAGAAAACTATGTGGAGAGAGAGAGAGAGAGAGAGAGAGAGAGAGAGAGAAGGAGGGAGAACTTAACGCGAAGTATGTTTTTGCACAGTAACCTATCACTGTAGAAAGCACCGCAAAAATCCATAGATCAGCTTTAGGTAAGTCAAGAGAACCAACTACAGCTCCCTGGAGGATATGATTAGTTCATTAGTATAGTATAAACACACTCCCACAATTAAAATAGGGGAAAGAACACTAACCAGACCAACTACAGCAGAGGCAAGAAATTTCACCCAGTCCACTGGAGTCAACCCAGGATTTTTCTTTTCAGGCTGTTAACAGGCAAAAATTACCAACGCCATGTCATGAACTCCATAAAGATCATAAGAAGAAAGAGTCCAAGGTAAAAAGGAAAATTAAACACCAAACAAACATGCTCAGAAAGAGATTTACAAGTACTATCTCCATATCTGCCATTGGAATGTTTTTGAAATGCTTTAGATATATTCCTCTTTCAGCATTCGAGTTGGAACTTGAGCGCCTGAAGAGGAAATAGCCTTGTTACATCAAAGAGCTTTTTCTTCATAAACAATTCTAGAAAACAATGAACCGAAACATTAACTAGAAAACGAACTAGTTTTAGGTCATCTCTCTGTTTCGTTGACTTCTCGCAAAATTTCACTTTCCTTTCTTACATGCAGGCAAAGATCACAATCTGTGAACTTTTAAGGATGATAATACTTTAAAAGAACAACTATCTATTGTCCAAACCATGCAACACAAATCTTAAATGACAGCGCTTTCAACAGAACAAGAGAGTACCTGTAAAGAACAATTATCCTGTCAAAGGTGGGTTCTTGGATAGTAATCTTGCTTAGAAGATTGCGAAAACTGCACACAATATAGAAGTATCAGAGATAGACAAATCTAGGATGGAAGACACAAGGCAAGAGTGTTTCAGCCTCTGTTTTGCCATTCAATACTTGCTCATCCATCAATAGTTAAGAAAGAATGCTAACATCGAGTCCTTAATCTTTGAAAGATTGGAAAAAAAAAAAAACTGGTGACGGGCTAAAATTGATCTCATCTACACCAACGAGATATTCAGCATCTACTGCTGGAGGAACAAGGGAGGGGGAGTAATATGGAATTACATCCATCTGATTTTTGGACAGAGCAAGCATGACCTCAATCAAATGGCACCAAAAAAATGTCAGTCAGACATCCAAGCTATCCAAATAGGTAGGTGAATATAAACCATGGGGCATGATAGCCATGGTGGGTTAGGAGCACCAAGAATAACAGAACTTTAACCAGCAAAGAAAAGGCAATATTCAAAAGAGTTTCAAACTTCAAAGCACCTTATATTCATATTTTCTATACGAATTCGTTCTACATGTTCTCCGTCAGTCATAATTTCATCAGTCTTCTTTGGATCTCTCTTCTGACGTGCACTTGACCTTCTAGACAAGAGTTTCTCAATCCTGCAAAAACCAAAAGCTAGATGAAATCACGAAAGGAAAAAGGCCGAACAAGTTCAGAATTAACAGTTCAAACAAATGACGTTTCAAAAAACTCTTGCAACATATCTTCTTAAATGACTTGTCAGAAAAATAACTCGCCTGGTGAGTTTCAAAATATATGCCCAAATACTTGTGATGATCAAGTCCACTTTCTCCGTGAAAAAGCAACTTGTTGTTCGATCCATCCCAAAGCCGCGTCTGAATATAACATACTTTGAAAGGGAAAAATGATGAATAAAAGTCAGAGAAACAGAGAGAGGTAACTATCTTCTCAATTACAGGTAGCAAAGCGTTATAAAAATTTCTAAGCAAATAAATCATATGGTCAAACGCAATGAATGTGCAATATGCCTAAAAGGGAAGATTAAACACCACTAGACAAAAGACTGCACTAGATCTTGATAACTTGCCTTCTTAAAAAGAGGATATTAAATCAAGATGATGCCTATCAGCTAGAATCCCAATAGGTACCTTATCTGCAAAATCTGGAAGATTTTCTTGAGGATGCTCTGTAAAGTATCTATTCAGAAGCTTCTTGTCAAGCTACATTCAGCAAACAAAATGATATAAGCAGATGATATAGCTATGGAAAAATAAGAGATATCCTTAGCTTCTCCTTTTTTAAACATATTAAAGGCACAATTTCGATCTCAGCGGTAGCTATTAAACTAAATGCATCTCCTTAGTTCTTTCACAGAAGATGCATGGGGACTTGATCCCATGTCACAAACATATCTTGGTCCCATGTCTGCAATTTCATACCTTAGATTCATTGACTCTAATTGGAAGATTAAGGAGATACTGGCCAGAAAGTGCAATATCAATTTCTTCGTTTGTAGCAATTTTGAAGTGGCTCTTGTCCATTACCTGCAAAAGGTGAAAACTGCACGTTTGATCATACTTTCTCCCAATTTTCACTTTCCAAAGAAAGGAATAACCCAAAAGAACTTACCCAAAAATAAATAAAATAAAATAACCCAAAAGCTATAGATAGAGTGAGCGGATACACAAGAAGGATTAAGTTGCAGCAGTTTCTACTCCTTTAGCTTTCTCATAATATCTTTTGTATCTTTTGCATCAAATCTACAACATCTAGTGCAGAAGAGGACATTTTCCCTTCTTGTTTACAGCAGAATGCCAACTGTAAGTCCCATTTGAGAAATTGTTATGGGTGAAGACTTGATACCGTGTCCTTGAAGCGCACTGTAAACAAAGGGTCATGATTTCCAAAATTCCTGGTTGGAGGAAGCCTTTTAATTGATGGGCAACGAGCATGGGATCAGCCAAGTTTAAATTGAGTTCACATTTGGCTGATGTCCATGACTTGTTATCCCCCAAACATAGGCATGGATTCCTCCTACAAGCATGGAGGAATATATAGCTCATCCATGAACTCCCTGCTATCTTGCGGGACAAACCATTATGATTTGTAAAGAGCCGATAGTAATAGACACTTCCTTCTTGCTCAATCTTTATGCTAATTCATTCTCACAGGTATTTAATTAACAAAGAGATGGAAATGAATGGATCTTTCTGTACAACGCATGAAAGGCTAAAAGTCACAGTGGATCGGTCAACTTTCTGAGTCAAGAATTGCAATAAGTCTTACCCGCTAGTGAAAAATCCACAAAATTTCAAGGAAAAGTGTGCAGGAAGCTGTAGTACCTGAAATAAGTAATCAAGAAATTTTTGCTCAAGTACATCAATCGCTTCAGACGATAGGTTTTGCTGTTCCAACTTCTGACCCTCATCCACAGGATCAAAGAAAGAGTAAAGTTGCTGCAGTTATTGGAACAAAATTATGAGTAAGAAAAGGGAAATTAGAGGAAACAACCAAAGGACCAAGTTAACCAATTAAACCAACTAAAATCAGTAGTCCAGGCAATCGAGGAGAATCCAGTTATACACACCATAAAGTCCTCAAATTGCAGAAGATACCAGGCTCGAATTGTATATTCAACTCTCTTGCACAACTTTAAAAACTCAGCACGTTCAGTACGATCCTCTGCAAGGAAAAGAATAGGGAAAAGAAGAGAAAGGCAAATCCAACTGGTGAGGCTCTCTAGACAAGAGGAACAAGAAGCCAGAACCCCGCCAAAAAAACAGCACAAACTTCCCGTTTGAATCACCAACTCGTTGCAGTGTTAGGAAATGGACATATATAATACTATTTTGGGAATAATTCCATAATTTTTAGATTGCAGCACATGTTGATGCCCCAAAGCCGCCCAGTGAACACTTTTTATCCAGCAGGAGAAAAAAAAAACTCAAAAAGAAAAGGTCTCTCCTTTTTCCTTAGAATTGATGAGGCCAACTAAAGCAATGCGTGTGTTAAACGGGTGGATCAGGTCGAAAGCAATCCAATTCAAATTGATCAATATTCATGCAGTGCAAATCTAATGACCCTATCTTAGCCCAATCCATACCCTATGCATGTTAATTCATATTTGCTAAAACACTTCCACATTGAACCTAATTTAGCAAAATTATAAGTCCCTATGCTCCTTTAACTACGCGGTCCCCTCCTAATCTCGAGAAGGTGGGGAATCGAACTCTCCGCTTACTTCTTTCAAATTAGGAAGAGTGCTCAGTGGGGAACCCATTTGATATCAAATTTGTAAACTTAATTTTTTTATGACTTATTACACATATAACAATTTCAGCCCATGATGGGTTAAGAAAATCTAATTGATACAGACATCCACTTTAAATGAGACCTTTTTGAACAATTAAAAAGAAAAAAAAAAGGCCATACTGTACCGGACCAAGTTTACACGTGAATTAGGAGAACCATTGTTATTTTCATAACTCCGCACCCTCTGGCGACTTTACCGGCGCGCAGCATCTTTCCCTGCCCGCGAATCGCCAGGCGGAGACACGAAGAAGCGACGGCGAGGAAGGAAGGACGTACCAATGAGTTCGGCCAAGGTCATGATGAGATTCGTCTTCAGGACCGGAATCACCGACTCGTGGTCCAGCCGGATAACCTCCTTCTCCTCCGCCATCTTTCTCTGTCTCTCTCTGTCTCGCGAATGTGGAGAGCTGGAAGAAGCAGAACAAGAAGAAGAAGAAGAAGAAGAAGGACAGAAGAAGCAAAGAGGATGGATTGAAGGCGACGTCAAGGGAGATTCGTGGGATCACACGACAAGTATTCTTTGGAAAGATGGATAGCGATTCGTTCTTTGCAGGGGATGGAGAGAGGCGATGCCCCGAAGATGACTGGCCGAAGCTTTCTCGTGACCGACACTGCTGCCGCTCTGCTCCAAAGCACGAGGCACTGTTTCCATGCCTAATCTCCAGTTAATGCATCGGACGAGTAAGGAATAATGGAACTGCCAGCATTCAAGGATCAGCAGCATTTCCAACTTATAAGAACACCCCCAACGAGGAGTTCAGATGACGAACTTGGAGGCAGAGGATTTTGCATCTAAAGTTAGCCATTTAGATATATTAGCGGTTTCGACCAAAAAGAAAAAGAAGATTATATTAGCGGTTAGTTTCAGACAGCAACTGATGCTTGGTATACCCGGAAACATAGGCAGAAAAGGCACATAGATCACACGACAGTTTGTCATAACATATGTATGAAGATGAAGATCTACATGTGTACATGGACACTCATCTACCCTTATATCTATCTTAAAATAGTCTCATTGATAGGATCCTGAAAGAGCTATCGAATTGTCGGAACCTATCTGTTGTTGTGTTGACTAATTTGGTTGATTGTAGTTCGAGTAGCAATGGCTCGATGGATAGCCTCTGAGGGGAGTTCAATGCCTTCGCGGGGGGAATTCCACGCGAAATTTGTCTGCCTTCAAGTCTGCAGATTTTGTGGCAACCGAGGGCGATTCTTGGGGGGCAGTTGCCGAGTAACTGGGGCGAGTCTTGCTCCCTGAGTCGTCAATTTCGGTCAGAATTATCTTGCTGGTGTGCTGCCCGAAGGCATGGGGATCTGCAGAAAGCTTTCCTTCTTGATTGTGAGAATAATTTAACGGGTCCTCTCCCTTCGCCGTTGCAGATTCCATGTATGGTTTACTTCAACGTCTGCCAGAACAACTTAACTGGCGTTCTTCTGCTAGGCAGTTGCACTGCTAACACGATCTTCAGTGAGGAAAGCGTGAGAAGATCTCCAGAATTTTAACTTGGTCATTTGGACTTCTAGAATGGGATTTTCTTCTGGTCCAATGTTGATGGTACCTCTGAAAAGCTTACCTGATAGAGAGCACGGTTGATGAGGTATCGCATCTAGATTGTGAAGGGTATCCAAATTTGTAGCAGCAGACAATCAGATTAGTGGGCCAATCTCTCCTAGTATTGTGAACTCAATGACGCTTCAAATTGTCGACATTCGAAGGAATAGATTACATGGATCTCTGCCTGATGAATTTGGCAATTTGAAAAACCTCAAATGGATGCTTCTTGGACGAAACAATCTAACTGGGGAATTTCCATCTCATAGCACTTATATTATGCTATGCCTGAAACATGTTACTCTTGAAGACGGTAAGCTTGCAGTTAATGATGACTCCCAAATTCCTGCCGCCAGGGTGGGGCTCTACAATTTAAATCATGCTGAATTTATGTCTTGCTGTCTGTTATCTGAAGGTGAAAAGGTGACTCTGCAAAACTCTGCAGAGTCTGCTTTTGACTTATCGCATTGTTGATTTCTTCAGCCGGACTCCTTGAAACCAAAACGCTCCTCAAACTGAAGCGCCTTACGTGTTGTTTCCGCAGGGACAACCAAGATCTCGAGGCACTGGAGAGCGCATGAGATCTTCTGTGCACTGATCTCTCAGCCAAATGTTTTACTCGGAAAAGAGTGACAGGGCACTCAGGCAAGGAGAGAATTCCATGTCCCCGGCTTTAGATGCTTCCCCCAACTCAATCGCCTTAGTTTGCCGAAAAAACACAAAATTACTCAAGACATTAGGAGTAACATGGGATTTTGCAACATTTTCTCACGGAGAAAGCAACATTCTGGTCGAGTCAATCCATGGTGCTCAACAGAGGCTAGGGGCGAAAGAAAGAGTAGATTACAATTAGCGAAATTCTCTATTGAATGAGGCCCTTGCTTCATTTGCAAATCAAGCCATCAACAAAGATGATGAATGGTGATGCCATGGTACAGAGTCAATTTCCGACCAATTAGCTAGTTACCAAAAAGGTTCCTGCTGTTTTGCTTAAGGAAAGCTGCCTGGCAGGAATGTCAGCTTGAGAGTACCATTTTCTCTAGTCTAGGATGTACGTAGGTGCTGCTCATGCGGTTCTTACCTAGTAAACCAGATGACAAGCTATCGAAGATGACCTAGACTAACGATAAAATGCTAGTAGAGTTGAACGAAGAGGTGTTACTAAGGGGCACTAACGGAGCCCTGGAATCCTGAAATTGCAGAGGAGAATCTATTGCATTCTTTTGATAGAAGTGAAAAGGAGCATGGATGCCGTGAGCTCTTTGGATTTGGTCCAAAAGGTAGTTGTTCCTAGCCAGGAACTCCTAGAATTCGAAGTCCCACTCTGTAGATCGAGCGACATGAAACTAAAGAAACCAATTTCAGCCACCATCCTTCCTATATCCTCCAGGCCAGGGGCACAACCACCTCTACCATTTGCGTAGCCATCTGTGTGTGTGTGTGTGTGTGTGTGTGTGAGAGAGAGAGAGAGAGAGAGCGGGGGGAATATCGTGCTTTAAGAAATTACGACTAATTAGTCCTGATGGAATGAAAAAAGCATCCGCACACTCGTAATTCGTGAGTTTCAAATAACAATATCGAAGACAAAAAAGAATAAGACCGTAGGATAGAATAATTACAATATTAAATGAACAGATGAACACCTGGAATAGCAAGCATAGAGTGGCCGCTAAGACTTCCATCCAGAAACGTTTGCGAGCCAACTTGCATACATGCAAATAACTCCAAAGATTCGACTCTCCAGTTTAAAGTGATTGCCTTACAGCGGAGATCCACCTTCAATACCATCAGGAAGCAATCGAGCTCATTTTTGCCTTGAGGACAAGTTCCTCTGTCGTAGTTCCAATGATCTCATTAGCACGTTTGAGGCCTACACAATAGAATCTTCCGATAGAGTCCTACAATTACAATCCAAGTGGTCAAAGCTCAAGATAACATTAGACTTGGCAGGTGGACAGCTTTCAATAATTCCCATTCAAGCCCATAATGTTCCAACGAAAGTTATTCAAGGGAAATGGTAGAGTAAAAGATGCTTAGGCTATAATGAAGAAAAACAGGAAGGTCAAAGAGCAGATTTACCCGAGCAACAATGCCTAATTTCTCTAGTTTCTCAACTGCATCATCCACATCAAAATTGCAGCTCACACCAAACTCTTCTTTTATTAGTTCTTCACATTGTATATCCAAATCCTTCACCACGTCATAAAAAAAGCCATACATTATTAGCAAATATATCCTTCAATAATCCAGAACTTCAAAAAAGGAAATGCGTAAAAAAAGAGCTGAGTAGAAAGAATTTGTCAAACCTGTGTAGTAGCTTTCCCTTGTTCCATCAATATAAAGTATGCCAAAATAACCTCTTTGACCTGCAGTCAATTGTTTAAACATATTTAAGCTGTGTGATTCCCCATATTTCAATTCAACCAGCAATAGGTGAAATACAATCTCAAAGAAATCTCTCGGTCTGAATGCACAATCGAAATCATTAACCATATAACAATTTCATATCTTTCAAATTAATAAGCCTTGGTTGGTGAACCTCCACAGAACCCTTAGTTCCATCTAGAGGCTAGTCATGATGTCTGAATCATGTACTGTTTCTATGCCATTTATTAGCTTCTCTTTTTTTTCCTTTTGCATAATCTACACCCAAAAGGTTCTTGTACTAGACAAAAATATTTCCATTCTTCAACATTCGTAGCTTTTTTTATGCATGAAAAGCTCACAAATATCACAACTTACTTCCTGTTGGATCACATCATCACAAAGGTGCAAAAGAGTCCCCTTCCCACTGTCAAGTTGTTTGTCATACATGGATTGGGTAATTAAGTTCTGATACGCAGCCATATTTGCCTGAAATCTACAAGCGAAGAAACAGGCCAAAATGAGCAACAAATTTACAAGAAGTATTCTCAAAGTCAAGAAAATGGACTCTGTATTATTGTAGCATAAGTTAAACTATGTAAGATACTGTGGCTCTCAATCAATCGAGCAAATTTATACGATGCATAAATTGTTCATCATCAGATTCCTAGGTACCCTATCACATGAAACACAAAAAGCCCACACCAATCATGGACTACAAATTGACTAGAAACACTCCTCAACAAACTTTCCAAGTAGACCACTTGCATCATTGACTGAACATTTAAAAAATATGCCAAATTCAACTATATAATGAAAACCAACCCATCTGAGATAACTACAGTTTTTTTTTTTTTTTTTCGCAGGGGGAGGGGGAGAGAGAGAGAGAGAGAGCACTTAACGTGAAGTATGTTTTTGCACAGTAACCTATCACTGTAGAAAGCACCGCAAAAATGACCCATAGATCACCTTTAGGCATGTCAAGAGAACCAACTACAGCACCCTGTGGGATATGATTAGTTCATTGGTATAATATAAAAACATACTCCCACACTGAAAAAAGGGAGAGAACACTAACCAGACCAACTACAGCAGAGGCAAGAAACTTCACCCAGTCCATTGGAGTCAACCCAGGATTTTTCTTTTCAGGCTGTTAACAGGCAAAAAGTACCTACACCATGTCATGAGCTCCATAGAGATCCTAAGAAGAAAGAGTCCAAGGAAAAAGGAAAACAAAACGCCAAGCAAACATGCTTAGAAAAAGATTTACAAGTACTATCTCCATATCTGCCATTGGAATGTTTTTGAAATGCTTTACATATATTCCCCTTTCAGTTTGCAAGTTGGAACTTGAACACCTGAAGAGGTAATAACCTTGTTAGATTGAAGAGCTTTTTCTTCATAAACAATTCTAGAAGACAATGAATCAAAATATTAATTAGAAAATGAACTAGTTTTAGGTCATCGTTCTGTTTTGCTGACTTTCTCACAAAAATTCACTTTCCTTTCTTACATGCTGGCCAGGATCACAATCTGTGAACTTGTAAGGAGGATACTACTTTAAAAGAACAAATATCTATTATCCAAACCGTGCAACACAAATCTTAAATGACAGCTCTTTCAATAGAAGAAGAGAGTACCTGTAAAGAACGATTATCCTGTCAAAGGTGGGTTCTTGGATTGTGATCTTGCTTAGAAGATTGCGAAAACTGCAAACAACATAGAAGTATCAGAGATAGACAATTCTAGAATGGAAGACCCAAGGCAAGAGTGGTTCAGTATCTATTTTACTATTCAATACTTGCTCATCCATCAAAAGTTAACAAAAATTTGTGGACACATGAAAACCATACAGTTCCCAAATCTCAAATGACATAACACATCATAAATACCAAAAAAGGCAGCAGGAGCAGAAATATACAACCCTTACTAAGAAAGTTTGAATCTATCAACCATCATAAAAACATTTAATAAGACTCTGAGATGCTGATTATCTTCTAGAAGTGATAGAGTGTCATGCAAAAGCTAGGATTTCTACATTGGCCACGCTCATTCTTTAACCACAGAGAAACTTCTGAATTGCGAGGTACCTTATTGGGCTCAATATATACAAAATGCTACCAAAAAAGTCTTTAATATTGGAAAGCTTGGAAGAAAAAATAATTGACGATGGACTAAAATTGATCTCATCTACACCATCAAGATATTCAGCATCTACTGAAGGAATTTCATCTATCTGATTTTTAGACAGAGCAAGCATGACCTCCAGCAAATGGCACCAAAAAAATGTTGGTTAGACATCAAGCTATCCGAATAGGTAGGCAACTATAACCATGGGGCATGATAGCCATGGTGGGGTATGAGTACCAAGAATTGCAATATTTTAACCTGCGAAGAAACAGCAAAATGCAAAATTGTTGCAAACTTTAGAGCACCTTATATGCATATTTTCTATACGAATCCGTTCTACTTCATGCTCTCCTTCAGTCACAATTTCATCATTTTTTTTTGGATCTTTCTTACGATGTGCACTTGACCTTCTAGACAAAAATCGATCAATCCTGCAAAAAGCAAAAACTAGATGAAATCGCAAAAGGGAAAAGGTTGAAAAACAAGTTCGGAATTAACAGCTCAAACTAACAAAGTTTCAAAAACACTCTCACAACATATTTCTTGATTGATTTGTCAGAAAAACAACTCACCTGGTTAGTTTCAACATATATGCCCAAATACGCGTAATGATCATGTCCACTTTCTCCATGAAAAAGTAATCTGTTGTTTGATCTAGCCCAATGCCGCGTCTGAATATAACATACTTTGAAAGGGAAAATGATGAATGAAAAAAATCAGAGAAACAGAGCAAGGTAACTCTTCTCAATTACAAGTAGCAAAGCATTACAAAAATTTCTAAGCATATAAATCATATGGTCTAACATGATGAATGTATAGTATATGCCTAAAAGGGAAGATTAAACACCCCTAGACGATACGACCACGCTAGATCTTAATAACTTGCCTTCCAAAAGAGAGGAGATTAAATCAAGAAGCCTATCAGCTAGCATCCTAGTAAGTACCTTATCTGCAAAATCTGGAAGATTTTCTTGAGGATGCTCTGCAAAGTATCTTTTCAGGAGCTTCTTGTCAAGCTACATTCGGCAAACAAAATGAAATAAGCAGATAGTATAGCTACGCGAAAACACCAGATATACTTAGCCACTCCTTTTCTTTAGATATACTAAAGGCACAATATTAATCTCATTGCTGACTATTTAACTAAATGCATCTCCTTGGTTCTTTCACAGAAGATGCACAAGCACTTGATCCCATGTCACAAACATATCTTGGTCCCATGTAGGCAATTTCATACCTTCGATTCATTGACTGTAATTGGAAGGTTAAGGAGATACTGGCCAGAGAGTGCAACATCAATTTCCTCATTTGTAGCAATTTTGAAATTGCTCTTATCCATAACCTGCAAAAGACGAAAACTGCATGTATTGTTGTACTTTCTCCAAATTTTCACTTTCCACCCAAAAAAAAAAAAAAAAACCAAAAGCTATTGATAGAGTGAGAGGGTACATAAGAAGGATTAAGTTGCAGAAGTTTCTACTCCTTTAGCTTTCTCATAATTTCTTTTGTACTTTATGTATCAAATTTACAACATCTACCGCAGACGAGGACATTCTCCCCTCTTGTTCATAGCAGAGTGCAAACCGTAAGTCACACTTCAGAAATTGCCATGGGCGAAGAATAGAAACCACGCCCTTTTTATTTTCTCACTGCAATATAATTGAATCCCACTGTAAATAAAGGGCCATGTTTTCCTGAATTCCTGGTTGGAGGAAGCCTTTAATTGATGGGCAACATGCATGGGCATCACCCATTTTAAAATTAAGTCTACATTTGGGTGATGTCCATGACTTGTTACCCACCAATCACAGGCATGGATTCCTCCAACCAGGATGGAGGAATAGAAAGCCCATAAATAAATTCCCGGCTATGTTGTGGCATAAATCATTATGATTTGTAAAGAACCAATAGTAATAGGCACTTTCTTCTTGCTCAATCTTAATGCTAATTCATGCTCACAGGTATTTAATTTACAAAGAGATGAAAATGAATGGATCTTTCTTGTACAACAGACAAAAGGCATGGTCAACTTTCCAAGTCAATAAATCTTTATTCACTAGTAAAAAAGGCCATCAAAATTTCTAGTAAAAGTATACAGGAAGCTGTAGTACCTGAAATAAGTAAGAAATAAAATTTTGCTCAAGTACATCAATCTCTTCAGAAGATAGGTTTTGCTGTCTCAGCTTCTGACCCCCATGCACAGGATCAAAGAGAGAGTAAAGTTGCTGCAGTTATTGGAACAAAATTATAAGTAAGAAAAGGGAAAGTAGAGGAAACAACCAAAAGGACCAAGTTAACCACTTAAACCAACTAAAAGCAGTAAGTTCAGGCAATGGAATTGAGGAGAATGCGGTTATACACACCATCAAGTCCTCAAATTGCAGAAGATACCAGGCTCGAATTGTATATTCAACTCTCTTGCACAGCTTTAAAAACTCAGCACGGTCAGTATTATGCTCTGCAAGGAAAAGAATAGGTTAAAAGAAAGGAAAGGCAAATCCAACTAGTAAGGCTCTCCAAACAAGAGGAACAAGAAGCCAAAAACTACGCCGGAGGACAGCACAAACTTCCGGTTGAAGTTTACCAATCGTTGCAGTGTTAGGACGTGGACATGTGCGCATGTAATGAAATTCTATTTTGGGAATAATTCCAGATTTCAAAGATTTCAACATCCTTTAATGCCCTAAAGGCGCCCGGTGAACACTTTTTTATCCATTAAAGGTGGCCAGAACAAAAAAAGAAGAACAAAACTCAATAAAAAAGGTTTCTCCTTGACCGAATAAATCGATCAGCGCCGCACAATTCCTCCGCAAGCAGAACAACGTCGATTGACTCCAACACCTACTTAAATGTGACCTCGCTCAGTGCAAACTACTCGTCATTTTCATAATTTCCGCACCATCTGATCGACTCGCTCCTAGGAAAAAACACCAGGCCGCGTTCTACAAGGAAAAACAATGCACACGCCACAACATCGTCCGTTGCCTAACGCGAGGCAGCCGAATCGGAACGATTCTCCGGGCTACTTCACGGGCGCGGGCGCGGGCGCGTCTTACCTGCCCGCGAAGAAGCGAGGGCGAGGAAGGGAAGGGCGTACCGATGAGATTGGCCAAGGTCATGATGAGCTTCGGCTTCAGGACCGGAATCACCGACTCGCGCTCCAGCCGAATGACCTCCTTCTCCTTCGCCATCGTTCTCTCCCTGTCTCGCGAACGTCGAGAGCCGGAAGAAGCAGAACAAGAAGAAGAAGAAGAAGAAGAAGGAAAGAAGAAGGGAAGGGGATGGATTGAAGGAGACGTCGAGCGAGATCGCGCGAGAGAGCGATTCGTTCTTTGCAGGAGGGGAGGGGAGAGAGGGGCGATTTCCCGAAGACTGGCCGACGCTTTTCCTCGTAACCGACACTACCGCCGCTCTGCTCGGCCGGGACTCTTATTAATCTCCATTTAATCGGATTTAATTAACGGCGGAGAAAATCATTAAATAAAATCACAGAACGAGACGAAGGCGAAGGAGTGACCGCCTGATCGGTTTTTTCATTTATAATGGAAATTGCAACTCGCTTGGATAATGTCGACAGCGAAATTGAAAGGTGCAGTAAAATCCACCGTTTGCCGAATTTTTTATTTTTTGTGACTCAGGAGCCGGCACAGCCGCCGAGGGGGCGCAAAACCACCACCCACTTATCCCGAATAAATCGACAAGTGTCTCCACTTGCCTCCCTGCAACTTTTGCGTTGCGAAACTGGACCTCCAACGTGGAAGTCCTGGTGGTCGTCATTTCTAATTTTTACGTCTTTAAAAGCGTAAATTTCACCTCGACCATCAATAGATTTGGCCAAGACATTTATAACACGACCCAAATAAGCCTCACTCACAAATATGCAATTATTCCTGTTGCTTTTACAAAACTTCCCTCTTGTATCATCAAACCATCACCCATTAATACAACACCAACATTATTTGATTCCAAATTTAGAGCAATCCCTATTGTACCCTCTTCAAATTTTACTAATTCACCCGCCATTATTTCATCAAGTTATGCTCATTACTAAACTTGTTGAAGAGATGAAATAGAACTAAGGTATATCTTTTTTTCATCATAAGATTTGAATTCATAACATGATTCACTCATATGCAATTATTGAAGAGATGAAATAGAACTAAGGTATATCTTTTTTATCATAAATTGAATTGATTATCATAATAAGATTTGGCCAGGGCATTTATAACATGACCCAAATAAGCCTCACTCACAAGTATGCAATTATTCCTATTGCTTTTACAGAACTTCCCTCTTGTATCATCAAACCATCACCCATTAATACAACACCAATATTATTTGATTCCAAATTCAGAGCAATTCCTATTGTACCCTCTTCAAATTTTACTAATTCACCCGCCATTATTTCATCAAGTTATGCTCATTACTAAACTTGTTGAAGAGATGAAATAGAACCAAAGTATATCTTTTTTATCATAGGTTGAATTGATTATCAGAATAAGAATTAGGCCAAAAATTAGGATCACTTTCTAGCATCTATACGTTTGCATTTTAATAGGGATTGTTTTCATTCACATTGTCACTTATCCTTGCTTGAAAATTTCAAAATGTGTGAACTGAAAATCATAGATCATCTTCTCTGGTAAAAAAGAATTAACGAGAAAAAGGATCATACTCTTAATTGGAATCGTGGGGAGTATTGCTTGATTGTTTCTACTAACTTAAAGTCTCGATCATCATTTCTTTTAGGCAATGAAAAATAAATCATTTTGAATAATTCACATTAAAAAAAATCTCCATTTGTCTATCCTTTATGCGTACCCATTGATTTTTGCTCAACAATATGTTATAGTAATATATAGAATAATATCAAAACTTTACATAGTCGAACTTTTGAATTGAAGCTTTTTACGTGCAAAAATTCCGGTAACTTTCATTATCTCATCTATGATTTTTTATTTTCTCCTAACGTGATTGTAAAGCGACCAAATTATTTCAATTATTTGTAACTCCTGTTACTTCCATTAATTTATTCTGCCTTTTCATATGCCATTGCAATATTTGTAAGATGGTCCTAATTATTCAACCATGATAGTAACTTTCATCTCAATCGAAAATTATAAGAGGGCGTGGCAATTATTTTCAGTCATATGATTAACTTCAATCATTTCGTGATGACCTTCCGTTGCGCTCGTCACCGGTCACCGAACGGTGCATTCGCCAAAGCAAAACCCGGGCAATATCAGGACACGACGCCAGTTTTAATCTCCACCATTCGAGTGTCCGAAGTCACTTTATCTCGTTGACACACGGTCGCTCCCTTCCTCTCTCTCTGCCCAGCCACCAATGGCTGCCAAGTTATCATCACCTCCGCACCAGCGCTCCCTCTCCTCCCTCTCCATCCGTCCCACGCTCCCGACCCGAGACCTCCGCCGCCCCGGCCGATGGCTCGGGACGGTCCGGACCCCCGCCGTCGCCGCCCGACCGAGGAGGCTGGTGGTCCGCAGCTCCCTCCAAGAACTCTCGCCTCTGGTGCTTCCTCATCACGCCCCGCTTTCTCCGCTGTTCCTGCTCGCGGACGCCGCGGGCTACTCGCCGGCCAGTTACTACACTTCTCTGGGTCTCTTCGTGATCTCTGTTCCTGGGCTCTGGTCTCTCATCAAGCGCTCTGTGAAGTCAAAGGTTGCTGCATCGAAACCTCATCTTTTTCTGGTTTTACTATCTTCCTTTTTCTTTTTTTTTCTTTTTTTTTGGGGTGTGGAAAAAGCATGTTTCATCGGTTCTTGGTTGAATTATGAGTCTGTTCAGTGTTCGGAGTCGTGTTTGATGGATTTGATTGGCTTTGGCTGATATGTGAAGTGGGGATGTTTGGTTATGTGCATGCAGATTGTGCAGAGGACATTCATAGGTGAAGGAGAAGAGAAGAAGGCACCGAATCGCGTTGCTGGGGAGATTCTGTCTTTCTTCACTCGCAACAACTTTGTGGTCACCGATAGAGGAGAGACCATCACGTATGCCCTCTTCACTCTTCCTGCCGAATCCTTTCTTTGTTTTCCCTCGTCTACATTGACCAATTCACTATGCCTTACGTGCTTTGATTTATGAACATTGGCTTTTCTTTTTCATTTCTCTTTTGTGGTGGTGGGTTAGATACAAGATGAAGAGAGAGAGAGAGAGAGAGAGATCCCCTCATGATTTTTTGCCACCATTGTTATTGTAAAAGGAAACAAACCCAAGCATGATGTTCTGTTCTAAAAGGGTTGCTGGTAAATTTGCGTTGTGTTCTTATTTGAAGGTTTGAAGGGATGATGACTCCAAGCCGAGGGCAAGCGGCATTGCTGACATTCTGCACCTGCATTAGCCTCGCCAGTGTTGGCCTTGTTCTAACAATAACAGTTCCGGACGTCGGTAACAACTGGTTTTGGATTATTGCATTGAGCCCCTTAGCGTAAGTGAAGCTTGTTTTTCCTTGAAGAGTCCAAGCTCTACCGTTCCTCATTTTTGAATAATGGAAATCACGTGCGAATATGCTGAACCTCTGATATGATATTTTGCAGTGGAGCATACTATTGGAAGCGAGCATCAAGGAAGGAGCAAATTAAGGTAAAGGTGGTAGTGGCAGAAGACGGAACACTATCGGAGATTGTCGTTCAGGGGGATGATCAGCAAGTCGAGCAGATGAGGAAGGAGCTTCAACTCAATGAGAAGGGAATGGTTTATGTGAAAGGCTTATTGGAGAGATGACCGACACTGCTTCGAATATGACCTTACAAGTTTGCGAAAGAGGTGTGCCGTGGCACGAGTTTAGGACTTTTTGACCTAATGTTAATTGCTGATATACTATCAGATGGCAAGTATTATACAGAATTATTTATCAGACACCTGGTAATCGATATCCTTGTCGTAAACTGGCATTCTTTAAAGACCAGTTCTTTCAACATACAACAATTTTCAGCCAAGGCGAAAATCAGCCGAACACCCTCCCATGGATAGGATGAATTAGTAAGAGCTCAATAAATCCCTAAGAACGATTGATCAACTGTGATTGGCATCCTGTACATGTCAGCCATCTGCAATAAATAGACGGTAGAATTGGACTCATCAACGTGGTTCCACACAAGTCGAGGAGGCTCAGCCCGAGCTCTGCCCAGCAGAGTGCGAGAATAATTATTCAGTTAAACGCAATGAGTGCAGAAACAAAGTCGCTCAGAAGGAAATATACAAAACATATCTGAACTTCGCCCGACAGTCCGGGCTGCTCAGATGAGACCAATAATCTTCGACATTATCAAAATATTAAGTTGATAAAAAATCTTTGCCATCCCAATTAACGAAAGGAAGTTTTCCAGACCCCTCAACCAATCAGTAGCTTGTTCTCATCCATGAAGCTGTAAGTAGGTACTTCCAAGTTGTATGGTGCAGGACCCTTTCGAATACGACCAGAGATGTCATAGTGAGAACCATGGCATGGACAAAACCAACCTCCAAAATCACCAGCATTAGGCAGGGGAATGCAACCCAGGTGTGTGCATACACCAATCACAATAAGCCACTCGGGGTCCTTAGCTCTGTCTGAATCTGGCTGTGGGTCACGAAGAGATGCCAAATCAACACTGTTTGCCAGCTTAATATCATCCTCAGTTCGACGCCTGATGAAAACAGGCTTGCCACGCCACTTAACAGTCACAGTAGAGCCCGGCTCGATACTGGACAGATCAACCTCAAGAGAAGCCATAGCAAGAACATCCTTACTGGCAGACATGCTCAGGACAAACTTGAGGATAAGCAGACGGACAAGTGAGGCATAGACAAATCTACCACCTGTCAAGCAAAAGTAGGCAAATGCCCGCTTGCTCGGGTCACCAGGAGGGAAGCGCTCATGATTGTACTCATCATAGGTGATCTTTGAAGTGGGGTTCTTAACAGCAGCCACAGTTGGTGGAACACCAGGAACTACACTGTCCTCCTTTCTAGGAGTCAGCGACTCTGAAGCATAACCTGTAATAACAAATAATCCTGAATAAATATTCCATTACAGCATCATCGCATTTTCCTACATGCAGAAAATGGCAGCTAACAAGCAAAATAACAGAGAAAAAGTGGAAGAGTGAATAGTAGTGCTGCTACATGAGGATAGCTCATCAGAAGTCACAAGGTGTCCAAACACACATCAGTTGATAAAGTAAACATATTAAACCGTTCTTGTAGTATTTAACAAAAGTCAAACCCTCTAAAGAGGAAGATAATTGGAGATCATACTCCAAGAAAACTAACTCAGCAATGTGAAAACTGTTGGATATCAGTTGCATGAAAATATATAGTACAGTTAGGTGTATGAGGGATTCTAAAACAAGCTACTTCAAAAGGGGACTACAAGAAGCAAGTCCTGAAATCTCTCATGTAATTCAGCTCTTTGCCAATTTACATCCGCTTTCCCACCTTTCTTCTCTTTGTTGTGTTCATTCTAGCATCTTCATCACCAATGTCATGTCGTCGAGGACTCTAAACTCCAATCTAATATTTGAACGTATTAGCAGTTATCAATAGAAAGGGTACTAGGGCTTCAACTGGATAAGAGACTAACTTTCCAATACAGACCCAGCTCATTTCTTTGCTAAACAATAGAGAAGTGTTGCTATGTTCATGAAACTTGAAGAAGAGGTTGCCATAGGCCCGCGGATCAGCTTTCTGCAGAAACTTGTAAAAAGCACACGAGTGCCTAGCCTGATTCTCGAAACTAAAAAGGAAAATCTCAAGGCCTTGTTTTCACACTACCAAGACGAGTATTTCACTTGTTCCATTACAAATTTAACAATATTAGAATCTAGCTAGAAGAACTTGCCATGGATTGCCAGCAATAGTTGCTACAGGGACAGCTAACATTACGCAGGATTAATACTTCTGAAAGGAACAACTATTCTCGGTAGTAGCAAATAGCTAACATTTCACCATTAAACCATTAAACAAAAGTATATGATATATGTAAACCATGAAACAACATCCCATAAAACAACATAAAATCGCCAACAAGAGGAAGGAGGATCGAGTTTATAAGACATCGCCAAGCCCCAACACACAAATGACTAACTAAAATGGATATGGAAAATGCAGCCACTGGTATGAAGCGCCCCACTTTCCCAGCAATCAAGAAATCTACTTAACAGCAGCAGCAGCAGCAACAACCATTTCAGCAGTCGGCTATTATCACAAAAACGACCGGGCAAAAGAAAACACGTCGGCGGGAAACGAAAGCCCCAGTCTTTCGTCCGGATTACATCGTCAAGTGAAAACCAGAAAAGCCACAAACAACCCCTCTAGCAGAGACATGGATGGCGCGTCCTAGGAAACCGGAAGGAAAATGGACGGGGGATTTTTCTAAAAGTAATAAAAAAGTCGTGGTTCAGTTTATCGAATTTTAACCACAACGATGGGCCAAAACAATCGCGCGAGAGAAGGAGGAGAACCCTAACCTCTGTGCGGCAGGTTCAGCTCCGGCCGGTAAAGGAAGGACGCGGAGAACCCGGCGGATCTGAGATCGTCGGACGCGACGGGCGGCGATTCGGGGCCGCCGCCGACGGGGTTCCTGGGGGCGGCGGCGGCGGCGGCGGCGTGGCCGGGCCTCCACGGCGAGACGAGAGAAGGGATCCTCCTGGTCGCAACCCTCAACATCTCTCCTCCGACGACTCTCAAGCCCTTCGAAGCGAGGCTCGCGAAGCTCGCGGCGGCTCCCGATTCGCTGGCGTCTCGCGGAAGCTGTGGGGAAGGGGGAGGGGCTCGGGTCGGATCGCTCGGCAGTAAGCAAATCTCGCAAAATGGACTCGTGATGGTTATCGACCAGTAATTATAGAGCGAGAAGCGTGGGGCCCTCTGGATTCAAGCGTGGAAGTGCAGGAGTGGTAAATTCACCCGCCTATCGCGTCGTGACACGTGAGCCTCCCAGCGAGAAGGAGTGGGATTGACACGAGGCGTAGGAGGAGGATCGGGTTGGACCGCCCCGGGCGGGCCGGTATGTGATAAGTTTGGTTCGGGCCAAGAGCTTCTCATCCTACAAAGTGGGCCGACCAGACCAAACTCTATTTGGATCGGTTCGAGCCGGTAATGCCTAGCCCAGTTTCCGCATTTTCTTTGGGTCGGCGCGAATTTTACCCCCCCCCAGAAAAATCAGGTGACAAAAGCGTTCATTGTGAGTCAGCATCAAATTGCTGGTGTCCTCACAAATGCATTTGAAAACTAATGCATGGGATTCTCCCATTCCCAATTTGAAGGGGAGTAAAGGCCATGAAAATACTAAAATCAATGGATTGACCGCTCATGTGATATAAGAATCTTTTCATTTATTATTTCCATTGTTGTATTGTGTTTCTTATAAAGTGCAATACTTTGTAATATCTTTATACAGTGGAAATCATTTCAACAAATTGTGCATTGAGATTAACGTTATAACACCTTTGTTCTTGTATAGTATTTCAGCCAGTTACTCCTTTTTGCAAATGTGCATTCACTCCACTAGTCAAATTTTACAGGTTTTAATTAAAACTTCATGTGCCGTTCATAATCGGATTTACACATGAGTGGGTGTTTAAGTAATGTCCTAATTGCTTGACAATAAATCCTAAAATGATATATATCAATTTGCTTAAGCTTTTAGAATGATTGACACCGATTCATAAAATTTTCATAGACTTGTGGATGATATGGATTTTGAAAATCTAGTTCTCAAAGGGACTGCAAAGTTATCTCCCATATATAAAGATGAACGAAAATAAGATAGGGTGGCGCTTTTTCCACTCTTAATTTAGCTTAAACACTCGTCGTGTTGACTATTTTACTCACTGTGGATCCCACCTTTATGCGTCTAAGTTTCCTTGATATCCTACTTTTGATTTTTCTTACGTGGGTTCCACTTTCCTTTACCTTCATTCTACTCTCTCTTGCAAGCAATATCTTCCTTCCACTTTTTTTGGGAAAATGGGGTAGGCCGTGTTGAGGAGGATGCACAACGTGAGTCGGAGTAAGAATCAACGTTATGAGGCGGCCTCCGATCGAGCGTTTCTAGCTATTAGGATACGAGTGTGAATTGTATTAAAGAAGTCTTGTATTGAATAATTGATGCTGTGTGAAGCGGTTAGTATATTCTATCTAGTCCATGACTTCTTGGTTTAAGTTTTTGAGTGAATATAGATTCAACTAAATATATTGATGAGCTTGGACTTAGATTCCTTTTTGCCAATCTCTCCAAATGAAGCTATCGCACTTTTGCTAAACAAATGACATTAGAGTTGATAATCACAGCTTTCGGGTAAGTGGCCATTGTAGTATGGCAAAGTGGGCCCGTGGGGATTTAACTTGAGACAAGTTGATGTTTAAAGAATACATAAATTAAGAGAGAGCATACCTAGTACTAAGCTCACACGTGAGAAGGAGATTATTATGATACACATGTGGGTTATGTTAGAAAAGTTCTATATAGAATAATTTATGTGGTGTAAACTAGTTAATATATTTTAGTTTAGCTATAACTTATTGATTTAATATTTTGAGTGAAGCTGGATCTAACTTGATATATTGATGAGTTAGGACTTGGGCTCCCTCTTGACTATATTGGACTTCTACCATGCGCTCTACTAACATTGGCCTAGATAGTTATCATTGTGCTCTCCTAACATTGGCTTGAGTAAGTTGCTCCTAACATTGGCCTAGGTTGGTGTCGTCGCTCATGAGACTCACGTGTCCGTCAATCGAACACAGGCCATCAAACTCCATCAGGTCCATAGTCTCCTTCACATCCGATTCGGTTGGAGATTGGAGAGCAGCTGGATTTTGCCCATCATGAGTGATGTCTTTGGTAGCGGTGGTAAACAAGAGAGCGGAGCATGCTCTAACCGATGGAGCCGACATGGCGGCTGAGATTGCCGCTGCGGCATTTGTAGGGGGCTCCATGATGGTGTAGCCATTCTCGTTTGCTAAACTCCTTGACTAGCTTTTGCCTCATTGCCAAGCTTGGATCGGAAATACGGAATGAATTTACGGAGCTTCTAGACTTGAATTGAAGTAGTGATCATTCTCTCTGAAGAACAAGCCGAAGAGGAAGAAGGAATTAAGAGAGAGAGAGAGAGAGAGCAGCTTGTAAAGCGGCCATCGATGGAGGTTTTCAGTCTCGTTATGTTGTTATGTTCCATGGGAGCGCGTTTCAAGTTTGTAAATGTGATTGTGGTTTAGAGAGGATTAATGTGGAATTGGAATATTAAGAAGGTGGGTCCCCCTAACGGAGAAACAGAAAGAAGAACACCAAGTGAGCACGCAAGATGCTGATAGGTGGGACATAGTGACTTGAAAACATTAGGTAAAGATCGATCAACCTTTGCATTTAGATCTTCTTGAGAATGCACTTTGGCCATCATCAGTTCAAACTTTACCTAGAATGGAAAAATAGCAAAAAGCATATGCCAGAAGCCAAAACTAATCAGTATTTTTATAAAGGGTAAAAGATACAAAGAATCCCAAATTATATCAAATGTGACATATTCACCATAAAATCTATTTATAATATAAATAACTATAAATTTGTACCCGTGCAATAAATTTGCGTTCGTATGACACATCATCCTAATATTTTTTTCACTATACAAAAAATCTTGGATTGTATTAATATGACATATCACAAATTTAGACTCGAGCCACACATTTACTATTCGATAAGATTGCATTTCCTTTTCCTTTTTTTCCTTTCTCCTTCATCTTTATTGCTGCCCTTGTTGCCTCTGCTGCAGCCTTACCATTCCTGCTCTCGTCTTCACCAGTACCAAATTAAAAAAAAAACAATGAAAAAGGAAATAGGAAAACAAGAGATAAAAAAATATAACGAGTCGATAAATCTTTGCCATTCGAGTACTATTTATTTTCTATCGTCCATGTAGGTAGTTACATAAGATTTTTAGGATGAATGCGTTATTGAGATAAATATGTTGCATATATATAAGTTTAGAGTTTATGGCATAAAAATATTAGGAAAAACATATCACCGTGGGCATAATTTGATTTTTTTTTTTCGGATTATTTTTCTTTTATAAATTTTTATTAATAAAAAGATTTATGAACAAGGAAGAAGTTATAAAGAAGAAGATGAACAATATAAATGCGTGGGAATATATATATAAAGTTGTCCATAGCAAACGATGAGGAATCTCCACGGCGGACGACAGGATGCCCCCGTCCTGTCCTCGCCCATCATGAGCCTTTTTACCGTCTTCCCCAGAGTGCCGAGGATACTTTTTATTTCAAAAGCCATTTTATCCAGGCACAGCTCGCGTTCATCCCGAGAGAACCCGATCCCCACCCCCGATTCCCGACTAATAATAAAAGAAAAAAATTCCCAGCGAAATGGAGGACAACAGCGCACCAAATAATTCTGTCAGCTTCAAGACAAAAAATATAAAGATAAAATAAAATAAAATAAAATAAAAATAATGCCAACTGCAACGAAAGAACAAATCCTGCGAAGTCAGCACTGAAACCGCACTCCAATCCACTGCAGAAGAGAGAGAAAGCAGCACAAAACAAGCAAGCAAAGCAAGCGTGCTCCTCTCCGCAAGCAAAGGGCATTTTTCTCTCTCCTCCAGACCTCCAGAACACACACTCCGATACGGATAACGGGCTCTTGCTCCGAGCTCTCTCGCTCCATCTAAGATTTTGGCCCGCTTCGCTCGGCCGCTTCCTCATCGGAATCGAACTTCGACGCCGGGACGCGCTCCGATGGCGGCGGGGCCGCTCGCCTTCGCGCTGGTCCTCGCCGGGATCCTGTGCGCGGAGTCCAAGTTCATGTCGTACAACACCTCGGCGGGGATCGATCACGGGAAGCTGAACGTTCACCTGGTCCCTCACACTCACGACGATGTCGGCTGGTTGAAGACCGTCGACCAGTACTACGTTGGCTCCAACAACTCGATCCAGGTCTCTCTCTTTTCCTCTCTTGACATGTTTTTTTTTTTTTTTTCCTTTCCGTACTTAAAAATGGTGGATGAATTTGAATTTGGTGGCGTGATCTTGTAGGGGGCCTGTGTTCAAAATGTCCTGGATTCCCTATGGCCAGCGCTCTTGGCGGATAAGAATCGGAAGTTCATATACGTTGAAATGGCGAGTTTGCTTCTCTCCTTCTTCAGTGGTCTGGTCTGGTTGGACACGGAACGTCGGAGCACAACTTACGAGTTTTTCATCGTTTTATTTCCTTTTTTGTTGCTTTCTTGGCAAAAATGGAAAGTTATCCAATCTACCGCTCTGGGCCTAATTTTGGTGGAAACTTGTGGTTCGCATAACTCGATCAATTAGCTTATCAAGTTGTCGATCACAATTTAATGAAATTCTAGAGCTTTCTAGATGGTGGGATACTCTGAAGAGATGATTATTCCGAGACAGGAAGGTGAAAAATGGGATTATGGGAAGCCTTTCTGTTGATTTCTTGGACTCCTGAATATCTGTACTTGAGCGTTCAAGTGTCTCTATATGACTGTTAGTTGTTCAGCAGATCAAATGTTTGAACTATCAGTTATATGGCAAGTCCATATTACTAGCTCTCAGTGTCAGTTTGA
The DNA here is from genome assembly GCF_016545825.1 of Eucalyptus grandis. Taxonomy (NCBI): domain Eukaryota; kingdom Viridiplantae; phylum Streptophyta; class Magnoliopsida; order Myrtales; family Myrtaceae; genus Eucalyptus; species Eucalyptus grandis. Next base: position 28,293,846 of record NC_052620.1, read on the forward strand.
GTCGAGGTTTGCCTAACTGGAAGGCTAAATGTAAGGTAGCTTTTAGTAATTTTGATACGGGTGCCCATTTAGGATCGACTAGGTTGTGATGTAGCTCTTCTTTTTTAAGTTACCATGGAAGATTCATACGCTTCCCAGGTTGTACATGTGCTCTCTTGTTTAAAGTCTTTAGCCTGGGGATGAATTGATTTAAACCATGTTTTCACGAAGGTTACCCTTACGAACAAAAGCATGAAAAAGGAGGGCTTTTTTGACTCTCTTATAATATTAGTTGGTGAACTTTCATGCAGGCATTTTTCCAGAGGTGGTGGAGAGGTCAAAGCGAAACAATCCAGAATATTGTCAGGCAGTTTGTTAATTCTGGTCAACTGGAGCTCATGTAAGATAGTGTGCTGCCAAGTTATTAGATTTGAACCTTTTGTGTCTTTTAAAAATTAGACACGATCAAGAAAAACAGCCGTTTGAATCTGATTTTCATTTTCACTGCTTAAGAATACCCACTTCAATCTTTTTAGGGCTCAATGCTGCTAATTTCATTACTCTAGTGAGTTTTGTTTGTTACATTACGGAAAAATACTTGAGGGTGTCTTTTAATTTCAGGGCAAAATGGATAACTGAGGATCTAGGAACTTGACAGTGCTTTATTACATCTCTTATTTTTAAGCTTTGAATGCTTTGCTTCAAACCTGACCAAACTCTTGTTGCAGAAATGGTGGCATGTGCATGCATGATGAAGCAGTGCCGCATTACATTGATATGATTGATCAGACAACTCTTGGTCATCGTTTCATCAAGGAGGAGTTTGGTGTGACTCCCAGAATTGGCTGGCAAATTGATCCATTTGGTCATTCTGCAGTTCAAGCTTACTTGTTAGGAGCAGAGGCAAGTTTGTCAATGCAAATCCACCTTATTTCTTAACGAAAATTTCTATTCCATGCCTAAGTTATGGCATAATAAGCAAGAAATAATACTCCGTACATACCTGAAGTCAGTGAACATGCACCTTTAGGAGGATGCTGATATAGGCAGTCAAACTCTACATGCTGCTGTTATCATGATTAACAGTTTCTCATAACAAATATATCCCACTTTTTTAATCCCCATTTATTTATTAAATAGTTATAGACAATAAACGGTGAATTCTATCTTTTTATTTGCTTAGGTTGGGTTCGACTCGTTTTTCTATGGCCGCATAGATTATCAAGACAGGGCAAAACGAAAAGATGAGAAGAGTCTTGAAGTAATTTGGCGAGGTTCTAAGAGCCTTGGTTCATCTTCTCAGGTGAAGAATAGATCTGACTATCTACTTGTAAAAAAATTGTTTATTTGCATGGTTCAATGGACATGTGGGTTCTTGTATCAGATCGAATCATTTAATGGGATGAGCTCAGGTTCATATTGTTCCTTTTGTTTCCTTCTTCTCAATACTTTTATCTCCTTTGGAATTGTCCCAGATTTTCGCTGGTGCTTTCCCTCAAAATTATGAACCTCCATCTGGTTTCTATTATGAAGTTAACGATGATTCGCCCATAGTTCAGGTAACTGTTAACATAAGGAACAAGTTATTATATACGAAAGCATCAGTGCTTACTTGTCCTAGAAGCTTCACTGATTTTCCTTGTTGCATGCAGGATGATATCACTTTGTTTGACTACAATGTTGAAGAACGTGTGAATGCCTTTGTTGCTGCTGCAATAGCCCAAGTCAGTGGAAATTAATGTTTTAAACTTTTACTGAGATTCTTCTTCCCAATCTGACTGTCCACTTTGTTGGCGTCTTTGGAGTTTTGGATTCAGTTAGCATTCTATCTACTGTGAAGCAGAATGCACTACTTTCTTTTGTTTACACCTTTTCTTTTTCTTTGAGCAGAAGGTTACCTTGTCGGTTGTTCTGCTAGTGAGCGTATAATAGATATTTCCGTTGAATTTTACATGGAACTTAAAATTCGTGAAACAATTACCTAAACTCATGCAATTACGTTGAACTTGAGCTATGATCTCATGAGGAGGTACTCAGTAAGTACTTATACTGGTAAATAAATTTAGAAAGAAATAACTTCAAAAGTTCAGCTTGTCCAATTCATGCGGCTTGGGGCTATGGTTCCAGTGAGTAGAATAATTGAATATAGGTTGAACACGTGAATGCTAGTAGTTTGATATGAAGTGGAGTTACAAGACATTAGTCTGTGACCTTAACTTTGACCTCTCCAAGCCAGCATCGAAGCCAGATTTCTCTCTCTTCCACAATGATCTCTTATTAGTTGAAACTAATGATAAATATTGAATTCTCAGGCAAATATCACCCGGACAAATCACGTTATGTGGACTATGGGAACAGATTTCAAGTATCAGTATGCCCATACATGGTATCGGAATATGGATAAGCTAATTCATTACGTGAACAAGGTATCTGTTTCCCTCACTGCTTCATAACTGTTTATTCCTCTTCTAGATCACCTGGGATTCAATATTCACTTTTAATTTTTGCTTTTTGATATTTTCAATCTTCTGTTGTTAGTACTATCCTATCGAGAGTTTTTGCATCTTACTTCGTGGTAACCTCCATTGTATTGAATATCATTTTCTACTACCGACAGGATGGGCGTGTAAATGCTCTTTATTCAACCCCGTCCATATACACCGATGCAAAGTATGCAGCAAAGAAGGCATGGCCACTCAAGACCGACGATTTCTTTCCGTAAGTTTAATGCGTAGCTGGACTCTCTTCCTTCTTCATTATCTTTTTTATGTTGTACTAAAGTTGAAGCATTTATGATTCCAGGTATGCAGATCGTGCAAATGCTTATTGGACTGGATACTTTACAAGCAGAGCTGCTCTTAAACGTTATGTTAGGATTATGAGTGGCTACTATTTGGTATGAGTGTGTGCGAATACTTTTTGGTGGGATTAAGTGGTCTTATTGATTGGCTTGGTGGGGTTGTGATTGTTGTATTCTGGTTTCTTTAGGCTGCAAGACAGCTGGAGTTTTTCAGGGGAAGAAGTGATTCAGGGCAAAACACAGATTTGTTAGCAGATGCATTGGCAATTTCTCAACATCATGACGCAGTTACTGGCACAGAAAAGCAGCATGTGGCTAATGACTATGCCAAGCGTCTAGCCATGGGTTACTCTGAGGTAATTACAATTGTAACATGATTATTTTGTCCATTGAGTATCACATATTAACCGCATTCATATTCTTTGTGCAGGCTGAAGCCGTAGTTGCATCTTCACTGGCCTGCCTAGTGGAGTCAACGTCATACAAAGCATGTGGAAACCCATCTACAAAATTTGAACAGGCAAATATTTGTTCTTAAAGCTTGTGATCTATTGTTAATGATCTTCAACTCCCGTGGCTGTTATAGAGTGCAAGTTGATCCTTTTAGTTCCTTAAGAAGATTTGGTGTTGTTTTACCTTGCTATTTTTCTGGTTGAAGTGAAAGTCTTCAATGAAATATCATACTTTCAATGGTGTACTAGTTGTTTAATCTATAAGTACTGAGTGCAGACGGTTATAGAGAATGACATATTTCACTTTGTGCATTTTCTGCTGCTAGCTAACATGATTGACATTGGTGAAACAATCACACTCATCTTATTCTTCCCTTGTGATGGGAAAAAAAAAATCTGTAGAGAAAATTTTGTTATTCTGGACAATAAAATTGAAGAAACAATTGATTTTTCCTTTGTTTATCTTTGTTCCAATTTTGAGTTATTTAAGGATCCTTACCTGTTCATATTGGAGTTTATAACCAATCTGATGGTAAGCGTTATACTTTTTGTTCCAGTGTCCACTCATGAATATAAGCTACTGTCCTCCATCAGAAGCTGAACTCTCCAGTGGGAAAACATTGGTAAGGGGATAGAGTCTCGATCAGATCATGTTCTTGTATTAATGAATGTTTATTCCTTTTGAAGATATGTTCACTGTGGTTTCATGGATTCTAGGTTATAGTTGCTTACAACTCGCTTGGATGGAAGAGAGAAGATCTTATTCGAATTCCTGTGAGTACCCCAATGACCTTATGAATGAGTTGAGCAGTATTGTATCATACTCCTTCCGAGTTGTTCACTCTCGATTCAATAATTTCCATTTCTTAATCTCCTAAATGGTCAGTTCAGCAGGCCAGTCGAACTGTGTTAGGTGATTAATCTTTCCATAGATAATTTTGCTCAATGAAGTTGATCGAAGCCTCTACATAGTAAGAGAAATAAAAATCTTACCTGGATCACTACTACTTTGAATTTTTTTTTTTGGGGGAGGTTTCTACTTTCAAACTCAAATTTTCTCCTCCCTGATTTTATGCCATCATATATCCTTGTACAAAGATTATATCTTCCTATGTCTGTATTCTCATTTTTGTGCACGTGAATTTTGCAAAACCTATCACCTTCATCCGTCCATAGTTATTTTGGACAATTCAGCTGCCTCTCCTTTTTATTAAATCAAGGGATGAAAGTATCTATTCTTAGGTTAATGACATTAGTTCTGTATTCATTAAGTTGGGGTTTCTGTAGGTTATGACAGAAGATGTTAGTGTTCGTGATTCTGAAGGAAAGGAGGTTACGTCTCAGTTGATTCCTATTACCGATACATTCCTCAGCTTAAGAAGCTACCATGTCACGGCATACATGGGTAAAACTACAACTGAGGCACCCAAGTATTGGCTTGTTTTTTCGGCTTCTGTACCAGCTCTTGGTTTCACTACATTCTTCATCTCAAGTGCCAAAGGGACAGGTATAATGATGTGATTCTCCAATATTCTTGCTGCTCCGGCCTATCCTAATTAGACTTAAGATCCAGCCTACAATCTTTTTATTACAGGTGCTAATTCAGCTCAATCAAAAGTATACACCATTGAGAGAGGCCAAAAATCCTCTGTTGATATTCATCAAGGGAATATTAAGCTTACGTTTTCTGCTGAGGAAGGCGGAATTGCTTATTATGCTGATAGCAAACGTTTCGTAAGTGGTGTACCATTTACCGATTCTCTTGGTTGTTGGTTGAAGAGAGAGAAAGGGAGGGGGGGATTTTGTGTCTAGCAGCGACCTTATGCGCGTCTTTAAATTTTAGGTTGAGGAACATGTTGAGCAATCGTACAGTTTCTACTCTGCATTTAACGGAACTAAAGAAGATCCTCAGGTCTTGAAACCTTCTCCTCTACAACTTCTAAATTGGTCTTGTTTCTTTGTTTTCAAGTCTGTCATCTCATACAACATGGAATGTGTTTTTTAGGCCTCGGGAGCATACATCTTCCGTCCAAATACCACATTTTCTTTGAAACCTGAAAAAAAGGTTTGTGATGTTTTGTTACATACTGAAATAATCATTAAGTTTTATTTCTTAAGAAATCATTTTGAATTTGCAGAACCCTCTGACTGTCATGCATGGATCGGTGGTGGATGAAGTCCACCAGCAGATCAATTCATGGATATATCAGGTACCTTGATGGTGTAAATTTTTTTGTGTGGGTTGACTTATCCTTATGACATGTTTACATCTCTGTTCTTAATCTTATCTAGGCTTGACATGATGCATTTTTATGGTGTAGACTATAATTCAGCCTGACATGAGAACTAAGTTTGAATGTCTGTTTTGTGAAGTGGTATTTTATTCGGAAGGTTCAGTGCCGTGGTACCTGTAAAATTCTGATGATGGCAAAAAAAGCGTGACTGTGTTGTAGATTCATTTTTTTCAGTTAATATTCAGCTTCTCCCTCTCTCTCTCTCTCTCTCTCTCTCTCTCTCTCTCTCTCTCTCTCTCTCTCTCTCTCTCTCTCTGCATGCACTCAATGCATTTGAGGTTATGAGAATTGATTTAGTAGAAAATTGCAGCAATAATAAGAAATTTTCTTTCAAATTATAAGTTTGAAGCGAGGTTAATGCTAGTTCCCAATAATCAGGAATGTGAGCCTTTTCTTGTCTCATATTTTAGGTCCAGTATAAATATAACCACGGTGGATAGGTGGTGGGACCATTAGTTTCATTCAGTCATTCATGACATCTAAATCTCAATGGTGGTAGCCTCTGGGATAATTAGTTTCCTTAGATCCAAGAATTAAATAAAAGATCTTATATAAAAGACACTTTATATGCTCTCTTACATTTGGGTTTAGTGTTCCCATTTTACAAATTTTTGTTCAGGAAGGAAAATGACCATCTTATGAGAAATTTATATGGGTTCATCCTCTCTCTCTCTCTCTCTCTCTCTCTCTCTCTCTGTTGCAAGCTATTGAACAGAAAATGAGTTTGAGATTTCCCAATTATTTTTCCCAAGAAAGATTAAAGACAACATCCCGTATTTTCTAAATTACTCTGATGCTTCTTATTGCAAATGTGTTTTTACGTTGCATGCAGATCACCCGTCTGAGCAAGGCAAAGGAACATGTCGAAGTGGAGTTCATAGTAGGTTTCTCCATTGCTGTTTCTTCACTGTGGTAATATGAGAAAAACTCCTGATGATGAGATTTGTCAAATACATTGTGTTTATCTTGTTATCAGGTTGGACCAATTCCAACTGATGATGGGATTGGAAAAGAAGTTGTTGCCCAGATTTCAACTTCCATGAAGACAAATAAGACATTCTACACAGATTCCAATGGCCGTGATTTCATTGAGAGGGTATGGTGACAATAATAAGTTCGAATTTTTTAGAGGGTAGACGGCACTTGGTTTATCTGGATAATCAAAATTGTTGCTAGTTTTGTCGCCTTGAGCAGTTGTTCATTTTCAATTGATGTTTCTCGAGGCAGGTGTCTTATGAAAATTTTCTATTGTCTGGTTATTAAGAAACTGTGATTATCTTTATCGCAGATTCGTGACTATAGAACAGACTGGGATCTGAAAGTGAACCAACCAGCCGCTGGAAATTACTATCCGGTATTTTTTTGCCCCCCAGATTTTGGAGACCTACAATGATGTGAATATTTTGGCATCGACCACAGTGTGCATTAGCCTAGTTGATATGAATAACATACTCTACTCTTTTATTTTTTTCAAACAATGTGGAAGCATGCTTGCTGAGTGTTTAGATGTTCCCACTCCAAGATTTCCACTTTCCTTTTATTCCCTAATTTACTTCTCACAGTTAGCTTGCAATCTTGCTTGTGATAATTTAATCTTATCCATATTTGTTTGGCATGTTCTTAGACTTTTGATACTGCTTAGGTTTCCATGGGACTGCTTTGAGGTTTACCTTAGTATGGCCAGTGCCTTAACTATATATCCTCTCGATTGATATGTAAATTTTTCATTTTTCAGATAAATCTTGGAATTTTCTTTAAAGATAATGAGAAAGAATTCTCTGTTTTGGTTGATCGATCTGTGGGAGGATCAAGCTTAGTTGATGGACAAATTGAGCTAATGCTTCATAGGTAAATCATGAATGTGCCTGATTCTGGGAGCTACATAATTATCTTGGAAGTTATCAGATATAGGTTATCAGAAGCCTCAAACTAACAGTGTAACCATAAATCTCTATGTAGGAGACTGCTCCGCGACGATTCCAGAGGAGTGGCAGAAGCTCTGAATGAAACAGTCTGTGCCCTTAAGGATTGCAAGGGGCTGATTGTAAGCACATATTGTCAGAAATAACTTCTTGAAAAGTGTTATTATGGTTTTTCCAAATTCTCCTCCAGTGTTCTTTCTATCGTGAGAGATGCATATAGTATGAAGCATCTCTCAATTTGGCTCTTATTGAAGATATAAATTGTTGCAGATTCAAGGAAAGTACTATTTTAGATTTGATCCGTTAGGAGAGGGAGCTAAGTGGCGTCGATCATTTGGCCAGGAGATATATTCTCCACTTCTCTTAGCATTTGCCGAACAGGTATGTTAAAACAAAAACTGAAGCCTATCTTCTCCATCACTTGAAACAGAGAGCAATTCTATTTTGAATGATAATATCTCCCCTTTCAGGATGGAGACCACTGGAGGAATTCTCGCACGACTACCTTCTCTGGGATAGATTCCTCCTACAGTTTGCCTGAAAATGTTGCTATAATAACTCTCCAGGTAATTGGTAAATCTTGTCAAAACTGTAATCCTAGTTTCCCTCATCACGTCTCTCATTGTTCCATCAAGGAAGAAATAAATGGTACAGCTTATTCTGGAGATTTGATTCTGCATAAAACGGCGTCATAGCCATGTGATCGTCTTGATGTTACTTGATATCTATTTGGTCCTCCTTTTGCTAGCCAATATTTGTTGGTCCTCCTAAGTAATATTGTGTTGCACGAACCATGCAGGAACTTAACGATGGAAAAGTTCTCCTTCGGTTAGCACATTTGTATGAGGTTAGTCTCTTTCTGTTGCTCATATCAAGTATTAGAAAGAAACTTTTCGTCGGATTCAATGCTCAATTGACTGCATCCTGTTTACGTTGCATTATGTGGTCCATAGTAAAATTCTTATGCTGTAATCTTCTCTCTTTTGCCTCGTTGGACCTGTATGAAGATTGGGGAGGACAAGGATCTTTCAGTAATGTCCAAAGTAGAACTGAAAAGTCTATTCCCTGGAAAGAAGGTAAAGTCAACTGACTGGTCTGTCCATTTTTATGAGGATTGATCTACTAACATCGACAAACACGTTCAACTGACTTTTTTGCCTCCTCATCAACTTCAGATCGGCAAAGTGACAGAGATGAGCCTCTCTGCTAATCAAGAAAGGGCGGAAATGGAGAGAAAGAGGCTTGTTTGGGAGGTGGAAGGCTCCAAAGGTAACGAAGGCACTATTTTGAGGGGAGGGCCCATCGATCCCACCGAATTGGTAGTGGAGATCGCTCCTATGGAAATCCGTACTTTCATTGTTCAGTTAGATCTGCACCGAGAGGTCTTCGACGCGTGAAGGCAGTGGAGATACACAGCATTTCGGTACAGAGAAGGCATTCCATGCCATGCGAGATTATTAACTAAGTCCGTCCTCCGAGCTCGGCACGCAGTGTATTATGAGTCTTGTTGTAGCTGTAGTTGTAGTTCCATTGTAAAATAATGAACTGGAGCGTCTGCAAGTTGGCACAGGCAGAGAATTCTGCAGTCAGGGTGGTGTATATCCCTGAGCATATTCATGCCTCTGTGCCGCCCCGTCTGAAACTTCTGTGAAATAGCATGAATCCAAATCCAACTTGTCTTCTTCCTGTCTTTCTCCCTTATAATTCAACTCTGTCTAAATTTACTTTTATATTGATAAAAATATCATGTTCACGATAATCTACTGGCTAAGCATACTAATTAAGAAATAATCCATATTTTTAAAAGACAATTATTGCATTGGAATTCATTATAGCTTTCTTAATTAGTCATTCAGTTTGTATACCCGAGTCATTAGGTAATAAAATCCAACTGAGAAATGTGCTTTAAACTGGGAAAATGATACAAATGGACATTGAACTTTGATCAGATGTGTAATATGATTTCTGAATTTTAACTTAATGTATAATTTTTTTTTTTTTTCTGAATTTTTACTTTATTTAAATAGTCCTTGAATTTTTGGTACTTTTTCAAATTAGAACTTAGATTATATGAAAATATTTAATGCTGTTGTTGAGTTTAAATTAACAAAAGAATAATAGTGAATATTTCATACAGTTCAGGAACTAGTTAAAATATTTATCAAAAGATAAGATGTCATATTGATTAAATTAAAAGTTCAAGTACCAAATTGCATGTTTAAGCTAAAATTTAATGACTATTTACGTCATTATCTCTCCAAACTCCAGCGGCTTCCATGCAGGATAATCGCGGCGCGGGAGGGGGCATTTTCCGTAAATAAGCCCACGAATCAGGGGCGCCGGCGTAATTACAGCGGCCCATTATTCGGTCAAGATGCGGCAGATGCCCGGTCCTCTGGAGCTCGTGCGAGGGACAGCGCCATAAAAAAAAAAAAAGCCTCCCGCTTCGATCCGGAAAGCGCAAGAACTTCGCGGTGTCTTACCCCGACGCGACCCCCCGATCGAACCCTCCTTTCTCCCTCTCCCACCGGAATTCCTGAAGATTTTCATGTCCATCTTGCCCGCCGAGACCCAAGGACTCGAATCGCCCGCCTCCTCCTCTCGAGCTCTCCCCCCGAACCCTAGCCCCGACGATGGCGACCGCCGCCCTGCTCACCGCCCCCTCCCGCCGGACCCTCAGGTTCCGGCTCCCGTCTCCGGCGAGGTTCCAGGTACGTGCCGGAGCTCGTGCGGGTGGTTTTCTTTTCGTTTTGCGGCGGTGCGGATTCCGTTAGGTCTGGGGATTGCGTGGTGTGGAGCGTGATCGGGGCGCGATAGGTGTCTGGTCGGTGGTTGGGCCGGGGGATTGGGATAATCTGGGTTGTGGTGTCTGGTGTTCTGTTAGCTGAACGCCGTGTCAATATTGGAGTGCTTTCTTGTTTCGTAGATAGTCACTGAGTACTGATTTGTGCTATTCAAGAAGCTGAGAAGAGAACTGGAGGTTGATCCACTGGGCTGGGGTGTAACTTTTAGTTCCACCTGGTGCGATAATTTAATATATGCGACGGGGAGTTTGTACAATGTGGCTGTGCTGGATTCATCTCTTTGTCTTGAATTGTTGTCGTGTTTCTATCGTGTTGTTTCGAGTCTTTGCTGGTAGTATCGTGATCCTGTACATTTTCACTTATGGTTAGTAGGTAGGATGTGCTGCCTGACTCATTGGGATGAAATTTGATGCAATGCAGGAACGTTGGCTGCTGTTGCAGAGAGTTCTAACGGATCTTCCCAAAAGGTATGCTTAAAATTGGTAATTTCACTAGTAATAAGGAAGTTCCTGCGCTTCACTTAATGGGTTTGGATAGGTTAGATTGGATGAGGATATTGTGAGAGTTGATATGCCAGAAAGCATCAGTTAAAAAGTGACATACATCATTGCTGCCTCACCAGGTGAGTGTATCAGGAAGTCCAAATGGTCAAAAATCTGGATCTTCTCAGGCAAAATGTAAGGCATTAGCAATCAATGCTGCCCGAAGTCAGCGAGCTACTGGGTCTACAGATTCACTTGGAAGCCCTATGCAATCAGCAGGAAGAAGAGCACAAGTTGTGAATGGGAATCACCTGTTGAACTTCCATTATGACCCCATTTCTCGCTCTCAATTCAGGCAGCCTCCTCCTCCACCAAGAAGGCAACAAAAGATAAAGCCGTATAATAAAGATTTGTTCCTTCAGGCAAACTACAAGTTTGTTGTTCTTGATTCTGCAGACTATGAACCTGATTTGATGAATCCAGATAAAATGTTACGGTGGGAGGACATTATTTGCGTTAGGTACTCAACCCCTTCAGTGGTGCAGTGTCCAATTTGCTTGGACTATCCTCTGTGTCCGCAAATAACTTCATGTGGGCACATTTTTTGTTTCCCATGTATTTTACAGTACTTGTTAATGGGCAAGGACAACCATAAAGTTGAATGCTTCAAGAGATGCCCCTTATGTTTTGTAATGATATCCCAAAAGGAATTATATACTGTCCACATTGAGAGTGTGAAGCCATATGCAGTTGGGGATATCGTCGAGTTTATGCTTTTAACTCGAGAGAAAGATTCCTTTGTTCCCTTGGAGAAAAACAAGCAGGAAAGTGCTTCCATGCAATGGGACATCAATGCTATAAACAATGCTTTTTCAAAGTTTACCTTCACTGCGGATGCTGATTTATCTATTAGAAAAGCAATAGCCGATCTTGATGGTTGGCTAGCCAAGGCAAATTCAGGGCTTGTTGATGATTTAGAGAAACTTCCCTATGTATCTGCTGCGATAAAGGAATTGGAGAAGAGACAGAAGTATTGGAATGAGCACCGAGTTATGGATGGTGATAGACCTTGTAAGTCATCTTCCCATATGTTGAATTGTGAACATGAAACCTTTACAAGGAGACATGGATCATTGCCCACTGATGGATATGATGAGAAAGAGTCGTTGGCTAAGTTAAGGCTAGGTATATCTAATTTTTCATCTTCTGTAGATCAAAATGCTGATGCTAGTGAAATTCTAGAAGACAAAGATGAGGAGATGTCACCTTATAAGGAAGGGAAAATTGCAGAAAAGAACTTGAGCAGCTCAGGGAATATAAAGGACAGGGAACTGTACAACTTCTACCAGGTAAGACAAAGCAGCAAGAATTTATTTTTTTCTTGTTTCTTTTTCTTTCTGGCATCTGAGTATGTTCAGTATAGACTGGTTTGATGGTAGGAAAGTTAGATGCAATGGCCCTTTCTCACCATTTTTTTTTAACTGCTCATGAGAGGTGAATTTATGTTATTTTTCTTGAAAAGATATAGTTTGGTGGGGACTTTCTCCAAGAGAAGTGACTCTGAAATGGTTCAAGATGCCATCCATGCATAAGTCTTACTTTTTTCAGGGTCCTGTAGAGGAATTAGGGAAATAGCAAAAAAGCCTGCTTTGCTTCTGCTGCTGCATTTGAAACTTCATTTTACTTGCTGTGAGAAAATGCTTTTATAAATCACAATTAAATGGGCATTTATTTTTTATTTAGTATTTTATTTTTTGTGTTTGTGAATAATGATAGCTGAATGAATAGATATGCAACCAGAAAGTAATGCTGGACAGCAGCCATTCATGTAGATGTTCATCTTTGCTTGTACTGCAATTTGTGTGCATTGTTCTTACCCTGCCATTTGACCATGGTCAAATTTTTTTTTTTTTTTGGGGTTGATGGCTATGGTCAAATGGTAGGCGTGACTTTGTGCACTTCTCCCAGTCCCTTGGATTCACTATAATTTAATGGCTGTTGGATTCCTTATTGCATCTTATCCTCTTCTTGTATGTCTTTTTCAGGCTGTTGATGGTCAAAATCTTATTCTTCATCCTTTGAACATGAAGTGCCTTTTGCACCATTATGGAAGCTATGACATGCTCCCAAACAGGTTGATTAGATTTTCTTTTCTCATAGATTCTGGTATACAAACAAGCTGTAGATAATTAGTGCTATGCATGAGAAGTAGCAGAGAATGATGTTTGGAGGTTGGTTGTCTCCCCATCCCGGGGAATATGCATAGCCTATGCAATTGATGGCAGGCAAAGCCGCAAAGAGATATCTCATGTATCGCTACTTGTCATAATCATTTCTCCTTTGCCCCTTACTCTTGTTTCAAACTTTTGAGGCTAACAGTGATGGATTGTCAGAGTCTTCTCTTAAAAGTGGAATTAATGAATTGCAGGATAAGTGGGAGGATTCTACAGTTGGAAACAGTTACTCAGTCAGAGTCCACCAGAAGACGGTATCGCTACTTGAGTCATTTTTCATTGACCACGGCATTTCAGGTATTAATTGATCATCTTCTATTCTTTTGTCCTTCAAAATTATCAAGCATCTTGTGGAAAGTGGTCTGCTCATTATTTCGATTTACTTTGTTGACTCAGCTTTGTGAAATTGATCTGACTGGCATACTGCCTAGTGATTCTTTGCTTCCATTTATGGATGAAATTAAGAAGCGCGAAAAGGAGAGGAAACAGCTAGCCAAAAAGGTGTGGTGTTTTTCCCCCTCACGCATGAATCCTTCTTAAGGACATATCTGCAATTTTTGAGCTCTTTTTCAAATAGTGTTTTTGACATTGGTCTGTAAATTTCAGTCCTTCTTGCTATGCTCTTAGAGTTGTATTATGTTTTCCATTTTTAGGAAAGAAAGGAAAAATTGAAGGCTGAAGCTGCCGAAGTTCCTATGTCTATACTATATGATATTGGACAGTCCTCCAGCGTTGGTTCTCCCACATTTTCGGCAGATGATTTTGAAGGTAATGGTGTTCCTTTGGCAATGACAAGAATTAGTATGCCATGTGCTACTAATTCTTGAGCCACCTGGATGCATACATTACAAGTTGTACAATTTGCTGAACTATACTTGAATTGCTTGCTCATCTTCCGTGTCACAAGCTCTTGGAAATCCTGTGGTGATGTCATCAAGCCCTCCCACTGTTGGAGAGAGGAAAACATTCTCAAACGTAACTAGACTTGGATTTGCTGCCGCACATGATTCTCCTGCCCTGAAAATTGAGGAGGATGACTCTCTTCGCAGGACCATCTTAAAAACTGATTCTCCTGGTATATTCCTAGTTATGCCGTGTTTTCTTTCTTTTTTGATAAAGCAGTTTTTGTTCCATAGTACTTTCTGGGTATCTTTCAATGAGCATTTGCTTGCGTCTCTTTTGACTCATGCATTGGCTGGCTCGGTCTCTCATCTTTGTAGGTGGGGGAGAGGCAAAAGCGCCATCTTTTGCCACAATGATATCTAAAGCTAAGTCGGTGGAAAGCTTGGAAGCATCTAAGATGAGCGAAATGGGAAAGAAGGGGAAGAAACAGTCTCAAGTCCTCTTGTCGACAGCTGGTGGACGGCGCTACTAAAATACGATCTTGTCTTACTTTCTTACTTGTGATTATAGGAGACGTTGTCTACTCGGCCATATAACTGTGAAATCTGTAAATTAGTTTGACCTAACTCTCCCTCGCACCTGTAGATGGTTCTTGAATAAAGTGGAGGTATGCAGTGATTCAGAAATAATTTTAGTGGCAATCTTGTTGCTTGTTTCCATTGGGTTTTCTTCTTCCCTAGCCGGGATTTCCCAAAAATGCCGAATCCCAGGTTCCCATACTGAGATCAGCCAGCGAGCCTCTTGCCCGGTCATCGCAATCTTCGATTGTGGACTCGAAAATATCAAGACTTCGGGTCGGCCACCACAAGTTCTCCTGATTTTTGTCCCTGCTACGTATCTCGACCGAGTGTTCTCTCTTTGGATTTCGACGTGAAATTTGAGAATGAAACATTTGGTTCTTATTTATCGATAAGGAGTCACTCTGGTATCGTTGGATTCACTCGAATTTCTTAAAGAGAGTGAATTTCTGGATTTCTCCTCAACCAATCTTATGCTTGTGGGCTTGGAAAAAAATCTTGCATCTTAGGCCCTACTTTCACTAGTCGTTTTGTTGGAAAATTGGCAATGGAATGCAGACATCTCTAAATAAGATGTGGTCCTTTGGAGCAATTGTTTCTTCCACTGTAATGGAAGACTCGGGTTTATCTAAGATGGCAGCTGTCTTTGAAACATCTCTACCTCGCCTTTAAATCCCGGAAAGTTGGGGCTTCTCCTTGCTGGTGCTTTCTAATGTTTGTGACCGGTTCCTTTGGTGCGGTGATTCTTCGGGCCTTTTTTCGGTTGCTTTGGCTTGGAATTTAATCAGAGTTAAAAAAGATCGAGTTCCTTGGGCGACTCTGGTTTGGGATAATGCCTTAGCACCGCGTTATCAATTTCTGTTATGGCTTATTGCCAAGAAGCGCCTACCAACTCAATCACTCCTACTTTCTTATGGTAGGATTGACTACTCGGTCTGTGCCTTTTGCTCAACTCAGCTGGATTCTATTGATCACCTTTTCTTTCACTGTCAAACCCTTGCTACCCTGGCTTATTTCTGGGCTTCTAGGTGCAACCTACCTTGGAGAATCAGACCATGGACCGAGACCTCCACTTGGGTTCTAAAGTTTTTAGCGGGTAAGGATTTCTTCCACAAAATTGCTAGGTTCTCTTTTGGAGCTCTGTGTTATCTAATTTAGAAGAAGAGAAATTGTATCATCTTTTGGGGTGAAACTGTTTCTGTGTCGACTCTAAAAAATCATTTGATCAAAGTTGTCAAAGATAGAGTTCTCTCCTTCAAGAATATGCCTCCTACCCCCAAGAAATAGAAGACTTCAAAGGAATTGGGGCTTCGACCCCTCGGTCTTTTCTCGGTAGCTTTGCTTGTTGCTATTGGTGCTTGTCTTTGTACCGTCCTAGTTCTCTCGTCCTGCTTTTAAGCGTTTAGTAGAGATTTGCTAGGTTTGGTTTTATCTCTTACTTTTCACCAAAAAAAAGGGTTGTGGGCGTTTTTTTTCTTTTTTTTTTTTTTCGACTCCCTTCCACTCTTCCCCTGCACGGTCCAGTGTAAGTTGGCGCCGTTTCTTGTTTGTCCAAAGTTATCAATATATTTCTTACTTTTCACCAAAAAAAGAAAAAGTATTTCGTGAGCCTCAATGGTATATTGATTTATCTTTTGATAATTAATAATCAGTACAAAAGTAAAAAGGGGCGTCACTTCACGAGGAAATTTACTATTTCTAGGAGTTGCATCGATGAATTGAAACCAGAGCAATTCGTACCTGTAATTAGTATGGAGCAACTTATGTTGACCATACAGATCCGGAGTTTAGAATCTGAGAGTTCAAGAAAATTGTACAAATTCTCTCCCCAAAAGAAGGATTTTTCTACGTATAGTAACCTTCGACGCCACTCAAGTTATTATATGCCGGAAAACCGCTGCCAATAGCTGCTTTATGAACGCGCAAATGTTTGCCACCCTTTCAAACGCAAGCGATGACCCTGCGCCGAACGACGACACTCAAAGCTTCGGCTCTGCTGCGAGCCCTTCTTCGCGCCGCACCACAGCGTCGACATTTCCGAACTTGCATCGATGCCAGAACTGTCAAGACCGGCTTCGACCCCGCAACCTGCCGCTCCAACTTCCGGGTCAAGGACATCCTCGAAGGAGGGGACCTGTCGCGCGCGCGGCGGGTGTTTGATCAAATGCCCAACAGAAACACGGTCTCGACTAACATGATGATATCCGGGTACGTGAATGCCGGCGATCTGGTGAGCGCGAGGAAGCTGCTTGACGGCATGGCTGAGCGCACCGCGGTCTCGTGGACCATCTTGATGGGCGGGTACTTGCGGGCTGACAAGGTGAGTGAAGCATTTGAGCTTTTGGGGAGATGCACCGGAGTGGCACGGAGGCAGACTACGTGACTTTCGCCACATTGTTGTCGGGCGTGCGTGACTCCGATACATTTAATGAAGTGATTCAAGTCCATGCTCAGATAATCAAAATGGGGTTCGATTCGGTTCTCATTGTTAACAATGCGTTGGTAGATGCTTATTGCAAGTCTTGTCGGCTTGGCTTAGGTAGCCAGCTGTTCAAGGAAGTGCCTGAGAAAGATTGTGTCACGTTCAATGCATTGATAACTGGATACTTGAATGAAGGCTTGTTTGAGGAAGCGATTAATCTCTTTGTTGAGATGCAAAAGTTGGGTTTCAGGCCTTCAGAGTTCACCTTTACGGCAATTTTAGCTGCAGGTATTGGGTTAGCTGATGCAGGATTCGGAAAACAGATTCACAGCCTCGTTCTCAAGACTAATTTCCTGTGGAACGTCTTTCTTGGGAATGCATTGTTGGACTCTTATTCGAAGCATGATCATGTGGATGAAGCGAGGAAACTTTTTGACGAGATGCCGGAGGTGGATTGTGTTTCCTACAATGTCATCATCACTGGTTATGCATGGGACGGGCAAGTAGAGGCTTGTCTTGGCATTTTTCACAAACTTCAGTCTACTAGATTTGATAGGAGGCAATTCCCTTTTTCAACCTTGCTTAGTGTGGCAGCAAACATGGCCAACTTTGAAATGGGTCGGCAGATTCATTGCCAGACCATAGTGACAAAAGCTGATTCGGAAATTCTCGTTGGAAATGCTTTGGTTGACATGTATGCAAAATGTGCTAGATATAAGGAAGCTAAGATGATATTTGCTGGTCTTGCTTGCAGAACCTCAGTTCCCTGGACAGCCTTGATTTCTGCCTACATTCAGAATGGCCTCCATGAAGAAGGCTTGAAACTGTTCATTGAGATGCAAAGAGCCAATGTTAGTGCTGATCAGGCTACTTTTGCTAGCATCCTGAAAGCCTCTGCAGTTTTGGCATCACTTTCACTTGGGAAACAATTGCATTCATTTGTTATCAGATCAGGTTACATTACAAACGTGTTTGCAGCGAGTGCACTCCTCGACATGTATGCAAAATGTGGATCCATGAAAAATGCAATTCAAACTTTTGAAGAAATGCCCGAGAGGAATGTTGTATCCTGGAATTCTCTAATTTCAGCTTATGCTCAAAATGGGGATGGTCAGGCAACTCTTCACACATTTGAATCTATGGTTAAGTCAGGTCTTCGACCTGATTCTGTTGGATTCCTCAATGTTTTGTCAGCTTGCAGTCACTGTGGACTTGTTGAAGAGGGGTTAAAGTACTTTGATTTGATGTGTAATACATATGCACTCGTTCCTAAGAGAGAACACTTTGCTTGTATGGTTGATGTGCTGTGTCGAAGTGGACGATTTGGTGAAGCAGAGAAATTCATGTCTCAAATGCCATTTGAGGCTGATGAGATTATGTGGATGTCGGTTCTCAATTCGTGTAGGATACACAAGAACCAAAAACTAGCCAAGGAAGCAGCAGATAAACTTTTTGCTATGGAGGAGCTTAGAGATGCTGCTTCTTATGTCAACATGTCTAATATATATGCGGCCGTAGGCCAGTGGGATTGTGTCGTGCAAGTGAAGAAGGCAATGAGGGAAAGAGGAATAAAAAAGGTTCCTGCGTGTAGTTGGGTTGAGATTAAACAGAGAACTCATGTCTTTATGGCGAATGATAATTTGCATCCCCAAATAAAGGAGATCAGGAGAAAAATTGACACATTGGCAGAAGAGATGGAAAAAGAAGGATACAAACCTGACACAAGTTGTGCCCTTCACAATGTTGATGAGGAAGTTAAGATTGAATCTCTTAAATATCATAGTGAAAGATTAGCAATTGCATTTGCACTTATTAGCACACCTAAGGGATCACCTATCCTTATAATGAAGAATTTGAGAGCCTGTACAGACTGTCATGCTGCAATCAAGGTGATATCAAGGATTGTTCAAAGGGAAATTACAGTTCGAGATTCAAACAGGTTTCATCACTTTAGAGATGGAATTTGTTCTTGTGGTGATTATTGGTAGGTTTTGCATGGAAAATTCCCTGCAATGGATGACAAGGTCACAAAAACGAGTTCTTGGGTTTAGTCGGGGCTAGATGACTGTAATCCAGTGTTGCTTTATATTGAGCAGCTGATTTGAGTCAATCAATAGAAGCTACTATTCTGGAGTTTATGATGACAATTACTGCACTAGAGGGCACAAAGGCTAAAGGTATGGGGATTCATAGGAATATACCTTGTAAAATAACACAGAAAATGGCAATTATGTCTATATGATTCATATTGTTTTTACCTATCAAAGAGAGGATGTTTATTTAGTCTGTTGGTTGTTTAAATAGGGGTGGGTGAAAGGTACAAGATATTTCAATGGATAATCCTTCTTTAACAGTTCATGATTCATGATTTGAAATCTGCCTTTTCCTTTCTGTAAAGTACAGATACTTTGGTTTCTACCAAAACAAAAAGTACAGATACTTTGGTTGGGATTGTTTTGCCTGAATTATGAGCAAGAACAGTTAGTTTATCTCGTATGATCCACTTGCAAGGTGTGATTATTTTTCATTTTGATTACCTTGGCAGAAACCTTTCTCAATTGGTTAAACAATGAGTGGGTCTCAGACAAATTCCGGATTATAGCCACCATTTGACAATTACATTTGTCGGCTCTCCTACTGGTATGGCCAATTGACACTTGTAATATGATCAGCAGCTTTTTTTTTTAATGTAAAGTTCTTTATATTAGAAAAATTGGTCCTTTGCATGTTCCCTTCCTCTTTCTCTTGTTTGGTTTTTTCAGTGATGCTTTTTCTAAGTGATTTTCCAGGTAATGCTTGTCAATCTTCTGAGCCTCTCTTAATGTGGAGTCTATTTGTTGCACAGAAGTGTGAAATCATTGTGCAATTGGATTCAATTAAACCAAGCTCATGAAAAGGTGCTAACGGTACTAGATTCCTTTTGCTTTGACCGAAATGTTACAAGGATCGGATTGGCCAGTAGTTTCTTGTTTCGGCAAGGGTGTTTTGAGTTACATTAGTTTTGCTAATTATTGGTTGCAGACTTGTGGGGAGTTTGATTCTGAAATCGATTAACCGAGGCAAGATACCAGAAAAGACAGAAGCTGTTTATAAACAAGGCGCAGCTGGTGGAGGTATGTTTTTGCATATAGATATTTGATAAAATATTTAATATATTAAATCACACTTTCATTTAATGGCTAAGCTTTTAAAATAGTTAGCGGTAATCCTCACGTCTTATCAGAAACTGAAACCCTAACCCCTTTCTCTTCTCTGCGCACCCCTCTTTTCTCTTTCCTTGCCTTCACGCTCTCCCACAGCAGTTCCTTCTTACCTTCACTTTTGCTCTCTTTTACAGTGTAAGGCAGCACTAACAAGGTGATTCTTTGAATCTAGTGTCTGCCCTAAATCTCACATCCATGAAATTTTAAAGCTTCTTTGCAGTCTGCTGTAGATGATTCAACCTACAATCTTGTTGGATCTTCTTGTTTGAGATTGTTTCTGCTTTGCCATTGGCCTACAATTCTCTCATGTGTGGAGACCAAAGTACTGCGGTTTGTGGACCATCATATTCCTTTTTTTCAGATTCTTTGAGACCTCGCAAACATCTATTTTTCTTTTCCCCTGATGTGATTTGGCTGATTTTTGGAGGACAACTTCAGCCTACTATTAGAGGACTTCGATCCAATTTTTGACCTTTTCTGGCAAGATTTGGTGGTTCAATTGCTCCTTTCACACTTTTCGAGTCAATTTCTGAGACATAATGTCTGAGGATTCGATTCTGAGCTTTGCACCTACAAGAGATGGCTGTATAGATTATACTACTTTTGCCACAATCTGAAGCATATTTGATATGGTCTCGATCTGCATTCTTGACCATTGCGGGGCATTGGCTTACTGGGCATATTGACAGCACCTCTGTGAAGCCGGCTATATCAGGTGCTACTCAAGACAATTGGATCTCGAATGACTCTTTGGTAATGTCTTTTTTTGCTTAACTCAATGTAGCCACATATTGCAAAGGGATATTTGGTTTTTGATACTGGCATAAATTTGGTCAGCTGCAAGTGATGCTTACGGTCAACTCGGGAAAGATGCGCAAGTGTATGAACTTCGAAAAAGGGTTCATGACACCACTCAGGAGATGACTATATTTTAATATTATGCTGATCTTCGGAGCTTGTGGCAAGAACTAGATCATTATGTCGATTATTACCCAATCAATTCTGCAGACATTATTGCCTACAAGAAGCATGTGGACAAGATCAGAGTTTATGATTTCTTGGCAGGATTAAATGTTGAATATGATTGATACGTGTTCAAGTCCTTAGCCGGTCTCCATTCCCTACTCTAGAAGAGTCATATGCCCTAGTTTACTCTGAAGAAAGTCGTAGTGCAGCAAAACTCCATCCCTCTGCTATTGACCGATCTTTTCTTCAAACTACTGTTGGCACTATTGCCAAATCTGATTCATCCTCTCGATCTGATACCTCTAAGGAGACTGTGAAGTGTGAGCATTGTCAAAAGCCATATCATACTAAGGTTGCATGCTAGAAATTACATGGAAAACCTGCAGATTTTGAGGCAAAAAGAGCACAACGAAAGACCAAAAAATAAGGCGAAACATACTGAAATTGTTCCTGCCACACCTAATGCTCATATCGGTTTATCCCAGGAAGAACTTCAGGCATTACGGGGTCCATTGAAAGCTTATGCTACTGCTGCCTCCTCCACAATTGACAATTTGTCCTCACCTTCTGCTTCAAACCTAACCACTTCAGGTATCTTATTTGAGGGTTTCATGCATCCGATTTTTCCAGCCCATGGGGCGTATCCATCAGTGGCACTGCAAATTAGCTCATCCCCTTTAAGAACTTTCAGAAAAAGTTTTTCCTAATCTCATTCCAGCTTGTAGTAAAGATGAGTTTTTTTTTTTTTTTTTTTTGAAGCATGTGTTTTGACTAAATTAACTCCTTCATATCCATCTTCAAATTTTTTATCTTCATGTGGTTCATATTGATATGTGGGGTCCATCCTCGCGTACTTCTATTTTCGATCATGGATGGTTTCACTTTTATCAATTGTCATTCTCGAACAACTTGAGTTTATTTGTTAAAAAATAAAAGTGGCGTTTTTCGCTATTTTCAAATCTTTTACAAAATGGTTTAGACTCTGTTTAATGCTACTATGAAAATTCTTCGTAGTGGCAATGGCACTAACGTTGAGAGTTAGTTTTAATGGTATCTTTTTTATCATGGCATTAATTATCAGACAAGATTTATTGATATCCAATACAAAATGGTGTATTCGAAAAAAAGAACTGACATTTGTTAGAGTTCGCCAAGTCTCTTATATTTGTCCATCATGTTTAAGCTCAGTACTGGAGTGATGCTATTTTATGCACTACCTATTCAATCAATCGGATGGCAATTAGAATTTTTGATTCTTGGACTCCTACTGATGTTTTACAGGGATGCGTTAACTTTTATTCTTTCATAAGGGTCTTACGGAATTCGTATCCTTTTGAGGATATTTGCTCTCCAGAAGCATTCTCGACGGCGTCGAAATCCCACCAGTTGCAAATAAATGGTATAAAGCTAAAACGAGACTACAACTTAATATACGGGTTGGTAAATTACTTAAATCAACACTGGTAATTTGCTATAATAGTTATAATTTTAATGCGATGGTAACTCTTAACAAATGGAATAATCGGTAACTTTGAGTCAATCCAATTAAAATTGTTAAACGGACAAAAATCAGAGTTGGTAATCTCTTATAAGAGCTAATAACTTGAATACGCTTATAAGCTATGCAAGTAAGTACTGATAATTGATCAACAACATTTGGTAATTTAGAGCAATTTAAAAAAAATAAAAAAAAACTGCCGGTGCTCTCGCAAGACAATTATTAACTTACTAATATGTTACGGACAAAAATAACTATCGGTAAATTCTTTAAACCGTTTGCGACGTATCTAGGGGTGAGCAGCGGTTTAGGGTCGACCCTGGACCGACCCTGAACCGGCCCAACCCTGCCGGTCTTGGTCCGGTTTCAAGGACGGGTCGGTCGGTCTTTGGTCCCGAAATTCCAGGACCAACACCGTGCGGTTGATTGGGTTTTGGGTCGGTCCAACCCCTGACCAACCCCGTATATTATATTATATTATATTATTTATAATTCTTTTATATATTCAAACCTAAGTAAAATTTATGTTATATTATATTATATATAATTCTTTTATATATTCAAACCTAAGTAAAATGATGTTAAAGTTGTTGACTCCTCATGCTCACAGTCATGGACAGACGGCATCCAATTCCAAAAGGTATGAAGTTTACGCTGTAAAGGTCTTCACGGTCTCCTCCTCCACAGTCTAGACTCCAGGGTACATTCTTCACCGTGAGGACCAAGGACTCCTCATAGTCATAGACTCGCGACGTCCAAAATGGCACGAAGTTTATGCCGTAAATCTCCTTACGGCTTTCTTCCCTAAAGTATGTTCTCTTCCATTTTGTCTTCTTTGTTCTTCAATTTGCCAAAATCAAAAGTAGCAACATCCCGCTCGCCTCTGGTTGCCCGCACCGCTCACCTTTGATTGTGCGCGCTGCTCGTGCCACTCGCTACTCACCACTCGCCCTTTGCTGTCATCGCTGGCCTCGCTAAACGCTCGCCACTCACCACTCGCCGCTAGTCTCGCTCAATGCTCGCCGCTTGCCGGGCCTCACTAAACGCTTGCCGCTTGCCAGTTGACGCTCACCCCACTCAACACTTGACGCTTGCGCTCGCCACTCGCGTCGGTCGCCTCACTTATCGCCGAGTAAATCAAAAGGAAAAAAGAAGAAGCTCTAATTAGAAACCCTAATGCTCAGTTTGCCCTTGCTTTCCAAACACAACTTGACTAGTGATATCTACTTTGTGCTTCATTTGAGATCTTGTATTGGTATTTATAGTTTAGTTGCACAATGCCGTATATTGTCGATGGATGTGTAATTTGAATTTGTAGGTTTACTTTTTTAGGGAGTATAAAAACAAGACGAAATAAATTATCGATCGGTCCTAGGGTTGGCCTTGGGAACCCACCGAACCCACGGGCCGGTCCCGGTCCTCGGCCCTGGTCCCAGAGCTTAGTAGGGTCGATCCCTGGCCCTAAAATTGAGGACCGACACCAGTCGGGTTGGTTAAGGGTTAGGGGTGGCCGGGCCAACCCTACCATGCTCACCCCTAGACGTATCAACATATCACACGCTAAATAAATCGTCGGTCAAAATTTAGTTACCCACGCGCATGTCGGGATTTACCGACGTTGGGACCGCTAGATGTGACCTTCACTTTTTTACCAAAACGGGCTGGGGAGGTGGCGTTTCGATCTAATACCAATCCCTTCTCTTTTCCTTCGCAATTCCCGGCGTCCCCTTGAATATGGCGGCGGCGGCGGCGGTGGTGGCGGTGGTTCCCTGCTCATGATTTTCGCCCGGAAACGCCGTCGTTTTGAAACTTCTGGACGCCGCTCTGTTGCTGCTCCGATTTCGATCCTTGTCTTCTTCAACGGTTTAACATCAACACCTTCTCTCTCGCTCGCTCTGTGCATGGATGCAGGATGAGACTTCACAAGCCGTCGGCGCCGGGGGGCAACCGGAATCTGACGATCCTGCACCTGGTGTGCGCCGCCGCGCTCTTCTCTCTCCTGGTCTTCGTGATCCAGTCCTCTTACTTCGCAGGTCGGGCTCTGCGCTTCCCCCTCCGAATCTCCTCCTCCTACATTTTTTAATCCCCCAGCCGCTCCACTTCTCGGCGCGTTCGATCTTCTCTGACGTCTTTCCGTTGCAGGCAGTCGGCAGGTGCCGATCAGTGGAGAGGACGTGCGGATTCTTTCCGATTTCCAGTCGAGCGTCCGACAGTGCGTGGTTAGCTCGAGCTCCATTCAAAGCTTAGCTCCTTTTTTTTTTTTTTTTTTTTTCAAAGTTTCTGAAGTCGCGGGGTTTCGATCCTGCGAACGCTGGTGTTGATTCTGCGCGTGCTTGAGTTGCGATTTGGTTTGGGCGGGTTCTTCCGCGGGAACGGCGGGTACCGAAGTTAGAGCTCGATTTAGCTCTTCGCTGGGTTCGGAGCTTGTTTCTCTTGGAGTTTGCGGTGTTTGTTGTAGGTTTCAGTGGATAGTGAAACCTGGTTTGAACGATTTGGAGTTGGAGACCTGTTCAACCTAGTTGAAATGATCTCCTGGTTTCTTCAGTAGATTAGTTTTTGGTCAAGTCTCATAAATCTTCTCCTCGTGAGAGTGGTTGCGTATGCTATGGTGGTTACATGGTTGTCTGTATCTTCTGTCGGCCAAACTTGGTTTCGGGGAGGTTTTTTGTATGGTCAATCATCGTACGATTTTCATTGAACGCGAGTTACAACCATTGTTGCTAGGGTAGTAAATTTTGGGAAATGTGCGTATTCGATTTGAGGATTTTGTGAATTTTAGGTTCATCGGAGCAGTTTTACCGTCGCTTGTCTTTCTGTTCTTTGCTAAGTGAATGTTGTTATGCAGGCTAATAGGGGGCTTGGACTCACTGCGCATATAATTGACCACTGCAAATTGATTCTTAAATTTCCAGAAGGCACCAACAGTACCTGGGTCTCTCTCTCTCTCTCTCTCACACACACACACACACACACACACACACACACACACACACACACACATCATCTCTGGTTTGCTGTTTCTAACCTTCAGTAACCTGATATTTTTGGCCTCTGTGCAGTACAATGAGCAGTTTAAAATTTTTGAGCCCTTGGAATACAGCTATGATGTGTGTGAGGCAATACTGTTGTGGGAACAGGTATGTGGAATCAGTCCTTCCTGCTGTGTGGTTATTCTTTGAGAAGATAATTGTGGCCTAATGTGTCCAGGGATGCAGTATCGTAACATGACAACAGTGCTCACTAGAGAGTACCTTGATGCTCGACCTGATGGATGGTTAGAATATGCAGCGAAAAGAATAGCCCAACTGTAAGATGCATGCTGCTTGCTGATTTTTGTAATTATCTTCGTTTGCTTTTATTGTTGTCTACTCACCTGAATTCTTTCAGCTATCACGAGCACAAGGTATATTCATCATTTAGATCTTTGATGCAGGGGTGCAGATAAATGCTACAATCGCACACTTTGTGAGGATCATCTCAATATAATTCTTCCTGCAAAGCCCCCATTTCACCCCCGACAGTTCCGTAGCTGTGCGGTTGTCGGAAACTCTGGGGATCTGCTTAAGACAGAATTCGGGAAGGAGATTGATGGTCATGATGCTGTCATTAGAGACAATGAAGCTCCTGTTAATGAGGTTCTCTAGCCTCTTTCGCTCTTAGGGGAAATTCTTGTTTTAATTTTTGTTTTGTGATCTCCCCCCCAATCCCACCCCCATGACATTTGGACATGCTCATTTCTGGCTCTTTTATTTGCATTACTCATGAGTGTTTTATTGATACTGCTATCAGCAATCCTTATTCATGGCATGCTCAGTTTAATAGCAGCATCGTCCTTAGCTTTGGTCATTAGGCAGGAACTCTTTAATCCACTTGTTACTGTTTGCTTACTGAGGATGGTCAGTGTGGTCTGCATAGGATGTAGGCTGGTAATTATTAATTCATCAGCTTACACCAAGTTAATTGTTGTGCAGAAATATGCCAAGCATGTTGGTCTGAAGAGAGACTTCAGACTTGTAGTTCGTGGTGCTGCTCGTAACATGGTTAAGATACTCAATGGATCTGGTAGGTTCTGTTACCTGTTTCATATGAAGGACTATATATGTGTACAACCCTATCCTGTCTTGTTCTGAAAAGATCCATAACTTTGTGTTCGATCAACGAGCTGCATCTGTCATAAAGCTCAGATTCTCTGTCCTATAAGAATCTCCTAAATATTCTGTCTTTCCTTGGCACGAGCTCTCTTTACTGCCAAAATTTTGGATGTGGTTTGCCTTACAAGATAACCTCATTCGTCTAATCTAAGACTAACTTGATCTTGCTCTGCAGCGGATGAGGTGCTCATCATCAAAAGTGTGACGCACAGAGATTTTAACACGATGATAAAGGTGCGGATCTTGTTAAATATAGATTTTGGAAATTAAATTACCAATAATCTGGTTTTGGTTTTGTATGTGATTAATTTCAGTATCTCCACTGTCAAGAATGTTAAATTGTTTGTTGGGTGACATCCATCTCCCAGAGACTAATTTCAGTTAATGCCGCATCCTTTTATTTGCCCCTTAGATGAGGTCCAGTTGACAGTGTTCCATGGATTAGTAGTTCTCGCAGTTGCAGTAAATAGAAATTTTTAGCGTGGCTTACGACTTACCATTCTCTTGGATTCATTGCAGAGCATTCCCAACCCAGTTTATCTTTTCCAAGGTATCGTGCTACGAAGAGGTGCAAAAGGAACTGGAATGAAGTCTATTGAGCTTGCTCTCTCCATGTGCGATGTTGTTGACATATATGGTTTCACTGTTGATCCAGGATACACTGAGTGGTTAGTGCAATACTGACTCAATTTATAGCATACCGCTCCATAAACTCAGTATTCAAACTGTACAATTTCATTTCACAATAATGTATATGAGCGTGTAGAATCCCGAGTTCTTTGATGATTGAGACTTGAGTCTAACATACCCCTTCTCTTGCAAACCTTACCTCACAAACCTCTAAGTGGGATTGCATTAGGCCTGTGGTGCCACTAAAATACAGGTTTTACTAGTTAAATGAGTTCAATTGCTCTTTCTACCTCGGCATTCAATTTGGTTCCTTTGCTTATTTGTTCAAACATGTACTTTCATTCTAAGTGTACTTAGCATTTGTTAGGAACTTTTTTTCTAAACTGTCAATTTAAGTCTTTTGTTCATGTCTAGATTTGGAGTCTAAAAGTGCGCATTCGTGTGGTGACTGAGTTTATTGATTGTCAAAACTTGAGATGCTGAACACATTCACCTTCTCTTCACTTCTAAATGAAATTCGACTTCTTTTTCTTTCTCCCTCCCCATATGTCTGCATATTACTAATTAGCTTAATCATCTTAATTGCAGGACCCGTTACTTCTCTACTCCAAGGAAAGGGCACAATCCCCTCCAGGGAAGGGCTTATTATCAGCTCTTGGAGTGTCTTGGTGTATGATATGAATTATTTGAGTTCATTTTTATTTAACGAGATTATTGAATCATGTGATAATCTCCTAGTTTTTGCTTGCAGGTGATTAGGATCCATTCTCCCATGAGAGCCGAGAGGAAGCAAGATTGGTCAGATGTGCCGAGTCGTGAGATGATAAGCAGAGCTCATGCAGCTGCCTTGCGCCTAAAGAGGAACCAAGCTGATCAAACAGGTGGATTGGGACAGTTTGGAAGTTGCAAGGTCTGGGGTGATGCAGATCCTCACAACCGTGGGCTAATCTCAGGATCTCCAGACATGAGCAATGTCAGGAAAAACTCAGGTTATAGTAAGTGGGAAGTCATGCCTTTAAAGAGCCTAAGAGAAGAAGCGCGGGATCACTACTTCCAAATGGAAGGCGTCTCTCTGTACAAAATGGATGGGAACAAGTTGGATGACCTTGTTTGCGTAAGGCATTCACTGACGTCTGACTGACTGCTGAATTCTCACTACCGGGTTGGCTGATCACTGGGAAAATGAGCTCAATCAACGGTATTGTCCATTTTTGAGTTGGAGTCGAGTTTTAATGGGATCTCAAAAAGAGGCTTTTCAAGTGAGACGAGCCTTCTATATCAGGAGTGCATTTTCCTGCTAAAGCATTTCACTAGAAGGAAGTTCCTCACTTGTCGCATGAAGAAAACGACAGCATATTTCTGTGTGCATGAAGAAACGAGGAAACAACTCAGACAAGTAGTTATGTGGTGTTCCTCAATTGTTCAGTGTTTTGGATGCGCAGTCATGCTCGGTGATTGTCGCCAGACTCCATACACATGCACGAGTGCAGAATGGGAAATCATGGTTTTACTTTCCCTTACAGATAGAATTTTGTTGTAATCTTTATCAGTTCTCATCTTTTAGGATATCTATTTGTAAGTACTTGATGGATTAAGTACGGTGAGCGATTATGTCCCCTAGACATTGCTAGAGGAGCCTCATTGATTTTCAAGTCACTTATTTTTGTTCCCACTTCAGGGTGAGAATTAAGAACGTCTTCTCAGACAGTGTCTGATGGGTGATACGCAGCGTCCGGCAAGCTATCGTATTAGCATTTGCTCCAGAATTTCTTTTAGCATTTCACCTTCCCCGGCTGAAACTTCAATGATTTATTCGAAGTCGTGGATATCTCGATTACAATCTCGGGTAACAAGCCTGTTCCCCATCGTCCAAAATTAAGCCTTGAGCTGTATGACACGGTTTTTCATCGTTCAGAGTTCAGATCATTTGAAATCGATTTGGTCTAAGGATGAGAGAAATTAACCTTACCTGCGGCCGAACCTTCGAAAGAGAATTTAACTTTACCTACGCAAAACCTTCTAAATGAAAATCGTGATAAATTAATGGACTTATCGATCAATATCGTGGGCTACCACGCCTTACATTTAAGCCCAAGAATGTTACATCTCGACCTTAACCCAGAAATGAGTTCGCAGAATAGGTCATCAGAACAAATATTGGTCCAAAGAGTTGAAGACTGCCAAACCAGCACCGTGTAAGGTGTCATGATGTGGCTGCAGAACCATTTCCACTTCTGTATCCATGATCCAGCTCGGGCAGGTCACTTTCAAAGAATGCCGAATGGAGAGCTCTCACGCACTGCTCTGCCTCGTCGTCGTTCACGATCAATGAGATGTTGACCTGCATGATGGTCAAAGGAAGAGGGAAAATCGCTTGGTATGAGGACTAGAAAAGGCAGCATAGTCAGTCAGCATCAAATCCTCTATAAACGCCACCAGTCGAACAAACTAGCTTCCATAAAAACTGCAGTGGTCTGATCTTACAAGAAAATATTGGCCAGGTCCTTCCCATCATTTAAGTCTGATAAACACATTTGTCCATAAAAATGGAAAATGGAGCTGCACTATTAAGGGTAATCGGCAACCTACTGTGTATACCACTCCCAACTTGAAAAGTACACCCTTGACACTTGCAGATATATCATTCAAGACATCCGGAAGTAGCACATAAGGAAAGAATTGAAGTTGTCCTAAACAATACCTTGGATGCTCCTTGAGAGATCATCTGGACATTTACTCCATTGGTTCGTAGAACATTAAAAACCTGGCACAAAATGAATCGATAAAAGGAGCACAAAATGAAGAGATGTTTGGCTAATTTGCAGCAGATTATGTGGGTGCAAAAAAGCACAGATGAGGCAATAATGGACGACATTCAACAGCAAAAGCAACAAATATTTTGTAGCTGACAAAAGCTAAACATATAATAAGCAGTGCTGACACTTGCAAATGCTACAAATAAGAAAAGAGTGGTTCTCAAGTTTCAATGATAAAAAAACCAAGATAACATCGATTAAGCTTTGATGTGACACAGCTCTCACTAGACCAATTGCCCCTTTGAACCTTCCCGACAATCGCTATGCTTCCTTTTCAATGCGTCCTGTCATTTCTGGTCATTTTATTTCTACATTGGTTGCAAAAATAAAGATGCAACTTCAGCAAAGTCAGGCCATATTGTCGAGAGGAAGAAAGAACAAAAGTTTTTAACACATCCTTCTTAGGGAAAAGCAACCACAATGGTCGCGATATACTTTCCACTACAGGGGAAAATACAATCATAACATCTGACAGACACCAAACAGCAAGGGGTATAAAGGCCAACTCAACAAATTGAGTTCAGGCAATTTCGAACTTTTGGGTCTTTTAACTAAATGGGGCTGCGGCTGGCTTATATCTAAACTCATGGCCGTTTTAAATTAAGCAGCAACAGCAACATGCACGAGCACAGCTGGCATCATCAAACTCATGTGTGGTTTCTGCCAAAGGTGAGACAGTACCTTCTCTAGTATAAGTGATGACCTCTGTACATTCCCAATGAGTGAGATGATTGATCTGCGTTGAAGGAGATGCACCACAGCTATTTTCTCGAGTTCTTCCACCACATGATCAAGCTCCTGCTCAGAAAAATATGCCAGTAACATTAGATGGAAGGATTGGTGAGAGGACAACCAATGTAAATGCTGCAAAGGAAAAAAGACGCAAGTAGTGAGCATGCAACAGATGGAAGTCAGATCTCCAAAATACCACAGACAACCAGCTGATCTAGACAATTTCATGCACATATGCTGTTATTTGAAATTTTTGTATAAGGATTGTTTGAAGTTATGTTTTGACAGGATTAGGGAACCATACACTTGCCTGCTGAATCAGCTCTCTGCTCCAGAGTTTGGATGGATCCAAAGTCAATGAAATACTGACTTCACTAGTAGCAACAACATCCACAGATATGCCCAAATCTTCAAAGATAGAAAAGACCTACATGAACACAAACTCAGGTTAGAGAATGACAGAAATAGATCGCCAGAAGCAAAGAACTGTTGCCAGCTCACTTACCTTTGCAAGGAAGCCAAATTGACCAAGCATGCGAGTGCTGACAATATCCAGCATAGTAACATTCCTTTTGAGAACAATGCTTGTCAAGACTGCCTGTAGGTAAAATGAGATTTAATTTCCTTTGAAGTTCCCAAAAGAACAGAGGTTTAATGCTGCCACAAACCTTACTCATATCCCGCGTCCTGGTTATGAGGGTACCTGGAGCATTAGGATTGTAGGAATTTTTAACCCTCACAGGAATATCACCCTCTCTGGCAGGTCTCATTGACTGAGGATGTAGGACCTGAAGAAGGTAAAATCAATATTATAGTGAGAAATATGCTTGTATCACCCACATAAACTTCCTATATTATGCCTCTGTCCTTTATATTTTGGTCCAGCCCTTAATGCAATGCCTTCTGCCTCACAATTGTTATGCCCAGAGATATATCCTCTTATTTTAGGTTATATCTAGCCATACCAGTTTAAAGTTAATCAGCACAAACAGAACACCAAATAACAGCCTATGACAACGCATAGGAGAAGTTATATACCTAATTCAAATTTTCTCCAAAAATAGGGCATATTTAACTAAGTGAGAATAAATTATTGAGCAGTACCTGTGCGCCAAAATATGCAAGTTCAGCTGCCTCATCAAAGGTCAAGTATGGTACAGGCTCTGCTCGAGTATATATGTTGGGATCGCATGTCAAGACACCATCAACATCTTTCCACACCTGTGGTACACAACCACAATTGTACTTATCCACTTTCAATACCATTCAAACCGCAAGAGAAACACATAAAACTTCACCAAATTCCTTGTATTAGAATGCTCTCCTTGCAGAATGTATAAGCTAATAATTGACTTGAATTGAAGGCAGAACAATTCAAGCAATGCTTCTAACAAGTAACTTCAGCATTTGCCATTATTCACTAACCTGGATCTCGCGTAAGCCCAATGCTTTACCGATAGTGGTGGCTGTCAAATCACTGCCACCTCTACCCAGCGTGGTCACTGCACAAGTTCTCCAGCCCTACATCAAAATAATTTTGATAATTGGTCATTTTTTACAACTTTGTTGAAATTCTGCAACTACTATTGGCCAATATAGCACCTTTCCAAGGAAGCCAGTAACAATCGGGATTGCAGGATCAGTGATCCAATCATCATGTAACCTCTTCGCAACTGCTGGATAAGTTGCTTCCAGGATGTCCGCATTGGTGAAGTCATCAGTGGTAATAAATCCAATTTCGAAGGCATCATACTGGAAAGGAAGCCGGGACATTAGAAAAAATTGTGATGACATATAATGTTTGTCCTGAAAATTCCAAAAGAAATGCCTATGGAAGCTAGCTTAGACCACTAACATTTAACCCTCGATATTACCATCTAGTGCCTATCCCACGTGTCTTATCCAGTTATACTAGACTTTTCTAGACCAATTAGACGACAACAACACCATAATCCATAAGAAAACAGAACGTACTTGTTGGGCCATACTTTTCTAGACCAGTTAGGCAACAACAAAACCACAATCTGTAAGAAAATAGAACATACTTGTCGGGCCTTTACTCCTATCTTATTTAGATAGGCAGCAAAAATCCTCGTGGACATGCACTCCCCAAAAGAAACTAAATAATCCCTAGTCCGTAATGTGAGCTCCTTCATCATGGCAATTCCCTTCAGAAGTTGATCCAATTCTTCCAGATGAGCTGCATAAATTCTCAATAAATATTGACAGGCTTAAGAAATATTCTCAAAGGCCTAAGTACAAGAAGATGAGAATGCTTTACAATCAGGTGTGTTTATAGGCCGCACCGTGAAATATCCCCATAAATCACATTTGGATCAACATAAAATATTTAAAATACTGTAGCCATTAGATAGATAACTTCCAAATCAACATGTCATCTAAAATTGACAAGAAAATTCTCCAAAAAAGCGTGCAGGGATTATATGGAAAATTCTCGCTCAAAGGTCTAATATTCAGGCACCTGATTCATAGGTGGTTATGACCAAAAAAAAAGAAGCTAAAAATGAAAAAAGTAATCGGTCAATTGACTGCAAGAGTTTGCAAAGTCAAACTACTGAAGAGACCACATTCATTGTCAATGACAATGTCAACTTCATTAGACAAATGATGAATCCTTAAAAGGCCAACTCCAGATGATTAGTAAGGAAACTTACTTGCTATTATTGATTCGTCAACTCCAAGTTCCTTCACAGTCCTACCGGTGATGCAAGTCGAAGGACAGTAAGGAAAAGTCTTGCATTTAATAAAATTATTTCAAAAGGAGAGAAAGGATGTCCATACCGCAGATGGAGTTCCTTTATAAAGCTAAGCTCATCAATGCATGACACGTTAGTAACACCACAACTGACAGCCTTTTCTCCAGCCTGAGATGAAGTACATGTATATTATTCACATCACTCTTAGCAGAAAGGGCAAATCTTAAACGAGGCACAAGAAATCGAAATGAACTGAGACCTGACACATACCTGTAAAAGATTGTTAGTTGTCTTCCCCATCGCAGATAGAACAATCACAGGTCTCTCATTGGGAAAGCTGAGGACAAGATCAGCAACCTCGCGCATTCTCTCAGCAGAAGCCACCGAAGAGCCACCAAATTTCATGACACAGTTAAGTTGATTCTCAGAATCCCCAAAGCCTTGGGTTACGGCCGAGCTCTTCTCCAGGACATCTACATTCGCTCCTGCGCAGCACACTTTGAAAACTCCGCTCCTACAAGACTTCTTCACACTCCTAGACAACAACAAACTCGAACCGACAGAAGTTGCAAAATGAAGCTGCTGAGGCAGTACGCATCTTTGTCGTGAAGAACTCCTTGGAGCGAGCAAGTCGGAGCCAGAAGTTTTGACGCTAGTCAAGTGCATTGCCGTGGCCATGTCTAAGGCAGATAGAGAACCGAAATCCTAGAGACGAACAACCGAAGGTGGCTCGAGC
Source organism: Eucalyptus grandis (assembly GCF_016545825.1). Lineage (NCBI taxonomy): Eukaryota > Viridiplantae > Streptophyta > Magnoliopsida > Myrtales > Myrtaceae > Eucalyptus > Eucalyptus grandis. Next base: position 28,328,105 of record NC_052620.1, read on the forward strand.
GAGATTATGTCGACAAATTTTCCAAAATAACGGTATGAAATCCTTATAAATGACAACAACGACAGCAAACTATCGAAAGAATCCTCCGCTTAACAGCTCGATCTCAAACCTTCCTGCAAACGGCAAGAGCAGAAGAATCGAGGCAATCAGACACGAGCCGACAAACAGCGAGACACAACGAAAGCTAGAACCAGCGTTTTCCCTCCAAACCAGAATGCCGCATATCAATCTCGCTCAATCAAACAGAAAACAAAACCTCATCCAAAAAGCGTACGCTCAGCTTGCGCCAAAAAAAAAAAGAAAAAGACAACGGTACATGTCATTCAGCAGCCATGAAATCCCGTACAGAACCGTCGCGAGCAGAAGCGCGAGCTCAAAAATCGCCGCCGCAACCTCGGCAACCACGAACGTACCTCGAGATCAAACCCCCGGGGAGGAACGGAAATGCAGAGCGCCTCCTCCGAGCGGGGAAACGAGCGCCGCCGACGGGAAAGGATCCGCGGCGCGCGCGACGGTGCCGCTTCGGAAGCTCGAAGGTAAGGTCGGCTCGGCTCGGCTCGGCGACCTCGAGCTTCGCAGATGAATCCGCGAGCGAATGCGAGGGAGAGCGAGAGAAAGCGAGGGAGCCAATATCTTCTTCGCCTGCTCAGAATCGACGACGCGTTGTTCGTGGCGTCTGGAGTCGCGTTTGCTATTTTGCGGAGCGAGCCTCCCTTCCCTTCCCTTCCCTCCCCTCCCCTTTTAATCAGAAACCCTCGTGCGCGAGTTCCCGTTTGGGACGGACGGCTGAGATCGGACCACCGGCCGAGACATGCTAGCCTCGACCCCTGCCTACTGCAGCCGGTGTCCTGTGGGCGCCCGAGATCGCGCCGCGTGGGGGATCGGACGGCGGGCGGAGGATCTCTCCCTGGCGGGCGCGAATAAGTGGGGCGCGGGACGTGATTCCGGGGGCACGTTGAATCGTGGACCGAAGCGGACGCGGCGGGGCCCACGCGCGTGCCACTGTCGGTATCCAGCGGGCGTACAGAGATTCCTCCGTTTCTTGGCGTTTCCATGTCGTTTCGCGGGCCAAGACAAGACTTGGACTCTTTTTTTAATCGCGGCATGCTATAGGGTGCGTTTGGAAAGACTTTTTTTAGGGGAAAGTCTTTAGGAAAATCGCAGCATCTTTGAGTTAAATGTGTTTCCAAAACTGCAAACCTGTGTTTGAAATTATAATTTAAAAGCCCTTTGAAGTACCTTTGAGCAAAATAGCGTTTGGGGGACAAATGACTTTTGTAAAAAAAAAAATATCAAAAGAAAAATAAAAAAAAATGAAAACCAGCAAAGGCAGGCGGCATTCCACGACTGGCGGCGACCCCCGGCGACCTCCGGCGACCTCCGGCGACCCCGGATCTGGGCCGGCGACCCACCGCGCCGCAGAGGTCGCCGGCGACCCATCTGGTCGCGCGTGAAGGTTGCGGCCGGCGTGGTCGCGACAGTCTGCGACCGGATGGGTCGCGCGAAGGTCGCGACCTCCGCGGAGGTCGCCCGGCACGGGCCGGCGACGCAGATCTGCGTCGCGACCTCGCGAAGGTCGCCCGAAGGTCGCGGCCGCGACCCATCCGTCGCAGTTAGCGCGAAGGTCGCGGCCGGCGACCGATCTGCGACCAAATGGGTCGCGGTGCAACCTTCGCGGCGACCTCTCGAGCGGGGTCACGCGACCCGCCGAAGGGTCGCCACAGGGTGGTGGTCTGGGCGCGGGTCGAGGGCCGGCGTCGCAGCTGGCGGCTCGGGTGCCGGTGTCGTGGCGGGTGGTGCCGGCGCTGGCCGAGGGCCGCCACTGGGCCGGCGCGAGCAAGGTCTCCCGAAGAAGATGAACAAGTACCCAAAAAGAAGAAGACGATGAGAGGGCAAACCGGAAAAACGAAGAAACAACAAGGATAATTTGGGAAGAAAATTTTTTTTTAGCCCTCGCCCTCGAAAGCATTTTCGGCATGCTTTGAAAGCCCAAGGCAGCCTCCCACCGCCTTTTGGGCTTTCACCTTCACAAGGCTGACATTTTGCAAAGGGGCCTTGAAAATTCTTTTGCCAAACACCCCATACTTGGCTCAAAGATCCTTGGGGCTTCAAAGTAGCCTTGAGAAGCTACTCCCAAACGCAGCCATATTCTGGCCATTAGGCCTGTGAAATGGCGAGTCAACTTGAAATGACCCAATTTAATTTAACTTATTTTACTGGTTTTGATACAAATCTAGTCATTTGAATCTGACCCAACTCATTTATATACTAAATTCAATTTAAATTATTATATTTAAGGTGAGGACACGAAATAAGTAAGTGCAAGGTCAAGTATATACGAGAGAGTCACAAATGTGAATTGGATCTAACTAATACCATGTTATTTTAAGTTTTACTTTTCTAAATTCATTTACTATATATACTAAGATACGTAACAATTAAGCCTATCAAATTTGGATTAAGAAATGGATCTACGACGTATTTTGATAGATTCCCATATCAATGTGTGCTCACTTTCAAAAATAAATTACTAAGTATTGAGAGTTGTTTAGTGGATCTCCTATTATTGTATATATTTCCATGTTTGAACGAATTAGTGAATACATAGCATATTCAAATATTTGATTTTTTTACTATTTTTCGACCGCAAGAATTCGGACATGTGTGACTTCGGCTTCTTTTACTGTTTTATCGCAATTTCAGTTTAATCAATATGGGATTGGATAATATGCATCTAATTATAGAATTTAGTCGGGCAACCGACTTCTATATATAAGTTAAGTGAGGCTTTATCAGATTTTGTCAATTTCTAATCGTCCATAATTTGGCTGAGTTGGGTGGCTGCCAACTCATGTAGTTTGCTGAGTTGAGATAAAGGAAAATGAGTTTGTAATTTTGTGTACTTAACAAGATAACTTTGGTATCGTTGCCATGATTTAAGCAAGTAAAGCTAACAAGTTTTTTCTCTTCCTAATTTAGCCATTTATTTGAATTGCCCGTATATTTATTTTCCTAAGCCATAAGCAAGTGATTATATGTGTGTGTGTGTGTATTACTTGGTATTTTATAGTTAATTTTGAATAGTTTATATTAACTCCAATTGGAAAGAATGAAGAAAATACATTTTACGCTCTAAAATGACAAAAATTATCATAGAGATAGATCATATATATTTCATGACTATAATAAAATAATATTAATAATCAATGCGTCAAAATTAAAAAGGAAAAAGCAGTAGAAACAAATTTTAAATCAATGCGTCAAAATTAGAAAGGAAAAGGCAGTAGAAACAGAGAGAGAGAGAGAGAGAGAGAGAGAGCAAGTTGGACTTCTCTTACGTTGGCTGATTTGATCGAGGGACTTTCATGCCATACTTTCCAAGAATCTTCACGGAGACTGTGGAAGTTTTGAAGGTATATTAGTCCAACCAAAATGTAGACTTTGAAAATGTCGTGGACGAACATCGGCCTTGTGAAAGCTACATCCTTGCCGCTGAATTCGTCTCTTACATCTCTCTTTTCAAATTCCCATTCTCATTTCTTCTCAATGTATCCATTTTTTTTACGTACTTAGGGTTGGGTCTAAGTTAGACAATATTATATCGAATTTTGCTTTTTTAAAACCCACTTGCTAAATATACTAACATACATAACATCCAAACCTATCAAATTTGGATTAAGAAATTGGTCAAGTTTACCGATGCTTGTGTCAATCTTATACCAATTCATGCTCAACTTTAAAAATATATTACTAAGATCATTGAAATTTGTTTAGTCGATCTACTGTTTTTATATATATTTCCTTGTCGGGAGAAGTGCCAAAAAGTCCTAAACCTTTTGCATTTTTACCAATTTAGTCTTAAACCTTATTTGGTGCCGATTCAGTCCTAAACTTTTTTACGTTGTGCCAATTAGTCCTTTCCGGCCAATTTTGGCCGGATTTTGCCGATTGGATGCTGGCCAATTGACGTGATCTCGATCGGCGCCGACGTGGACAACTTTTAATAATATTTTAATATTTTTGAATTTTGAATTTTTTTCTTATTTATTTTTTATTTTTGTCTTTTCCTCTAGCCGGTCACCGAGGTCCGACGACTAGCTAGAGCCGAAGGCCGGCAAGGGCGAGGCCGACCTTGCCGGCCACCTCGCGGGCGAGGGTGGAGCCTCGCCCATGGCCGATGAGACGAGCCTCGCCCATGGCCATGGTGAGGCTTGACCTCACCAAATCCGGCCATGGGTGAGGCTTGCCCTCACCGGCCATGGGCGAGGCTCGCGGCGAGGCTCACCCATGGTCGGCGAGGCTCGACCTCGCCAGATCCGGCCATGGGCGAGGCTTGCCCTCGTCGCCTATAGGTGAGGGCCTTGTGTCACGGGCCGAGAGTTTCCTTGGCCTTAGAACGACCTGCGGGCGCCTAGCGAGCCGAAATCGCCAGGCCAGCCCTTCGTTCTTTAGTTGTTCTACAAACAATACGGTGAATGATTCTTCGTACAAGATCCTACCATACCCGAACCCGCTCGGGCGTCTAGTCCATCGAGTAAAGCAACAGCTTCTCTTTTAGGCACAACAACCTGGTTTCGGCCGCCGCCATGGCCTCGTTAGGAGAGCGGCATCAGCTCCCAACCAGTTTGTGCACGAAAGGCCTACCCCGTCTTCAGAACTCCTAAATGATGTAATCCTTCTATCCTAGAACTCCTAGCACCAACCATTCTGATGCCACTCTTACGGACCAGTTGTGTTCTACCTTTCTGCCTCACATTCTTCACCAGATAATCCCAAGCGCTACTCACAAGTGTCACGAGTACGGGAGGATTCACGGACTGTGACACTTGCCTGCGAGGTGGCTGGTGAGGTCGGCCTCGCCCTCACTGGCCTTCAGCTCTGGTCGGTTGCTGGACCTCGATGATCGGCCAGAGGAAAAAGATAAAAATAAAAAATAAATAAAAATAAAAATAAAAATTCAAAAATATTAAAATATTATTAAAAATTGTCCACGTCAACGCCGATCAAGTCACATCAACCGGTCGGCGTCTAGTCAGCAAAATCCGGCCAAAATTGGCCGGAAATAACTAAATTGGCACAACATGAAAATGTTTAAGACTGAATCGACACCAAAAAAAGGTTTAGGAGTAAATTGGCATAAAGGTAAAAGGTTTATGACTTTTTTGGCACTTCTCCCTTTCCTTGTCTGAATGAATCAATGCATACATGCCATGTTCAAAGATTTGATTTTTCGACTATTTTCCAACCACAAGAATTTGGACATGTGTGATTTCTGCCTTCTTCTTTTTGATGGAATTTCAGTTGATGGAATTTCAGTTTTATCAATATGGGATTGGTAAAATGTATATAATTATAGAAACTAGTCGGGCAACCGATCCTATTTCTAGGTAAAGCGAGGTTAGATCAGATTTTGTCAAGTTCTAATCGTCCTTAATTTGCCCGAGTTGGCCGGCTGCCAACTCATGTAATTTGCTGAGTTGAGATAAAGGAAAATGAGTTTGTAATTTTGTGTACTTAACAAGATAACCTCGTATAAGAAAAGGCAACTTTAACATCGTTGCCATAATTTAAGCAAGTAAAGCTAATAAGGTTTTTCCTTCCTAATTTAGCCATTTATTTGAATTGCACATATATTTATTTTCCAAAGCCATAAGCGACTGATCTCTCTCTCTCTCTCTATATATTAGCTAATTTTGAATAGTTTATGTTAACTCCAACTGGAAACTATAAAAGTACAGTTTACGCTCTAAAATAACAAAAATTATCTATGACGTTAGTAGAGGTAGATCATATATTTCAAAGACTATAATAAAATAATATTAATAATCAATGCGTCAAAAAAAAAAAAAAAACAGTAGAAACGAAAGAAAGAAGAGTGAGTCGGACTTCTCTTACGTTGTCTAATTTGGCCTACCGAATTTTTTGCCATACTTTTCGAGAATCTTCACGGAGACTGTAGAGCTTTTTGAAGGTATATCAGTCCAACCAAAATATAGACTTTGAAAATGTCGCGGGAGAACATAGTTTGATTGTGGAATGTCGTGGCCCTCGTGAAAACTACGTCCTTACCACTGATTTTTTGTCTTGCATCTCTCTTCTCAGTTCCCATTCTCATTTCTTCTCGACATATTCATTTTTTTTTTACGTAGTTAGATGCACTCGGATTTAGAAATTAAATAATATCACCTTAATTTTTATTAAAATTTAATTAGTGGGATAATGATGCAAATTATCTATAAAATTTGATTCAATGTATAATGGTAATTAAATTTTAATCTAATATTTAATGTAGACCAAAACTTTTAATTTGTTCAATGCGATCTTTGAACTTTTAATATATGTTCAAAATAGTCCTTAAGCTATATGAAAATGCTCAAAGTAAAATTTTTATTAATTTAAGATCAATGATAACATTGAATATTTTCATATGATCTAGGAACTAAATTGAAAAATGTATCAAAAGTTCATAGATTGCATTAAATAAATTAAGAGTTAAGGACCTTATACACATTAGGTTAAAGTTCATGGATCACATTTAATAAATTAAAAATTCATATATTATATTATATACTATGCAAAAGTTTATGAACAATTTATGTCATGTCATTTTCCTTTAGTTAGCAAATACACACATAATTGTGAACATGACAAAATATAAATATAGGAACGATAGATCATACGTCCTCGATGTAAAGGAAATTTCACACAAACCCAAACCATTCTGGATTTGGGAATTATGACGACTTGCATTCTGAAATCAATAATGGATGATACTGCCTAGGTAATTTTCTTTTACGCTACACAACACTGGTGGTGTTAGTTATAATTACTCAGAAAATACATTAATCAACCAAGAGGAGAGCAAGGGGAGCCAAAAAAAAAAAAAAAAAATTTTTATTTTGAGCTGCATATTGTTCACTTGAAATGAAAAACTAAAGAGAACTAGATTATTTAGCCATATGCCAATGAAAAGGGTCTGAAGTTACGCAGCTAGCCTTGCATTTTCTTATGTATAAACATCATCCCTACCTCATATCGCTTCGAAGATTAATAACTAAGAGGAGGAGGCAATCAAGGGCCGTAAGCCTGATGAATGAAGTCGCCCCGAGCACCCATCGCTCGTGGGGCACCTTCGTTCACCTTCTTCAGAAGCCGCTACTCCACCGATGCCAACGTCGCTAGCTTGTTCGACAAGTACGTCGACAGGACCAATGTCCATTCTTGGAACTCGGTCATCGCCGAGTTGGCTCGCGGGGGCGACTCGGTCGAGGCTCTCCGTGCCTTCGCGTCGATGCGGAGGGCCTCGCTCAAACCCAACCGCTCCACGTTCCCTGCGCCATCAAGTCGTGCTCTGCCTTGCTCGACCTCTTTCCGGAAAGCAGGCCCACCAGCAGGCTTTGAAGTTTGGGTACGAGCCTGACCTTTTCGTTTCGTCGGCTCTGATTGATATGTACTCGAAATGTGGCGACTTGGGGGATGCAAGAAAGGTGTTTGATGTAATTCCTCAGAAAAATGTTGTCTCTTGGACGTCGATGATCGCTGGGTATGTTCAGAACGATGAGGGGTGCGAAGCGCTGTCTCTTTTCAAAGAGTTTTTGGTCGAGGAGAGGGAGCGTGGAGGAGATGCGGAGGTTTTGTCGATTCTGTGGCCATGACTTCTGTGCTGTCAGCTTGTTCTCATGCTTCCAATGAGGTAACTACCAAAGGGGTTCATGGGTTTGTTGTCAAAAGAGGTTTCTATGGTGTTTTGGGCGTCGGCAATGCTTTGATGGATGCGTATGCAAAGTGTGGCAAGGTGGCTACTTCGAGGAAAGTGTTTGATGAAATGACTGAAAAAGATGACTTCTCCTGGAATTCAATGATTGCGGTGTATGCACAGAATGGACATGCGGTGGAGGCTTTGCAACTTTTCACCCAGATGATAAAGGATGGCGACAGTGATTACAATGCTGTGACACTTTCAGCTGCCTTGTTAGCCTGTGCGTGTTCTGGTGCTCTACGTGTGGGAAAGTGCATACATGATCAGGTACTTGGAATTTGGATATCAAATGTAAATACACTTTGCATAATATTTTTTATCCCCAGGTTAGCCTTGAGGAAATATGTTTCACCAGACAAATGAGTAATTGTCAATCCGAAGTTTGAATTTATTGAAACCTTGTGCTTTATATAGGTCATGAAGATGGATTTGGAGGACAATGTCATTGTTGGCACCTCAATCATTGACATGTACTGCAAATGTGGGAGAGTTGAAATGGCAAGGGGGGCATTTGATCGCATGAGGGACAAAAATGTGCGGACATGGACCACCATGATTGCTGGCTATGGAATGCATGGCCGTGCCAGAGAAGCTTTAGAAGTTTTCTATGAGATGATTAGAACTGGGGTTAGACCTAACTACGTGACCTTTGTGTCAGTTTTAGCTGCTTGCAGCCATGCTGGTCTAGTTGATGAAGCCTGGCATTGGTTTAGTTCCATGCTTCGTGAGTACAACATTGAACCTGGGATTGAGCATTATGGTTGCATTGTCGATCTTCTTGGGCGAGCTGGATATGTCAATAAAGCCTATGAGCTAATTAAGGGAATGAAGGTGAAGCCAGATTTCGTTATATGGGGTTCTTTGCTTGGAGCTTGTAGAACTCACAACAATGTTGAGCTTGCCGAAATTTCAGCGAGCAAGTTATTTGAATTAGACCCAGATAACTGTGGTTACTATGTATTGCTTTGTAACATTTATGCTGATGCTGAAAGATGGGAAGATGTGGAGAGGATTAGGGCAATAATGAACAGCCGTGGGCTAGTCAAAACTCCTGGTTATAGTTTGGTTGAACTTAAAGGGAGGGTACACATGTTTTTAGTGGGAGACAAGGGGCACCCTCAGCATGAGAAGATATATGAATACTTGGAGAAAATATATGTGAAATTGAAACAAGCTGGTTATTTACCCAATATTACATCAGTTGTCCATGATGTCGAGCATGAAGAGAAAGAAATCACCCTTCAAATTCACAGTGAAAAATTGGCTGTTGCCTTTGGGATCATGAATTCAGCTCCTGGTACAGTGATTCAAGTCATTAAGAATCTCAGAGTTTGTACTGACTGCCATACAGTGATCAAATTGATATCCAAGATTTTTAATAGAGAAATCGTGGTAAGAGATGCAAAAAGATTTCACCATTTTAGAAATGGGCTGTGTTCATGTGGGGACTACTGGTGATGGGTGGGAATTTGAGAGGCAGGTGAAGAGTGGGAAACACAAGATGCTGAGCAACTCATTTTTAGATGAGGATGATGAAAGAACATCAGAGAAACTTGAGTCTAGGGTTACATTCTTGGGTCATGCATCATATATAGTATGTGGAATCTAGAAAAAGAGAAAGTTCTCGATGCTTGGTAATGGAAGTTCCTGCAAGGACTACTATTGAATGTCACACTTTTTTCAGCAAAATGCTATGACCCGTTTTTATTTTACTATTTTGGTGTGTGAGTTATAAGCCAAGGTGGTTATTGCTTCTGAAGTGGAAACTGTCCTTATCTAAGAGAAGTGATTTACTTATAAACAGTAATATGTGCTTAAACAAGCAGTTTGGTGAAATCATAGTAACATCCTTCACTTGTTGTCAAATTGACACAACCGACAAAAGCCTAAGGGGGAAAAGTTGAAAATTTGAGATTCAATCCACAGGGTGCACATTCCTAGACAGGTGAATAATCAGGATATGTTGTCGAAAACATTGCTCATGAATTCAGAGAAATCTGAAACCATTAGATAACTCGTCCCAGCTATGGAGAGATTTCTGGGAACTGTGAATTTATCAGAGGCTAAAATAACAGAACACCAGTCTGTTGGCCCTGTCAGATTCTGTGGCTAATTGTCCATGAGCTCTGGCGTGTTTATCCTCTGGAGCTCAAAATTCGTAAGCCTCCTTGAAGCAATGCCCTGATTTCCAAGTCCCAACACTTAATCTGGAAGTATATGTTGGGACAGACTAAGTGAAGTAATCTCGTTGCTGGAGCATGGTTGACAAAGCACTAGTTATCCACAAAAGGTTCGCTCAAGACTTGATTTGAAGGGTTTACTTTAGGAGATTAATCGACTGTCTACTGCTAGCAGTGGCCACTAGCATTCATGGGCTGAAGCCACAAGCCTTGAGCCGCCTCCAGATGGCATCGGATAGCTTCGTAAGCTCTTCTACTGGCTCACTCTGTCAATGGCTCTCAAGGAAATATGCATGCAGAGTATTTGCTCTCGCAATTATATGCTGACTTGGTTGTTTTTAGAGGGGTCTATTTTTTGTATTCTATTTTCCTGAGAAACACCCTGGACAGCTCTCAAATAGGAGAGCATTCCATTCTATGATTCTATTAGATTATACAAATCCAATTGATCAACTATATTAAGTAATGAAATTATTAATTTATATATATTTTAGCTTTTCTGGTGGTTAATGCTGTTTGGTGCGTGCGGACATTCCGGCATCCAATTGCATCTCCCTAGTAAAGGAGAAAATCCGCAATCACCCGGGAAAATCGGAGGGTGTCAGAATCGCAATTCCTCCGAAAAGGAGAGGGCCATACTCGTACTGTCAAAAATCGTCACGCGACTCGAGGGAGGGACTGTCCAATCAGAACGCAGTAACGGAAAAAACCGAATCCGAACATTTGCAGTACGTCAAATCAAATCGAAGATAAACCCTCCATTCGCACTCCACTCCGCCATTTCCCTCGCGCCGAGCGACCTCCGTCCGTTTCTGCCATGGCGCTCGCGGAGAACCCGCGCCGATCGCTGATCCCCAGCTTCCTCTACGCGCCTCCCTCCCCGTCCAGGGGCCTCACCGCGGGGGCGAGCCCCGCCACCGCGCCCTCCTTCGCCACATCCGCGGCGGAGAAGCGGAGGAGCTTCGTGGTCCAGTCGCTGAGCGAGCCTGGGAGGAAGATCGAGATGTACTCGCCGGTGTTCTACGCGGCTTGTACCGCCGGGGGCATCCTCAGCTGTGGCCTCACCCACATGGCCGTCACCCCGCTCGACCTCGTCAAGTGCAATATGCAGGTCGCCAGCTCGATGCCTTTTGTTGGCCTTGTGTGGAATGTGAATTGATGAGAACTCGGTTCTAGTTAAGATGGTGATGATTCTCGCTGCTATGTGGAAACAGCAGTATGCCTGTTTCTGTTTTTCTTTTGTTCTCATTCGTGATGTTGATTGACATAACCTGTCGTTTTCTCCTGTTTACCGGTGGCCGCAATCAGATTATCCGGGAGATTAACGAACGGTGACGCTTGATTAAGTTTGTCATGCTGCATGGAAGCTGCAAGTGTTGAGATAAGTGGAACATCAGCATTTGGAATGTATTAGTTTGGATATGCGATTATATTTCCTTTTCAAATGAACACTTTGTGTCGTGCGCATAGCTATAAGGGCACATTTTGTTTGAGGGTGTGGTCTGCTCAACCTTTGTACCGGAAAAAAAATCTTGTGAATCCTCTTACTCAGGGACGATTCCCTTGTTGTAGAAGGCATGGATTACTGATTGGATTGGTTACTTGTGTTCCTAATTGGAAGGGACCGTGTAGATCTCGTTTTCACAAATTAATGTTGCCTTTTTTCACGTGACAGCCGTCATAGAGTTTTTTCTGGTACAGATTCTTCCTGAACAAGAGATGTGCTTTTTGAGGAGCTTGCACTGTTAATTTAGAATACTTATTTCTATTCCATCTTGTGTTTCTTTCTCCCTTGATGCTGGCATCTTCATTCCCGTTGAAATGAGTGGGTACCATGGTGGATTTGTAGGCACGTTAAGAGTATTCACTATGTTTTTTTTACTTTTTTTGTGCAAAACGAATTTGGGAAACTCCAGACTGTATTCCATGTGCAATTTTTCAACTGTTGGCTACAAAGTTCTTCCTTGTTAAAAAAATATAGATTTTAAACTGAGGTTATTTTCATTAAAATTTCAGATTGACCCTTCAAAGTACAAGAGCATCACATCTGGTTTTGGAGTGTTACTGAAGGAGCAAGGAGTAAGAGGCTTTTTCAGGGGTTGGGTGCCTACTCTACTTGGTTATAGTGCTCAGGGTGCCTGCAAGTTTGGATTCTACGAATTTTTCAAGAAATACTACTCTGATATTGCTGGACCAGAGTATGCATCGAAGTACAAGACTTTGATCTACCTCGCTGGCTCTGCATCTGCCGAGGTGATTGCAGATGTCGCTCTCTGCCCATTTGAGGCTGTAAAGGTCCGGGTGCAAACTCAGCCTGGTTTTGCAAGGGGTTTATCAGATGGATTTCCCAAGTTTTTTAAATCTGAGGGTGCTCTTGGGTATGTTTAAAACTATTTTGCTGACTAGTTGATTAAAGAGATTTAATAGTATCCAATGCAAACCCTCAGAGTAGGTAACTGGACCCTTTTTGCTTGGAAATAGGTTGTACAAGGGCATTGTTCCTCTCTGGGGTCGTCAGATACCATGTAAGTTTTCTTGACGTTTCTGTTTCTTCCAATCTTATTGAAATAGTTTTTACAGACTGTTCTAAGCTAATCTCTCGCATCCGCTTGCTCATTGTATGATGGTTTTGTCCATGTTGCTCTGTTATTTATGTTTATGCTGCATAGATTGATCTGAGGGTTAAATTACAGTAGAGTCCACACAGCTAGTCCTGTGAAGCAGGAAAAAAAAGGCTTGTTCTTGTTTTGCTTATTGCATGTTTTCAAGAATTAAGTCGGTTTTAATATAAGTTTATATTTTATACAATGGACAAAATCCCTGCCTTTCTTGTTATGTTGGAATCAATTACATTGACTCTGAGGGCTTCATTTACGCCTGTACTTGGCTGAGCTTACTAATGGATAGTTTAAGGATGACTCGTGGGCACTTGGACTTGCCTTGAGTCACTGCTGCTTGTTTAATCTTTGAAAGGATGGTTAAACGTTTTTGTCGTTTGTCCTTGTGTCGTGTCAGTTGCTTCATACTTGAGTCTCATGCATTTTGCAATCCCTCATTTCTTTTACCCATAAAAGGTCGGTTCCTGTAGCTCTGTTTACCGTTTGCACCAGAATTACTTTCAGTTGGCTAGAGCTTGATTGTATTGCGATAGCATCTGTGAGTGGAATATCCTGAATTAGATGGGTTTGCAGCCTCAGCCTGGGTTTTGACTGCGAATTAGTCCTGCTTTCCCGGTGAGACTTGTGGAGGCATGCATGTGCTCCTTAAATCATTTTGGTGTTGAGTCTTAGTTGTCACTTGTCAGTAATCAGCGTATGCATCATTATCATGATGACAGAGAAGTCGAGCCTTTTGAAACTTTCTAAGTGTGTTTCCCCCACAATTTTCATGTTGTCAAGGTAGTGGAAAAATTCTTGTGCTATATATGTATTGGCATAATTCAGAGGCAGTTGAAGGATTTATAGGTACTCCATATGTGATTATAGAATGCACTTTGATCTGATCCACCAGCGTGTCCTTATACTTCTCTTAAGTTAGCTTAGTGTTAGCTAGCTGTTAATGTCATCTAACAATGCTTTCTGCTGCAGACACAATGATGAAATTTGCTTCTTTTGAGACCATTGTGGAGCTAATTTATAAACACGCAATTCCTAGACCTAAAAATCAGTGTAGTAAAAGTCTGCAACTTGGCGTGAGTTTTGCTGGCGGATATGTCGCCGGAGTTTTCTTTGCCATTGTGTCTCATCCTGCTGACAACCTTGTTTCCTTCCTCAACAATGCCAAAGGGGTAACTGTTGGTGATGTGAGTGTTCTGTCGTACTTTAATAGTTGATTTTCGGCAAAAGAACGCTTCAAGTGCCACAATTTTGCCTAAAGGGACACTTAAGTGCCATAACTTACGAAAGGTACACTTAATTGCCACATTTTAAGAAAAGTAGGACACCTGAGTGCCATCTCCGGCGAAGCTGGCCGTAAATCATATGTGGCATTAAAATATTAATATCTATCGCCGATGTGTCTCACCGGAGAACTGAGTCAGCTCGAATTAACCCCAAACGACGTCGTTCCGGGTGTTCGCCCAAAATAGACCCCTTAAATCAGCGAAAACGCTGTCATCTTCCCCATTTGCCCTAAATCTAAAACCCTAAATCGGGCAAAATGCTATTGAAGCGCTGGAGCCCTAATCCTACACCCTAATTTGATTTGCCCCAAATTCTACCACCGAATATTTGAAATGGAGAGTAAGACTTTCAGTAGCGGCTCAAATTTCTCTCGCCAAAGCGAAGGAGAAGGCGAGCATTTCTGTTTTTGTGGGTTACCAAGTCCAAGAAGAATATCGTGGATTCGAACGAATCCCGGGAGAAGATTATATGGATGTGCCCGATACAGAGAAGGCTCGAAGTGCAAATACTTCAAATGGGTCGATACAAAATTCTCTCACCGAGCCACGAGGTGATATTGGACCTACTTGATGGATGTCATCAACCTCCATCTACGCTTGTGGACGACTTGGACGATGTTGACTCAATGCAAGCTCAAGCTCAAGCATCTTCTGTTAACCATTTGAAGAACGAAGTTTAAAAAATGAAAATTGAACGGAAGTGTTACCAAGCGTTTATTGTGTTGTTGTTTCTTTGTCTATCCTACTTTATGATGAAATATAAAGGACTGGAAGATGAGAAGAAGTTTCTCCAACCGCCATAGTTGTAAATGCGTCGAAATGTACTTGTTTTGAATGAATGAATGAATGATTTCGACGTTTTTGCTTATTCTCAAATATAAATCAGTGATGATGGAATGTATATTAGGTTGATGTATTGTGGTGACTATTTTTACTTGAATTGAATGTAAATCAGCAGCAAATGTGTAAACCAGCAGCTTCTCTGTTTTGCTGCAAACCACCATATACATAGAACAGACACGAGTGATTACTCGAGTACTATAAGTTGTATCTAGTGATCACTTAAGTACCAGTCATGATAGATAAAGAGTAATTTAAGTGTCAAGTTATTATTAAAAGGATCATTTAAGTGTCACTTGTTGTTAAAAGTGAACACTTAAGTGTTAGGTTTTTTAGAATGTGATCAGTTAAGTGGCATTTTTTTTGTACACATCGGCTACTACCAGCCACCACCACCGCTCACCACTGGCCACCATCTCCAGCCATCATCACCACCAAGCATCCCAAGCATCCATTTGAGCCATCACCAGCCACCACTATGCTGGTGGTATGTTGCTGCATAAGTTGCAAGTGTAAGGTGTCTTACACCAGCTTGCACCAGCACTACCTGGTGCAAACTGTGCATATTGCACATACATCCTGCACCAGGTGCAGCAAAAACCTCCAACCCAACCCACCACCACCAAGCTTTTCACCAGCAGCCACCACTAGACACACAAGCACCCCAGTCACCACCACATATCCACCACTAGGCTTCACCAGCCGCCACCACCAGCCACATGAGCACCCCAGTCACCACCACATATCCACCACCAGAAGTAGCAATAAGTAAAAGAAAAAACAAAATCAAAAAAGAAAAAAGAAAAAGGCATGCCAAAAATGATAAGCAACAACGGTTGTTCCATTGATTTTGAACATCTGTCTCACAAACTCAATGACTGAAGTCTCACAAACTCAATTAACTCAATGACAAACTATTATAAAAAAAAAAAAAACAAACAAACATCCACACGATTTTACAATCGACTCCTCGGCCCCACAAACTATATCACATCCCATTTCATCAATCAATATGCACAATTCCTCCTGTTTGTGCTCGTTTTGATGGACTTCGCACTTAATTCATAATCCTTGCACTTTTTCTAATTGGACGTGAGACTTCTTCTTCAGCTGTCTTGGGATGTGTTGAGTCTGATGGAGCTGCAATTGTCCTAGGCTGAACTGATTCAGAAAGAGCTGCAACTGTTGTAGGCTGAACTGATTCGGATGGACCTACAACTGGGTTCTTCTTACTCTTCTTTCTTGTTGGCGTAGGCAATGTCTTCTTCTTTGTTGGCGCAGCCGTTGATTCTTGAATTCGACCTTGAGAGATAAGAACCTCTGAACTTCTCCCAGGCTTAAAAAAGAAAACTCAATTATCAACAAAAGTTTACACTATAAATTAAATTAAATGTAGCCTATAAAACTTACATTAAGAATAACTGTTCCAGAACGGTCATCTGTATAAATGCCATAACCATATTATTTAAGCCTCTTCCTAAGAGCTCTTCTTGTCCGAAGGGGAGCGTCACTTTCAGGTATTTGTGATTGGTTGCCTCTTCTTCTCGCATGTGACTTCTTCGGCTCTTGTGGCAATTCAGCTACAGAAGGGGCTTCTTCAGCCAATTCTTCAGCTAGGCGTCTTGTAGATGGCCTTCTTATAGGTGGCTCTTGATTTGGCTTTGGCTTTCTTCTAGTTGTTTTTCTAGTTACGCCTTCAGCTTCAGTGACACCTTCGGTAGGCTTTGGTGGTGGCCCTTGTGATGACCCTTCTAGTGGCCTTTGTGATGACCTTGGTGATGGATCTTGTGGTAGCCCTTTAGTTGGGCCCTCTATTAGCAGCTGAGCTCTAGCTTGTCTTCTTCGAACCTGAGAAAAAGGCAAATGACATCATAAATATAACATCAGGCCATATTAGAACGTAAATGAAAAGTAAACTCAAATCATTTAACTGACTTGGTATTTTTTTCTCTGTTGCTGCTAAAGAACAGTCGACTTAACTGGCCCTCCAGTTGTTTTAGCCAATCCTGTAGCTGGCTGTCTTCCACCTTCGATTCTTTGAACAGGCCCTTCATTTTCAAGTATAGCAGGGGCTTCGGCCAATTCTTCACGTGTCACCGTGACCTGACAAAGACAAAAACATTACATACATGTCACTTATATCTATGTACATATTCATAACAAACCATAAAGCAACATAAACACAATTGTCATGACTTACTGGGTTTATTGTCGTCGACTGAAGAATAGTCGGCTCACTTCGCCTTTCTGTTTCTCCTTCTCCAACTGTCCCTTCACTAGGCCTTTCGGCTGGCCTCAATTGTTCCTGCTGCTTCTTTAATTGACAACCCTTAATATTGTGCTCTGCTATGTGGCAAAAAGAGCACTTTATCGGTACACCCATCCTATTCATCCTACGGTGACATGAATCCTACGGTGACATGAGTCCTCTCCCTTTGTCATTTTTCTTTTTTTCTTTGGTCTTCCCATTCTCTTCTTTAGTGGCAAAGGTTGAAGTACTTCGCGATCTGTTGGCTCCCAGAACTTGCTACTTCTAATTGGCTGCAACATGAATTGATACGAAGCAAGATATTTCGATTTATTGTACCAATCATCAAGGTAGTCTTCTATGTTGTGGCCTTTCAATTGAATTGCACATATGTCATGTGCACAAGGAATTCCACTGAGTTGCAATGCTCTACATGAACACTTCATCGTACCTAAATTGACAACATACTTATCGGAACCCTTCTTTATCTCATATCCTTTATCCCCATTCCAAATGGGATGACAATACCTACTTGCAGCCAAGTTGTCATCCAATTTCTTAGCAATCCTAGGACCATATTGCTTAATCCACTTTGCAGTGTCATCTCTTTGTCTGTGCAGCCGAGTCATGACCAAAACCCGTATGTCTTCAAGCATCAAGATAATTGGTTTACATCTAGCATCTATTATCCTCCTATTGAATGCTTCGCAGATGTTGTTATCAATGTTATCGCACTTGAATTCCTCGCTGAAGAACGCCCTACACCAATGCTTCGGGTCCGTTTGGAACAGTGCATCATAACCATCCTTTGTCAATTGAAGTATCTTTTCTTTGGCCATTCTAAAGTCAGCCATATTCGTGCTCTTTACTAGCTGCCAAAATTGCGACTGCAACTTGTCCCCTTTATAGGTATTTGCCCAATTTGCATATATGTGTCGCGCACACATTCGATGTTTAGCATAAGGCAACAGCTCAGCTATTGCTGGAGCAAGTCCCTGCAATAATTGAAAATATAAAAAAATATAAGCAAATGACATGTTGATATCAAAAAACAAACAAGTATGTTAATATTTTAAAAAACAAACATTACCTTTTGTTGGTCGCTCATGAACGCCCACCATGCCCCATTTGTTATCTCCAAATCAGTCATCAAATTTTTTAGGAACCAGGACCAATTGTCCTTGTTCTCTACCTTCACAACAGCCCAAGCCAGGGGAAACATTTGGTTGTTTGCATATTTTCCAATTGTGGCCAGCAATTCTCCCTTGCATAAGCTCTTCAAAAAACACCCGTCCAATCCTATAATCAGTCTACAACCAGATAAAAAACATCGTTTGCATGCATCGAAACAAACATAGAATTTATCGAACTTCGTCCCAATATCAGGAAGTGGTCTCTCCACGACCTCGAGATACACTCTACTTCTAGGATTTTGCAACCTACACTCCCAAGCATAGTCCCACAACTGTCCATATTCACCGCTTATCGACCAATGAGTATCTTCATCACATGTTGCTTCGATCTTTTACATTGATTCCTAGATATATTGATGCCTACCTACTCCTTCACCAGCATCCTGAATTGAGTAGTATTCATCTAAGGCATCAGCTTAATCAATTCAAAGAATTGCTTCGATAACCATGCACTTGTTACCATTTTATTCTCAAAATTAATGGAACAAGTATGTTCCTCTTGGTAGGCTCTAATATGGAAAGATCCAGTTTTCCTAACAAATGCGCCATAGATCTTCCATGGACAATTTTGCTACGAACACCTAGCTCTTACAAAGGTCTTAGTGTTTCTAATGAAGTCAATGTTCCTTTGTGTAGCAATAGAGATCTTCAGTATAGCTTCCTTAAATTGTTTAACATCATGAAATTTCATGTCTACCGACAAAGTGGGAGAGGCAATGGATGGATCATAAGAATGAAACTTATTTTTCCTTTTCCTTCTATGCACAGGTCCTTCATCTTCTTCAAGCTCATCCTGGGAAGTAGCATTCTCAACGCTTTCTTCATAGTCAATCTCCTCGCCAGCAGCACCAGCATCTGTAGGGCCTTTGGGTCTGTTTGGAACTTCCTCGGCTACTTGCAAAGATGCAAACTTAGCTGTTAAAAAATCCCTTCGCTGTATTCTTGATTGTACAAGCTCCTCATCGTCGTCATCACTTATAATTAAAATTTTCAGTAGGCAACCCTCCATCATCATCATTAGTTGATTCAACTACTTCCCAATCTAATCCAGAGATTGTGACATCACCTATGTCATCATCACTTTGGTGAACTGCATTTGCACTTCTCTCATGTCCATCATATCTATCCTGCTCTCCTTCGACCCTAACGTTAGTACTACCTTAAATACCATCTCCTTCTTGTCTTACTCCAGCGCTCTCTCCATCATCATCTTCATCCTCACTTTCACTATTGTACTCAACAAATATTTTTACCTCTTCACCATGAAGATAATGGTATAGAACATCCCTAAGACCATTATCATCTTCTAAGCATCTCAAACCCTCTCTTAAGTCTTTCCCAGAATACAATACAAAGAACTTCTGAACTTTACAAGGCAAATAAGTATTTATATCCCTAAGAAATCCTATATAAGATGCCTTCTTTATATCCACAAAGATGGTGCCCTCATTTCCACCCTCATACTCCCACTCATCCTCCCCAATCACAAATTCCCCATTGTAGCAAACTATAACAGCGACATAATCCTTGTCATGCGCCATTACTGCACCAAGAACAAGAAAAATAATCATTAATTTTTGGGACCACTAGACAATTGCACATGGGAGTCCCCCCACTCTCATGGACTTTAGTAAATAGAGGTCCCCACACTGACAATATGCCCCTACATGACAGCCAAAAAAGCCAAAAAAGAGGTCGGCACTTTAATTATTTGCCTTCCATTCCCTTAAAATATTAACCAAAAACAAAGGTCCCCACACAGCAATCATAGCCCAAGCATGTCTACTGCACTAAACGTGCGATGTGAGAGAATGTACATTAACTTAAGTAAATCAAAGCATAGCATACTCTGACATCAACTTAATCAAATCATAGTAGGATTATGTTCTTATTTAGGATTTTGGATTGATAAACATACCCTATACAACAATCACAACAGGGTTTTGGATTGATAAACATACCCTATACAGCAATCATAGTAAGGTGGTTCAAGGACATACCCTATACAGCCTCACAAATAAGGTGGTTTAAGGACATACCCTATATACTCTCACAAGTAGGGTGGTTCAAGAACTTAGTTTTTTTTCTTAGAATGGCATTAGTCACGTGCTTTACTAGGATGCTCTTAAGGAGATGCATAGATAGTGATCTAACAATCACAAACTTTGACATTGGCTTGAAAGACAAATTCACTAAAATAATGAGAAATCTGATCCCTTTGTGTAATGTCAGCAAGTTTCAGTTGAAGTATATCAACACAAATTCCATCGGAGCTGTAATAAAATAATTGAGCCATAATTAAATAATCGAGTGGAGCCCTAATTTCATCACAGCGGAGGGGGAGAAGGGGCCAAACCTGGATGACCGACAATTGTGAGTGGTGACGACGACCAAGGATGGTGAGCGGTGAGCGGCGATGGCGACGGCGACCAACAATGGCGACTGACGATGGCGACCGATGACCAACTCTAGGCGTGAACGGCGATGAAGAGAAAGGCCTGTGATTTACTGTGAACGCGGACGGCGAGGAATGGCGTTTAGGTCAGCCAACCCTAATTAAATAATCGAGCCCTAATTTCATCACAGGGGAGGGGGAGAAGGGGTCGAACCTGGACGAGCGACGATGGTGAGCGGTGACGACGACCAACGATGGTAAGCGGTGAGCGGCAATAGCGACCAACAGCGGCGACTGACGACGGCGACCAATGACCAGCTCTGGGCGTGAACGGTGACGGAGAGAAGGGCCTGAGATCGACTGTCAACGCGGATGGGGGAGGAACGGCGTTTAGGTCATCGCACAATGTGGATGGACGACGTCGTTTTTGTTGTCCACGTCGGCTTTTTTTAAAATAAAAACATTTGCCACATCAGTAAAAGAAGTCGCTAAAATCGCCGGAAAATGCCACGTATGCAATTTGGCCGGATTTTGGCCGGATTGGCACTCAAGTGATCCATTTTACTCCGATTTTGGCACTTAAGTCTACATTTCGTAAGTTATGTCACTTAAGTGTCCATTTGGGCAAAGTTAAGCACTTGAGGGATCCGCACGTCGTTGATTTTCCCCAGTGCCCTTGCTTCTATGCTGATCCCTTTTCCTGTGGTCACACAGGCAGTGCAAAAGTTAGGACTATGGGGTCTCTTCACTCGAGGACTTCCTCTTCGTATTGTCATGATTGGAACTCTTACTAGGGCCCAGTGGGGGATCTATGACGCCTTCAAAGTTTTCGTGGAACTGTAAGTTCTTACCTGCAACTCTGCATATTCCATTTTTTGTTGGATCGCATTTTCTTATGTTTGTTGAGGGGTCATTTTGTGTTGTCTTAGGCCAACCACTGGTGGTGTTGCTCCTGCTGCTGCCCCTGCTGAGCTTGCAAAGGCTTAGATTGTGGACAGATCAAGATCGACGTTTATCATTTTTTTCACACCTCCTCGTTGAAAGGAATAATGATAGGATTACTGAAACTGCTCTAGCTCCTAGGCAATACGGGTGATTATTTGACAACTAGAGCTTGTGTCTTTCCATTGTTAAAGCATGTTGCTTTTGACAACATGTATTGATCCATGAAATACTCTTTGTATGAGTGGAATGAGAAAATTTGGACCCAATCAATATTGTAGCCTAGGACTCAATAATGGGCAGGTGTCGCTGGACGGGACATTCACTTGTCTGCCAATTTTGGTTACGAATGGTATAAGCAATTTATGGGTGACTTCAAGGTATGGCACTATGCCTGTTGTTTTTGGTCGGTGCTAATTTATGGGTGACTTGAAGCTATGACCTTTTGTTTGCTATACATACTTTAAAACTCTCTCTCTCTCTCTCTCTCTCTCTCTCTCTCACCCTTCGCCCAAAGAGAAAAGGGTTCAGATTTTACAGGATCAATCCCACAAGACTTAAAGGACTGATGGGAGTGAATAAAAAAGGAAATCAAAAGAAAGAAAGGGAAAATAACAAATAAATAAAATGAAGTAGAAGAACCCAAATTAAAGCCGGTGAGCTTGAATGAGGAAGAGTTTTGAGGACATCTCTTTACTTCCCGATCACTTACGGCTCTCGATCTTGGTTAAGATGTCAACCGATGCTTGATGTACGAATGTACTTACTACCTTTAGTTTTAACAAAGGAAAATAGCTTATGACATCGCAAGATATTTTACCAGTCATATAATTGGTAAGTGACCTTAATAAACCCGTAAGAGATGATCTTAAAATAGCGCTGTCTTTCATTTTTTTTTTTTTTTTTTTTTTTTTGGGCACAGCGCTGTCTTTCATTTACCGCCTTCTGTTTTCCACTAGTTTAGGAGGATGGTCGGCATTAAGCTATTGCCAATCTTCCGCAAGTACCAAGGATTAGGGGTGTAAGTGGTTTAATTTAGTTTGGTTTTCTTGGAAAATTAAACCAAACCAAACCGATAAGAAAATTCATTAGACCGAATTGAAATCTGATCAAAATCAAAATCAAACTGAACCAAAATCCTGGTTTGGTTTGGTTCGGTTCGGCTTTTCAATTTTTACTTTTGTTTATGTTTATGTTTTTTGTTTTTTTGGCTGTTATATGTTGTAAAATTAATTTTCCAATTAAATTGTCTTTTGATCAGCAAGATAAAAACTTCATTGGTTTTCATAAGAATTTCTTTTTTTAATTAGGTGAAAAATAAACTCAATATATCGCTATTATTTTTCCAAATGAAAACAATTTTGCGATTGCTACTACGTGGAAATAAATAAATGCAATATTAAATTCCATAGCAATTCAATTACCTAAATGTCAGCATTTTACTTAAATCTTTTATCACTTTAAAAGACACCGAAATCCTTATTTTTTGCACGAAATCTATTTAGATAATGAAGGCTTGAGGACACAATTCATGGTTGCCTACTTTGTATTATGAATTAGTCTTGCATATCTCCGTGGATATAATTAGAAATATCAATGGTACCGAAAATGAATTTTAATTATGAAAAAATGAATGAATTTTATATTATCTTAATTTACTAATTGTAAATTGGACAAATTGTGAAATGGTGGAGTGGTCTAAAATTAGTGAAACAAATGTTAAAGCCCAAGCAAATTAATGTTTTATTAATATTCCGTTCATTTCACAGAAAATATGATTTTTTTAAAATATTTTCTATAAAGTCATTTTCTAGGAAAATAAACATATTTTCCGTTGTTTGGTAAGGAAATTTTTTTCCTACATGCACCCCTTTCAATAAATTTTTTATTTTTTTTTAAAAATCAATTTTTTTTTTTTTCCTTTTCTTTCTTTTTTTTTCTTCATTGGCCGGTCATTGTCAACGTTGGCGATCGGCTAGAGGCTCGGCCCGCCTGACATTGGCGAGCTCAAGCACACTAGATCCGATGAGTTAGGCGGGGCTTGAGCCTCACCAGAGGTTGCTAGAGCTTCGCCAATGACCTTCAATGAGGCTTGAACCTTGCCCAAGTGGTCGGATCTAATGGGGCTCAAGCTTGTTGGCATTGAGTGAGCTCGGTTTTGCTTGATCAAGCGAGATGAAGCCTCGCCACAGGTCGATGAGGCTAGACCTTATAAGAATCTGGCGAGCTCAGGCCTCATCGGCTATATGCGAGGCTCCAGCTCGCCTTTAGCTAGTCATTGGTCACCATTGTGGCTTGCGACAGGTTAACGAAGAAGAAGAAAAGTAAAAGAAAAAAATACAAAACCTTTAAAAAACGATTCTTTTTAAATAATGGGAATTTTTTTCTTTTTTAGATTTTATCAGTTTAGTTCGGTTAACCGAACCGATAACAATTGAACTGGTTAAAAAAATTTCGATTTTTAACATTATCTGAACCGAAAGAGAATTGAATCGAAAAAATTTTGAATTTTTCAGTTTGGTTCGCTTTTCAGTTTCGGTTCTCTTTTAGTTTAGTTTTTGACACTCCTAGCGAGGACGAGTCCTTCGTAAGTGCAGTAACTCGGGCAGCAATCAAACATACGAACGAAGATAACAACATTCAAGAAATTCAACGCGGTCGAGCAATGGCGTGGGGGCTTTCGCGTGGTGGCTTTCCTAGAAGGCGAGTCGGGAGACATCATGGTCAACGTTCACCTGCCCCTAGAACCCTTCTTCCCCCATTTTTGAATGGACCACGGAGTTCAACGTTCGCCGTCTCCGAAAAGGCGGGGATCACCCTCGTACTGTCCAAATTCGTCACGCAACTTGGGGGAGACTGTCCAATCAGAACGCGGTAACCGAAAAAACTGAATCCGAATATATGCAGCACGCCATACCAAATCGACGAAACTCCACGATTCGCACCCCGCCATTTTTCTCTCTCGCTCGCGCGCTCTCCGAGCGATCCCCGTCCCGTTGCTTGCCATGGCGCTCGTGGAGAACCCAAGCCGATCACTGATCCCCAGCTTCCTCTACGCTTCTCCTTCCTCGTCCAGGGGCCTCGCCGCCGAGGTGAGCCCCGCCGCTGCGCCCTCCTTCCCCGCGTCCGCGGTGGAGAAGCGGAGGAGTTTTGTGGTCCCGTCGCCGAGCGAGCCCGGGAGGAAGATTGAGATGCACTCGCCGGCGTATTACGCCGCTTGTACTGCCGGGGGCATCCTCAGCTGCGGCCTCACCCACACGGCCGTCACCCCGCTTGACCTCGTCAAGTGCAATATGCAGGTCAACAGCTCAATGCCTTTCGTTAACCTTGTGCGAAGTGTGAATTGATGAGATCTTTAAGACGGTGATGAGTCTCGTTGCTATGTGGAAACGGCAGTATGCGTGTTCCTGTTTTTTCTTTTGTTCTCATTCTTGATGGTGATTGATATAACTGCCGTTTTCTCCTGTTTACCGGCGGCCGCAATCAGATTCTCCGGGAGATTAACGAACAGTGGTGCTTGATTAAGTTTGTCATCAGCATTTGGGATGTATTAGTCTGGATATGCGATTATATTTCCTTTTCAAATGAACATTTTGCGTCGTGCGCATAGCTATAAGGGCACATTTTGTTTGAGGGTGTGTGATGCTGGACCTTTTTACTGGAAAATCAATCTTGTGAATCCTCTTACTCAAGGACAATTCTCTAGTTGTAGAAGGCATGAGTTACTGATTGAATTGGTTACTTGTGTTCCTAATTGGAAGGGACCGTGTAGATCTTGTTTTCACAAAGTAGTATTGCCTTTTTTCACATGATGGCCGTCATAAAAAAATTTCTGGTACAGATTCTTTTTCAACATGAGGTGTGCTTTTTAATGAGCTTGCACTGTTAATTTAGTGTGCGTTTGATAACTATTCAATTTCGAAAATAATTTTTGATAGAAATGATTTTTCCTGATTCCGTTTCTTAAACAAATTTTTGAGCATTTGAAAACGTTTAGTAACTGTTTAAATTTTTTATTTCCAAATCTCAATTTTTTTTTTTTTTTTTGTGAATTAGGCATTTTTAAAATTTTAAATATTTTTATTATATTTTTCTCTTTTTTTTTCTTTTTCCATTCGCCTTCTTCTTCTCGTAGCCGGCCATGGCAATGCCGGTGACTGACTGAGCAAGGCCTAGCGAGGCTTGGCCTCATCGGTGGCTGGGCGAGCTTGTTTGGCCATCGGTGAGGCTTGACCTCTCTTGGCTTGGCAAGGTCAAGTCTCGTGCCGAGGCCTTGGCCTCACCAAATTTGGGCAAGATCGAGCATCACTGGTGGCTAGGCACCAGCGAGCTCACTTGGCCACCGGCGAGGCTGGGCCTTGCTAGGCCTCACTTTGGCCTGGCGAGGCTTGCTGAAGACTCGCCTAGCTAGTCGCCAGCCATCTTTGTGGCTAGCGACTTGAAATGAGAAAGAAAAGAGAGAAGGAAAGAAAATGAAAAGAAGAAAAGAAAAAGAAAAAGAAAATTTGTCTTGATTTTGGAATTTGGAATTTGATCCCAAGAATAAGAAATATTTTTTTTTTTTTACTTTTTGATTATGTTCGAAATTTATTCTCAAAAATGAAAAATGGATTTTTGTTCCTTAGAATAAAAATTTACTAAACAAATTTCTATTCTTTTTTTTTTTCGAGGGATTAAAAGAATAGAATCAATCACTCATTGTTTATAATGTTACCAAACAGGCCCTACAATACTTATTTTTACTCCATCATGGGTTTCTTTCTCCCTTGATGCTGGGCATCTTCATTCCTGTTGAAATGAGTGGGTACTATGTTGGACTTGTAGCCAAGTTAAGAATATTCACTAGTTTTTTACTTTTTTTGTGCAAAACGAATTTGGGAAACTCCAGACCGTATTCCATGTGCTTTTTTTCAACTGTTGGCTGTAAAGTTCCTCCTTATTACAAAAATATAGATTTTAAACTGAGGTTATTTTCACTGAAATTTCAGATTGACCCTTTAAAGTACAAGAGCGTCACATCTGGTTTCGGAGTGTTACTGAAGGAGCAAGGAGTGAGAGGCTTTTTCAGGGGTTGGGCGCCTACTCTCCTTGGTTATAGTGCTCAAGGTGCCTGCAAGATGGGATTCTACGAATTTTTCAAGAAATACTACTCTGATATTGCTGGACCAGAGTATGCATCGAAGTACAAGACCTTGATCTACCTCGCTGGCTCTGCCTCTGCTGAGGTGATTGCAGATGTCGCTCTCTGCCCATTTGAGGCTGTAAAGGTCCGGGTGCAAACTCAGCCTGGTTTTGCAAGGGGTTTATCAGATGGATTTCCCAAGTTTGTTAAATCTGAGGGTGCTCTTGGGTATGTTTAGAACTATTTTGCTGACTAGTTGATCAAAGATATTTAATAGTATTCAATGGGTAACTTGACCCTTTTTGCTTGGAAATAGGTTATACAAGGGCATTGTTCCTCTCTGGGGTCGTCAGATACCATGTAAGTTTTCTTGACATTTCTGTTTCTTCAAATCTTATTGAAATAGTTCTTACAGACTGTTTTTAAGCTGCTCTCTCGCATCCGCTTGCTCATTGTATGATGGTTTTGCCCATGTTGCTCTGTTATTTATGTTTGTGCTGCATAGATTGATCTGAGGCTTAAATTATAGTAGCGTCCACACAGCTAGTCCCATGAAGCAGGAAAAAAAGGCTTTTTCTTGTTTTGTTTATTGCACGTTTTCAAGAATTAAGTCTGTTTTAATAGAAGTTTATATTTTTTACAATGGACAGGATCCCTGCCTTTCTTGTTATGTTGGAATCAATTACATTGACTCTGAGGGCTTCATTTACGCCAGTACTTGGCCAAGCTAACTAGTTGATTCTTTAAAGATGACACGTAGGCACTTGGACTCACCTTGAGTCACTGCTGCTTGTTTAATCCTTGAAATGGTTAAACATTTTTGTAGTTTGTCCTTGTGTCGTGTCAGTTGCTTCATACTTAAGTCTCATGCATTTTGCAATCCCTCGTTTCTTATACTGGTAAAAGGTCGGTTCCTGTAGTTTTGTTTACTGTTTGCACCAAAATTACTTTCAGTTGGCTGGAGCTTAATTGCATTGCGATAGCATCTGTGAGTGGAATATCTTGAATTAGATGGGTTGCAGCCTCAGCCTGGGTTTTGACTGTGAATTAGTCCTGCTTTCCCGGTGAGACTTGTGGAGGCATGCATGTGCTCCTTAACTCATTTTGGTGTGGAGTCTTAGTTGTCACTTGTCAGTTATCAGCGTATGCATCATTATCATGACGACAGAGAAGTCGAGCCTTTCGAAACTTTCTGAAGTGTGCTTCCCCACAATTTTCATGTTGTCAAGGTAGTGGAAGAGTTCATATGTGGTTATAGAATGCACTTTGATCTGATCCACCAGCGTGTCCTTATACCTCTCCTAAGTTAGCTTAGTGTTTGCTAGCTGTTAATGTCGTCTAACAATGCTTTCTACTGCAGACACAATGATGAAATTCGCTTCTTTTGAGACCATTGTGGAGCTAATGTATAAACACGCCATTCCCAGACCTAAAGATGAGTGTAGTAAAAGTCTGCAGCTTGGCGTGAGTTTTGCTGGCGGATATGTCGCCGGGGTTTTCTGTGCCCTTGTGTCTCATCCTGCTGACAACCTAGTCTCCTTCCTCAACAATGCCAAAGGGGCAACCGTTGGTGATGTGAGTGTTCTGTCGTACTTTATTAGTTGATTTTCCCCAGTGCCCCTGCTTCTGTGCTGATCCCTTTTCCTGTGGTCATGCAGGCAGTGCAAAAGCTAGGATTATGGGGTCTCTTCACTCGTGGACTTCCTCTTCGTATTGCCATGATTGGAACTCTTACTGGGGCCCAGTGGGGGATCTATGACGCCTTTAAAGTTTTCGTGGGACTGTAAGTTCTTACCCGCAGTTCTGCACATTCCATGTTCTTTGGATCGCATTTTCTTACGTTTGTTGAGAGGTCATTTTGTTTTGTCTTAGGCCGACCACTGGTGGTGTTGCTCCTGCTGCTGCCCCTGCTGTGCTTGCAAAGGCTTAGACTGTGGAAAGATCGAAGATCGACATTTATCATTTTTTCACACATCCTCGTTGAAAGGAATAATGATAGGATTACTGAAACTGTTTGAGCTCTTAGGTAATACGGGTGATTATTTCACAACTAGAACTTGTGTCTTTCCATTGTTAAAGCATGTTGGTATCGACAACATGTCTGCGATATCGTATATTGATCCATGAAATATTCTTTGTATGTAAATCAGATGAGAAAGTTTCGATTCAATAATGGGCAGGTGTGGATGAATTGAATAGTCACTTGTCTACCTATTTTGGTTACGAATGGTATTTGCAATTTATGAATGACCTGATGGCAATCAAAATCATGCCCGTTGTTTTTGGTCAGTGCTAAGTTATTGTTTTACTAGTTCAGTGTTTTTGAGATTGCTTGTGTCATACTTTCTATTTGCTATACATACTTTAAAACTCCACCACCCCCCTTTTCCTCGCCCAATGAGAAAAGGGGTCAGATTTTACAAGATCAAACCCACAAGATTTAAAGGAACGATGGAAGGGAATAAAAAATTAAAAGAAAATGGGGAAAATAATAAATGAATAAATAAAATGAAGTAGAAGAATCCAAAATAAAGCCGAAGGGCTTGGATGCTGATGAAGATTAAGGACATCTCTTTACTCCAAGAAAATATAAGGTACACTGAGATTTCACGGTGCCGAAATCCTAGTTCACTCTGGCGACATGTGTTGTTCAGCCCCACCGTGCTAGAACCCTCTAAATCTTGTGGGTTTGATCTTGTAAAATCTGACCCTCTATTCACGGCCTCACTCTCTTTCCTATCTTCTTTTTTTCCTTTGTTTTTTTTCTTCTTCTTCCCTCTATTCACGGCCTTCCCCTCTCTCTCTCTCTCTCATCCGCCTACCCCATGTTCCCTTCTTCGACCTTGGACTTGCCGCTGTTGCTTTTGGCATGTTACCTCATCTATAACTCCTCCTCTGACCTCTAGTGCTGCCGCCTCTTGTCCAACTCCTCCCGCGCCCTTTGCGTCTGCGCCCACGCTTGCATTGATCAGGAGGTCAAGGCCCTATGTTGCGTCGACGAACAATGCCACCACCTCCAACCTGCCTCATTCGTTGTCTAAGTTGACCTTGGTTGATCTCGAATCAATTAAGATTCGAGGTCGAGCTAAGTTCTAGATCACAAATCTAGGGCTTGCTCGACCTCAGATACAAAATTTGAGGCCCAAATTCGCCGGCTGAGCTCCAGCTAGACCATGAGGGATTGAAATGGCGGCGAGGTGGTGGACTGAGATGGTAGTGGGGTGGTGGTGGTGGACAAACTCTGTTGTTGTCCTCGCTGGAGTGAAATGGAAGAAGAAGAAAAAATAAAGAAAAAAGAAGAAGAGAAGAAAGAGAGAGAGGTGAGAGGGCGAGGGTGTCAAAGGATTCTCGTGCTGTGGGGCTTAGGCAACATGTGTCGCCCGACGAGTAAACTAGGATTTTGATACGGTGAAATCCTAGCGGTATCCAATATTTTCTCATTTACTTCACGATCACGGAGGACTTGGACGACGTACGAATGTACTATATTAGTTTTAATAAAGAAAAAAAAAACTTATGACATCGCAACATATTTTACCGGGCATATAATCGGTAAAAAAATTGACCTCAATATACCTGTAGGAAGTGATCTTAATTTGGCGCTGTCTTTCATGTACCGCCTTCTGTTTTCCACTAGTTTATAAGAGGATAGTCGGCATTAAGCTATTGCCAGTCTTCCGCAAATACCGAGGACGAGTCCTTCGCAGGTGCAAAGGACTTAGGCAGAAATCAAGCATCCAAACGAAGATATCGACATTCAAGAAGTTCAACGCGGTTAAGCAACGGGGTGGCGTCTTTCTGGGAAGGCGAGTCGGGACACGTCATCATGGTCAAAATTTACCTGCTCCTATAAGTCTTCTCCCCATTATAGTAAGGACCGCGGGGTACGTCATCTTCCTTCTAGAAACGAAGAGACCATTCTCATCGCGCTCGCCCATACTTATCCTTTTCGGTATTCAACCACTTGATCAGAGCTATATAACCTTGTCTCCACCTAAATGCCATCCTCACTTGATCTTTGCTCGTCCTCGATCTCATATTCCAAACCGAAGAACATGAGCAACACGAGCAACCAAGATTCACGACCCCAGTACCCTCCCAATCCCCTGCCTGAGAAAGAGGTAAACCCCTTTTCTCAAGAGCCACCACCAAACGAGATGGACACCAACCCATTTCACCAAGAACCGTCCTCTCTGAGAGGATCACCTCCCCTCTATCCATCCATACCTGCTCCCACACCAACAGATGAAAGAAACCCTTTTCACCAAGAGCCGAGAGAAGCACCGCCTCACCACCCTTCCGCATACCCGCCTCCCCCAGCGGAAGAAACTGCAGTCCCGATTCGCCGAGAACAGTCGTTGAAAAGCATCCAAGAGAATGGATCTCCTCCTTCCCCTCCTCCTCTTCCTCCTCCGCAATATGTTGCGTCGTGTTCTTCTTCATCTCAACCCCCCTGTGAGGGAGAGAGTGCAGAGAAATGGGGGACTCATGTGATGGGGACACCGGCTGTTCCCACGATTCACCCTGATAACAAGAAGGCTGCCTTCTGGGGAGCCACTGAGGCTCAAGCTCAGCACTACCATCATCCTTATCTCCAGTTCAGTCCGATCGAAAGATCATCAGGCTCAAGAAGTAGTCCTATGGAGAACATCCTGCATATGTTCAACTCGTGGAGTCATAAGGCCGAGAACGTAGCCACCAACGTTTGGCAAAACCGTAAGCACCTTAAACATTAGCCTTTTGTCTTTTGCTTTGGGTATCTCTTCGCTCATTCTGAAAGGATCATTGTCCTCATCGTGAAGTTCTTTGGCTGATTTATCAGTTAGGAAGCAAAGTCAAACAAGATGAGATGAGTAGTTCGTGGAGACATGATGCAAGCATTTCGGATGCAAATTTTCATGCTTCAATAAAAATTCGACAAATCCCTAATATATATGTATATTTTTAATGAGTATGCGTTTCCTATTGAAAAGTTGAAAACTGCTCAATCAAAATATAAAGCATATTTCAATGAAATTGTCTGGTTTCATTCACCTCTCGGAATGTTTCCTTCGTCAATACAATGACTTCTGCTTACCTACATGATGCTAAATATCTTGATTTAATCAGTAAAAACCAGCTCATCTCCGTCCGGAGCCGCATGGGGGAAGGTCAACTTGAGAGCCAAGGCCATCACGGGAGGGGGGTTCGATTCTCTTTACAAGCAGACTTTCGCAACCTATCAAAATGAGACGCTCAAGAAGAATTTCGCATGTTACTTGTCCACGACGACCGGACCGGTTGCCGGGACTCTCTACCTCTCTAACATTCATGCTGCCTTCTGTAGCGATCGCCCCTTGTCCTTCACAGCGCCGTCGGGTCAGGTCACTTGGAGCTACTACAAGGTAAAAAGCATAGGCTGCAACGCGCTAGATACTAATGTTGAATCGTACAGACTGGTTCTACTTGACCGATATATTGAAACGTTCACCATGACCATGAGCTTACGAATCGTTCTGACTTGCCAGGTGATGGTACCCCTGGGCCAGATTGGTGCGGTGAACCCGGTGGTGATGAGAGAGACTCAATCAGAGAGGTACATTCAGATTGTCACATTCGACGGGCACGATTTCTGGTTCATGGGCTTTGTCAATTACGAGAAGGCGACTCGCCATCTGACCGACAGCATCTCCGCATTCGTAGCACCCGGAATTGCTGTACCGCAACAGCCTCCACCACCGCCTGCTGCATAAAATTCTATCCCAGGATATATTTCCTTTATATGACCTTGTAATTTTCTCGGGTTGTTGTTTATTATATTCCAGAGTGCCATTTTTTCCCTATAGTTTTCTTTTCCAGTCGGACTGTTTGTCGGAGTTTAATTCGTTGTATTTTACCCCTACATATTCCATATGGTCATGCATTCTTTTTCCGAATACCCAATGCTTATAATCCTAAAAGTAATACAAGAGACTTAATAATAAATGTTAGGAGATAGAGAGATGAATATGTACGTGTAGGTTTAGTCTAATAAACTCCACTCACATATCCGCAAAACGATGTCTTAGTACGGATTCACGAAAAAACAACTACTATCTCAACTTTTCGTGTCGCGATTTACTCTTATCTACCACAAGAACATCCATAAAATAACATACCTAAAACTACAACTTCGAAGCAGAGAAATTTCACAACCTGCAAAAAACCTCGAGGAAAGCGCTGTTTCCAGTGGGTAATGAGGGTAAAAGGTAATTTGAAAACAGTTTCTACCCTTCTAATGCCCACATTGCAAATTCAAGTATCTATTACCCTTCAAACTTTAGTGGCAAGTTGGAAGCTTCAACACTGTAATAAAGACTAGGCTTCCAAACTTCTGGTAATATTTATCCCACAACAAAAGATCACCAGCGACCAATCACAACCGCTCTTAGCCACAAATTTCAACGGGGCAATCACGTGGCATGGCATTTATTCATGAAGATGGCAACCTATACCGTAATGACAGAATAATCAAATGTCCAAGCCTACTTACGCAGAAATGAGATACAGCAGCACATGGACGCAGCACATAAACGCTCAATCCAAAATTGATAATCCATTAGAACCGTAAAGGTGTAAACTAAATAAACACAAAATTAGCAGTGGTTCGTGCCTCTCGAAGGATAAATTGGTTCAACTATCACTTACTAAAACTATCTCAATAGTAGAGCTCTTCTTTCTAAAAAGGTAAACACAGACAAACATTCCTGTGAGCTGAAGATCTGGCCTTGCCTCAGGCTATCTCGGGAGCAAAACTTTCAGCTTCACCGCCTCTTCTTGCTACCCTTGGCAGCACCAGATTTTGATGGGGTAGCGATCAAGTACACAAACAGAACTACAATACTGATCACAGAAATCAGAGATCCATATTTGGCCAGCAGTCTCTGCAATAAGGGAACAAAACCAAGCAGAGTTCAATAAAAGGTAATGCTGATCTCTCAACACTATACTAATCAAATTTAATGTATGAAACAGCTGATATTCTGAACAAAAAGATCTAGAGCAAGGTACACAAGTCTTACCTTAGCCTGCAAATCAGTCGGTGAATAAGATAAATCCATGCAAAAGAAAAGGGGCAAAGTTAGAAAGAAGAAATTTTCCACAAATCAATAAATAACCATCCTTAAAATTCAGTAGTCAATCTTTAACTTACCCACTCAAATTTCTTCTCGGGAGGTCTCTCTGCAAGGATATCGAGAGGCAGTATAGGAGTAGAGTAGGCCAGCTAAAAACAAGCAAGGATTTTCTATTAGATGGAGGAAAACGCATCTGGGCAGAGAGAGAGAGAGAGAGGGGGAGAAGGGCAGCATCAGCACTATTGTGGTTTCGGACCTGTAGAGGAGCCTTCGTTGGGATACGGAACTTAATGACTGCTGGTGCACCGAAAAACATCCCTTTCTCTTTCGCCTCCAACTCAAAAGAATGAGATAGAAGACCACCACTGCACCCATTAATGACAATTTTTTTGAGTTGCATAGGAGACTGGTACACAAAATCAATATTTGCGGTATACCAAATGGGATTGACTATAAAAGAAAGTAGGCAGAATAGAAAAACTGTTAAAAGGCAGAACTCACGAATCAAGTCTTTCCCATGACTGAGATGTGTTGCCACTGACAACATCAAAAACTTCTTGAGACCAGCTATCATCAGAAAGACTTACATCATACGCAATCCTGTGCAGACAAAAATCAGAATAAATCTCAATGGATGGCCAAGATTGTTAGTCAACTGAATATACAGACAATGTCGAGCAAGAATAAATACAAAGATCAAACATATTCCATGGGGAAAACAGAGCAATTTATCTTTCATCTGATCATAAGATCTCCTGTAATACCCTCTCAGCCAACTTAAAATTTAGAAACATATATGATGACCAGCTTTATCTATAAGTGAGACTGACTTTTATCCATGTTTAGGAAATTAATATGCCCAAAGAGGTCACAAATTCACTTACAACAATCTGGTATCTTCCCTTTTAGATTTTGGAAAAGTGATGTTCCCAGATATTGCTGTTTCACTGGAAACCCATGTAGACAATGGATATAGCATGCGCACGCAAGGTATATAATATACTGAGCCTTATATCTCAGATTATTCTTTCCTGACAGTTCCAAATGCTCCTCACCCTATCAGCCACCCACGTAACTAATTAGCAATACAATGAATGGCATTTTCAAATGGCTTCATTTCAATGACATGTCCTACACAATTCTGTTTACTTTTTGACGACATAAGTCCATTTACCTATATTTCAACACATGAAAGCAAGAGAAATTAAACTCAGAGAGAAATCTTTCGATGATCCGAACATAAAATGGACTTCAACAATATTTTAGGACTTATTTCCACATCGTGCTTCAGCTTTAAGGCTTAAATATCAGATGAGTTTAGATTGATCATACGCACAATTTCATCGACTCTGTAATTAATGTTACTGGAATTTCTAAAGCCTATATACCCCTACCACAGTGAGCCTAATCACCGGCACGCATTTTGGCCAATCTCAACTTAAAAAGTGCAAATCCAATTGACCGATCGCTCAAGTGTGAACCAACAAGAAGACACTACAATCCTAATCAACCACGGGACCAAAATCAAATTCGAAACTACCCGTTCCGCCGACTGCATGTCCCATTGCTGTCTAGAATTGCACTGACAGTTTCACACATAGTTAAATAACACATGCAAAAGATTAGGCCCTTAACTCCTCTATCTTCGAGCGCCGGAAGAGAACCGAAAAAACTGCTAAACCGAAGCAATTCAAGCCAGAAAAGATAAGTATTTCAAATCTAATGGACAACACAACCACAAGATCTACCACCATCCGGAAGCACTGGCCGAAAAAAAGGCATCAAATCTAGATCAATCGAATAGATCACCGACGGATTCGATCCGAGGGACGGGAAACTCACGAGGATCCCTGATTGTAGATGTCGATGGAGACGAGGACGCGCTCGGCGCCGGACTTGAGCCGCTTGAGGGAGGCCTTCTTGTGGGCGACGATGAACGGGACGTCGGTGGCGGCGAGGGACGGCGGCGCCAGCAGGAGGAGCGCCAGGACGGCGGCGAAGACCGCCGAGCGCGGGATCGGATTCGCCATCTCCGTCGTCGCGGGTCGGGGCGGAGGAGGGGGGCCTCTTAGGTCTCGAGAGGTTTTCGTGCGTGTAAGTCAATGGCGAGCCGGAGAGACGAGAGCGTCTCCTTCGCCTTTTTAAAGATGGAGATGGGCTTGCCGCATTCGGGTTGTAGTTCTAGGGCCCACTTTCATGGGCCTTTTTTCGGGTCGGGTCATTCTGTTCTATGGTTAGGTATTGACTGAGGGGATTAGGAAACGATTTTATAAAAAAAGATTAAATAAAATAAATGCTGGGAAACAATTTTCAAAGGAGGGTTTGGTAATGACGTGCGGGAAAAAAAGGGGAAAAGTTGCGAGTAATTTGAAGAGAAAATTATTCAAAATGCCTCTACGGAGATATATAAGTCGGACTAAGAAAGTGATTATGTTTTACCATTCAAGACATTTCGAGGCGATTTTTCGGGCCACTCACTCTGGCAAGAAGGCAATTATGCATCGCAACCATTTAAAGGCATTTTTTTGAATTTTATAAAGTTTATCATTGATGCTACGTGAGATATCGATGATGCATAAGATGTCTTTCTTGAATGTTACGTGAATTACGATGGGAGACTGCTTGAAATAAATAGTTGATTTTTCATTCCATCTTCATTCGCACCGAATATGGGGAGAAATTATTTAATTTTCATCAAAATGCCATACATTTGCGAGCAGTTTTTTTCATACTAGACAGGATAATTATTCTTTTTTTTTTTTTTTGGTCGTTGAATTAAGGTGCATTTGTTTCGAAAAAAAATGAACAAAAGATATATACATCGTTTACAAAAATATTTGGATATAAATTGTTGTAGATAATGAAAATATTTTTATTAACTTATTATTTAAAGTGATATAATCAATTATTTAAAAAATATATATTTTCTAAATCAATCTACGAAACCAAGGAATTTCACAAACCTTCTTGGGCTTAGCAATCAACGAAACATAACATAGAGGAAAGCCAAGGACAATATTCAAGGAAGAAGAGAAGGCCTAGCATGAACGAGAAGAGACTGTCAAGTTTAGCCAAGAATGACTCCCCGCATGATCGCACGAGGCTTCATACATGGATTCATGATTATCTTCAGCGAAGGCTCTCCGAACGAATTCAGGCAAGTCATTCTTGGCTACTAAACAAAAGACTCTTAACATCATGCAAGGCCTCACTTCCTCGGTATGGAGTGCCATAAGAAGCGAGAGACTTTCAATAACTTGAGGACTCGCTTAAACAAGAAGAAGAAACCTGACATGAAGGACAAGAGATGCTCTGACTAGCCAAGAAGACTGCCTGGAACCAACTAGTTCGCCCATTATCATGAGCTTTCGAACATCGACTCGGTGATGCATGGAGGAATCAAGTTCGGAGCAGGCAGGTCATTCTTGGCTATCAAAACAAGGCTCTCGTCCTCATGTTAGACCTCTCCTTCTTTCATTTGCTTTGCTGCTTGTGTGACTATTTAGTTCTATTAGATGCACCCATTTATATAGGGCTTGGAAAGGAACAAAGGCAGATTCCAAAGCCGTGTATATGACATTTTGGAGGTCCTGGTCGATCGAGAGTCAATATGCCTCATCTAGAACCCCTCTCTCTTTCTCTTTCTCTCTCTCTCTCTCTCAGATGGGAAAGATCAAAGCTGACTTACAAATGGAGGAATAAATTCCTTAAGCATGCATGGAGGAAGGGTTACTTGTAATATTCACACTGTGCAAAAAGGTCGATCGCCAGAGATATGGATGAATGGCTTTAAGTTGGATAAAGCATTTGTCAATTGTTACACAGTGGGAGGCCAACTTGCATTAGAAGTCAATATTCTTCTAGTTAGTTGCTTCAAAAAAGTTTTCTCTCACAACATTCACGAGTAGATCTCTATTGGTATTAGTACCGGGATGTCTTTGAGTAATGTGGGGTACTAAGAATGGCCCATATAATTGACATGCTAGATAATGTGGCAAAAGTGTAAACGAACATTTAAATAAGTGGACCATATTCAATACTCAAGTAAAATATGTTACATCGCTTAGTGTGCCGATTTTTCAAAAGGGTTCATGATACACCTAAATTGTTGCCTAAGAAAGAGGGAAGATTAATAGGCCTTAAGAGATTATAATAGTGGAATAAAGCTTGTATTATGGCTGCTTGTGGCTGATATCTGCTCAAGGGATGGTCTATAAGGGTGGCTTGGCTAAAGGCTATTAAGCTTTAAAAATGGGTCTCTTTTTTGACTTTGAAGATCCCTGCTGCTGCATCTTATGTTTGGGAGGAAAATCTTGAAACTAAGAGAGGTTTTTAAACGACATATGAAACATGTAACGAGTGATAGTTCTTCTGTTTTCCCTTGGCATTGTGACTTGCATCCTGTTGGTCCTCCGCTTGTTCATTTTCCCGCTAGAATTGTCTATGATTCTGCATTGTCAATTCAAGCAAAGGTGCAGAATATGATTCAAGACTCAGCTTGGCATTGGCCAACCGCAAGGTCAGATGACTGAGTTAGGATTCGAGCTCACTTGTGTGGCTCCTTAATTCCGAATCCTTCTGGTGCTGATCAAGCAAGTCGGAAATCGACTCCACCTGGTACATTCACTATCAGGATTGCGTCAAAACTTGCTAGGAGGAAGAAGTCCAAACGATATCATGGAGAAAGCTGGTTTGGTTCAATCCCTCTATTCCTCAGCACTGTTTAATTGCCTAATTAGCTACCATAAAGGACAGGTTATTACAGTGGGCCACGCGGATCTCTCCACATTTGTTGTTCTTGTAATGCTCCCGATGAAGACAGGAACCGCTTTCTTTTTCTAGATGTTCTCTCTTTCTATCTGCAAGATTGATGGGCCATTTTGCAGCTTCATCTTGTAGATAGTGTTCCTGCAGCTTCATTTTGGTTACTACAGTTGGCTTTTTCTGTCTTTAGAGGAAAGGCATTCCCCCGTTTGTTGCGCCTTTCTTTTCTGTACTTGGAGTGCTAGGAATAGTCGTCTAATAACTCCTCTTTTGCTGGAAGCTCTTCCTCAATTTCTACACAAATCAAGAGATTCAATAGAGATCAAGATTAGAATTTGTTTGAATGTTCAAAGAAAGGTGTCTATAGAAAGGCATAAAACTGGGTTGCTACTGGGGACTTTAATGATTGCATTGAGCTCGTAGCAGGATTGTTCAGCCTGCTATGTGATTTCTTGTGAATAAAATTTGAATTATCGGAGAATAGAACTTACTGATATCTTTATAAAAGTATCTTGCAAAGTACCAATTTTTCAAAATAAGTTCATAAACAAGAGTTAAAAATTGGCTATTAGTTGATTAAGGATGTAAGGTATTTAATTTGGTTAATTGAGAATTCAAGATTTTAAAAAAATCTCCAATCACATCTTGAGCTCCCCTATGGATCGAATTTAAGAGTACGTGGCAAATGACCAAATATTCTATTTTGGAGCCACGTAGCATTTTAGCACTTGAAATCCATTGATGCCAAGCTCGAGATCCGATTGGGGCTTTTTGAAACAAATACTCCGAAGACCAAAATAAAACCTCTAGTCTACAATTGACCAACCACCAAAGTATTAAGTCCGACTTTTGCTCTTACCAATATGTTGTCCGAAAATTAGGTAAAGATAATTCTATTTATCAATAGTGTTCGGCAATCATCACAATTTTCAGAAATCTATCAACACAAAAAAGAAAAAAATTGAACTTCTGGAATTGAATGGTAAAACCGTCCGCCAGAGAATCGACCGAAGAAATAATATTAAATTGTCTTTTAAATTGGTTATCCACGCTTCCATGGTCTAAATCACAAAATCTATTAAGCTTCAAGTCCAGTTCCAGCTTGAAATATAGACTATTTTGAAGTTGAACTCAACTTCAATTTTATGTACCCATCTATCCTAACTTCATCAAACTCTAACCGCATCAGTTTGATATATATCATAAACGTCGCTAATGTTCGGTGTATTACATAAACTCTAAAACATGCTCTTAGAGTGAACTTCACAACTATTCCATGCATGGACACACTGACATTGTCGTTATCCAAATACTCTACTTTTTTCAAATTCACTATGAATGATATTTCATACAAGCCATCGACAATGTCTCATATGAGAATTTGTGTTCACACTATCTACAAATCCGATTCATGCGGATCCGATCAATCCAATATTAGGTCAATCTGGGTCAATCGGGCTTCAATCACCTATGTGATGCAATGAACTATGACCATGAACGGGCCATTCAAGTCTCCTTCGATTGAGAGAATCGAATAATGAGATTAGGATCAATGAACCAATCTTAGGGAAGGACCAGCCCACGCTTAGAGTTACTTGCAATTTGCAAAGGGATGGACGTTCTTATTTGCATTCAGCTGAAGGCGAAATAAACTCTCTGAACAATTGCATACATACATACATACATACATACATACATACATACATACATACATATATATATATATACATATATATATATATATACATATATATATATATATATATATATATATATATATATATATAGCTCTCAGGATTTGGGATTCTATATAAAGGATAAAAAATGAACATAGAGTGACTTCAATATATATAGAAAATTATTAAGTGATTAGTGATCCAATCTAAATGTCTATGTTTGTTTGATCTAGTTATTATGTGAAAAGATTCTATAGGTTCTATATCTCTAATATAATAGTAGAAATCTGCGAATTCTATGAAGTTATCTAATATGAAGTATATTAATTCAAGAGTTATGGTGATAATAAATAAGAAACGAACAAAGTGAAGAAATGAAGTATAGATGAAAATTAAGCTAATTATGATTTCAATCATAAAATGATATGAAATGTAATTGAAAGTAATTAAATTAACAATGTCATCTCATGCAGAGGTAGTAATTTGTATTCGAGCAGAGATCCTACTGATATACGTAATAAAAGAAAATGTAACCTTCTACAAGGGCGATAGCCCGTGCTCAAGTAGAGATCCCACTTAAAGCACAAGTAAAAGAAGGCTAATGATATGAACTTATAATACCAATCAAAACTTGTTTGGTTATATTATTGAGTAATAGAAAACTTACTGACAATTAATACAAATAATTGGAGATGATTACAAGTGATCAGAAATATCTTGAAGAAGTAATTACAAGTAATCAAGGGGTGATTACAAGAGGATATAAGTGATCAAAGGGTAAAATGAAAGGGTTGTGATCAAAAGAGGTTTTCAGGACGCAAGAAGGCAAGATCGCAAGAGTGCAAGTGAATTGAAATCAAGTGATACCTTCCTTCTTATTCTTTTTTTTTTTTTTTTGACACCTAGGGAACCTTGTACAACCGGCAGCCGGCGGGTAAACCCTGGAGTGACGTTAGCGGAGGATCCACCACCCAGACGTTACACTTAAGACCCCAAGTGACCGTGATGGGATTTAAACTCCTCCCTTCGTGGGTACCTTCCTTCTTATTCTCTCTCCCTTTTATAGGCAAAACTTTAACAAGCTTCGACGAAGTGAACAATAATGTTTTTTGTTTTTTGTTTTTTTTAAGTCTTGGACGAATCTTCAGTAGCAATATCTTCAAGGTAGCAGCATCTTCAGATTTATCTCTTCTCTTTGGAAAATGATGTTGTTCTTAAAATAAAAATAAAAAATAAAAATAAAAACAAAAACCATTTTTTTGTCTTCTTCGATCTTTGTCTCTTTTGGTAATTACTAATTAGTAATTAGTAATTTCCTCTACTAGTCTATATCCTCATTTTTCAGGTTGATGCCATAGCAATTATCTTCATTTGTATAGCCACCGTGATGGGATTAATCATCATCATAGAAACTTGGACTTGGTGATTGGTAATTCCGACATGATTTTTGCCAATTCAATGTGATATTCTTTTGGTAATTGAATGGCAACCAAATGAGCTAAGGCTAGTGATTTTCATTGAAATAGTAACTTTGTGATCATGTGATTTGTGATTTCGTCGATTTAATCAGTTTAAAATTGATTTCTCGGAAAGGTTTTTTGTGAATTTACAATTGTCCCACCATTTAGTTTTGAATCTCCTAAGTAAATGCAGGATATATGAAGAGTAAGGGGCCTAATTATAATCAAATTCCTAGGCAGTTACCCAGGAAATTTGGAAATTAATGAAAAATTTGATTCATGATTGGTTGGTTTAAAATTGGTGTGAAAGATTTTTAAGCTAGTTTAAAATTGTAGAAGTAATATCTCAATGATGGGACCAAAATGACTTTACTATTTTTGGAACTAGAAAGGTAACCGTTCAGTGTTGAAATCTTTTTTGAAATAAAAAGTTAAGTGTGACGGTCATCCTCATTTTGGCGGAAAGAAGCATTCGACCAAGCTTCCTAGTAATCCCAATAAGTGAAAATTGGTAGATATGATAATTTGGTGGTTAATTTTTTTTTTAATTGTAATTGAGTATGACGATTAGGTTTTCACATTTTTGGTAGTATGACCCAGAGGATTGTGGCTATTGAATGAGTGATATTATTTGGGTTTTCAGATGATGCAAAATGTTTAAATATGACAGACTTGGCTTTAA
The DNA here is from genome assembly GCF_016545825.1 of Eucalyptus grandis. Taxonomy (NCBI): domain Eukaryota; kingdom Viridiplantae; phylum Streptophyta; class Magnoliopsida; order Myrtales; family Myrtaceae; genus Eucalyptus; species Eucalyptus grandis. The sequence continues at coordinate 28,370,361 of NC_052620.1, forward strand.
CAAGGATTTATTCATAGTAGGCTTGTGGTTTTGACGGATCAGTTGGTGGGTAATGCTAATTTTCTAGGAAAACATATTTTGCATAAACTTTTGGATTTTCCTGGTGAAATTTTCTTTCAACTATCATGAGATCTTGGTATTGGCTTTTAATGATAACTTATGATTTGACTGAATCATAGACAATTCTAGCGGGAAAATGAAATAATTCATTGAGAAATGTAATATCCTAAAATCTAGTTAGTTTTTTAATCTAATAAGTCTTGGATTTCTTTTTGGCAAAATTGTAAAACTTCTTGATTCATTTGAGTTGGACAAGCCTATGTAGGAATTTGTTTTTCTGTGAAATCTAGTTCATAAGGTAGACCAACAATATGTTTCGTTCTTTCCCAAAATGCATTGGGCAAGGTGGACCATATGTTTTGTTCAATATATTTTTGAAGAGAAGCAATTTTATCCTTTAATTTCGGTTGAAGTAACTTTCGTTCTATCTCTTTGAATTCCAAATCATCTTTTAAATATTGAAGTTGATCTTCTTTGCTTTTTATAAGACAATTAATTTCAGCAAATGAATTCTCTTGTAATATTTTTTAATTTCTTGTCTATGGTTTAGTGACTTTAATGATTCTGTAATATTGTGAAAATATTTTGTAGGTACTAACCCTTTTTCTTATGCAAATAAGATCGACTCCCGTATCAAAAAGTGTTGTGGTATCAATAGTAAATTCATTATTGATTTTTATTGTTATATCTATTATCCATTTTCTTGATGTTATCTCTGATAAAACTATTAAAAAATTAGAATCAGAGTTATCAGTTGGTTTTCTCCTTCTTTATCGTTCCCTTTCTCTATCTTGGATTTTATTGCCAAAATTTCCTTATGTATTGAAAGATAAAACCCAATTAAAAAGGTTCCTAAGAATTCTTAATTACATCATAGATTTTGTCCCAAATATTAATACATTATGTAAACCTTTACATCAAAAATTACAGAAAACCCTCCTAGGAATTCCCAAATGTTATATACATTTCTCGAACATGATTGATTTCAAGGTATGAATTCCTGCTACGTGCGGGGACTTTGACTGTTGGGGCTTTTCTCAAGAATCGTATATGATTTAAAAAGACCATTAATGATTTCAGAGTCTGGGTAAGTAAGTAAACACTTCATCCATACAAGTCTCTTTTTTCTTTCTTCAAACTTATAGGAGTAAAATATCAAAAGCATACTTCAACTTTCAAATGATTACTTAGTTAATTTATGTTAAAAATATCAAAATATATGTGAGATTTACCTTTGATATGAACCACTTTGCACTTTCGCGTCAATTATCGTGATGTCTCTATTTACGATGTTAAAATGAGTTTATAGGTGATTATTGGGTGAGTGAAATATGTTTATATATATATACACATTACATCATGGTGAGTTGTTCTATATTGTTTAATTTGAATACATATGACTTGACGATGTTTCCATGTGACGAGTCAACTAGTCTACTGTACACATAAATAACTTAGGAATATGACAATATTCAAGGAAGAAGAGAAGGCCTAGCATGAACGAGAAGAGACTGTCAACTTAGCCAAGATTGACTGCCTACATAATCACAAAACTTTCTTATTCAAATTATGGTCATCTTCAGTGAAGGCTCTTTGTAAAATTTCAGGCAAGTCATTCTTGGCTACTAAACAAAAGACTCTTCTCGTCATGAAAGGCCTCCCTTCCTCAGTATGGATTGCCAAAAGGAGTGAGAGATTTCAATAACTTGAGGACTCACTTAAACGAGAAGAACAAACCTAACATGAAAGACAAGAGATGCTCTGACTAGCCAAGGAGACTGACTGGAGCCAACCAGTTTGACTGTATGATGAGTTTTCGAACATCGACTTGCTGATGCACGGACTAATCTGAGTTCAGAGTAGGCAAGTCATCCTTGGCTATTAAAACAGGGCTCTCATCCTCATGTTAGACCTCTCCTTTTGATTTACTTTGCTGCTTGTGTGTCCATGCAGTTCTACCAAATGTACCTATTTAAAGAGTTCTTGAAAAGAAATACACGAAGATCATATTTCAAAGCCACGAATATAACATCTTTGGAGGTCCTCATCGGTCGAGTCAATATGCCTCATCCAAAACCTCTCTCTCTCTCTCTCTCTCTCTCTCTCTCTCTCTCTCTCGGAGACGTGCAAGATCAAAACTGACTTACAAATGGAGGAATAATTCCTCGTGCATGCATGGAGGAAGGGTTACATGTAATATTCACACTGTGCAAAAAGGTCCATCGCCAGAGATATGGATGGATGGCTTTAATTTTTATTTTTTTTTTTGGTCGAAGGATGGCTTTAATTTGGATAAGGCATTTGTCAATTATTACACTGCGGGAGGCCAACTTGCGTTAGAAGTCAATATTCTTCAAGTTTAGTTGCTTCAAAAAAGTCTGCTCACACAACATTCATGAGTCGATCTCCACTCATATGAGTACCGGGATGTCTTTGAGCAACGCGGGGTGCACTAGGATGGGCCCATATAATTGATACGCCAGATGATGTGGTGAAAGCGTAAACGAACATTTAAACAAGTGGACCATATTCAACGCTCAAGTAAAATCTGTCACGTTTCTTAGTGTGCTGGTTTTTCAGAAGGGGGCTTGACACACCTGTTGCTTAAGAAAGAGGGAAGATTAGAAGGCCTTAAGAGATTAAAATGGTGGAATAAAGCTTGTATTATGGCTGCTTGTGGCTGATATTTGCTCAGGCATGGTCTATAGTGGCTTGACTAAAGGCTCATAAGCTTAAAAAAAGGTCTCTTTTTGGATTTTGAAGATCCCTGCTGATGCATCTTATGTTTGGGAGGAAAATCTAGAAATTAAGAGAGGTTTTTAGACCTCATTCGAAACATGCAAGCGGTGATTGTTATTCTGTTTTCCCTTGGCATGGTGACTGGCATCCTGTTGGTCCTCTGCTTGTTCATTTTCCTGCTAGAATTGTATATGATTCTGCATTGTCATTTCAAGCAAAGGCGCAAAATGTGATTCAAGACTTAGCTTGGCATTGGCCAACCGTGGGGTCTGATGATTGAGTTAGTATTCAAGCTCACTTGTGTGGCTCCTTAATGCCAAATCCTTCTGTTGCTGGTCTAGCAATATGGAATTCGACTCCACCTGGGTCATTCAGAATTGGGAGCGCCGGGAACTTGCTAAGAGGAAGAAGTCCGACAGTTATCATGGAGAAAGCTGGTCTGGTTCAATCCCTCTAGTCCTCGACGCTCTTTCATTGCCTAGTTAGCTAACAGTACCACAAAGGACAGGTTACTGCGGTGGGCCATGCAGATCTCTCCACATTCGTTGTTTTTGTAATGCTGCCGATGAAGACAGGAACCAATTGTTTTTTGAAAATGTTCTCTCGTTCTATCTGCAAGTTTGGAGGGCCACTTTGCAGCTTCATCTTGTTGATAGTGTTCCAAGTGTGCTTTTCTTTTCTGTACTTAAAGTGCTAGGACTAGTCGTCTACGTATTTCCTCTTTTGCTGGAGTCTCTTCCTCAATTCCTACTCAAATCAAGAGATTGATTAGAGATAAAGATTAGAACTTGTTTGAATGTTCAAAGAAAGGTTTCTATAGAAAAGGCATAACACTGTTGCTTATGGGGTCTTGATGATTGGGTCTATTAGATTGATGATTTTGTTGAGCTTGAAACAGGATTGCTCAGCCCGCTTTGTGAATTCTTGTGAATAAAATCTGAATTATCGGAGAATATAACTTACTGATATTTTTATAAAAGTATCTTGCAAAGTACCGATTTTTCAAAATAAGTACAGAAACAAGGCTAAAAGATAGGCTATTAGTTGATTAAGGGCGTAAGGTTTTATTTTGGTAAATTGAAAATTCAAGGTTTTAAAAGAGTTGAGCTCCATGTTGGTGGAATTTAAGCGTATGTGGCAAATGACCAAATATTCTACTTGGGAGCCAGGTCAGATTGTTAGTACTCGAAATCCATTGATGGCCAGCCCGAGATTTGATTGGGGCTTTTTGAAACAAATACTCTAATGACCAAAATAAAATTTCTAGTCTACCGTTGACCAACCACCAAAATATTAAGTCTGATTTTTGCTCTTACCAATATGTTGTCCAAAAATTAGGTAAAGACAACTCTATTTGTCAATAGTGTTCGGCACTCGTCAACTCTTTTTAGAAATCTACCAACACACGCAAAAAAAAATAAAAAAAATTGGAATTGAGTGGTAGAGCCATCCACCAGAGAATCAACTAGAAAAATATGTTGAACTATCGTTTAAATTGGATATCCACATTTATGTGTTCTAAATCACAAAATTCTTTGGAGCTTCAAGTGTAGTTCAGCTTGAATATATAGAGTTATGGACTACTATGAAGTTGAACTCAACTTGAATTTTTATGCGATATTCCAACTTCATTAAACCTTGTCCGCATCAACTTGATATATATCACATATATTACTCCTGATTGGTATATTGCATAAACTCTGAAACATGCTCTCAGAGTGAATTTCGTATCTATTATGTTCATAGACATACCGACATTGTCTTCATCCAAATGTTCTACTTTTTCCAAATCCACTATGAATGGTTTTTCATGCAAGTCATCGACAATGTCTTATATGAGAATTCGTATTCACACTATCAACAGATCCAATTTATGCGGACCAATCGATCAAACATTAGTTCAATTGGGCTTCAATCACCTACCTAAGCCATGACCATGAACGGCCGATTCAAGCCTTGGGAGAATAGAATAATGAGATTAGGATCAGCGAACCAATCTTTGGGAAGGACCAGCCCGCGCTTAGAGTTACTTGCAATTTGCAAAGGGATGGACGTTCTTGAATACATTAATCGGAAGGCGATATTCATAATTTATGATAAAAACTCTCTGAACAATTATATACATGACATTTCTTGATCATGATTGAGAAAGAAATTATAAAAAAAAATTCAAACATTACTAAATTATTATTTTAAAAATGCGACGTCAGTGTCGGCCGGTCAAAATTGGCTGGATGGACTGAATTGACATAAATGCAAAAGGTTTAGGAGAAATAGGGAAAAAAAATTAAAACTGAATCGGCACAATTGTAATATATTTATGACTTTTTTGGTAATTCTCCCCCACATACATGAGATTTACCTTCGATCGACCACTTCACACTTCCACATTGATCATCATTGTGATTCTATTTATAAAAATGTCATTTTATTTTCAAATATGTCCATAGCAAATCCTGACTTTCCACACCCGCCCAATATACTTAAAATCAGCTGAAAACTAATACCCAAACCTTGAGAAAGATGTTAGTGTGTGTGTGTGTGTGTAGAAAACTACACATTACTTGATGAGGATTCCATGTAACGGGTCAACTAGTCCACTCTACACACAAATAACGTAGGAAATTGGGAGACTGAATATACTTAGTTCACATCACATGCGCTTAGTGTTCCTTTCAATGGTTCGAAAATATGACGTCCATTTTATGTGTTTATCAACATTTACATCATGCCCAAGTCAAACGTTTCTTATGGAATTGAAAGAAAGAGGCATAGACATGATAAGAACTATTAAGAAGTGAAACTTAGGCCATTGCTGATATATAAAGGGATCAATCTTGGTGAGAACACGAAGGATTGGGGTGGTAAATGGTTACATATAAGCCAAGGACAATATTCAAGGAAGAAGAGAAGGCCTAGCATGAACGAGAAGAGATTGTCAACTTAGCCAAGATTGACTGCCTGCATGATCAAACAAAAGGCTCTTATTCAGATTTCTCTGGTGAAGGCTCTCTGTAAGATTTTAGGCAGGTCATTCTTGGCTACGAAACAAAAGACTCTTCTCATCATGTAAGGCTTCACTTCCTCAGTATGGAGTGCCAAAAGGAGCTAAGAGACTTCAATAACTTGATGACTCCCTTAAACAAGAAGAAGAAACCTAACATGAAAGACAAGAGATGCTCCGACTAGCCAAGGAGACTGCCTGCAACCAACCAGTTCCACTGCATGATGAGTTTCTGAAGATCAACTCGCTGATGCATGAAGAAATCGAGTTTGGAGCAAGCAAGTCATCCTTGGCCATCAAAACAAGGCTCTCATCCTCATGTTAGACCTCTCCTTCTTAAATTTACTTTGCTGCTTGTGTGCCCATGTAGTTCTACCAAATGTACCCATTTATAGAGGTCTTGAAAAGTAATACAGGAAGATCGTATTCCAAAGCCACGACTATTGCATCTTTGGAGGTCCTCATCCGTCGAGTCAATATGCCTTACGCAAAACCTCTCTCTCTCTCTCTCTCTCTCTCTCTCTGTGTATGGGCAAGATCAAAGCTGACAAATGGATGAATAAATTCCTCCTACATGCACGGAGGAAGGGTTACGTGTAATATTCACATTGTGCGAAAAGGTCCATCGCCAGAGATCTGGATGGATGGCTTTAATTTGAATATGGCTTTTGTCAATTATTACATCGTGGGAGGCCAACTTGTGTTAGAAGTCAATATTCTTCAAGTTTAGTTGCTTCAAAAAGGTCTGCTCACACAACATTCTTGAGTAGATCTCTACTTGTATGTGGACCGGGAGGTCTTTGAGCAATGCAGGGTGTACTAAGATTGATCCATACAATTGATACACTAGATGATGCAGCAAAAGTGTAAACGAACAATTAAATAAATGGACCATATTCACTGCTCAATCAAAATTGGTCATATCGCTTAGTGTGCTGATTTTTCAGAAGTGGTCATGATACACATAAGAAAGAGGTAAGATTAGTAGGCCTTAAGAGATTAGAATGGTGGAATAAAGCTTGTATTATGCGCCGCTTATGGCTGATATTTGCTCAGGCATGGTCTATATGGGTGGCTTGGCTAAAAAGTTTATAAGCTAAAAAACAGGTCTCTTTAGGACTTTGAAGATCCCAGCTGATGCATCTTATGTTTGGGAGGAAAATCTCGAAATTTAAGAGAGGTTTTTAGGCCTCATTTGAAACATGTAATAGGTGATGGTTCTTCTGTTTTCCCTTGGCATGGTCACTGGCATCCTGTTGGTCCTCTGCTTGTTCATTTTCCTGCTAGAATTGTCTATGATTCTGCATTGCCCTTTCAAGCAAAGGCCCAGGATTTGAATCAAGAATCAGTTTGGCATTGGCCAACTGCCACGAGGTCTGATGATTGAGTTAGGATTTGAGCTCACTTGTGTGGATTCTTAATGCCGAATTTTGAGCACTTCGGAAATTTACGCCACCTGGTACATTCACAATTGGGAGTGCCTGGAACTTGCTATGGGGAAGAAGTCCAAAAGCTATCACGGAGAAATCTGATTTGGCTTAATCCCTGAATTCCTTGACAATGTTTTATTGCCAAGTTATATGCACAGTCGACTAGAGTGGGACATGCAGGTCTCTCCACTCTGTTGTTCTTCAAATGCTGCCCATGAAGAGAGGAACAACTTGTATGTTCTCTCTCTCTCTCTCTCTGCAACTTTGGAGGGCCATTTTTGTAATTTCATCTTGGTAATAGTGTTCCTGGAGGTGAAGTTACTTGGGCTTGTTCTGTTTTCGGAGTGCCAGGAACAGTTGTCTCCATAAGTCCTCTTTTGCTGAGCTCTTGCTCAATTCTTACTCAAATCAAGAGATTGATTAGACATAAGATTTGCATTTGTCTCAACGTTCAAAGCAAGGTGTCTATTGACAGGCATAAAACTCTGAGTTGCAACTTGATGATTGAGTCTCTTAGTTTGGATCAGGATTGCTCAGCCTGCTTTGTGACTTGTTATGAATATAAATCTGCATTGTGCGGAAAAAACAAAACTTACTGATTTTTCAAAATATCTTGCAAATTACCAACTTTTCAAAATAAGTGCAGCAACAATACTTGAAGGATTTGGCTATTAGTTGATCAAGAACATAAAGGTTTTAGCTTGGTTGATCGGATTTGAGGATTTAAAAAAGCACGATCAAGTCTTGAGCAATTGAAGCATCTGAAATGACATGCGGTAAATGCCCATATATTTCACTTTGGGAGGTATGCCGAATTTATGATGCTCAAATTCCACTGGGGGTGAGCACAAGATCCGATTGAGGCTTTTTAAAGTCCTCAATTAATCAAAATACAATCTTAAATCTATCATTGAGCACCGGTCAAAACATTAAGTCTTATTTTTGTATTTATTGATAAGTTAACTGAAATCGGATGGAAGTAAATCTTTCTACTAATAGTTTTTTGACCTTCATTAATTTTTTAAGAATTTTGTTAGTACAGAAAAAAGTTCATTCAATAGAACCGTCTGCCAAAGAATCACCCAAAGAGATGATGTTAAACTATTGTTTAATAGGATATTCACACTTTGCCAATGCTTAAAGAAGAGAATGAAGTCAGTTATCTAAATGGCAAGATCCTTTAAGCTTCAAGTCCAGTTCCAGCTTGAATTTAGAATATTTTGAAGTTTTTTTTTAATAGCTAGAAAGACTATTTTGAAATCGAATTCAATTTGAATTTATTTACCTACACGTTCCAACTTGTCAAACTTTTTGACCATGTCAACTCAAAGTTCATATACATCAACGACGTCCCTCCTGATTGAGGTGTTACATCCCTCGAAAACGTGCTCTTAGTGCGAACATCTATTCCATGCATGGACATATGGACATTATTCTTATCCAAATGTTTTACTTCGAATGCTTTTCCATGAAAGACATCGACCAATGTCCGATCGAAACATCACTTTCAACAGATCTTATTCATGTGGCTCTTATCAATCACCTGTTAGGTCGATTGGGCTTGGATCGCCCATGTGGTCTGATGAGCTATGACAATGAGCACACCCCATTCGAGCCTTGTTCGATCCAAGAGAATAGAGCAACGAGATTAGAATCACGGACCCGTTCTTTAGGAAGTACCAGCCTACGCTTATTGTCACTTGCAATTTGCAAAGTGATGGACGTCGGTATATGCATTAAGCTGAAGGCGATATTCATAAACTATGCTCAGCATTCTTGTCCGTGTGTGTATATACGTTTCTCGAGTATGATTGATGACAATGTACGGATTCTTAGAACGCGTGAGGATTTTAACTGTCCCAGCTTTCTCGAGAATACATGAGTTTTACCTTCAGTGGAGACCACTTTTTGCTATCACATTTATATAAGTGCCAATCTCCAAATCTTAAATTTTTGCACCTGCCCAAAACACTTAAAGCCAACTAAAAACCAAACCATCCAAAGCCTAAGCAAGATAGTAAAATGAGTTTGTAAGTGATCATTGGGTCAAAATAGAAGCATGATTTGATGACGATTCCAAGTGATGTGTCAACTGGTCCACTCTGCCACACACAAATCACTCGGGAACTAGGGATAGTGAAAATAAGTTCACATACACCTGAGAGTTCCTCCGGATAATTCGAAGATGTAATAACTGTTCTTATGTATTTATCAACATTTAGATCATGCCCACGTCAATCGTTGCTTTTAATTATGGAATTGAAGGCATAGACATGATAGGAAGTGAAACTTCGATATTATGTGCAAGCAAGGTATCGATCTTGCTGAACTTGAGGTATTGGTATCATAAATTATTGTACAGCATGTGCTAGCAGAATCCAAAGTAGACAGCACTCGTTGAGTGACTGGACGTTACGCCTCCTTGGTGAAAACCTTTCGATTTGCACGTATCATAGAAAGTGCATTTAGCCACACGTTCTTGACATATTCATCACCTGCAAGTAGCCATTCGTTTAAGTATGTCACATCCCAAATCTTAGCAGAAAATGGGATGACACGGCGATCTTTCCATCCAAAGAACGTAGCTTCAAACTAACAAAATTCGACTCGCGAAAGTTCCTACAATAATGCTTTTGCTCTAATGGCTATTAACTAAGGGACCTGAAAAGATTGAGAAAGAGAGAGATGAGCAGCTATTGCTAAGTGAATAGTATATATCTCATAAGCAGATCAAATCTCCACATTACACATTTAGAACTCAAAGATATGACTCATCCATGTCAATCCAATATATAACAACTTGCAAGAATAAACTAAGTTATATATTACTTAAACCTAGCATAATTTCTCATATCAAAACAAGTATCACCGATTCAGTTTGATAATTGAACTTAGCATATCTCATGTCAATGATTCATTTTATTAATCAAAGTTGCATCACATGTTAATGGTTTACTCCACCGATCAATCTTATAGTGGAGGTGACTCCCATGAGATCACGTCATCGTATAGCACTTATCGCTTGAGTAATACAAGGCTCTCGAGATGACTCTCATGAAATTTTATTATGGTATAACACTTAATCCTTAACCAACGTATATCAGTAGTATAAGACCCTAGAGGTGGCTTCCACGAAATTACATTATCGTATAATACTTAATCATTGACCGACGTAAATCAATAGTACAAGGCCCTAGAGGTGGCTCTCACAAAGTTACATTATTGTGTAATATTTAACCCTTGACTATAAGGCCCTAAAGATGGCTTCCATGAAGTTATGTTATTGTATAACACTTAGTCCTTATTGACATCTAAATTTACGTTTTTATTTAGGATTTAAGCGTGTACAAAATTAGGAATTAGTCGCTAAAAAAAAAACAACAAAAAAAAAAGCGCCTAGAAGTCGGGTCGGGCCGGATCCGGCATTGGCCCGGCCCGCCGCCCGCCTCTCTTTCCTCTGCGCGGCCAGGCCCGTTTCCCCTTTGGCCCGGCCCACGTCAGCCTTCTCACTCTTGGTCCTTCACGCGTTCTGCATATAAGGAAAAAGCAGAAGCACAGCGACCGAGGGCAGGGAGAACAGAGACTGGGGCGGAGCTCCGACCAGGAGTGGGTGGTCGGGGTCAGGCCGACACTGCCAGCCAGGATCGCAGGGGGGACCTCCCGCACCAGCTGGTTCAAGCGAAGCACGCGAGCAGGAGGAGCAGAGCACAAAGCAGACGGCACCGCTGGGGCAGAACGGAGAGAACAGGGAGGGTAGACCGGGAGAGATTGGAGAGAGAGATGTTCAAGTGGGAATCGGTGAGAGTCCGGAGGAGGGATGGTAAACGGAGAGTGAAACGTCCAAGCGACTGAGAGAGCAAGAGAGGGCGCTTCGGCTCTGCGCAGACATGTCCGAGGATCTTCCCGGCGACGTCCTCAAGCCGAACAGGTACGTTCGGCTCTGCTTGCATTCTGTTTTGGGCACACCGGGCCGGAGATCGCGGCCGTCCGCTTCGCGCGAGCTTCGGCCCTTGTCGTCCTTATATTTTGTTTCCACAGTCCCCGTACGTCGTGCGTCGAGGTCGCCGGCATGGATTCGAGTCCCGGCGGAGCCGGAAACCTTAGGATTTGTTGGCGCACGTCAACTGTTTGTGAAAATGTCTCAGTTAGATCTGTGAACACTTACACCGATTTTTGCTTTGCTTTCGGAATGCTAGTTGTGATTGAACCCGAAAACTATCCCAATTGGATGAATGAAGGGCGTGAATACTTACCAGACGTTGCGACCAAGTCTTTCTCTCTCTTATTATTATTATTTTTAAAGTGGGTCCACCACCTTTGGCTTGGTCAACTAAAAAGGCTAGTATTACAAAGTATCTCTCAGGAGTCAAATGGTTTCGATAATCAAACCTGCACAATGGGGTGTTTCTTTCTCCAGATAGCAAAGCCACGGAAATCAGTTTTCATTCCTCCTTTTGTTTTTGAATATTTTAATATAAGCGATTCACATCTTTCACAAACCTTCTTGTGTAGGCTTCCAATGCACCTTTTGGCCTAGAGAAAGGTAGGCACCTTCAAAGAAGAAAAGAAGGCCTAACATGAACATGAAGGGCACGTCACATACACCAAGATGACCTGCCTGGCGATCCCGCAATCCTAGGTGTTGGTCAACCAGAAGGGCGACCATGATCGAAGCCCCATGCAAGAAGCAGGCAAGTCATCCTTGGCTAATAAACAGGACTCATCACCTCATGTAAGGCCTCTCTTCCTCACAAAAATGTTTCAATTCCTCTCAGTGTGTGATGTGATGAATGAAAAGGACAGACAAAGTTGTATCTTCGTGGAGTGGTCGCTCTTAGGAGGAAGAAGCCTAACATGAAAGATAAGAGACTTTCTGATTAGCCAAGGAGACTACCTGATACTAGGTACAAACTATTCGAGCCATCAGTTTAGCTCGAATAGATCGACTTCGAAGCAGGCAAGTCATCCTTGGCTACCAAATGAGTCTCTTGTCTTCATGTTAGCCTCTCTTCTTCTTCTTCCACTCAAGTCCAATGCTTCAATTTTTTGCTTGCACTCTTGTCTCTATTTATAGGGAGTGGAACAGACCAAGAGATCAGGTTCCAAGGCCCACCAATATTTTTGTAGGACCGGCTTTAGTCAATTTGCCCCATACAAATCTTCTCTTTTGAATTTTTCTTTCTTTCTGATGAGCCTGCAATAATTCTGATCACTCTCTTAGCTTTGACAAGCTCCCCATATTAGATTCTATTCTTTGTATGAGCACGTCTTACAGGTGCGTAATGATCACTGAACCGAGCAAAAGAGCCCGCCCAATATCTTTGAGAAGATATCAACGGATGGCAATAAATCAGGTATACTTGGTTAAGGTCAATATTTTTACGCGTTAGTTACATTTCACCAAAAAAAAAAAAAAAAAAAAAAAAGAGCTTCCCACGTATCTCTTGAATGTTGAGGCATTTCACGGACCAAACCCAGCTTGCCAATGAACTGTATCAGATGATTTTTTGAGATATTAGTCTGAATAAGATGATTACAATGAGGTCTTACATGATCCAGACTTTGAACTTAGTATTTACTAGTATGTGGGAACCGCTTGAATGTGCCGACGCCAGATAAGAGCACCGAAAAGAAAAGATGATGGACAAATCCTGCAGAATAAGGTTACTATTTTGGTCCATAAAACCAAAGATAGCCATGCGGCTTTTAGTTTGAATCCAGAGACAATTTGATTCTCTCTATACGCGACTCTTATCATCAACGATGGGTTTATGGGCATCTCTGTTTCTGCCCTTCACAATGCCTCCACATGGAATGTTTCTGACTGTTCTCCCTCAAAAGCATCTAATCCAAAAGGTTCTTGTTCTGAAGTGGGATGCTTGACTAGAGTTGAATTCTACTATTAAGCCATCTTTTTTCAGCGAGAGAATTCTGGGCAAGCAGTCTGACCGATCCCCTCATCCTTCAATTCTTTCTTTTCTTATTTGTGGGTTCGTACACGATCCAAATGGCATGGAGGAATCAACTTGCAAAATCAACTTGCGAAAGATGCCCTCCGGAGGAAAAGTCAATGGCTCTGCATGGCATGGAGAAATCAACTTGCGAGATGCCCTCCGGAGGAAAAGTCAATGACTCCGCCACTAACCATAAGGGCTCCTTTTTCGGTGCTGCTTGACTTTGCTCAATTGGCTTCCATCTTGCACTTTTCTTTGGATTGCAATCCCTCCAAAAGAAATACCCTGATGGAGACCGGTTGAATTACATGCCGTGGACTGCAAATATGGTCATCAATCAGAGTGAGAATATCACAAAAAAGGCAAAAAAGAATGCAATTCTTTTGATAGTCGGCACTCTCTCATTCTCTTGTGAAATTTTTAAATTTGGAAGGCACAGAGATTTTTCTGTGCGTAGCTCCCCAAGCGCAGCTCAGGAAAGGTTTTTTGAATTCAGGTTCCTAGAGATCTGTCTAGAGCTTCTAAACGGAGAGATAAAGAGAAACGCTTGTAGTAGGATGGTTCAGAATTGTGGTACGAGAGCGTGCATCGACACTGAATTAGGCCTTCATTTCTCCAATGGGAGAGCATTAGTGAAGAAATGGTTGTCAAAGCAGAGAACCTTTTGGTTCTGGTATGGTAAAGAGATGAGCATGTTTAGAGAAGTCGGAACCCATGAATGTGGCCAAGACAAGTGTAATTGAAAATCATTTCATGATAAGATTTGAGAATCATTTCAGGGTAAGCTTTTATCTTGTCCGTGGGCCAATGAAAAAGTTAGTTTCCATGACTGTTGCCTGAATAGTGCGATGTATACTCCTATAGTTGATTAGATCGATTTATTCATTAGCAGATGAATTACAGATGGTCCCGACTTATCTATTAGCAGATGGATTACAGATGGAGACAGGATGATTTGTGAGCACCGTTTCTGGATGTAATTTTTTGGTGAATTTAGGACAGACTAAACCTTCTTTGCATTACCAGTGCCACAATCGAACCGGTTAATTATGTGGTGCGAGTATGCAGGAGTTAATATTCACCCATTTAGAAGAATGATTACAAATTACTGTGGTTGAACAGTTGAAAATTAGCAATAATAGATGCAGGCAGATTTCAAAAACATCATCTAACCCACAAAATGATAGGCACTAAAAGAAACGAGACTGTAAACGCCAAAATAACTCTTTCAACTATTATGGACAACTTGTCCGTACACATCTAAGCAGATGTGAAAAAGACGAGCTCGTGAAGATTAAATCGGTAGCTCCTCCATCACCTAGTACACATACAGATCTACAGAAGGCAAACTAACTGTGAACTCTAGTGGAAGACGAAAGGATCAGCAGAAGAAGGCACCAAAAATTAATATCCCTCCTCTAGCCTACACACGGCAGACAAAACCTGCAAATCCGTCGTAACTCTTCGAAGTCACTTGAGGGGATGAGACGAGAGCTTGTTGGCAGATGCGATGGTAAGAGGCAGGTAGCAGAAGAAGGCCAAATACGAGAAAACAACCAAGACCATCACTTGGTTGCAGAACTTGGTCACTCTGTTGCAAAGGCCAACCCAAAGCATTTTCTCTTCCCCGTGACGACCCACATACCCGTTAGCCATCCCTGCCGCACAGGCAGATATCATCAGCACCATCATTGCCTGTGTCGTCAGAATGAACCAGTTGAATCCGAAAGTTATGTTGAAGAAGCCATGGACGAGTAACAATCCATTTTTTTGTAGGTAAATGCTTGTACCGGCATCTATACTTTCCATCTCAATTTTGAAGTCGATCCCTCGCCGTTAATCTTCCTCTCGGTATCAACTTCCTGCTCTAGTTCCTGTGCTTGTATCTATACTCATATCAACACGTTACCATAGCATTTATGGGTACTGGATTCGTATGCCAGTTCCCCTGAAGCCAAATGTATGCCAAAATTATCGAAACAATACTTACTAGAAACAAGCGAGGCTCTCACAGTACCATGTTGAAACACTCTGTTCTTAAAAAGTCGATGATCATGTCTTGGCCCTTGGGGTCTAATTGGCGATGGATTACGGAAGCGGCCACCAAGTGCTGTAATTAAGCAAGAAAAAGGCCTTCAAATAGAAACATCACCAACTCGAAGACCCCAAATCAACCGAAAATAGTTATGGTAATTCTGTACCGTGAACATATGCCACGTAACCTTCGCAAGCAGAAGAAAAACGAAGATGGTATGTAATAAATATTGTAAGCGAACAAACGATTACCAAATCGTGCAAGAACAGGAAGAAGTAATTCCCGGGATTCTATCTCGATCGACTGATGAGGCGGAGCAGGATCAGCGACGGCAATGAGAAGCCACCCACTACGTCATCCGTACCCAGCAGAAACCTGAAACGCAGCCCCCATCAAAGTCAGTCTTTCATCATCGCTCGTCGCAGTGATCGCAAATAGGCGTGGTCGGTCAGTTTAGTCGTTTCGTAGATGGGGTAGAGTTTTATTTGATTTTGGCGTCGATTCTCATTTAATTAATAGGATTATAAGATCGTCGGCCCATTTAACCAAGCATTATTTGGTTTAGGCGTTCCTAATTGAGTAGTGCTATCGCTTCTTTGAATTGGTAAACTTGTATTTTGAAAATGAAAAGTATAAGCTATATTATGCACAAATTGTGATTTGGCTAAAAGGCAAAAGTAATGTTCATGGCATACTTGATGCATAACTTTCGATTGAGCATTTACTACTTTTGTTTAGTTGAGAATGGTTTGAGAAACGTGTTATGGAATGTGTTGTCAAAGTTTAAATGTGAGTATTGCATTGAGGACTGATTTATGAAATAGGTTCTTTGATGATTTAGGAAAATGTTTAATGAGAAAGATGTTTTGAAATGTTATTGGTTTATAAAATGAATTCATAAATGGTGTGAGAAATGTATTGTGAACTATATATATATATATATATATATATATGTTTGATGAATGAAGTAGGAAATTGATATATTTTGAGTTTACCAAACCTTTTTGTGAAAAAATTGATTTGTGAGAGGCTTGTGAAATCAATTGTAATATAGATTGGTAAATAAATAAGTGTTACATGATAACATGATTTCGTGGGAGCCACTTCTTGGACCTTGTGGTTAAGGGCTAAGTATTACACGGTAACACGAGTCTCGTGGGAGCTACCCCTAGAGCCTTATGATTAAGGATTAAGTATTACACAATAACGTAAATCTAATTGGAGCTACCAGTCTTGTACTTTTTATATACATTGCTAAAAGATTAAGTACTACACGATAATGTAATTTCTTGAAAGTCACCTCTAAGGCTTTGTACTATTAAAGGGCTAAGTATTACACGATGACGTGGTCTCGTAAGAGTCACCTCTAGGGCTTAGAGATGTGATGTGCTATGACATTGATCAATGAAATTGATTATTGACATTTGTTTTGGTATGAAATTGATCAATGGACTTGACCATTGATATTTATAATTTTTTTAATGATAATTTTCTGGATTATATAAAGTTTGTTGAAATAAAACAACTTGTATATGATTTCATATATACCACTCAAGGGCTAAGTGCTACACGATGACGTGGTCTTGTGGAAGGTATCTCTAGGGGCCTTGAGATGTGATGTGTTAGGAGATTAATCAGTGAAATGGACGATCACCATGTGTTTTGGTATGAAATTGATCAATTGACTTGACCATTGATGTTTATGATGATTTAGTGAGTATTTTCTGAATTGTATGAAGTTTGTTGAAATAAAACAACTCATATATAATTTGATATGTACTATTCACAAGCTGTGCTTACTCACCCTTCTCTTTTCCATTCTTTTCAAGTCCTTCAGTTAGTGGCTGTTAGAACGAGAATGTTATTAATGGGGATTTTTGGAAGTAAACTTTGGGGTTTGGTTTGAGTAGAAGGACGGCTGTGTCACCTCCATCCTTGTAGGATTTGGGGTGTGATAGCTCCTACTTAGTGTATCACGTAAGCTCTAAACCATGCTCTTAGAGTGAACTTCGCATTTATTCTATGCATAGGCACACTGGCATTGTCGTTATCCAAATGTTCCTACCTTTTCCAAATTCACTAAGAATGCTCTTTCACGAAAGTCATTGACCAATGTCTCATAGGAAATTTCGTGTACGCACTATCAACAGATCCAATCCATGCGGAGCCGATCGATCAAACGTTAGGTCAATCGGGCTTCGGTCACCTGTGTGATGCGGTGAGCTATGACCATGAACGGCTCATTTAAGCCTCGTTCGATTGAGAGAATCTAATAATGAGATTAAGATCAATGAACCAGTCTTTGGGAAGCACCAGCCTGCGCTTACAGTTACTTGCAATTTGCAAAGGGATGGACGTTCTTGAACGCATTAATCGGAAGGCATAAAGTATGATAAAAACTCTCGAAACAATTATATATATATATATATTATGTGACATTTTTCGATCATGGTTGATTTCGAGGTATGAATTCCTGCTACATGTGGGGACTTCGATTGTCGGGGCTTTTCTCAAAGAATCATACATGATTTAAAGAGACCATTGATGATTGCAGAGTTTGGATAAGTACGTATACGTTTCATTCATACAAGTGTCACTTTTTTCTTTCTTTGAACTTATAGGAGGAAAACATCAAAAGCATACTTCAACTTTCACCAAATAACCACTCAGTTACTCTTAATTTAAAAAAATATCAAACACATACATGAGATTTATCTTTGATAGGAACCACTTTACACTTTCACATCAATTATCATGGTGTCTCTATTTATAAAAATAAGAAATTCTATTGCATCTTCCCCCATTGCAAATCATAACTTTCCACATCCGCCCAATTCACTTAAAATAAGTTGAAAACCAATCCATCTAAACCTTGAGTAAGATGTTAAAATGAGTTTGAAAGGGATCATTGAGTCAAAAGTGAAATATGTTTTTATTTTTTTATATTATACAAGTGTAAAAAATTCTTGCAAGTTTGGCGTGTGTGCCCACATGCGCGCACACATATATGACTTGATGATGATTCCACGTGACGAGTCAACTAGTCCATTGTACACATAAATAACTCAGGAACTTGACAATATTCAAGGAAGAAGAGAAGGCCTAGCATGAACCAGAAGAGACTGTCAACTTAGCCAAGATTGACTACCTGCATAATCACACAAAATTTTCTTATTCAGATTATGATCATCTTCAACAAAGGCTCTCTGTAAGATTTTAGGTAAGTCATTCCTGGCTACTAAACAAAAGACTCTTCTCATCATGTAAGGCCTCACTTCCTCGGTATGGAGTGCCAAAAGGAGTGAGAGACTTCAATAACTTGAGGACTCTTTTAAACAAGAAGAAGAAACCTACGATGAAAGACTAGAGATGCTCTGACTAGCCAAGGAGATTGCCTAGAGCCGACCGTTTTGACCGTATGATGAGTAGACAAATCTGAGTTCAGAGTAGGCAAGTCATCCTTGGCTTTCAAAACAAGGCTCTCATCCTCATGTTAGACCTCTCCTTCTGTCATTTACTTTGCTGCTTGTGTATCCATTTAGTTCTACCAATGTACCTATTTATAGAGGTCCTGAAAAGGAATACAGGAAGATCATGTTCTAAAGCCACGAATATAACATCTTTAGAGGTCCTGATCGGTCGAGTCAATATGCCTTATCCAAAACCCCCTTCCTCCCTCCCTCCCTCCCTCCCTCCCTCTCTCTCTCTCTCTCTCTCTCTCTCTCTCTCTCTCTCTCTCTCTCAGATGGGAAAGATCAAAGCTGACTTACAAATGGAGGAATAAATTCCTCGTGCATGCATGGAGGAACGGTTTTGTGTAATATTTACACTGTGCGAAAAGGTCCATCGCTAGAGATCTGGATGAATGGCTTTAATTTGAATATGGAATTTATCAATAATTACATTGTGGGAGGCCAACTTGAGTTGTGTTAGAAGTCAATATTCTTCAAGTTTAGTTGCTTCAAAAAAGTCTTCTCACACAACATTAATGAGTAGATCTATACTCATATGAATATCTAGATGTCTTTGAGCAATGCGAGCTGTACTAAAATTGGTCCATACATCAAACAATGTGGCAAAAGTATAAATGAATATTTGAATAAGTGGGTCATATTTAACACTCAATCAAAATTGGTCACATCGCTTAATGTGCCGGTTTTTTGGAAAGGGTCTTCATACACTAAATTGTTGCCTAAGAACGACAAAAGATTAGTCGGCCTTAAGAGATTAGAATAGTGGAATAAAGCTTGTATTATGCGCTGCTTATGGCTGATATTTGCTCAGGTGTGGTCTATATGGGTGGCTTGGCTAAAAGTTTATAAGCTTAAAAACAGGTCTCTTTTGGACTTTGAAGATCCCAGCTGATGCATCTTATGTTTGGGAGGAAAATCTCGAAAGTTAAGAGAGGTGTTTAGGCCTCATTTGAAACATGTAATAGGTGATAGTTCTTCCGTTTTATCTTGGCATGGTGACTGGCATCCTGTTGGTTCTCTGCTTGTTCATTTTCCTGCTAGAATTGTCTATGATTCTGCATTGTCGTTTCAAGCAAAGGCACAGGATGTGATTCAAGACTTATCTTGGCATTGGCCAACTCCCAGCTCTGACGATTGAGTTAGGATTCAAGCTCACTTGTGTGGATTCTTAATGCTGAATCCTTCTGTTGCTGATCGAGCAAGTCGGATATTGACTCCACCTAGTACACTCAGAATTGGGAGTGCCTGGAACTTGCTAAGTGGAAGAAGTCCAAAAGGTATCATGTAGAAAGCTGGTTTGGCTCAATCCCTGTATTCCTCGACAACGTTTTATTGCCTAGCTAAATGCACGGTCGACTAGAGTGGGACGTGCAGGTCTCTCCACTCTGTTGTTCTTGTAATTCTGCCAATGAAGACAGAGACCACTTTTTTTTTTTTTTGGATGTTCTCTCTCTCTCTCTGCAATTTTGGAGGGCCATTTTGCGGCGTCATTTTGTTGGTATTGTTCCTGGAAGTAAAGCTACTTGGGCTTGTTCTGTACTTGGAGGAAAGACATTCCCCAAGTTGCCGTTCAAGTTCTCTTGGTGTGCTTTTTTTTTTACTGTATCTGGAGTGCCGGGAACAATTGTCTCCACAACTCCTCTTTTGCTAAGCTCTTCCTCAATTCTTACTCAAATCAAGAGATCGATTACACATAAGAATAGCATTGGTGTCAATGTTAAAAGCAAGGTGTCTATTAAATGGCGTAAACCTCTGAGTTGCAACTGGGGACTCGATGATTCGGTCTCTTTGTTTGGAGCAGGATTGCTCAGCCTGCTTTGTGACTTCTTGTGAATATGGTCTGTATTATGGGGAAAGACAAAACTTACTAATTACCAATTTTTCAAAATGAGCGCAGCAACAATACTTAAAGGTTTTGGCTATTGGTTGATTGAGAACTTAAAAGGTTTTAGCTTGGTTAATTGAGGATTTAAGGATTCAAAAAAGCATCATTAAGTCTCGAGCTTGCCAAATATTGGTGGAATTGAAGTGTCCGAAATGACAAGCAGTAAATGCCCAAATATTTCACTCTAGGAGCCATGCCAAATTTATGATGATCACATTCCACTGAGGGTGAGCACAAGATTTAATTGGGGCTTTTTAAAGTCCTCAGTTAATCAAAATACAATCTTAAATTTATAATTAAGCAAACATTCGAAATGTTAAGTCATGTTTTTGCATAGGTAAGTTAATTGAAATCAGGTGAAAGTAATTCTTTTTACTAATAGTTTTTTGACATTTATTAACTCCTTTATAGATCTGTTAGTACGGGAAAAAGTTCTATCAGTAGAACCGTCCGTTAAAGAATCACCCAAAGAGATGATGTAGAACTATCATTTAATTGGATATCAGCACTTTGCCGATGCTTAAAGAAGGGAATGAAGTCTGTGATATAAATGCAAGATCCTTTAAACTTCAAGTCCAATTCCAGCTTGAATTTAGATTACTTGGAATTTTTATTTTTATTTTTTTTTGGGAGGGGGGTTTCTGAAAGACTGTTTTGAGGTTGAATTCATAAGTTCCAACTCGTCAAACTCTGACCACATCAACTCGAAGTTCATATACATCAACATCCCCCCGAATGAGGTGTTACGTCTTGAAAACATGCCCTTAGAGCGAACATCTAGTCCAAGCATGGACATATCGACATTATCTTTATCCATATGTTTTACTTTGAATGATTTTCCAAGAAAGTTATCGGCCAATGTCCAATAGAAACATCACTATCGACAGATCCTATTCGCAGGGCTCTTATCAATCAACCGTTAGGTCCATCGGGCTTGGATCGCCCATGCGGTCCAATGAGCTACGACAATGAATGTACCCCATTCGAGCCTCGTTCAATCTGAGAGAATAGAGCAACGAGATTAGAATCAACGAGCCAAAACATAACCTTTCACAAGTCAAATCTCTCCATAAAACCAATTCATAATTCATATTATTAATCGGTTTTACATACCGAATCAAATCACATTTTATAAACTATATTTTCACAAAGAAGGTTGTGCAAACCCAAAAATATGTCCTCTCTCCCGACTCCGTTCATCAGACAACATATATATACAAATATATGTATATATAAAATATTTCACAATTCATTTGTCACACTATTTCAAATTGTCTTTCTCATTAAACATTTCCCAAATCATTTAAACTTTCACGGCACCTTCCATGATACATTTGTTGAACAATTCTCAAATGAATAAAAAGTAATAACTGCCCAATCCATAGTTCTGCATCGAGTATGCTATGACCATTACTTTTGCCTTTTAGACAAATCACAATTTATACATAATATACCTTATACTTTTCATTTTCAAAACATGAGTTTACATATTCAAATAAGAGATAGCACCACTTACCTGGAAATGCCCAAACTAAACAACACGTAGCTAGATGAGTCAACAATCTCGCAATCCTATCAATTAAACAAGAATCAACATTAAGGCTCCATTCGTTTCACGGAAAATGACTTCCAGAAAAACGTTTTCTAGATTTTTCAACGTTTGTTTCACAAAGAATAAACTAATCAAAGAAAATGTTTTCCATTATTAGAAAAAAAAAAAAAAACAACCTTTAAAAAGTGAGGAAAATGTCTTTCACTTTTCAAAAGTGGAAAACATTTTCCATAACTTCTTCCACCCTGCTTCTTTTCACAAAACACATTTTTGTTTTATTTTTATGCTTTTTTTTTCTTTTTCTTTTTTTTAAATCAAGCTTTTAATTTTTTTTTTTTCATTTCCTTCCTTTTCATCTTCTTCCTTGGCCTTGGCCAGTCGCCAGCCACAATGGCAACCGACGACCGATCGCAAGTTAGCTCGAGCCTCATCCCAGGCCGATGAGGCTCCGCTTAGCCCGATCTGGCGAAGCTAAGCTCACTCAAGCCCGGTGAGCTCGGGTCTCGCCAAATTCGGCAAGTCCGGGCTAGGCTTAGGCCTCACCCGAGCTCGCCGAGGTTTGCTAGGCTCGCGATCCGCGAGCTCGCCGAATCTAGCGGTAGAGCTTGGGCTCCTGATCTAGGCAAACCCGAGCTCTGCAGCCAGATTCGGCGAGCTCGCAGCTCGCTTAAATCGGCTGAGCCTCAAGCTCGCTAGATTTGGCGACCACGTCTTGGTCGGCCGTCGGGCAACCGACCATCGTCAAGCATGTGGCGGCGGAGGAAGGAGGAGGAAGGAAAATAAAAAGGAAAAAAATAAAAGAAAGAAAAATGATAAATAATAAAAATTTCGAAAAATACAAATAATTAAAATTCATTAAAAATATATATAAATAAAGCTAATTTTTTTGGTCAATTAAAAATATTAAAATTCAATTTTTTGATAATTTTACAATAAAATTAGCTAACAAGCAAGTGGAAATATTTTCCACTCAAAGTTCAAGTTTCAGTCTAACATCGAAAAATATAGTTATTTTCCAAGAAAATGACTTCCTAGAAAATATTTTCTAAAAACATGATATTTTTCATGAAACGAATGAACCCTAAAACTAAGTAAAACTTGGCCTCAACTATGAAATGGCTAAATTACGCCTAAAGTCTAACAAAACGGTTATCCTCATTAACAAATCACTTATTTGAACTGATTACTTAAACCTAAATGCAACGCAAAACTCGAACGCAAAATTCTCAAACTTTGTTCCAACAAAATCATTGCTTCAAATCAATTCCGGTCAAACCCACGGCTCCACAATGCCATAAAGCACCATTTCCATGAAATCCAAAGCTTCACAACTCAAAAATCGAACTTCACGGTTCTACTGTCACATAACTTTGAATTTGAACCCTAAAACCTGCAAACTACCCCAATTGGACAAACGAGGCATACGAATACTTACCAGGCATTGCGATACGTAATTGATTCAGCTTGGCGAGGTCCCCGTGGCGCGAGGACACTCTCTCTTTTCCTCTCTCTTTCCTTCCTTTCTTTTCCCTCTTTTATTTTCCTTCCATTCCTCGTGCGTGAGCTCACGGTTTACTTTCTAGCCGAGACGGCCACTTCTGTTTCTTCTGTTGACCAAGTCTTTCTCGCTCTGTCTCTTTTGTTTTTTTTTTTTTAAGTGGGTCCACTACCTTTGACTTTCTCAACTAAAAAGGCCAGTATTACAAAGTATCTCTCAGAAGTCAAATGATTTCGATAATCAAACCTGCACAATGGAGAGTTCTTTCTCCACATAGCAAAACCACGGAAATCAGTTTTGATTCCTTCTTTCTTTTCGAATATGTTAATATAAGTGATTCACATCTTTCACAAACCTTCTTGTGCGGGCTTCCAATGCACCTTTTGGCCGGGAGAAAGATAGGCACCTTCAAAGAAGAAGAGAAGGCCTAACATGAACATGAAGAGCACGTCAGATATGCCAAGATGACCTGCCTGGTGACCCTGCAATCGTACGTGTCCGTCGACCAGAAGGGCAACCATGATCAAAGCCTCATGCAAGAAGCAGGCAAGTCATCCTTGGCTAACAAACAGGACTCGTCACCTCATGTAAGGCCTCCCTTCCTCGCAAATATGTTTCAATTCCTCTCACTGTGTGATGTGATGAATAAAAAGGACAGACAAAGTTGTATCTTCATGGAGTGATTGCTTTTTGAAGGAAGAAGAAGCCTAACATGAAAGATGAGAGACTTTCTGACTAGCCAAGGAGACTGCCTGATACCGGGCAAGAACTACTCGAACCGATATCAGTTCAATCCGAGTAAATCGACTTCAGAGCAGGCAAGTCATCCTTGGCTACCAATTGAGACTCTTGTCTTCATGTTAGCCTTTCTTCTTCTTCTTCTTCTCCTACTCAAGTCCAATGCCTCAATTTTTCGCTTGCACTCCTGTCTCGATTTATAGGAACTGGAACCGACCATGAGATCAGATTCCAAGGCCCACCAATATTTTTGTAGGACCTCCTTGAGTCAATTCACCCCATACAAATCGTCTCTTTTGAAATTTTCTTTCTTTCTGATAAGCCTGCAATAATTCTGATCACTCTCTTAGGTATGACAAGCCCCAATAGATTCTATTCTTTGTATGAGCAGGTCTTACAGGTGTGTAATGATCACTGAGCCAAGCAAAAAAGCCCGCCCAAAATCTTTGAGAAGATATCAATGGGTGGCTATAAATCAGGTATTCATCACTATCATCCTGTTGCATTTTCCTTGAGGCAACTTTGTTAAAGTCAATATTCCTGGGCTTTAGTCACATGTCACCCAAAAAAAAAAAAAAAAAAAGTTGCGGCTTCATGTAGTTCTTGAATGTCGATGCATTTCATGGACCAGGCCCAACTTGCCAATGAGCTTTATCAGATGATTTTTTGGGATATTAATCTGAATAAGATGATTAAAATGAGGTCTCACATGATCCAGAGTTTGAACTTAGTATTTACTTGTATGTGAGAACTGCTTGAATGTGCCGACACTAGATATGAACGGCGAAGAGAAAAGATAATTGACAAATCCTGCAGAATAAGGTTACTATTTTGGTCCATAAAGCCAAAGCTAGCCATACTGCTTTTAGTTTGAATCCAAAGACAATTTGATTCTCTACACGACTCTTATCCTTGACGATGGGTTTATGGGTATCTCTGCTTCTGACTTTCACAATGCCTCCACATGGAAGGTTTCTGACCTTTCTCCTTCAAAAGCAGCACAATATCTAATCCAAAAGGTTCTTGTTCTGAATTGGGATCCCTGACTAGAGTTGAATTCTATTATTAAGCCAACCTTTTTCAGCGAGAGAATTCTGGGCAAGCAGTCTGGTCGATCCCCGTATCCTTCAATTCTTTCTTTTCTTTTTTGTGGGTTCGTACGCGATCCAAATGGCATGAAGAAATCAACTTGCGAAAGATGCCCTGCGGAGGAAAAGTCAATGACTGTGCCACTAAACATAAGGGTTCCTTTTTGGTGCTGGTTGACTTTGCTCAGTCGGCTTACATCTTGCACTTCTTTTGGGGATTTAAATTCCGTTCATTAAAAAAAAAAAATCCATTTATTGCAATACCTCCCAAAAAAAAAAAAAAAATACCCAGATGGGGACCGGTTGAATTACATGCTGTAGGCCGAAAATATGGTCATCAATCAGAGTGAGAATATCACGGAAAAAGCAAAAAAGAATGCAATTCCTTCGACAGTCTTCACTCTCATTTCCCTCTGAAATTTTCAAATTTGGAACGCACAGAGATTTTTCTATGCGTAGCTTCCCAAGTGCAGCTCAGGAAAGGTTTTTGAATTCAGGTTCCTAGACATCTGTCGAGAGCTTCTAAATGTAGAGAGAAAGAGAAACACTTGAGGTAGGACGTTTCAGAGTTTTTGTTACAAGAGCATGCATCGACACTGAATTAGACCTTCATTTCTCCGATTTGAAAAGCACTAGTGCAGAAACGGTTGTCAAAGCAAAGAGCCTTTTAGTTCTGGTATGGTATCTGCGAAAGAGATGAGTATGTTCAGAGAAGGGTAATATAGAATCATTTCACGATAAGCCTGTCCAGAGGCCGATGAAAAAGTTAGTTTCTACGAGTGTTGCCTGAATATTACCATGTTCTGTACAGATGGACACGGTTGGTTCGTTCGATTTATCCATTAGCAGATGAATCACAGATGGACACACAATTCATGAGCACCGCTTCTGGATGTAATTTTTCGGTGAATTTTGGATAGAATAAACCTTCTTTGCATTACGAGGGACACAATTATACCGGCTAATTATCTGATGCGGGGTGTACAGGAGTTAAACATTCACCCATTTAGAAGAATGATTACATATGTGAGACTTAATATCCCCACAATAAGCTCTCTTGCAGAAGATCTTCAATGCATACAGTTGAACAGTTGAACAGTTGAAAATTAGCGAGTGAGAATAGATGCAGGCAGATTTCATAAACATCATCTAACCCACAAAATGATGGGCACTAAAAGAAACGAGAATGTAAACGCCAAAAAATAACTCTTTCAACTATTATGGACAACTTGTCCGTACATATCTAAGGAGATGTGAAAAAGACAAGCTCGTGAAGATTAAATAGGTAGCTCCTCCATCACCAAGTAACAAAAATATTTATACGCATCGAAAGAAGGCAAGCTAAACTGTATGCTCTAGTGGAAGATGAAAAGGATCAGCAAAAGAAGGAACCAAGAGTCAATATCCCTCCTCTTCCCTACACACGGCAGACAAAACCTGCAACTCTGTTGAAACTCTTCCAAGTCACTCCAGGGGATGAGACGAGAGATTGTTGGCGGATGTGATGGTAAGAGCCAGGTAGCAGAAGAAGGCCAAATACGAGAAAACAACCGAGACCATCACTTGGTTGCAGAACTTGGTCACTCTGTTGCAAAGGGCAACCCAACCCATTTTCTCCTCCCCGTAGCGACCCACATTCCCAATAGCCGTCCCCGCCGCACACGCAGATATCATCAGCACCATCATTGCCTGCCTCGTCAGAATAAATTCACCAGTTGTATCCAAAAGTCAAATTGAAGAAGCCACTCATGAGTAACAGTCCATATATCTATTCTTTTAAGCACTCTTTTAAGTTAAGAACGAGAGCTTTTGAATATCTATTTGACCAAGTCAATACCACACTACAAGTTCACTAATAACTGGTTCACCTACACTATCGGGCGAATGCTGGTAAGGTATTCAAACAGTTTCGATCCTAGGTAAATGTTTGTGCCAGCATCTATATTTTTCATCTCAATTATGAAGTCGATCCCTTGCCATTAATCCTCCTCTCGGTATAATTTCCTGCTCAATTCCCTGCGCTTGCATCTATACTCCTATCAACACGTAGTGAACCCGATCTTACTATAGCACTTACAGGTACACCGATAAGTATGCCAGTTCCCCTGAAGCCAATGTATGCCAAAATTATCGAAACAAATTAGAAACAAGCGATGCCCTTACAGTACCATGTTGAAACATTCTGTTCTTAAAAAGTTAATGATCATGTCTTGGCCCTTGGGGCCTAATTGGCGATGGATTATGGAAGCGGCCACCAAGTGCTATAATTAAGCAAGAAAAAGGCCTTCAAATAGAAACATCACCAGCTCGAAGAGCCCAAATCAACCCAAAACAGTTATGGCAATTCTGTACTCTGAACACATGCCCAGTAACCTTCACACACAGAAGAAAACGAAAATAGTATATAATACAGAAAGTGAGCAACTAGTTACCAAATCGTGCAAGAACAGGAAGAAGTAGTTCCTGGGAGTCGACCCCGATCGACTGATGAAGCGGAGCAGGATCAGCGACAGCAACGAGAAGCCACCCACTACGGCGTCCGCACCCAGCAGAAACCTGAAACGCAGCCCCCCATCAAAGTCAATCCTCCATCACCGCTCGTCGCGGCGATCGCAAATACGCGCGCGGTCAGTCGGGTTCCTTTTCTTCTCTTCTCCAGTGTCTCACCTGAAGGCGGAAGCGTAGCTGTAGTAAGCCCGGAACTTGATGCCGAACAACACGATGGTCTCGTCGCTGGTGACCAGCACGGCGAGCGCGACCAGCGCCGACACGAGGGCCGAGGCCCGGAGCGAGGCCTGCGCGATCAGGAACCGCCGGCGCGCCTGGCTGGAGACGGCCGGGAACTTCCCCGGGAAGGAGTTCTGCGCTTTCGCCGTCTCGATCGCCATCTCGGTGAAGAGGAAAGTAGTGGAAAAGCAAAGGGTAAAGCGCAGAGCGCAGAGCGCAGGGCGCAGATTTTACGGGAATTTATAATATAGAGAGGGAGATGGGTTTGGATATTTGGTAGTGTGGAAGTGGGAACGGGGAGATCCGACGGCTGAGATTCATTGCGCGACGTGATCGGACGCCTGCTCCCCCAACCTGATGTGACGACGAAGAAACGGGTAGTCCACAGGAGTCAGTGTCAGCTCGAGCAAAATTTACTGAAAAGAAAAAAAAAAAATTAGAGATAAACAAGTCGCGTAAGGAGATTGAAAAAATATGGTCCGTTTGGATTTTCTGCGAGAATTTCGTGCATCTACCTAATCGATTTATTTGGAAAAAGACGCGTGACTGGAAAGTTTGTACCCCTAAGTTTCTAAAATTTGCACGTGGGAGGCCGAAGTTTGTAAAATGTCACGTGAAGAACTGATGACAAAATTAATACATTTGTCTCGATTGTTTTAGAATAAGATGATTTTTATTACTTGTATAAGTTGAAATAATCGATTGACGAGAAATATTTTTATTATCGATAATAATCTATTTTAAATATTTTCAAATAAAAATATTTATTTGTTCATTTGTTTGTTATAAGTGATCGAACAAACAAAGCCATAGTATCAATTATCGTTTTATTTGGCTATAAAATATGGGGAATTTTCTTCTCGTGAAGTTGGGTTTATGAACTTCCTACAACAATTGACTGATATAGCCAATTTCAAATATCTAAGCGAATAGGGAAAAGAGAAGTTCATATCAAGCACTTAAATTTATGATTGGTTAGGAACAAAGTAGTATGAATTTCCACCGAATATGTATCTTTGATACATGTGGTTATATTTGAGAAGATATTCTCCAAATTATTTATTTTTCGCGAAATAAACGAAATCTTAATATCGATTATTATGCATACAAAATTATTACCATGGGTAGTATTTTTGAAACTTATAGAACTATACTAATCAGCTTGTTTTATCCGACTTTAATTTAGGGGGAGTTTTTTTCTTGTGAAGTTGGGTTTCCCAACTTCTTAAGGGACTTGACTGATATAGCTAATTTTGAATATTTAAGTGATTAGGGAAAAGAGAAGCTCGAATCAAGCACTTGAATATATAATTGGTTAGGAATAATGAAGTGCGAATTTCCATCGGATACGCATCTTCAAACTTTTTTAAACAAGCAAATTTGAATTTCGTGTGCGATTGATGCACAGATTCAGATAAGGTTTTCAAACCGTTCGATTTACTGATTTTAGATTTTATTTCCCAAATTGCAAAGTCTAATAGGATGTAATTTTTCCGACATTAGGTGGAATAATAGTTGGTTATGCATATCTACAAGCCTTCGCATGTAGCTCATATTGATGCAATTTCTGGGATTATTTGTGTGGCCAAGCAAAGCAAGATCGTAGTGGGAGTACAACTCGGACTCCTCCGACCGGGCTATTGTTTTCACAAGTCATCTCAAATATCTGTTGACCATTCTGGCGGTGAACATATTTAGTCTTGGATAACACGCGTTAGTTGCAATGGCCACTTCCTGAAAACTAAAGCCCACCATCCACCTCATTATATAAAAAAAAAAGAATATAATATCTTTAATGCTTTAAAAGAATTGGGTATTTGAAGGCACCGTTTGCTATTGGCTGGGTGTTTTGAAACGACGGTTGGTTTCTCCTATCTTCTATTCAATCAAGCAAGCCTTTCGGATCTTCTGGTAGGTGGGGTCAAAGCACATGCGAAATGACACAAATGATCTATAAAATTTTAATTTATTCTGTATGATTTATGAAATTTTAAAATATATCTTTATATTAGTTAGGGATTAAGAGATCATATTTAACAAATTAAAATATTATAAAGGATATTACATATTCAGTCAAACCTCATGTACCATTTTATATAAATTGAAAGTTCAGGAACCATTTGTACTATTATCCCTAAGTGCATTCTGCATTCTTGTGTCTAATCTGAAATATTTCACTTTTCTCTAAATTTACCAAACATTTACATGATATACTCGATAAGCCACGTACTAAATAATATATAGTTTCGCTAATTATTTATCTGTTTAAGTTATTAAGAAAATCCATTTGTCTAACATACTATCAGAGGACGGATTAGAAATTCAAATCCTAACAATCTCTCGTTTCTCTCTTGCTTACTGCTCGTGCTGTTCCACTTGCTTTTCTTATCCTCCAATTTAAACTTTAAAAAGAGTTTGTTTAACAATGTTAATGTTCCAACCACCCTATCGAGGTGTGAAGTGGCTCCAAGTCCATCTAGTTCATGAAAAATATTGGAAAGATTAATGTATCACGTAAACAAACAATCCGAATCACTCGGAAAAATTATGTGAAAATAAAAATATCTTTTAAAATGAATTAACTCACCAATTTGTATTCCTATACGCAAAATGACTCATTCTATTCGTATAAAGTAAGTCTAAGCACACAGTTCATAAAATAGATCCCCAATTTCAAGATATACCACAACTCTCATAGCCCTTCCCGTGGAGAAGAGCTTATACACATTTGTGTACGTATTTGTGTATGTACCAAATGCCAATGCATATCTGTCTATAGTATAGCTCAAGAAGAATAGATGCTCTTTTTACGACCCAAAAAAAGAAGAAGAAAATAATAGATGCTCTTCTTATTTCATCGAAACTTGGCTTCAATCTAGGCCTCATCTAGTGGGCCTCTATACATTCGTGGGCCTAACTCAAACGAAGGCCCATTCTGGGAATCGTGGGCAACAGAATGATGCGATCTTATAGTCGAAGATCCGAGCAACAAAGGCATAGGAATTCGAGCGTTCAATCATGTTCGGCCATTTTTTTACCCAAAAAGAGAATAATATTCAACCATTTTCGGCAGCCCATCTAAAAAAATAAAATTATCATGTGCAATGGCAAAAATTTCGAGTGTTGAATTCATCATTGATTTGAAAAAAAGCCGTCGACACTAAAACTCGTGATATCTTAAATGATATTTCTCAGAGTGGCTAAAAAATTTCTTTTAAATTTGAACGTTGGGTGAGCGTATAAAATTTTGCAATCAATCGAGCAAAGCTTATAATAGTGCTTGCTTAATTAACATTCAAGATGACCAGGTACGTGTTCCTGTTTATATGCATGACTAGGTCCGCGTTACAAGTAAAGTAGGGGTGGCAAAAAAATTACCTAAAAGTATGGCAGTATGTCAGCTGTAATCACGCGATGGAATTTGTCCAATTGGCTTTTAGAGCAGACTTGATCGATGGCAGAGATGTTGACTCCTCTCCGTCGTTGATCAGAACTTCATCTTCGCGTGCGTTCTGACGACATGATTAGAATAACACAGTATAGCCTAACATCCCTCCCCCATCCCTCTATCCTCCATCCTGTTCCTCGCCGGGCCGCCACCGTGGCTGTTGAAGCCATTGCGGCCGCCACTGCCGAGCTGACCACCCAACGCCTCCCTCCCGCTCTGTTGAAAGGTCGATCGCCACTTCGGCCTCTCTCTCTCTCTCCCTCTGTGCAGCCTTCTAGCGACTCCAAATTCACAATAATCAATACGTCATAAAAATAGGTCTATGACCTCAAATTAGCAATTGACATTTCAAACATGCAATTATTATTTATTATTTAAGCTTATTTTATGGGTTAGGTGAGTTGTCTTTTCTCTATAAATGTAAATAGTGGCGTTTAATACCATAAGTCTTGCGGCGAAGACATATGTACACACAAGTCATTAATTATTGGTGAAAATGAACGTGGACCTTGATTTTAAAGTTTTTTTTTATTCACATGATAAAGAAATGTTACATTGCAGGTGATCTTACAACGCAAAATAGTAATTAATTCGCTGAGTTTAAGATGCAAGATTAGTAAAGACAATGAACATGAATCGAGACAAACGAGTTAGATGGCGTACGCATTCACTTCAATTCATTCAAAAGGATGGTTGTGACTTTAATATGTATGTTTGGCCATTTGTGACGATAGTTTAGATTTTAGCAAAGCAATTGTTAATATTGGTTTTGACTAAATTGTCCGTATTCAAGTCTTTGCCATTG
This sequence comes from Eucalyptus grandis, assembly GCF_016545825.1. Taxonomy (NCBI): domain Eukaryota; kingdom Viridiplantae; phylum Streptophyta; class Magnoliopsida; order Myrtales; family Myrtaceae; genus Eucalyptus; species Eucalyptus grandis. The sequence continues at coordinate 28,402,797 of NC_052620.1, forward strand.
CTGCCTCGCGTCACATCGAAAATGGCGGGCCTGCAATGCTCTGCTTCTGAATTGGGCTCTTAATCCGCCCATTTTTCTCTTCAATTTGCTTTGTACCAATGCCCTCTTTAAAGGTTGTAACCTGATTTGCTCTTAAATGTCAAGCTTATGTTTTGATCAAAAAAATGACGATGTCAAGGTTATTCAACACTTGGAGGACTCTAGAGTCTAGAAGCATGGGTCTAAATCACAATCATCCAAGCCGTCATCTTGCAATTTTCATTCATTGAGCGATTGAATAAAAATAAGTTAATATTAACTCACATTTTTTCTATTTTTATTTTTTCACATACATGTGCACGCGCTACTCCCGAGAATTGAATCTAGGCTACATGCCAATTGGCAAATACTAAATAAACTTATGTATAGATATCTATAGAAATGCGTGTGATTCACAACATTAGCATTACTTAATCATAAATCTCAGCCAACACGTGACATTGCTTGTCACTATTTAGTAAGTCCCTAATTTCCTCAGCAGTTGTTTAAGGGTACGATGTTTGCAAAGACTTTGCAAAGCAGCTTTGACCCCGTATAGTCATTTAGATGAAAATTGCGGTGCACGGTGAATTTTCCCGACCACTTTTAAGTCCAAATCGATCTTGACAAAGCTCAAAATCCAAGACAGGTCGCTCATTTTTTTTTCTTAATCTTCCAAACTTGTCCTCATAAAACTAACAAATTCACAATTTTACCTCAATGGACATAGAGAGAGAGAGAGAGAGAGAGAGAGAGAGAGAGAGAGAGAGACTAGAGCGGCGATGGAAATGTGGGTGGGGATTTGCTTTGTCGAAGCTTCGTGGAGGGTCCAAAGCTCGGTTCGGTCTGTTTCGATAGATATGACCAGACGAAATTGGGGTCTCGATGACTAGTCAAGCAACAATAATGGCTCGCCCCAAGCAGGGCAATTGCCTCTGTAACTTCAATGGCGGACAAGACTCCAGAGAGAGGGCAAGCTAGATCTCTACAGACTAGGCAAGACAAGGGTCTCGCTGGCGACGCCATGCCTTAGGAAACATAGCCTTGGCGAAGCAGTTGTGGTTTGACGGCCTTGCGAAGACGAGCTTCAAGCCTCCACACCCCTTTTTTCTTTCATTTTTAATTTTTAGTTTATTTTGAAGTTGCTTTATAAAGAGTTCTCAAAATATCAATCATTAAACACTTGATACTTGACAATAACTTCAAATCGCGGCATCTTCACTTATGTTAATTCTAGTGGCCATGTCTACTCTTTTATTAGTGGAGTTTTACCTAATGCACGTAAACATAATCTTAGATAACTTCCGATTGATAACATAGACCGAAAGTGTTAGAATACGTAACCAAGCTCGAGTCGAATCTCGAGCTCTGCATATGGTACTGTATCTTGTATCTCGACTCCCCTTGTATTCTCCTTAGGTCAAGCATCCTTTTTTTCACCTTTGACGATAAACGCAAAGTCACATGCGCTCCATGTGAAAAGTAAACTCGCGCGCGTCTCTAATTGGACATCCTTTCCTTTTCCGACGGATCTGGTCATAGAATGAACAACTCTTAAGGCTAATAATTTAATTAACGTTTGGCGTCAACATTGCCCAGCCGTGGAAAGTGCCTGCACCTGCACGATGCGCCATATCACTTTTTTTTTTCTCTTTTTTCTTTTAATCTCGGGGGTCAGTCGAATGCTTGCTCGGAACTTTCCAGCACGAGGTCGGACCACTATGGGGTGGAACGCTGAACCGTCCCTTTTGGCATCGTACCGTGTGCTTTTTGAATTCGTATGAGCGATAAGGAAAACTTCCGAGGTTTTTTAGTAAAGGCCGCCATAAATGATGGGTAGATGGAAAGGAATCTGATAATCTTTCCAAAGCGAGTGTCCTTTTCAGCGGCGCATCACCTTTCACACGGTCCTGTTCTTGTCCCCACGTTCGGGTTTCCACATTGAAAAAAACTCTTCCCTCTATGATAAAATTGAAAAAAAAGTAGTGTTGAGAATCCACGCATTATATTTTAAGTGCTAGAAAATAATTAATAAGAATAATTAAAATTGATCACTTAGTATTGTTTATTTCTTACTATAGATGAAATTAATATCGATATTGGTGGGTTTTAACAATATAATAGGTGAGATTATGATTGTCCTCAATTATTTATTTTTACTTAGTGGAGTACATATTCCTTTCTTACTCTCTTTTTTGAGTGACTTTTTGACTTGAGCAATTATCAAACAAGTTTATTCTCATTTAGTGCCCTTTTTTTTTTTTTTTTTTTAAATTTTCCACAATTAGTCTAGTTATCAAACACGCGTTAGACTATAGGGATGTGTATGGCAACATTTCTATTACGGAAAATTATTTCTTTTCAAAATAGTTTTTTCTTATTTCTACTCCGAGAATAATTTCGAGTAAAATTTGATGCCGTCCGAGCACGGAGGGCTCGTGGTGGAATCCTCGATTATAAAAAAAAAAAAAAAGAGAGTAAAATAAGGTGTTTGGTAATTATACAAATTTTGTATTCTCAAATGTAAAAGAATAAAATGCGTTTGGTTGAAATTTATAAATTTTAGTATTTAATTATTTTTCTTTTTACTCATGGACCATCGCCCACTGCCGCACAATTGCTACACAAATGTCACACGACCGATGCACGACGGCCGCACGATCGCCAACCGCTATTGTCGCCCACGGCCCACGACTGCTGCACAAACGTTGTGCGACCGCCGGCTGTCTAACATGTTTGTCCCGATTCATGTTTATTGTCTTTACTCAGTTTCGTATTGGACTTTCCCACCATTTAATTGGTCTTTCCTTTTGTCCTCCTTTGAACTGCTTGCTTGTCTATTTTCGTTTGACCTTCTTAATGAGTGTCCTCAGCGTCTAAGAGTGCGTTTGGCTGTACCCTATATCTGTTCCCAGGAACAGAAATTTCTGTATTTTTGTTCCTGAACAAAAAGGAACAGAAACGCGTTTGGGTCGCGTTTCTAAACGCGTTTATGTTCCTTTTTTTGTTCCTGCAGAATAAAAAAGAAAATGAAACAAAACTTAAACACTTTTTTTTTTTTTTCTTCTTATTTTCTTTCTTTTTTTTTCGCTATTCTTTGGGCTCCCTTGACCATGGCCGCCGACCGGCCGACGAGGGCGGCGGCCTCGCCTGTGCACGGCGAGGCTCGCCGACCCTCGAGGCCGAGCCTCGCCGTAGCCGGGCGAGGGTCGACCTTGCCTTGGCCGGGCGAGCTCGAGCTCGCCCGGATCCGGCGAGGTCGAGCTCACCTGTGATCCGGGCGAGGCCGAGCTCACTCACCCGCGAGATGTCCAGCAGCGTCGGCCGGGCGAGCTCGATCTCGCCCCGAGATCCGGCGAGGCCGGCTCGCCAGCGGCGGCGAGGCTCGGCCTCGCGGGCCACCTCCAAGCGACGCCGACTGGGGTGGCTCCTACGAGGCCGAGCCTCGCCGCACTGGGCGAGCCGGCCGCCGGATCTGGGGCGAGATCGAGCTCGCCCGGCCGTGAGAGATGTCGACGCGCGTGGCCCGGGCGAGCTCGATCTCGCCCGATCCGGCGAGGCCGAGCCGCCTGGCGGCCGATGAGGCTCGGCCACCGAGCCACCGCCTGTGCCGGTGTCGCCCGGCGGTGGTCTCGGCGAGGCCGAGCCTCGCCGCCGTTGGGCGAGCTCGGCCTCGCCGATCCGGGGCAAGCTCGAGCTCGCCCGGCCCAAGGCGAGGCCAACCTCGCCCGGCCTACGGCGAGGCTCGGCCTGCCGGGGCCGGCGAGCCTCGCCGTGCTCGGGCGAGGCCGCCGCCCTTGTCGGCCGGCCGCCACCATGGCCGAGGCCGGTGACCGGCCAAAAGAAAAAAAGAAAAAAATAGAAAAATAAAAGAAATAAAAAAAATTATACAAATTTACCAAACGTGTTTCTATTTGTTTTTTGTTCCTAACAATGTTTACTAAAAATGCGTTTTTTTGTTCAAATTGTTCCCGGAATGTAAACACTTTTTTCATTTCTATTCCCTGGAACAATTTTTAAACAGAAACGCAAACAAACACACCCTAAGACATTAATCATTTGTTGTCGTTCCTTAGACGCTAATGGCATTGACTGAAAATGGAAACGATACTTTTCAAGACACTAAAAGATGAGGAAAAAAAATACACAATTTATTAAAGTCACTTTATGCACCGATTTGGATTGAGTGATTATGGAAGAGCTACGAATCATCAATTAATGCATGAGATCAAGAACCTCGAAGACGAAGGCCATAAGTAGACCTCGAGCGATGAGGCTTCTCAACACAAACACAACAGTTGAGTTTCAACGACAGAGTCTTGTCAAAGTCCATAAACACATCGACTTCAATTAACGAGATTTGAAATTGGAATCAAACCTTAAAGAGATAATTCAAGAACGGGGAGCGGGGAACATATCAAGCCGGTGAGATTGATGGTCTTTTCGGCCATTTGAGGACCTCAAATTGAGGTGGTCTGTTGCCTCACGCATCGATCTAACCACAGCACCAAACCACCAAGCACTAGAGCACTAGGGTGGACCAAATGAGAATCTATTCGAGAGCAGAGGTTGATACCATTTAGAGTCAACCATATAATCCACGAAAAGGTCTAATCACTAGTAACATCAACGATCAAGCGCGAGATTCTATTTTCACCTCTCACCTAAAGTATAATGCTCTAGCAATTTGCCAATACATTTTAGCATGCAGCTTAAGGGTAGGTAATACCCTCAAATTAGCCATTCATTCTCTTGTAAATTGAACTATTTTGATTACAAAAATGGATGAACAAATAATATTTTCACAACAATATTTAGATATAAATTATTATCAATAATGAAAATATTTTGTGTTGACTAATTATTTCAAACAATATAAGTGAATTTTTTTTTCGAAAAATATTTTTCAAATCACTCATTTTTTGGAAAGATAAAATGAGGTTAATAATGCAAAAATCATCTCGGGCATGCTCATATCAATCCCAACCTTCTGGCCTTTTGGACATTGTTTTAAGTATATTACCTCAAAGATTCGAACGGCTGTCATTCCATGTGAATTAAGCAAAGCATGACAAAACTTCGCCAAACAACTAGTGAAGGTCACACGTCTATTTTCGGACACGTCATGGAGCCTACACTAGATTGTTTACTTAACTTTAATATCAACTGATTAGGGGTGAGCATATTGAACCACTCGAGTTGGGAACCTCTTGAACCGATTGAATCGGCTAGTTTGGTTTGATTCTCGAGGGCATCACCAATTTCTAGTTCCATAAAAATGGAACCTATGATTTTCGATTTGGTTCTTAGTTCCCGGGGGCAGGGGGGGGGGGAGGGGTGGGGGTGGGAGGGGGATTGAATCGACTAGATCAATGGATCGACCGACTTTTTTTTAAATATATTTTTATTTCTTAAAAATGACAATAAACCCTAAAATATAGCAAATCTAGTATTTTTTTAATTTTTTGGATAAATGATCTCTTCTATTGGACCGACTATCCAATCCCCGGCTCGGTTCCTGGTTTCTAGGTGGAGTCGAATCAAACCAAAATCGATCACCTCAATAGTCGGTTGAGTAAGAAATTATGTGGGGTACATCCAAAATCTGTTTGGTCCAAAGTGATTTTGGCATACTTTTGTTCTATACTAGCTTTTAATTAAGTAATAATTACCTAATAAGTCCTAAATTTAATATATGAATATTAATTCATTCGTAATCTTTAATCATTATTTTAATAGGTTAATTAATCCGACTTGAGATGCGTTCGTTGATAAAATTGCCGTAGGAATGGAGATCTTTTTTCGCAATAATTGACTGAAATACCCAAGTTATGAATAAAAAGCGGGATGCAAATTAAATTAGAATAAAATATCTATCGAATAATCGTACATGTTCGATTCACATTGGAATCATCAATCGTCAAGCCGTATCCATCCATATGGGACCCATGCAAGAACGAAGTTCAATTTCGATTTCACCTGCCCGATGCTTTGAAGATTCAAACACCGAGCGTCACGCGTTTCTTGGAACCGACGGCCACAAGCGGACAACACACGCCTGCAAGGCCCCAGATCATGGTCCCCGTGTCTCGGGAACATCGATGCGCATACGGTCCGGGGATCATGTCTCTACGCGATAACAAAATCTAGACTCGATCGATTGGACATAATTAAATGAATAAAATATTTGAAATCTTTAGTTCTTGTTGGAGTGCCTTGCGCCGCTGATTAAAGATGTTTGATTATTTTCTTTTTCTCCGGAAGCCGTGTCTGTATGATTAGCACGGTGTACTCACTGAGCAACCCGAGAGGGCTATAGACCATATCCAATGAATGTAGAAATTTAAATTTTAAAATGTCAATTCAATCGTAAATTTTTTAGTTTTATAATTTTTTTCTTCAAGAGGTTTTAATATAATTCTTTCAGTCAACTTTCATTAGAAATTAATGACATGACAGTGACTTTAGGATCAAGCATTTCGGCAATAATTAATAAGAATGACTACATTGAGATTTTAAGAAAAAATTTAGAACAAAATTGATAATATCAAAAAATTTGAAACTAAATTGATATTGTCCGTGAGTTTAGCATTGGTTGAGTAAATTTCCTTGCATAGAATATTTGAATGTTATCACTTGTTCGGCTCTTCTTTATATGAAAGGGGCAGTGCTAACGAGTGTTTTCAAGACATTTATTTAGTATGCATTTGTTGAAAATATTTTGATTTTCAAACGTCAGTGCTGCGGAGCAGTAATTTATGATACCATTTAATGAACTAATGCTTTAAATTAAATTTAATCCAGCTTAGGCTCAGTTACCTACAACCTTTTTGGTGTCAAATTTTGTCCCATCTCGTTAGTCGTTACGGCACAAACCGCGACATAGGAAATTATTGTCCAATTGTTATATATATCTCTCTCCTTTAAATCTCTCGAGTCCGCCACAAACAGATTTTCCAGTTTTTATATATATCTCGTTTTGGCCATTTCACTTTTCAGCTGATGCTCTCTCCTTTTCCCGGAGCCAAAAGTTCCATGGCGGCAGCCGGAGCTTGTCTCTTCCCGCCCGTCTTCTCCCCGGCTCGCCGTCGCCGGACCGAAGCTTCGGCCGCCGCCGGCTCCAATCAGAACCCGAGGCTCAGCTCGTCGTCCGCCCGCAGATTCGCCGTCTCGACGGAGCACGTGTCGTCCGCAGCAGCGACTGCAACTACCTTTCCTTCACCGAGGCCGGTCGGTTTCGGCGAGAACGGGAGGAGCCCCGAGAAACATGGAGGAACGGCGAGCGACCAGAGCTCTTCGTCGCCGTTCATGGAGGACGTGGAGCTGGAGAGCGGGCGTGAGAGGCTGAGGAGGTTCTTCGACGAGGCGAAGGATCTGACCAGGCCGGACGGCGGACCGCCTCGCTGGTTCTCTCCTCTGGAGTGCGGCTCTCGCCTGGAGAAGTCGCCGCTGCTTCTCTATTTGCCTGGTGAGTTCCCTCGAGGCCGGCGTTGTAACTAACTTAACGTTCTTGCTCGCCTTTGGTGGTTCGTCGTTGAAGTCATCTGAGGGGACGCTTTTGTGATGCCGACCATGAACTCTTTTCCGCGAGTAAAATTTAGCAATGTCCGTTTCTTCAGTTGTGGAGTTGCTGATGTGCAGCCTGATGTTGGAGCCTTTTCCGCTTTTTCGCACAGACGTCGCTTTAATCTAATCATAAGCTGTTTGGTTTCCTTCTGAATTCGTCATGTTTCTGCGAAATATATTTGGCCTTAATGGGAGGCTCACTGCTTTCTGTTCCCCGATATGTTGTTTCTCAGGACTCGACGGCACTGGAGCTGGGCTTACTTCGCAGTACAAAAAGCTCGGGAAGTGAGCATTCCTACTCTTCCTCGGTTATTCGATCTTTCCAGTTTAGCATTGAAATTTCAGCATCTAATTCTGCTTATCGCCGAGATGCATCAATCATCTCTACACTATACTCTCGAGCACCCTGGTTCTGAGCGCCCACCTGAACTTAATAAGGAAAAGAAAGAGCGGGAAAAACAATAGCAGTGTTTGGCAACATAGGGAGCTAGTTTGTTTATGAACAAACGACCTCAGTCCCCTTCCAGCTAGATCAATTATGGGGTCGCACAGTTTTGAAATCTTAGAATATAATTACGTCAAACCGAAGCAGAATGCCTTCTGTTTAGACGGATTTGCCTGTTACATATTAGAGATATGACAAATCAGTTCTCTTTTCTCTTTTGTAAAAAATCTGATGAAATTCGTTCACTCCCTGTTCACTGTAGAAGATGTGGTGATTGCTGCACTTTACATAAGGTTAAAAGCTCTTTCATCTCTCTCCTGAGCTTGGATGAAGTGAGATGAGTCAGACAGCCAGTGTTACCCTACTGTTCTCGGTGGGCTACTCTGGCTATTCATAACAAGACAATCTGTTTCCTGCAATAGATGACATACTTCACTATTTAATGCAGCAGTAAATGGCTAACTAGACAAATGTTTTTATGTATGAAGGGTGTTCGACATTTGGTGCTTGCACATCCCAGTCATGGATAGAACGTCATTTCTAGGTCCTCCTCTTTCTTACTCTCTCTAACTGCTTTGCCAATTCTAAATATATGGTAACAATCTGAAGACCATGTCATCCATAGTTAACAATTTAATTGCCATTCTTTTTAACTCCATTATGTGGCAAAAGCTTATTGTGTTATTCTGGAGTTGTAATACAACAAATCCAGGTTTCTACAGATGCTTGAATTATCTCATCTCAATTCCATATGTGTTGATAACTTCTAATCAATTTGCATGGCTCAGACCTGGTGAGAATGGTTGAGAGAACAATAAAAGCAGAGACCGACCGCTCTCCCAATAGACCTATATATCTTGTTGGAGAATCATTGGGAGGATGCCTTGCATTAGCTGTCGCAGCGCGCAACCCTGACACTGATCTTCTATTAATCTTGGCTAATCCAGGTGAGAAACAATTTCTAGTGAAGTTAAATAAATACAACAGGATGAGGAAATCAGGTTATTATATCAATTCAGAAATGATTGGTTTTCTAACTCATATCTCTGGAAAACAAAGGAGACAGGAGGCTTATGTATGTGCGGCCTTTTCTTGTGGTAAATGAAATGCTGTATGTGAGTTATGCAGTGTCCACATTAAATTATGTAGGATTAAGGCTTATCTTCATTTAGAACCTCTGTCAGTTGTGGCAGCTTTGCTTATTAAGTGAAAAACACCGAACATATGTTTTTGCAGCCACATCTTTTGACAAGTCACAAATACAACCTCTATTACCTTTGCTGGAGTTAATGCCGGAACAGTTGCAGCCAAGCTATCCTTTCATCCTGAGTTTGATGGCAGGTTTGCATTGCTTCTTGTTCTTTGTATTTTACAACACTTTTCCATGTAATGCAGGAAATGTTTCGGGTTTATTTTTTTCACTTCTCTATAGTGTATCAGGCTACTGACTTATGAAGCATGATAATATACAAATCTACAATTGAGGTCTAGGAAATGTAAGTAGAGAGAAAAATCTTACTGAAGAAACTTTTTGAGACCAGCTGCCTCCTTGAGCCAAGAAGCAAGGGGCAAAGTTTGATGCTTGGCTGCAGTTACATCATCATGTTCGATATAGTGACTGCTTACTAATCTTAGATGATTACTGTATCAATTGTTTATTGAAAACCTCTGGGCATGTTTGCATTCCGACTAATTGAAAGTAAGTGTTATTGGAAATTTTGACTTCAAAAACTACTGAATTACTGAGGATAGCCTGGCCATAGTTGCCTGCTAATGTCACAGCTAGCATATTTGTGTATTTAGCGAACCTTTCTATTCAGCTTCTCTCTCTTTGCCAAAGTTCAGCAATTTGTGGTGCTACAATTACAGGCGACCCTCACAACCTCTGTTTCATAGTTTTAGATGATGTTGCCCATTTTTAGGAATACCTTGTTGCTTGCTGATGGTGAAAAGGGGCACTGTCTGCTGTGTAAACGTGTTGGGGTGGAGCTAGTAATGAAGTGCTTCTGAAGTGAGGAGATAGTTTGGGCACACTTAGTAGTTAGTACCATAAATACCTGGCTGCAGCCATGCTGTAATTTTCTCCACTTATTCCAATTCATTTCTGGCAAAAACAAGGTGATCCTTGGAGGACGTTCAATGCTAGCACAGAAAAGGGGCTTCCTCCACAGCAAACAGTTGGAGAGCTATCAAAGGACTTATTGACCATGCCATCTTACATATCTGTAAGCTAAACTGTGGCCATCATCTTTGTGAGACTAGCATGCTTTTTTGCGATTTATTTTCCTTGAATTCAAGTGATGAGTAGAACTCTTCCAATTAAATTTTCTTCAGACATGAACAATGGTCTAGACGTGCGCTATTTATATCCACTGTAATTTTTTGCTTTGAAAAGGATTCATGGAAAAATTTGCAGGTTCTTGCTGATATTCTCCCAAAAGAAACACTTCTGTGGAAGCTTCAGATGCTTAAATCGGCTTCGGCATATACAAATTCACGCATTCATGCTGTCAAGGCACAGACTCTACTTCTTACAAGGTCCTTATTTTACCCTTTTCTGTCAGATCTCATACAATTTGATGCTGGGAGATTGGCTTTATGATGGTTATGAAGAATTTGGCAGGGCTGATATTGCGAGCCAGTCTTATTGCTATCTCTCACATCTCCCAAATAGCAAGGAGGGAACATGATACTTAGGGGTGATTGGGTCATAGGGTTTGGACCTAGACCCTATATCCAACCTTGTTATTACCGGTTCCTTTTTTTGGACCCTATATTCGACCCTGTTTGTATTGGACCTTGTACTCAACCTACCTTGTTCTTCCGATTCAGTTCCAAGGTCAATCCTGTTTCCACTGGAACTGTTTTGCAATCTCCCGATATCCTATATGACTTCGAATTTTATATTAATATGCGAGAAAATAATGTTATCCTCTTAATTTGTATTGAAACATTAAGCACTTGTAATAAATAAATACATGAACTTTTTGACTAAATGAAAATTTAAGGATCCATAAGGTTAATTATAATAAATAAAATTATAAGGCAAATAATTAGCAACGGACATAGGTTTAATATTAGTCTTATTCTTACAACTACTACATGAAACTACTCATTTATGCAAGCATAACTCCTCCTACAAAAGAGAAATTAGGCGAGCCAATTCATGTGATACACAAGAATTTGGCAATAACGAACACCGTTCGTCCATTGGATGGTGCGAGAGGGAGCCACTGAGGGAGGTAAGCAAGTGAGGAAGAGGAATGACAAATGAGGAGTGCCGTGTGTGTTTGAGAGAGCCAAGAGGAAAAACGTCATGTGATTGCGAGAGTAAAAATAAAAATCAGGAGAAAAAAAAAGGGTTTTGGATTTCTACTTACAAAATTGGTTTGGGAACTGGTTCCAAAACCAGTCCAGGAACCGGTTTCCGGGTGGGTAATCACTTGGAATCTGTTCCCGGACCGGTTTAAACCATTTCCGAATTTTGGGAATCGGTTTCCGGACCAGTGTCAACAGGAACTGGTTCCCGACCCTGTTTTCCAGGTGGGCCGGTCCTGGAACTAGGTATACCCGGTTCAGTTGCACACCCTAATGATAATGGCTCATTGATATATCATTGCAAAGGCAAATGAGAATCAACTAGTTATACTTTTGTTGATTATCATTGAATTCTTTTTAACCATCAAGCTACTAATATGCTGAGTTTGCATAAGTCCTTTGGTAAAGCAAACTAAATGGTTTCTCTCACATGTTTGTGAGACTAATATGAAAAATTTCTTGCACGGATGTATAATCAAGTAAAATCTGCATCTTCCAATTAGCAGCTTAAACATATCTGCATTGGAGAATCATTTACTTGGGCCAGAAATGCCAAAGAAAAGAGGGTAATTAGAGTATTTAAGGCATATGGATGAGCCCATCCACATGTCAAAGACATTAACTCATTATCTCGAGTACAGATATTAGATAGTGGAAACAGGCAATACAGTGCAACCACTACTAGCGCAGTGGATATCGTCTCAAAATTCTTTGGCAGAGTTGAAGGCTACAGCCTCATCTGGAAGAACTTTGATGAGTTTTCTTCAACTAGAATTTAAATTATTGTCTTAATTCAACTGCATAGAGTCATTTAGTAAAATCTATATAACATTGGCTTGTGGAAAACCCATCACTGTGGAGAATTGTCCACTATTCAGAGGAAGGGTCATTGTAATCCTTCATTTTCTTTGCCTGAACCAACTTGATTTCGTGAGCAGCATGATCGCTATATCTCCTTCCTTTTTTCGTTGTTATCTGCTTATGAGGTGCTTGGTCTCTGTTAAACGTCTTCAGCGTTCCCTTTTGTCCCCTTTCTTCAACCTTTATTTCTGAAGAAATACAAACTTATCATTTAAAGTTGTGATCGTCATGTATTTCTTTGAGGCAAAAGTGCACTAACTTTAATTGGGATTTGTAATTCTAGTGGGAAGGATCAACTATTGCCAAGTCTAGCAGAAGGTGCTAGACTAGAAGATGCACTGCAGAGATGTGACCTCCGTAAATTTGATGACTGTGGTCATTTCCTTTTCTTGGTAGGTCTCTCTTTCCAGAAGCTAGAATGATGCATGAACTACTATCTCATATGTGTCTTGTGATTTCAATAGAAAGGAGAAGGAAAGCACCCTTGTGTCGCCACAATCCTTTGTAGCTTGGTTTGCCATATCAAGTGAAAGTGTCACAAATGAGAACACTATAGAAACTTGCTGCTAGTCTAGAGTGCTCTCCTTCCTGGATGACTATTCGACTTCTGAACTTCCTATATCTCCAATCCAAGAATTTGTGTTCTTCCTTGGTGAAATTTTGCAGAGCCATTAATATTAAAATTACTCCTTTAATTGATATTTCAACAGCTATTCTGCAGTAAGCCACAAGATAATCATGCTGAGTCTTTTCTGCTGACTAGTAAATCTGTTAATGCTAGCTTTACTCTGCTCTTCGATGATCATCCTTTATCTATTTTTGGAGATATTCTTTCTTGCTGATCACTAAATTCTAGGTCAAAAAATATCAGTACTTTCTTTTCAATTAATAACCATGGCTATCAACTCTATTTCATGAGTATGTGATCCCAGCACAACTGCATTGTAATTGATGTTTTTCCATTGGATGAATGATGGCACTGCAGAATCATACTAATGAGGCTGTATACCCTACTAACCACTGCGCATCAGAAATATGATGCAGTTTAGCTTCATTGAAGCATTCTGTTCACTGTTACAGAATTGCATTCTGCTTTTTGCGGCTGATATGGGTTTAGCTTTATCTGATGAGGGGTAGTGTCATTCTTCTATTTTGTTCTTTGCATGCAGGAAGACGGTTTTGATTTGGTTACCATAATTAAGTGCCTTAGTTTCTACCGTCGTGGAAAAAGTCTCAACTATGTTTCAGACTACCTGCCGCCAACCCCTGCTGAATATAAGAAACCATGTGAATCAAACAGGTAAATTTTTTTTGTCCGAGGGTAAAAAAGATAGCAGTTTAAGACACCTAGGAAGTTCACACGAATAGTGTTCTGGGTACTTAATCCAGCGTTTTGTCCGTGAGAGACCTTATGACATGATCCTCCCTAGTACCCACGCATATACTATTCTAAAGGTTCAGTGAAATGAAGCTCACAAAAGAAGTGTGTTGTATCGTCAAAGCAAAATATTTACAGTTTGTTTCCATAGCAAGATCGTGTCCTCTTTAACGGAGTTCCTACTTTGGATTTGTTTTCAACCTTTAGATTATTCTTACCTGACAATTTGCATAATCTTAGATGGTTTGATGAGATAACTGGCCCAGTGATGCTGTCAACCTTAGAGGATGGGAGGATTGTTAGAGGTCTGGATGGAATTCCATCAGAAGGGCCAGTTCTATATGTTGGCTATCACATGTTATTGGGACTCGAACTGGTTCCTATGGTTATCCGATTCCTAAATCAGAGGAACATACTCTTACGAGGGATAGCACATCCTATGCTCTTTGAGAAATACAGAAAAGGACAAACGCTTGAGCCGGCGTTTTATGACACTTTCCGGTTGATGGGTGCGGCACCTGTTTCAGGGACCAATTTGTTCAAACTTCTTTCGTCAAAGTCCCATGTCTTACTCTATCCAGGAGGCATGCGTGAAGCGCTTCATCGTAAGGTACTAGTGCTAGAACCTTATGTACTGCCAATGTCAGACGTTATCTATACCTCAGGTGTTATCCATGGTGACATTACCATATCGTACTATCTAGAGTGTGCATGTTTGTCCCACATGCACAAGGACATACTTAATATTCGTGTTTACTTGCTGTATCTGAGATAAAAATCTGTCTCTACATCGGAACTTGAAGCAATGACGTGTAATTGCCAGGGTGAAGAATACAAGCTATTTTGGCCGGAGCAGTCTGAGTTTGTCAGGATGGCAGTTCGCTTTGGAGCCAAAATAGTGCCTTTTGGTACCGTTGGAGAAGATGACTTTGGTGAAGTAAGTCCGTGAGTTATTGTAGAGCTTTGCGCTCCCATCATAATGTTTTGGTTTTCTTTAAATGCTTATGTGTTTTGCTGATTGAGTGTGTTTTGTGACTAAGCAGACAGCATATTTAGAGCTGGATGCTCTTATTTTTCTTGCATGCAATGATTTTTGCTGGCAACTGCCGTAATTACATCTGAAAATCTTTGACTATATTGATGGAGATGCCAGAACTTTGTGCAGAGCTCTTAAAAGGATAGCATCAACTGAATATTGCTTTCAAATGGTTTCATATTATCTTCAAGCGTAGATGCATTCTTTTTTCCTAGATGTAAAAAATTGGATCTTGACCTGTTAGTTGCATGAATGTAGACAGAGGACTTTTTATTCCACGGAACATCAATAATTGCACATAAATACAACTCTGTTAACTTCATGTGCACATGATTTGGTAGTGTAACATTCTGCAGATGTTCTCGAGTCAATGTCCACATAATTGTTTAATCTAAATTTTGCACCTGGCAGGTCTTTTTCGATTATGATGACCAAATGAAGATCCCATATTTCAGGGACCAGATTCGACAAATGACGGAAGAATTTGCAAAAGTGAGGTATGATAGTCCAGCGGATTCCAACTCGTTTTTCTTTTTCTTGTGAATTTACCCACAGTCCCTATTATCCTAGTCTATTTGCGATGAGCAAAGACCTTTTGCATGACTTTGACAGGACTAACGCAACGGGAGAGGTAGCCAATCAAGATGTGCACCTTCCTTGGGTTCGGCCAAAAATTCCTGGGCGGTTCTATTATTATTTCGGGAAACCAATAGAAACAGCAGGTATGTCCATTGCTGCAACCTACTTTCCGATTCTTGGAATTAGCGTCTCACATCAAACTGTCATCTCTAAAGAATTCGCATGCGTGAATGGAGATGAAGCTGTCCTTAAATCTATCCATGCACTCATCCATCCTGTCACTCCTTCGATTTCCATTGCATTACTCATGTTCTTATGCTCGATTATTAGTGCTCTTTTTCTTTTTCACTTTTCTGCTTAAAAAAGCCTCATACATTAGCCAATAGTATCGACGTTGATCATGAAGCTGCAATCTTCACTCCCAATCCTAAAGCGCGCAATTGTCTGTTGGTAGTGATATTTGATTCGACTTTAGATTACATGTTTACGTGTTTGTACACCCCTGAAGGGAGGAAGCAGGAATTGAAAGACCGGGAAAAATCCCATGAACTGTATCTAGAAGTCAAGTCGGAGGTAGAGCAATGCATGGCGTATCTGAGAGAGAAACGAGAGAACGATCCTTATAGAAGCATCTTCTCCCGATTGATGTACCGAGCCACACATGGTTCCACATCCGAAATTCCAACATTTGAACTGTGATCGGAACCTCGCCGTATTGCTTCAACTTACTCCAGACTAGTGTAGGCCACACAAGTTTTCACTGTACAGCATAGCCGGGTCTTCGGTCGATTATTATTTCTCAAAGGAAGGAGAACTTTGACATTCTTTGGAGAACACTATCGAGGGAAGATAAAAGATGCTGCAAGTACGTCTTTGACATTTGTTACATGGGACATGTCAATATTATTCGACAAGAACAAAGGTTTCTGAGATTTCGGATCTGTGACATCCACAATTGCTGCATTCGAAGTAGCTCAGGAGCTCCCAGTCTGAAGAACAATCATGGATGGGCTTCCGTTCTTTGCCTTCTGCGGCTCTTTACTGAAGCGTTTCCTTAACGTTCATCTTATAATTTCAGAAGTAAAAGAGCAGCTTTTTGCCTTCAGAACTGGTGAATGTAAATTATGGATGCGCTTCTCTATCATTCTCACCCCATCCATTTGAATTGAATTCGGGCATTTCTTCCTCTCTTTATGTGATTATCCATTTCTGAAATCATTGGGGTCATCCACTTCACACCACAACGACTACCGAAACGCACGATATAACCATCACTAGGTCAAGTTACCTGTCATTGATGTGATTATAGACTAAGCGGTTGAGCTCTCATAGTTTCAACTTAGCGATCAATTGAGGCGCGTTTGGTAAAGATTCTGTTCCCGGGAATAAATTCTAATCGGCAAAAGAACGTTTCAAATGCCATAACTTGGCATAAAGGGACACTTAAGTGTCATAACTTATAAAAAGTACACTTAAGTGCCACATTCAAAGAAAAACGAATCACTTAAGTGCCACTTTGGCCAAAGTCCGGCCAAAAGGCTAACGTGGCATTTTTCCAGCGAAGCGAGCCCAAAATGACACCGTTTTGCACACTAACGTGATCAAATATTACAAAAACGGCGTCGTTTTGGGCTGATGTGGTAAAAAATAATATAAAAATTAATTAAAAAATAGTGAAGTGAAGTAACTTTTTAGCTTATTAAAGAGTTCTACAAAAAGAAGAAAGGAAAAGAATACGATTATTAATAATGATTGGGTGTTCAAAACGGTTGAAAGATACACAAGATGATCTCATGGCCTTTATAAATAATAATAATAATAATAATAATAATAATAATAATAATAATAATGAACATATATAATATATATATAAATAGATGGACCACGTTAACCAGTCTACATATATGATATGGCCTTGGTTTCCAGCTTCTATTGGATTACTTCTTTTCGTTAAAGTACAATATTTTTGTCTTTGCTTCGTCACGAATCACGACAGCCACAGCACCGTCGCCGGCGAAGTCATTGTCCAGTCATGAGTCCTGCCTTTTTAAATCTCTCGCAGGAGTCCGCCAACAACAGATTTTCCCAGCTACTCGTTCACTTTATTTCTTCATTTTAACTGATCTGACCTTCCCTGCCATCGCTCGCTCTCTCCAGTCTCCGCCGTCCATGGTCGCAACTCTTAAATCAGTACCAGTCATCTGAGTTGATAATTCTTGAATCAATTTGCATGCTCAGACCTGGTGAAAATGGTTGAGAGAACAATAAAATCAGAGAACTACCGCTTCCCAAATAGACCTATATATCTTGTTGGAGAATCACTGGGAGGATGCCTTGCATTAGCTGTCGCAGCACGAAATAGTAATTATTTCGCTGACTTTAAAATGCAAGATTAATAATGAGACAATGAATATGAACCGTGACAAACATGTTAGATGGCGTAAGCGATTTCATTTCATTGAAAAGCATGGTTGTGACGTTAATTTGCATGTTTGGCCATTTGTGACAATGGTTTTTTAGATTTTAGGAAAGGCAAGACTTGAGGATTTGAACGATTTTGACTGAATGGTGCACGTAGAGTCTCTGTCATTGGCATCCCTAATCACGCCAGAATGGCAGGCCTACGATGAGGGGTTCTGGGTTGTTCAACACCGAGAGGACTCTTAGAGTATGCTCGGTAACTATTCTATTTCCCAAAACAATTTTTACTTACATTTTTTTTTTTAAATATGTTCTCTAAACGAGAGATTGAACATTCGAATCTTCTTCTTCTTTAGCCCTCAATGAGGCTTTGGTCAGGTCATTGGACCTCATTTGGCTGGTCGCTAGCTATCGCCATGGCCAGTGCCTAGTTGGAGGGGTGGAGGAAGAAGAAGAGGAAGAGAAAGAAAAAAAATAAAAGAGAACAAAAAAAAGAAAGAAAATGATTTGGCTTGATTCTTGAGTTATTCCTGAAAACAAATAAGGAACTTTTTTTCAATTTGTTGAGTTATCATTAAATAGATTTATATTCTTTTTTTGCTCTGAAAAATAAAAGTTTAGAAATAATTATTGTTTAATCGATTACCAAATAGGCTCTTTAAAGTCTAGAAACATGGGTGTAAATCACAATCATCCAAGCTGTCATAAATGATGGGTAATCTGGAAAGGAATATCTTCTGATAGGTCTTTCCAAAGCAAGCGTACTTTTTTAGTGGCGTGTAACCCTTCACACGGTTCTTGTCCCACATTTGGGTTTCACATTATAAAATATCCCTCGTATCTTAATTAATATCATGAAAAATTCCATACTAATAAATTTATGACAAAATTTACAAAAAAATTACAAATTAATACATTTATGACAAATTACTCTTTGATAGCTTCGTAAAAATCACAAACCGATACACTTATAACAAATGGATGGTAAAAATCAAAATTGGTATACTTATCAATTACAGCATATTATCTAACTCAATAATTTGATAGTTTAATTTAATGAAAATTAACAAAGGGTAAATTTATCGCATGTTATTAGTTTTGGATTTTTGGTGGGAAAAAAATTTGTTTGGAATTAATTTGTTACAAGTGCATCCGTTTAAGGTTTTGGTGGTATTAATCCTCATACCTTTAGGTTGTTTCAACAATATATGTTAAAAGGGTGATGGTAGACCTGGCTTATTTGATTAAATAGGAAAATAGTATTGGGAATTTAACCATTGAATTTTGAGTGCTAGAATATATTTAATTGCAGTGATTAAAATTAATTGCAAGGCATCATTTAATTTGTACCATACCTGAAATTAAGATCATTATTGGAAGGTTTAAGCAACATAATATGTGAGATTATGATTGTCTTAGATTATTTATTCTACCTGGTGGGGTACATAATCCTTTTCTTACTCTCTTTTTTAAGTGGATTTTTTTTTGAACAATTAATTGAGTTATCAAACAAACCATTCGATTTGATTTTGTTTATTTCTATCGACTGTAGATTGCTTTATTTAAGAACTAGTAATAATCTGGCACGTCACTTGAATAAATTCTATAAGCCGGTTTTAGTCTAGCCTTGTTTTTTTTTTTTTATCGGTCATACTCTAATCTTACTTTAACATTCACTCTCGAATTTTGCCCACTGCGTCCTTGCGGGGCATGAGAATCGAAACCCACTCCAAAAATGAAATCATCCCCACCCCAATCCCCTCGAGAAGATGGGGATTTGAATCCCTCACATTCCCCTTCCAAGTTGGAAGGGTGGCCACCGAACCTCGTGGTTGTCTAGCCTTGTTGATAACTATAATTGGTGTTGAATATTAGTTTACTTAATAATTAATAAAGTCAAGCATGTTTGATAATCATAACTAGTTTTGACTTAAAAAAATCAATTAAGTCAAACAGCCACTTTATTTCACTAAGTAATGCTGCGTCACATCCGCATAGGATGTAAAATATCGGCTATTCCATTGCATGTAGCCTAAAACCTACCAACAACATGCGTATCATTGATTTAATTTATCTTTCATTCAATAATTTGTTGTTTCTTTTTCTTGTGTGGCTTCTTTAATCATTTGATTCATGATTGGGGGCTTGCTACGCGTGCTCTAATTGGGAATGGTCGGGTTTCCGACCCATCGTACTTTGTAAAAATCATTCGTGAGCCCCAAAGAAAATTGACTCTATAACAAAATGCCTTCTTCAATCAAAAAGGTAAACAATATCACAAAAACTGAAAATTACTATACTTTTTTTTTTGGTCGGAAATAAAACATAATATCCAAGAGTTAAGAAAATTACAACCCTTATACAGGGCATTGGTACATAGCAGATTAAGAAGGGTTGGGGGGATGAAAAGCCCAATGGAAATCGAGATCTACGGCCTTAGGCCTTGGCAGCCCACGGCAGGGCAAGTTGGCTTCACGCCTATAGTGTTGGAATCGGAAATTAGGGCAGCAAAGAAAGAGAGCGATGGCGTCTTCGATCAGCGATCGACAATCCAGGGATGGTCTCTAGCGAAGATTGGCGGCCTCCACCAGCTCCAGACAATCCGATTCAAGGATCAGGTGAGTGTTAGCCCATCCCTTGTTCATCAGAAGGTTGAGAGTGAATAATAGAGTGTGTGTTTCGGTTTGAAGGGGGGAGGAGGCTTCAACGTTGTGGGAGCAGCCATCGAGCAAGGAACTGTTATGATCGTGGCAAATGTACGTGATCGAACCCTTTCCGGAGTCAGATAGAAAAGCCCCATCCATGTTTACTTTAACAAAGCCAGGATTTGGGGGAATCTAGTAGGTACTAGGGCTAGGAGCGGGCACTCTTGGGTCCAGATGCATCGGTGAAGAGGATAGATATAGCCGTGCTGATGTGAGTGCCGAATCCACAATCTGTTGAGGGCTCATGCACTGATGATGGAAGACATAAAGGTTTCGTGCCTTCCAAATCTACCAGAGAAGGATTGTGATAACTTCCGAGCCAGGTAAGTGATTTCTGTGCTCAACTATATCAGACAACCATGCATCCATATAGTGTGTGCGAAATGTTGATACTAAAAGGTGAATATTAGGATGAGCCCAAACCTGTTGAGATCTAGGGCAAAGCAAGAATAAATGTTCCAGAGTTTTTGGGACTTGAGATGGGCAAAGGGGACATAGTGGGTCCTCTATGATATGTCATTTGAAAAGATTTTCCTTAGTTGATAATGCATTGTGACATATAGACCATATGAATATTCTGATTTTCAGTATTGTGTGGATTTTCCAAATTTGTTGCCAAAGACGACGAGGTGTGGTATAGGATGAGGAAGCCCAAGTGTTGCCTGTATCGGTGTTTGACTGTCGAATGTGATAATAGCCACTTTTGACGGAATATTTGCCCTCATTCGAGCCCGTCCAAAGTAGTTGGTCTGAAGTAGAGTCTGGCCATAGTGGGACGGCTGAGATTTCTACTACCGTTTGATTATCAAAGAATTCTTGGAGTCTTGGAATATCCTAAGTAAGCTGAGTTGAAGAGATAAAACCAGCCACTTTCTTAGGTTCAGTTTTGGTTGCTAGCCCTAGGAGGACCCCTTTTTTCAACCATCTGTCCTGTCTGACCCTAATAATTTTTCCATTACCAACTTGCCACTGCATGTGTTCTGAGATGGAATCCCTTCCGAGGAGTAGGCTTTGCCGGCCCCAGGAAGGTTGCTGTCCCTTTTTCGTATGCCAAAGGTCTGTGGAATGGTAATATAAACCTTTAAAAAGAGAACACCATAGGGAATGGGTATTTTGAGAAAGTCGCCACGCCTGCTTTCCCAAGAGGGCTCTGTTAAAGGTAACTAAATCTCTAAATCCCATACCGCCGCTATGTTTGCATTCTTTCATAGTTTCCCAGCTTTTCCAGTGGATCCCTGATTTGGTATTACTAGTCTGCCACCAGAAGTTTGCTATCCGTTGCTCAATAGATTTACAGATAGATATAGGGAGCTTAAAAATAGACATTGCATACTGGGGGAGGGCTTGCACCATTGTCTTCAGTAAAATTTCCTTACATCCTTAAGAAATAAGGTTCTCTTTCCAGCCTTTTGCTAACTTTGTATTGACTCGAGCCATAATCCATGAAAACATCTCTTTTTTAGAAGCACCACAATCAGATGGTATACCCAAATATTTCCCAGTTTTAGTTATCAAAGGAACTCTCAATTCTGAAACCAGATTCTCTTGTAAACTTAGCGGGTAGTTTTTACTAAAAAAGAGACCTGATTTGTTCCTATAGCTTGACCTATGGCTAAGTAATATTGTTGCAGAATATCAGTTGATGCCAATTGTGATACAAGCCAAATTCTCTCGTCATGTAGAGTTTTTTCTACCCTCTGGTAGCTCCCTTCTTCGTAGAGTTTTTTCTACCCTCTGGTAACTCTCTTCTTCATCAAAACCCTTCCTTTCTCTGTTGCATCTAGAGCCATGGTTCCTTCAGTCACAAGCTTGTTACTTTAGTTCACCTGCGACTCTCTCCCAACCTTTTCCTTTTGCAAGTTCTCCAATTTCCCGATGGTTCCATTGCCTACTTTGCCTTGGTAGCTCCGCAACCCTTGTCTACGCCATGCATGTCTTCAATTTAGTCTTGCATGTGCTCCATCGTCAACCCACCATTGCCGACCCATCTTCTCAAATGATTCCGTTTGGTTGATAACTATCTCTATCGCCCACCCGTCTTCATCGCCACTTGTTCTGATTGGTTCCTCTTCGTAACCATCTTGCTGTGCTAGGTTTCCCTTAGCACCAGAATGGACCGGGAAGATAATGTAAGGCTCGCAGCTCTCTGTAACAGAATGGGCAGGTTATGGGCTGATCAGGAAATAGAAGACTGGGAAGAAGCTATTCTAGAAGATAATTAGCTGAATGCAGACAAACCTTAGTAGGTAAACTCCATTCCAACCCCTCGATTAACTTTCAGGCTTTCCAAACCACTATCAAATGTGCGTGGCGTAATGACCATGTTGAGATATCTCATGGGGAAGCTGGCCTGTTCGTTTTTAAATTTAATTCTGAAGCCGAGAAACATCGAATTTTGAATAATAGTCCTTGGCTTTTTGCGAATCACCTCTTGATTGTAAAACCATGGGTCCCTAATACACCTCTCCATTGTTATGACTTTTCCACCTGTGCGTTTTGGTTCAAATTTTCGGCCTACCTTAGAAAGGTGCACAACATCTATGTTGAGTAAAGTTGTGCAACATATTGGTACGGTCCTGAAGGTTAGTAGTGCCGCTCAAGAAGGTTCTACCCCTCGAGCTTGGCAAGTTAGGGTGGAACTTAATTTGAATGAACCTTTAAAGCCTAGAAAATTGATAAGAATTGCTGGGAAGCCCATTTGGTTAGACTTTCGCTATGAGCGACTATCCCACTTCTGTTATTCTTGTGAAGTCATTGGCCATTATGCTTCCTATTGCAAAGTGATTCCCTATGATGATGCCAAATTGGAAGGTCGTGACAATCTCTACTTTGGTCAATGGCTTAGGGCGGAGGTCAAAGAATATAGCCCATTATGGCAAGCTTTCTATGACACATCGATTACTATTGACACCGAGAATGATATTGTACTTGAAACACCTTTACCGGTCCCTCTCATGTTGCCTACCGTCTCCAACAATATCAACGAGCCTCCTGCATAAAGGGAGGTTAGCTTAGATAAGCAATGTAACTTACAGATTGCTACTTCTCAAGGTGTTTCCCTCAAGGCGACTCCTCATAAAGAGGCTTCAATGCACAAAATGAAATCCCCTGTTTCAGTCCGACATATCAATATCGATGATCTAGTTGCTGAATCCTCCAAATCTAAGAACCAGAAGAGCCCAAGAAAAGTTACTAGAGGAAGTCCTCAAAAGAAGCTAAAAAGATACTCGCCTTATGAATCACTTGCTCATGGACTAGTCGCATTGGATGATGACCAATTAACGGATACTCCTATCCTTGAGGTTGAAGGGGTCGACAATTGGGCGATGGTGGCTTGCCCTAAAAAGCCACCAAAGGATAAATGAAGATGATTAGTTGGAACTGCCAGGGGTTGGGCAACCCCTTGACAGTTCAAGCTCTAAAGGACTTCGTCGTCCAAGATCTGCCTGATCTCATTTTTTTGATGGAATCTAAAAATCAGGACTTTGTTTTAAATAGTGTGCAGAGGAAATTACATTACCAGCATCGTTTTTTGGTGAGCCCCACTGGCCTAGCTGGAGGCTTGGCTGTCTTTTGGAATGACCATCTTTCTATTTCTGTGAAGAACTTCTCAGCCCATTATATCAACTTGATTTGTACTAGTACCCAAGGTGGCAATCCTATGAGACTCACATGTATTCATGCGCCTACATCCTTCCATCAACGACAGCAGTTATGGACAGTTTTGAAGAATATTAGTAGAACAAATACAATGCCGTGGGTATGCATCGGAGACTTCAACGAGATCCTAAACCACTGGGAAAATGTGGGTAAAAGGTTCGCTCATTCCTATCGATTGCGTTCATTTCGGGATTTTTTAAATGACTGCTCCGTCATGGAGATTGATAGCAAAGGATGTGCCTATACATGGGTTAATAATAAGGCAGTCGAGGATATGGTTAAGGAAAAACTTGACAAGGCTTTGTGCAATATGGAATGGAGATTAAACTACCCCGCAACTGAAGTGTTCACCTTACCTGCTATAAGCTATGACCACAGTCCGCTGCTATTATCGCTAGAGCCTCCAGCCTCGAGACAAAAAAAAAAACCTTCACTTTTGAAGCCTTCTGGGCTAATCACAATGATTATCGCCAAGTTATAGCTGCTGCCTAGACATCTCTCCCTCTATGTAATGCCTTTATCTTCCGCAAGCTTCAGGTTGCTACCAAAGCACTCCAACGATGGAGTAGAGAGACTCTCAGCAACGACCATCTTCCCATAACCCTATTAAAACAACAACTTCAAGATCAAATCAACCAACCAGGCTGCAACTATGATAAACAACAGGTTACTCGCATGAAAGCTGAAATTCAACAAATCTGGCAACAAAAGGAGCAATACTGAGCTATGAGATTGCAGATAAATTGGCTGCGTTGGGGAGATACAAATACCAGGTTTTTCCATGCGACTACAATTCAGAGAAGGCAGAGAAATCATATCAGTATACTGCAAGATGCTAACAACTAATGGATTCGTGATCCTACGCTTCTAAAGCACATGACAAATGACTTCTTCCACAACTTATATACTTAGGTTGGTCCTAGAAATTTTGAGCCTATTCTATCACAATGTTGCCAAACAGTCACTGTTGAAATGAACCTACATCTAACAGTGGAGGTAACTACGGAAGAAATCAAACTAGCAGCCTTTCAATTAGGGGTGACTAAAGCCCCCAGACCCGATGGTTTCAATGGCCTGTTCTATCA
The DNA here is from genome assembly GCF_016545825.1 of Eucalyptus grandis. NCBI lineage: Eukaryota > Viridiplantae > Streptophyta > Magnoliopsida > Myrtales > Myrtaceae > Eucalyptus > Eucalyptus grandis. The sequence continues at coordinate 28,427,869 of NC_052620.1, forward strand.
ACGCCACTGGGATATCTTGGAGGCTAATTTAGTAACCACTGTGAAAGTTTTCTTCTCATCCGGTCTGCTGCCACCAGTTTTAAACAGAACCATCATCATTCTGATCCCTAAGGTCACTCAAGTAGAAAGGTTAGACCAATATAGACCGATCAATCTATGTAATTTTATTTAAAAGATGATATCCAAGGTATTGGCTAACCGTCTCAAATGCTTGCTCCTTGATATAATCTCACAAGAACATAATGCTTTTATTGTTAGAAGACAAATTCAAGACAGTATTCTGATCGTTCAAGAGGTGTTACACCAGCTGAAAATCAGGGTGACAAAGCACAAAGTTCAGGGCATCTTAAAGTTGGATATGCAAAAGGCATATGATCGGATTGAGTGGGATTTTATGGAGGCGTATCTTCACAAATTGGGGTTTGATCCTAGATGGATACAATGGATAATGCAGTGTATCACCATAGTATCCATTAGCATCAAGCTAAATGGAGAAACTCTCCCTTACTTTCAGCCATCCAGGGGCCTACGCCAAGGGGAATCTGGAAAAGCCAAAGGAAGAGGGAAAGGTCAAAATCAAACGATACTCTCGTTGTCTCCGATTTGGGAATTGGTGTAACTGTCTGCTCCACGCTTTTGAGATCTTCCTTTTTGCATCTCTTTCAATGACATCAATGCACAATTTCATTGTCATTCTAGACGATCAAAAGTCAGTTCCATGTCTGACTTTTCCATCAATATATTTGTTTTTCCTTTTATCCTCCATCTTTGAACCGTTCGCCCGTCTAATTTTGTTTGATTTTGTTAATTAGTGTCCTTAGACACTAGTTGAATTCAATAAAAAATGAAACAATACATTTCAAGATACTTGAAAATGAGAAAAAAATACACAATTGATTAAAGTCACTTACGCGTGATTTGGATAGAGTGACAATGAAATACCCACAAATCATCAGGTAATGCACGAGATTAAGAAATTTGAAAATGAAGGCCATAAGTTAACCTTGAGCGATGAGGTTTCTCAATGCAAACACTACACTCGATTCCACATCGAATTCTTGTTGAAGTCCATAAACACATTGGCTTCAATTAACGAGATTTGAAGCTGGAAATGGATCCTACAGAGATAATTGAAGAAGGGAGTGGATCACATGAGGATCCATTCGTGAGCAGAGGTATGTATCATCTAGAGTCAACCATATAATCCACGAAAAAGTCTAATTGCCAATAACATCGATGATCAAGCACGAGATACTCACCTAAACATAATGTTGTAGCAATTTACCAATACATAGTAGAATGCAGCTTAAGGGTAGGTAATACCTCAAATTAACCGTTCATTCTTAAAATTTGATTATTTAGATTATAAAAAAGAATGAATATAAAATATTTTTATCATCCATGTTTATATATAAATTATTGTTAATAATGAAAATATTTTTTATTGACTAATTATTTCAAGTGATACAAGCGACATTTTTTCAGAAAAAATATTTTTCAAAGAACTCTTTTTTCGCAAAAATAAAGAGAGGCTAATAAAGCAAACGCCATCTCGCATGTGCTTGTTTGAATCCCAACCCTCCTGAGCATTGTTTCAAGTATATCATCGCGAAGACTCGGACGGCAGTATTCCAAGTAAATTAAGCGAAGCATAACACAACTTCACCGAACAACCCGTGAAGGTCGCAACTGCGAAGCACGTGTACTTCACTACGTTCGTCTATTTCCGGACATTTTACGAAGCCTGAAATGCACCTTTTTTTTTTTTTGGGTGGAACTGCAATGCACTATTTACTTAATTCTAATATTAGCTGATTGAGTCAGAGATTACGTAGGGTACAACCGACATCTGGATGGTCCGAGTAATTTTGCATATTTTTGTTCTATACTAGCTCTTACTTAAGGGATATTTATCCAAACAATCCTAAATTTATTTATGGATGTGAGTTCATTCATGGGCTTTTCAATTTTGTTGATGTATATATTATTAACTTTTATGTAAAATTTTAATGTAGATTTTCCTACCAACTATGGTCGGAATTTGCCAACGTGGCCTTCGGTCATTGTTGGCCGTTCTCTATGAGTCTATGACACACTAATATTGATAACTTGTATATCACCAAGATAGTGATCTCCAGTGGGAAGTGATTCGAAGGGACAAAATTAGGAAGTTAATTAACATTAAGACAATATGTTTAGAATTGATTCTGTGATTTTCCCTTTAATTAATGCGAAATCTTGTATGGTTTCTTGACTATTACCTAGGTAAGTATAAGCACTCATCTTCATGGATCAGCACACAACGAAAAAGGTATCATATTTATGTAGATACATATTTGGACTATGGTCTACAAGTTACAACACGATAAACTTTTGGAAATGCTTGTTTGGGTCATGAATCGGCCCACAAAAGATGTGAGATTAGGGATGTCGCTCTCTCCTCGTGAGTAACGATAAGATTTCCCATCCAATACAAATTTTAAACTTAGGGAGTGTTTATTCGAACGAATTTTTTTTTTCGCGAATTAATTTTCTAAACTTTCACTCGTTATTGAAAATAATTAATAAATGGGAAAACATTTATGGTTAAAAAAGTATGCATTTTTAAAATCAAGGAAATAAATTACTTAATTTAAGAAGGGGAAAATATTTTCCTAAAGGATGATTTTTCGGAATGCATTTTCTTTGATTATAAATTATTCTCCAAAATAAACACAACCAAGTGTAAATTACTTGTCTTGAACTTGTCTAGTGAGCTGGGGTCCCGGGGTGCACATTCCAGCCCAAACGAATCCAACTCAAGCCATAATCTATGCAATCGTGCATGTTCGACTCCCATTAAAATCATCAACCGCCAAGCTGTCTCATCCATAAAAAAATCCATGCAAGAAACAAGAGAGCAAGGTCAATTTTGATCCTCCTACATCCTCTACAAGCTCAAGGAGAAAAAATAAGCGGGAGATTCGCTTTGAGATGAAAAAACCTTACAATGTCACCCTTATATTCTGACTCATCCGAGAAGAAGAAGAAAAGTTTGCTGGGAACTTGAGACCTCTTCAATAAGGAAGGTAGACTCCACATTTAAGAGTCAAATATTAGATTTACGTTCTGTGAAACCGATGGCCGCAAGTAGACAACACACACGCCTCCAATACGCCAGATCATGGTCCACATGTCCCGGGAACATCAATGCCTATGCGTATCTGACCGCTTTATGTCTCTTCGTCGATAACAGAATCTAGACTCGATCGACCAGACACAAATAAACGGGAGAATTACCAAAAAGTTCTAAACCTATTGCAATTATGCTAATTCAGTCCTAAACTTTTTTTTTTTTTGTCCAATTTAGTCCTAAACCTTTTATAATTGTGCCAATTCAATCCATCCTACCAAAATTGGCTGACGCTAATGTGGACGCCAACGAGGGACAGCTGGCGGCGAGGTAATTTTTTTAAATATTTTAAATAATTTTTTTTTTTTTTTTTCGAATTTTTAAATATTTTTAAATATTTTTTAATTCAAATTTTTTTTTCTTCTCCTTCCTCGCCGACGCCCGCGAGGTGAGGGCCGGCGAGGTCGCCTCGCCGGCCACCGGCAAGGCTCGCCCGCCGACCACCGGTGGAGGCGAGCCTCGCCTGCCGACGGCGAGGCGGCGTCGCCCGATCTAGCGACGCCGACCTCGCCATGGCTAGGCGAGGCCGAGCCTCGCTAGATCTAGCGATGGCCGCCTCACCGGCCACCGGCGAGGGCGAGGGTCGACCTCGCCCGGCCGGCAAGGCCGCCGTCACCATCGCCACCTCCGCCGCCTCCCCGTCCCCGATCATCGGCACGATCTCCCCTCCGAGCTCAAGCGGCCCTCCCAGCCCGTGACCGTCGCCAAAACCCCGTTCCGGCGCCTGGACCGACGAGGACGAGATCGAGCTCCTCCGCGAGTTCCTTGACTACACCACGCAGCCGCGCAGTGGCCTCGCCTGCTGGCCGATGAGGGCCGAGCTCGCCGGATGTCGGCGAGGCCGCCGTCGCCAAACCGGTGAGGCTCGGTCTCGCCCGGCCATGGCAAGGTCGAGCCTCGCCCGCATCTAGCGACGGCCGCCGCCGTCGCCGGGCGAGGCTCGCCGCTAGTGGCCGACGGGGCGAGCCTCGCCGGCCCTCACCTCGGCCGGCGTCCGGCCGAGGAAGGAGAAGAAGGCCAAAATATATATATTTAAAAATTGAAAAAAAATAAAAATATTAAAAATATTAAAAATAACATCGCCGGCCGGCCGTCCCCACCGGCGTCCACGTCATACCGGCCAATTTTGGCCGGATGGACTGAATTGGCACAGATTATAAAAGGTTTAGGAATAAATTGGACAAAAAAAGTTTAGGACTGAATTGGCACAATTGCAATAGATTTAGGACTTTTTGGGTAATTCTCCCCAAATAAACGAATAAAAATTTTGAAATTTAGTTTTGTCGAAGTGCCTTGCGTCGCTCATTAAAGATATTTGATTTTTTTTTTCCTCTGGAAGCCGTGTCTCTACTGAGTAATCTGAGAGGGGTTGTTGACCATTTCCAATGAATGCAAAGAATTGCCTAATTGGTGCTGAACTTATTTTGCGAATGTTAATTTAACCTTAAATTTCTCAATTTTATTCTAAATCCTTAGGAGAGATTCTAATGTAGTTATTTCGACTAATTTTTGTTGGAAATCGTTGACACGATGATGAGTTTAGGATTGAGCGGAGGGCCTACATTGGATGGTTGGTAATGACTTGACTGCTCTGTTAGCAAATTTTGGTAAAGATTGATCGGAAGGACTATATTAGAATTTTGCGCAAATATTTTAAACTAAACTAATAATATTGAAAAGTTTTAAATTGAATTGACATGAGTTTATGATTGATTGGGTAATTTTTTTCTCCAATGAATAGTTAGTTTATTATGAATTGTTAGAAATATTACAAAAATTCCATGCAAATACCACTAAACATGTAAGACTCATCATAGAGAGGGATTACAAATGAATATTTGAATGTTATTACTTGTTTAGTTCTTTTTCATTTGAAATTGGGTATATGTTAATGAGAATCTCTGAATACTTATCTTGTGGCAAAGGAATAGCTCAAGTGCTAAAACTTAGAAATGTGGGATACTTAAATGCCAAAAGTTAGGAAAGTGACATTTAAGTACTATTTTTTTTTTTTTTTGGGAAGTCTAGCTAACCTCACCCTCACCGGAAATACTTCGTGACATTTTTTTATTAATATTGCTCGCTTATGTGGCTTGTCAGAGAGCTGACTTAGTAAAAAAAACGCCAAAATAATGTTGTTTTGGCTTGGATTTGAATTTTAATATAAATATTAATTAAATTAAATTTAAAACTAAATTTAAAAAAAAGGAGGAAGATGGAGATTGCAAGTGGCCGGGCTGAGCCCTTGCTGCCGCCTCCCCACTGTCATTGGCCCTTCTCAGCGACCGTGGGGGAATGGTTGGCCGGTGTTGCTAACCCCTCGGTCCTCCCCCAAATCTAGTGAGGGTCGGCGACCCTCATCGGATATGGGGGAGGTGGCAACCTCGGCCGACTATTTCCCCACCATCGTTGGCCCTTCTTGGCAATGGTGGGGAGGTGCCCTTGCCGCCTTCAATCTCCATCTTTTTTTTTTTTTTTTTAATCTCTTTCTTTCATTCTTTATAAATACAGTTTTGAATTGAATTGAATTTATATTAATTATCTAGTCACATCAACGTGCAAAATGATGTTGTTTTGACTTACCTCGTTGTAAAACTGCCACGTCAGCATTTTAGTCGATTGTTAGCAATTAATTAATCAATTTTGCTCTGATTTTGATACTTAAGTGTTATTTTCATAATTTTTAGTATTTAAGTGTTTTCTTATATCAAATTTTGGTACTCCAGATGTTCGAAACTCCTTAGCATACATTATTCGAAATAATTTGATTTTCAAGATGGCGATTGTGCTTGCCACGGGAGCAGTAATTTACAAAGCTATTCAATGAACTAGTGTTTTAAATTAATCTTAGTTCAGCTTAGGCTCGGTTGCCTAATCCTTTCTGTGTTAAATTTTGTCCTATTTCGTTACGACGGCAACAGCAACCTGGAGCAAGTAAGTTTTTTTGTCCAATTATTATAAATCTCTCTCTCTCCCCTTTAAATCTCGTGAGTCCGCCACAAACAGATTTTCCATGGCGGCAAAGGGAGCTTGTCTCTTCCCGCCCGTCTTCTCTCTGGCTCGCCATCGCCGGACCGAAGCTTCAGACACCGCGGGCTCCAATCACAAATCGAGGCTCAGCTCATTGTCCACTCGCAGATTCGCGCAACTGTCCTCTGCAGCAGAGACCGCGACTACTTTTCCTTCGTCTAGGCCGGTCAGTTTCGGTGAGAACAGGAGGAGCCCCGAGAAACATGGAGAAAAGGCGAGCGACCAGGGCTTGTCGTCGCCGTTCATGGAGGACGTGGAGCTGGAGAGCGGACGCCAAAGGCTGAGGAGGTTCTTTGACGAGGCGAAGGATCTGACCAGAGCAGACGGGGGACCGCCTCGCTGGTTCTCTCCTCTGGATTGTGGCTTTCGCCTGGAGAAGTCGCCCCTACTTCTCTATTTGCCTGGTGAGCTCCCTCGAGGCCGGCGTCGTAACTAACTTAACGTTCTTGTCCGCGGTTGTGAGATTTGTTAACGTTCGATTTTGTTGCCTTCATCGTTGAAGTCGTCCGACAGGAATTTGAGAATTGGACAGGACTTGCACAACGGCACTCTTGTGATGTCGGGGCGGTGCCTTTTCAATTAATGATTGCTCTCTTTATCGTGACCAAGGGCTTGTTTGTTTTCACTTTCGAAAATAATTAATTCTATTTTTTCCTTCTCGAGAGCCAAAAAAATGGTAAATTTTTTTGTTCCTAAAACAAAAAATAAATTATTTTGTTCACGAGAATAGATTTGAAATAAAATCAAAAAGTAGGAAAAAGTAATTCATTGTTTCCAAAAACAAAGGCTAAAATCTAATTTTTTTCTTCTCCTCCTTTTCTCTTTCATTTTTTTTTTCTTCTTCCTTTTGGCCGATTGTTGGCCTTGATTATGGCCGTTGACCTCACCGAAGCATTGCCAACCCTAGTGATGCCGAGGCTGGGTGAGGCTCGTCGGCCCAAGTCTCACCGGGGGTTAGGTGAGCTCGGCCTTGCCAATCTCGGCGAGGTTGACCTTGCCCTACCAAGGTGAGGCCGAGCCTCTCGTAGCCATCAGTTAGGCTCGGCCTCCCCATCCAGCATGAGGTTGGGTCTCGCCAAGCTAGGGCGAGGCCGACCTTGCGCCCCGTGTGAGGTCAATGCTCAAGCTTGCTCGGATCCGCGAGGCCAAGACTCGCCGTGGCTAGGCGAGTCCCCGATGAGCTCATCGGACATTGCCTTGGCCTGGCGAGGCTCTGGCAAGCTCGTTGGACCTCGTTCAGCTAGTCATCGGCCACTGTGGCTTGCGACTAGTCACAAAGGAGGAAGTAGAAGAGAAAAAGAAAAAAAGAAAAAAGAAAAAATATAATAAAAGTATTAAAAAAATTAAAAGAAAAAAAAATCCTACCAAACATATTTCTATTTTGGGAATATAAATTTTGTGAGTTATCAAATGCATTTTTTTGCTTAGAAATTATTCCGAGAATAAAATCAGAAAAAATCATTTTTGTTAAAAAATTGTTCACTTAGTAACATAATGGTTATCAAGCACACCTTGACATGCCAAATGATATCTGAATCTTTTTTTTTTTTTTTTTTGCTCCAAAATAAAAGAATGATAAAAATTCATTTGGTAACATTTTTTTTTTTTAGATTTTAAACAAAATCAAGAAGTGTAAAAAAAAAGTTACTAATATGTTCTTGAGAACAACTTCAAAATTAAACCATTTTTTTTTCTCTCTTTTCTTTTATTCTTCATCTTCTTCTTCCTCTTGCCAATAGCAAACCTTCACCAAGGCTAAGTCTCATCGACCCGAGAGGAATCTCATCGACCCCCAGTGAGGTCGAGCCTTGTCGACTCAAGTCTCGTTGGTGGCTAGCCAAGGCTCGACCTCACCTAGCCACCGTGAGGTTGGCCTCGCTGGTGGTTGGATGAGCTTGGCCTCATAGTGGTTGGGCAAGGTTGAGCTTTGCTGATGGTTGGGTGAGCTCGACCTCGCCTTAGCTAGGTGAGGCTTGACTTGGCAAGGCCGAGTTTGATTACGCGTAGCCATCACAAGGCTAGCGTCGCCCAACCATGGCAAACCCGATCTTGCAGTGTCGCCCAACCACCGGCGAGGCTTGGGTCAATGAGCTTGGTCTTGCTAGAGGCCGGGCTCCCTCGAGGCCAGCAACCGCCAAAAGGAAGAAGAAGAGGAAAAGGAAAAATAGAAAAAAAGAAAAAAAATGTAATAAAATTGTTAAAAAATTAAAAGAAATTTTAAGTTAAAAAAATAAAAAGTCCGGTCAAAACGCTAAAACGTATTTCGATTTAGAAAATAGAAATTTTGTATAGTTACCAAATGTCTTCAAATGCTTGAAAATTCATCTAGCAAACATAATGGAAATAGAATGGTTGAAGGATCTAATAATGTCCGTTTCTTCTGTTATGGAGTTGTTGATGTGCAGCTTGATGTTGGAGCCTTTTCCGCTTTTGCGTACAGACGTCACTTTTGTCTAATCATGAGCTGTTTGGTTTTCTTCTGAATTCGTTATGTTTCTGTGAAATTTTTCCGATCGTGATGGGAGCTTCAATGATTTCTGTTTCCTGATATGTTGTTTCTCAGGAATCGACGGCAGTGGAGCTGGGCTTACTTCACAGTACAAAAAGCTCGGCGAGTGAGCACGCTCACTCTTCCTTGATTATTCGATCTTCCGGTTTAGCACTGAAATTTCAGCATCTAATTCCGCTTATTGCCGGAATGCATCAATCATCTCTTGACTATACTTTCGAGCACTCTGGTTTTGAGCGCCCACCTGAACTTTATAAGGAAACCAAAGAGGGGGTAAGTGTCTGGCAACATAGGCACCTTGTTTATGAACAAACGACCTCAGTCCCCTACCAGCCAGATCAATTATAGGGTCGCACAGTTTGAAATCTTAGAAAATAATTCCGTCAAATCGAAGCACAGTGGCTTCCGTTAAGATGGATTTGACTGGTGCGTTTTAGAGATGTAACAAATCAGTTTTTATTTTCTTATTCGGAACAAATCTGTTCATTCCCTGTTCACTGTAGAAGATGCGGTGATTGCCGCACTTTACGTAAGGTTAAAAGCTCTTTCATCTCTCTACTGAAATTGGCTTGAGATGAGTCACAGCGCCTATGTTACTCTACCATCCTTTGAGGACTACTCTGGCTTTTAATAACTATACAATCTGTTTAGTAAAATATAAAGTGGACAAGATAATTGGGAAATTTTCTGTATAATTCGAAATATTCTAATAAAGAATATACCGGTCTATTATAGGTTTAATGATAGGTTATCAAAAGGAATATATATCAATCAATATATGGACAAGCAAAAGATATATCACATAATCTTGAGAGATATTCAAAATAAAGTAGATTTCCCAAATATCTCTAACATGTTTCATGCAATAGATGATGCACTTCACTATTTAATGCTGTAAATGGCTAACTAGACGAATGTTTTCATATGTATGAAGGATCTTCGACATTTGGTGCTTGCACATCCCAGTCATGGATAGAACGTCATTTCTAGGTCCACCTCTTCTTACTCTCTCCAACTGCTTTGCCAATTCTAAATATACGGTAACAATCTGAAGACCATGTCATTCGTAATCAACAATTCAACTGCCATTCTTTTTAGCTCCATTGCGTAGCAAGATCATATAGTGTTATTTTGGAGTTGTAATACAACAAATCCAGGTTTCTACAGATGCTTGAATTATCTATCTCAATACCATATGTGTTGATAACTTCTAATCAATTTACATGGCTCAGACCTGGTGAAAATGTTTGAGAGAATGATAAAAGCAGAGACCTACCGCTCCCCAAATAGACCTATATATCTTGTTGGAGAATCATTGGGAGGATGCCTTGCGTTAGCTGTCGCAGCACGCAACCCTAACATTGATCTTCTATTGATCTTGGCCAACCCAGGTGAGAAACAATTTCTAGTGAAGTTAAGATACAACACGATGAGGAAATCAAGTTATTATATTAACTCAATGATTGGTTTTCTAACTCAATCTCTGGAAAACAAAGGAGACAAGAGGCTTATGCATATGCAGCCTTTTCTTGGGGTAAATGAAATGCTATATGAGTTATGCAGTGTCCACGTTGAATTATGTAGTAGTTAGGGTTATCTTCATTTAGAACCTCTGTCAGTTGTGGCAGCCTTGCTAATTAAGTGAAATACACCACACGTATTTTTTTGCAGCCACATCTTTTGACAAGTCTCAAATACAACTGCTATTACCTTTGCTGGAGTTAATGCCGGAACAATTGCAGCTAAACTATCCTTTCATCCTGAGTTTGATGGCAGGTTTGCAATGCTCCTTTTTATTTGTAATTTGCTACAATTTTCCATGTAACGCAGGAAATGTTTCAGGCATATTATTTTCACTTCTCTATAGTATACGTCGCTACTGACGCTGATAATATAGAAATCTACAGTTGAGTCTAGCAAATGTTAGTAGAGAGAAAAATCTCACTGACGAAACTTTCCAGCCTTGCCGCCACTTGAGACAAGAAGCACGGGGCCAAAGTTTGATGTCTGGCTGCAGTTACAACTTACATCATCGTGTTTGACATAGTGACTGCTTACTAATTTTAGATGAGTACTGTATCAATTGTTTATTGAAAACCTGTGGGAATGTTTGCATTCTGACTAATTGAAAGTAAGTGTCATTGGAGAGTTCGACTTCAAAAACTACTGAATTACTGAGGATAGCCTTGGCATAGTTGCCTGTTATTGTCACCGGTACCACGTTTGTGTATTTAGCGAACCTTTCTATTCAGCTTCTCTCTCTCCTGGCTGTTTCTCTTTTAGAAAGTTCTTTGTGGGGATACAATTACACAACCTTTGTTTCATAGTTTAGATGATGTTGCCCATTTTTAGGAATACCTTATTGCTTGCTGATGGTGAAAAGGGGGTGCCGTCTGCTGTGTAAATGTGTTGGGGCTGGGCTAGTAATGAAGTGCTTCTGAAGCGAAAATATAGTTTGGGCACACTTAGTACCATAATAATCTGGCTGCAGCCATGCTGCAATTTCTCCTCTTATTCCAATTCATTTCTGACAAATATAAGGTGATCCTTCGAGGATGTTCAAGGCTAGCACAGAAAAAGGGCTTCCTCCCCAGCAAACAGTTGGAGAGTTATCAATGGACTTATTGATCATGCCATCTTACATATCAGTAAGCTAAACCGTGGCCATCATCTTTGTGAGAGCAGCGTGCTTTTTTGTGATATATTTTCTAGAATTCAAGTAATGAGCAGAACTCTTCCCAATTACATTTTCTTCAGATGTGAACAACGGGCTAGACTTGCGCTATGTATATCCACTGTAATTTTTTGCTTGGAAAAAGATTCATGGAAAAATTTGCAGGTTCTTGCTGGTATTCTCCCAAAAGAAACACTACTGTGGAAGCTTCAGATGCTTGAATCGGCTTCAGCATATGCAAATTCACGCATTCATGCTGTCAAGGCAGAGACTCTACTTCTGACTAGGTCCTTCTTTTATCCATTTCTGTCAGATCTCATGCAATTAGATACTCAGAGATTGGAGTTTGCAATGGTTATGAAGATCTTGGCAGGGCTGATATTGCGGGCCAGACTTATTTCTATCTCACACATCTCCTAAATAGCGAGGAGGAAACATGATACTGGCTCATTGATATATCATTGCAAAGGCAAATGAGGATCAACTAGTTATACTTTTATTTATTATCATTGGATTTCTTTTTATCCCTTAAGCTACTAATATGTTGAGTTTCATAAGTCCTTTGGTAAAGCAAACTAAATGGATTCTCTCACATGTTTGTGAGATTAATATGGAAAATTTCTAGCATGTATGTATAATCAAGTAAGATCTGCATCTTCCAATCAGCAACTTAAACATATCTGCATTGAAGAATGATTTCCTTGGGCCGGAGATGCCTAAGAAAAGATAATTAGAGTGTTTAAGGCATATGGATGAGCCCATCCACATGTCAAAGAGATAAATCATTATCTTGAGTGCAGATATTAGATAGTAAAAACAGGCTATGCAGTGCAACTACTAGCGCAGTGGATATTGTCTCAATATTTTGGCAGAGTCGCAGGCTACAGCCTCATCTGGAAGAACTTCGATGAGTTTTCCTTCAACTAGAATTTAAATTATCGTCTTTATTCAACTACATAGAGTCATTTAGTAAAATCTATATAATACTGGCTTGTGAGATTAATATGAAAAATTTCTAGCATGTATGTGTAATCAAGTAAGATCTGCATCTTCCAATCAGCAACTTAAACATATCTGCATTGAAGAATGATTTCCTTGGGCCGGAGATGCCTAAGAAAAGAGGGTAATTAGAGTGTTTAAGGCATATGGATGAGCCCATCCACATGTCAAAGAGATAAATCATTATCTTGAGTGCAGATATTAGATAGTAAAAACAGGCTATGCAGTGCAACTACTAGCGCAGTGGATATTGTCTCAATATTTTTGGCAGAGTCGCAGACTACAGCCTCATCTGGAAGAACTTCGATGAGTTTTCCTTCAACTAGAATTTAAATTATCGTCTTTATTCAACTACATAGAGTCATTTAGTAAAATCTATATAATACTGGCTTGTGGAAATGGCCATCACCGCCGAAAATTGTCCACTATTCAGAGGAAAGTTCATTGTAATCCTTCTTCTCTTTGCCTGAACCAACTTGATTTCGTGAGCAGCATGATGGTCACATCTCCTTTTTTTTTTCATTGTTATTAGCTTATGAGGTGCTTGGTCTCTGTTAAACTTCTTCACCCTTCCCTTTTGTCCCCTTTCATCAAACTTTATTTCTGAAGATACACAAACTTATCATTTAAAGTCGTGATCGTCATGTATTTCTGTGAGGCAAATGTGGACTAAATTTAATTGGAATTTGTAATTCTAGTGGGAAGGATCAGCTATTGCCAAGTCTAGCAGAAGGTGGTAGACTAGACGATGCACTGCAGAGAAGTGATCTCCGTAAATTTGATGACTGTGGTCATTTCCTTTTCTTGGTAGGTCTCTCTTTCCAGAAGCTAGAATGATGCATGAACTGATCTCATATGTGCCTTGCAATTTCAATAGAATGGAGAAGGAAAAGTGCCTTGGAAAGAACCGAACAAGTTTTTGTGTCACCACAACCCTTTCTAGCTTGGTTTGCCATATCAAGTGAAAAATTTCACGAATAAGAACAACATAGAAACTTGCTGCCAGTCTCAAGTGCTCTTCTTCCTGGATGACTACTCGACTTCAGAACTTCCACTATCTCCAATCTGAGTATTTGTGTTCTCCCTTGGTGAAATTTTGCAGAGCCATTAATATTAAAATTTACTCCTTTGATTGATATTTCGGATAGGTATTCTGCAGTACGTCATGAGATAATCATCAGAGTCTATTCTGCTGATAAATCTGTTAATGCTAGCTTTACTATGCTCTTCGATGATCATCCTTTATCTATATTTGGAGATATTGTTTCTTGCTGATCACTAAACTCTAGGTCAAAAAATATCGGTACTTTCTGGCTATCAACTCTATTACATGAGTATATGATCCAGCACAGCTGCATTATACTTTAGTTGTAATTGATTTTTCTCTCCTGGATGAATGATGTCACTGCAGAATCATACTAGTGAGGTCATATGCCCTACTAACCTCTGCACATCAGAAATATGATGCAGTTTAGCTTCATTGAAGCATTCTCTTCACTGTCACGGAATTGCATTCTTCTTTTTGCAGCTGATATGGGTTTAGCTTTATCTAATAAGGGGTAGTGTTGTTCTTCTATTTGTTCTTTGCATGCAGGAAGAAGGTTTTGATTTGGTTACCATAATTAAGGGTGCTCGTTTCTACCGTCATGGAAAAAGTCTTGACTATGTTTTAGACTACCTGCCGCCAACCCCTGCTGAATATAAGAAACAATTTGAATCAAACAGGTAAAATTTTTTTGTCTTGAGAGTTTAAGACACCACGGAATTTGAACGTATTGTCTAAAGAAGATGGGTGTTGTAAGCAAAATAGTTACAGTTGACTAGTTTGTTTCTATAGCAAGATAGTCCTGTCCTCTTTAAAGGAGTTCCAACTTTGGATTTTTTTTCAACCTTTAGACTATTCTTACCTGAAACTTGCATTATCTTAGATGGTTTAATGAGATAACTGGACCAGTGATGCTGTCAACCTTAGAGGATGGGAGGATTGTTAGAGGTCTGGACGGTATTCCATCAGAGGGGCCAGTTCTATATGTTGGCTATCACATGTTATGGGGACTTGAACTAGCACCTTTGGTAACTGGATTCATGAACCAGAGGAACATACTCTTACGAGGGATAGCACATCCTATCATACTTGAGAAATACAAAAAAGGACAACTGCTTGATTCGGCATCTTATGACACTCATCGGTTGATGGGTGCAGCACCTGTTTCGGGGACCAATTTGTTCAAGCTTCTTTCGTCAAAGTCCCATGTCTTACTCTATCCAGGAGGCATGCGTGAAGCGCTTCATCGTAAGGTACTAGTGCTGGAACCTTAATGTACTGCAAATGTCAGAAATTGCTGATAGCTTTTCTTCAGCTGTCGCTCCAACTATACCCCAGGTGTTATCTGTAGTTACATTACCATATCGCACCATCTAAAGTGTGCATGTTTGTGGCACATGCACAAGGGACATACTCAATTTTCATGTTTGCTTGCTGTAACAAATATAAACATCTGTACCTACATCGGAACTTGAAGTGATGTCATATGTAATTGCCAGGGTGAAGAATACAAGTTATTTTGGCCGGAGGAACCTGAATTTGTCAGGATGGCAGCTAGATTTGGAGCCAAAATAGTGCCTTTTGGTACCGTTGGAGAAGATGACTTTGGTGAAGTAAGTCCTCCGTGAGTTACTGTGGAGCTTTGTGCTCCCGTCATACTGTTTTATTTTTTGTTTTTTTTTAATTAATGCTTATGTGTTCTGCTAATCGAGTACGTCTTTTGACTTGAAAATTAAGCAGACAGGACATTTAGAGTTGGATGCTCTTATTTTTCTCGAAAGCAATGATTTTTGCTGTCAGCTGGCGCAATTACATCCGAAAGTCTTCGACTATATTGATGGAGATGTTAGAACTTTTTGCAGAGCTTTTAACAGGATAGCATCAACTGGACATCTTCGAATGCTTTCGTATTATCCTCAAGCGTAGACGCATTTATTTTCCTAGAAGTAAAAGTTAGATCCTGACCCGTTAGTTGCATGAAGGTAGAAGGAGAACTTTTTTAGTCCACGGAACAGCAATAGTTACACATAAATCCAACTCCGTTGACTCATGTGGTGTAACATCCCGCAGATGTTCTTGAGTCAATGTCCACGTTGTTGTTTAATCTAAATTTTGCACGCAGGTCTTTTTCGATTATAATGACCAAATGAAGATCCCATATTTCAGGGACCAGATTCGACAAAGGACGGAAGATTTAGCAAAAGTGAGGTATGAAAGCCCAGCAGACTCCAATTCATTTTTCCTGTGAACACTACCTTTTGCATGACTTTGACAGGGCTAACGCAACTGGACAGGTAGCCAATCAAGATTTGCACACTCCTTGGATTCGGCCAAAAATTCCTGGGCGGTTTTATTATCGCTTCGGAAAACCAATAGAAACAGCAGGTATGTCTATTGCTGCAACATACTATCTGATTCTTAGAATTAGCTTCTCACATCAAGCTGCCATCTGTAACGAATTTGCGTGCGTGGATGGAAATGAAGCTGTCCTTAATTACATCCATGCACTCATCACCGCTTCAATTTCCATTGCATAACTTGTGTTCTTATGCTCGATTACTGGTGCTCTTTTTCTTTTTTCTATCATTTTTATGCTAAAAAAGTCTCATACTTTGGCCAATAGCGTTGATGTTGATCATGAAGCTGCACTCTTCACTTCCAATCCTAGAGCGCGCACCTTTGTCTGTTAATGATTTTCCATTACATTACATGTTTACGTGCTTGTACACTCCTGAAGGGAGGAAGCAGGAACTGAGTGACCGGGAAATGTCCCATGAATTGTATCTGCAAGTCAAGTCAGAGGTAGAGGGATGCTTGGCGTTTCTGAGAGAGAAACGAGAGAGCGATCCTTATAGAAGCATCTTCTCCCGATTGATGTACCGAGCCACACATGGTTCCACATCTGAAGTTCCAACATTTGAACCGTGATCGGAAGGAGAACTTTGACGTTCTTTGGAGAAAACACCGCTGAGGAAAGATAAAAGATTTTACAAGTACGTCTTTGACAAGTGTTACAGGGGACATGTCAGTATCATTCGACCAGAACGCAGGTTTTTGAGATCTCCGATCTGTGACATCCACGACTGCTGTATTCGATGTCGCTCAGGAGCCTCACAGTCTGAAGAACAATCGTGGATGGGCTTCTCTTCTTTGCCTTTTGCCACTCTTTACTGAAGCGTGTCCTTAACGTTCATCTTGTAATTTTAGAAGGAAAAGAGCAGCCTTTTGCCTTCAGAACTAGTGAATGTAAATTATAGATGCGCTTCTCCATCATTCTCACCCCGTCCATTTGATTTGAAGTTATTCCTGCTTTATTCTGGCGTTTCTTCCTCTCTTCATGCCATTGTCAAGTTCTGAAACCTTCGGGACCATCCACTTCACACCAAGACGACCATCGAAACACAAAATATAGTCATTACTTGGTCAAGGTACCTATCACTTGCATCAGCGTGATATATTTACGATACTGTAATTATATACTAAGTGGTCGTATTTTCATAGTTTCTACTCAGCGACCGATTGCTAGTTATTGATGCTTGTCACTTCATTATGCTTTCCTATTGAATTTCTATTATCGACATAGTTCTTTTTTTTTTTTAACAAATTCACAGTTGCGTAATTGATGTGTTGACACAAAATTATCTCCAAGTACGCATGTGGGGTTGTTTTACAAGACCGACCGTCTGACGTCGGGCATCAATTTTGACTTTGTATCAGGTGGACATTCTCCTCCCCATCTCAGACATGTTTACAAAAGCACCCGCCATGTTAAAAAAAAAAGAAAACGACAGCGACCGTCGTGCTGGCGCGACTCCGTTCGCTATAAAAGTGAAGCAACTTTTTAGCTTCTTAAAAAGTCCTACAAAAAAAGAAAGAAGAAGGATACGATTATTAATAATGATTGGGTGTTCAAAACGGTTGACAGATATGGAAAACTGGCCTTTAATAATAATAGTAATGATAATGATGATGATGATGATGCATATATATACGTATATGATGGATATGATATGATATGGCCTCGGCTTCCAGCTCTACTAGATAACTCCATTTTGTTAAGATACGAGTTTTTTGTCTTTGCTTCCTCACGAGTCACGACAGCCAGGAGCAGCACCGTCGCCGGCGAGGTCGTTGTCCAATCATCGATACTCCCGCCTTTTATAATCTCTCGGAGTCCGCTAACGACAGATTGTTCCCAGCTTCTCGTTCATTCTGTTTCTTCATTTTAACTGATCTGACCTTCCCAACCGTACTCTCTCTCTCTCTCTCTCTAGTCTCCGCCGTCCATGGCGGCCACCGGCGCCTGCCTCCTCCCGCCCGGCGTGTCTCCGGCTCCCCGTCTCCGGGGCCGAGCTTCAGCCGCCGCAAGCTCCGACCAGAACCCGAGACTCAGCTCGTCGTTGACCCGCGGATGCGCCGTTTCGAAGCAGCAGGCGCCCTCCGCATTGACTGGAACTACCATTCCTCGGACGAGACCGGTTGGAGAACACGGGAGGCGCTACGAGAAGAGCACGAGCTACCGGGGCTGGTCGGCGCCGTTCATGGAGGACGTGGAGCTGGAGAGCGGGCCCGACAGGGTGAAGAGGTTCTTCGATCATGCGAAGGACCTGGCCAGGCCGGACGGCGGACCGCCTCGCTGGTTCTCTCCTCTGGAGTGCGGCTCTCGCTCGGAGAAGTCGCCCCTGCTTCTCTATTTACCCGGTGAGTTCACTCGAGGTCCACGTTGATGACCAATCAACATCCTTGCTCGTGTTCGTAAGTTTTGTTGCCTTCGGTGGTTCATCGCTGAAGTGATCCGACAGGAGTTTGAGAGTCAAACTGGACTTATGTGGCGACGCTTTTGCGATTTCGACCACGATGATCTATAGATATATGTCATCGGGGCTGAACCTTT